>NC_072377.2:128847500-129472500 GCF_028885625.2 Pongo pygmaeus | reverse complement strand
ATGGATACAACAGAGAAGTAAGGGAGTGTGAAAACCAAGAAAAGAAAGGAATTTCAGTGGAGTTTTGAGAGAGCAAAACAGATTATGAAGTGTTCAAAGCATGATGTCTGGTGAAGAAATGTACATAGCTATACCCTCTGATTTGAGGAAGATGGTTATGAAAAAAGATGGTGGTTGGAAGTCAAGTGAAGGTTTGGCAAGATGCGTAATGCTATGAACTGAATTGTGTTCCCTCTAAATTAATGTCGTGAAGCCCTAAGCCCCCTCCACGTGACTGCATTGGAGAAAGGGCCTTTAAGGAGGTGATTAAAGTGAAATGAGGTGTAAGAGTGGAGCCCTGATCCAATAGACCTGTTGGCCTTGTAAGAAGAACAAGAGAAACTAGAGATTTCTCTCTTGTCATGCACACAGAGGAAAGGCCATGTGAGGACATAGCAAGAAGGTGGCCATCTACAAGCCAGGAAGAGGGTCCCCACTAGAACGGGACCATTCTGACACTTTGATCTTGGACTTCCAGCCTCCAGAACTGTGAAAAAACAAATTCTGTTGTTTAAGCTACGCAGTCTATGGTATTTTGCTATGGCAGCCCAAGTTGACTAATGCAGGTAAAACATGCACATTTACCTCATTAGCCTTTCTCCCTACTTTGCTAAGCATTTATCATGTTTTTTTATTATGTTGAAATTCGACATGGGAAAACAGATGTCACTGAGTGGTATTGTTGTTCTGTGTTCCTTTAGGAAAAGCTCAGTCAAGTACAGCCACAAAAGACGACACAGGAGAGGCTCCAGGAAACAAGATGTGTGATACTTGCAGGTCCTGGAGAGCCAGTTACTGCCTGCTGAGAGGGGGCCATATGGGAGGAGTGCCAAGGAAGCAGGCTCAGCCAAGCAGTGGGGAGAGCCGAGAGAGAGTGAGGACCTGTGGTCAGGTGCCTTCACTGGCAGTCAGGGTGTGGTACACAAGAAAAGGGATTTCACTGGTGCATTTGAATGTTACTAAGTCATGGTTGAGGGAGGGCAGTGATGGGAAACTTGTGATAGGAACCAGCCTTATCACATTAGTGCACCTGGACAAGGTGCTAGCAGCTCAACAAGAGGCAGCAGGAAACAAAATAGGAAGTTTTAAAATTTTTAAATTTCACAATACAGCTATAAAGACTCAGTAATTGTTCCTCTCAAAGTTTGTTTTCATAACATGCTCTTTTCACTGTATTCACGCTTTACTTCTTTAAAGGAGAAAACACCACCTTTCAGCTTTAATCATGAGCAGAAAGCTTAGATAAACCATGTAAATCCAGGCCGGGCACAGTGGCTCATGGCTATAATCCCAGCAATTTGGGAGGCCGAGGCAGGTGGATCACCTGAGGTCAGGAGTTCGACACCAGCCTGGCTAATTTGTCAGGGCTAACCCCGTCTCTACTAAAAATACAAAAATTAGCCGGGCATGGTGGCAGGAGCCTGTAATCCCAGCTACTCAGGAGGTTGAGGCAGGAGAATTGCTTGAACCTGGGAGGCAGAGGTTGCAGTGAGCCGAGATCACGCCATTGCACTCCAGCCTGGGCGACAGAGCGAGACTCCGTCAAAAACAAACAAACAAACAAAAAAGTAAAGCCAAATTTTTCTCCCTTATTACTTTCCAAAGCACATAGGCTCACTTAATTCAGCTATTAAAAATTTCTGCATTCAAGATCTCCCGGTTTTTCTGACCAAATTGATGCTCTTAAATTTTCCTCATTCTGATTGTCTAGGGTTCCCAACACCAGTCTCATGTTCAATGATTCACTAGGGTTCACGGGACTCAGCATATAATCACAGCTATGATTTATTACAGCAAAAGGAGGCAAGGCAAAATTAAACGGAAAAAGGAGCACTGGGTGAGGCCCAGAGGAAACCAGGCACAAGCTTCTAAGGATCCGCTCCCAGTGGATTCTCACAGAACACACTAAATTCCTTCAGCAACGAGTTGCAGCAACACATGGAAATGTTGTCTACGAGGGAAGTTTATTAAAGACTCAGTGCCCAAGGCTTATGCTGGAGGCTGGTCACTTAGGCACTCTCTGCCTAGCACTTGCCAAAATGTCATACTCCAAGAAGAAATGCAGGTGTTTGGCATAAGTCAATCGCACAGTTCAGGCACAGTGAGCCACTCATCAGTTAGGCAACTGTGGAAACAGATGCTATCCTGGTGCCAACCTTACAAGCAGGCCTAAGAGAGCTGTCTCAGGCCTGCCATGTTAACTTTTCTCTGCACAGTCATGTGAAAATTTGCTGTCATTCAGGACTATTCAGGGTCTTCGCCCACTGTGACCTCTTTGTAGCCTTTAATACTCTGACCACATCCTCTTTCTGAATTTTATCCCTTTCATGATTTTTATACCATGCTATACCATGAAACTATTTCTTCCCTTTTGTGTCACAAAAGGGGATTATGAGGGCAGTCCCATGGTTAGGGACTGAGGGAGGTGGGTGACCCCAAACTGTAACTCTTTCCCCTTTCCCTCAGTGAATCTGAAATCAAATACAACCACACATCCCCAAAATGGAAACCCTTCAGAAGACCAATCTATCTCGTCTCTATTCGGAATCTGTATTCTCTCATCCCTACATCTCTATTCCTGCCCCTTGTAGCATATCTCCAACTCAGGCTAAAGTGGCATGTGCCCCAACTCACCCTGGCTTCTTTAGAAGGCATGTGCCGCACTTCTAATCTTCATGTTTCTCACTTGGCCAGAGAGACGTTATGGAGAGAAGCTTTGCCACACTACGTTCTGTCTGTTCTATTGCCCCAAGATTTCACATTCACGTACTTCCCATCCTCAAAGCAATCATGGCCTAATTGGCCTCAATCCCTTCATCACTTCCATCCTACTAATACCCAACGTATAAATATCCCTAACCACAGCTGTGACTTTTGATCACGCCACAACTTAAAACTGTCAGTGTTGCCTGTTGCCTATTTCCTAATGAACAGAATTTCCTAATGAATAAAACTCTTGGTCTGGTATTAAGGTCGTCCGTGACTTAGCCACACTCTCTTTTTCTAGTCCCATCTTCCTCTACTGCTGTTCCCATATTCATTTCTGAAGTGAATAAGGAAGCTATTTAATCATGCTCCTCTAGATAATTTAGTCAAAATAGATCAATGGGCTTTTTTTTAATGTACCTTTTTTTCTCCAGGCTACCTTAATTGAGAATAGGATCAAGAACTCATTTGTAATGATCAGCTAAAGCCAGGCTCTCTCTCACCTTGCCAGCACACTGGAATCAGCTGGATCCCGCTCCTCGGTTTTCTGATTCAGTCGATCTAGGATGTGGCCTGGGCACCGGGGTTTTTAGAAGCTTCCTAGGGTTTCTATAATGCATAACCAGGGCTGAGAAACACTGACACAGAAAATCTGTCTTTGCTTGTGTTTTGTCCAAAATGGACTATGGGACTATTACAACAGAGTCCATGCATGTTCTTTTTATTTCTCTATTCCTTATCTAAAGCCACAGTCCTCCCCTTAATCTCCACTTCTCCTCTTTGACACCTAACCCCCAATGCCTCTTTCTTGAGAAGCCTTCCCTGATCTCCAGTGAACAGCATTCTCACCACCCCTGAAATGTAGGACCATCTTGCTCATGCCCCTCTGCTTCTGATGTTGCTCATCTGTCTCACTTCTCACATTATTCTTGTATTGCTGAAGCCCCTCTTTCCTCAGGTGCCTTTCCAAGCACCTTTCTCATACTTGATTTAGAATAAAATTTTGTGTTGTGATGTTAAATGAAAATTTGAAAAATCAAAACGTGATTTTTAATTTTTGCAATGGTTGTGTAATGCTTTTAATGAGAGATTCACCCAGCAAGTCAAGTAAACATATTCTGATCTTCCCAAGTCATGAATTGTTCCGAGAGCAAACACTCACCCCTAATCATTTTAAGATCTGAACCAACTCTGGGAACATTTGCTTTACTTCTCACTGACAACTAGTCGCTTTTCAGGCTTAGGCTACCAAATCCAAAGTTGCATATTCAGAATTCCAAAACAAAAGAAAACCAAAATAGCCCCCTTTTGCCATGTTGTCTCCTGCTATAAATTAGGCTGGGTTTGCATCCAAATGTGAGGAGAGAACAAGGAGATGAGAATTGACATGCATCATTAGTTGGCAGTAGTTTGGTTTTCTTTTCTTGATTGCTTCAGGGCTGACAGCTCACCTGCATTTTAGAACAGGCACCTGCTAATTCAACTTTCCAACCTTTAATCTCACCCTTTCACCTATGGCATTTTAATTACCCTACAATTAATATACTCCTGATTTTACCCACATGGAAGAGTGGGATGGGAGGAGGGTGAGGAGAGAGACTGGCTTGATGGTAATTTATAGTCCAGATACACCTCTTTTTTTTGTCCCTAGGTGAAAGTCTCTAATCTTGATTCATTCTAATAACAGGCCTGAAAACACTCTCACCACCATCCCCAACACAAACACACACACGCACACACAGATGCTAATAAATGAGACATCATCTCCTTGAACAGAATCATCAGTTCTCACTTCCCTTCAAATCTGTGCCTCTGACCAATTCTCCCTCAACCTCACTGCCTGAAGCTAGGAACCCCATCTCTTAAGTGGGAGGAGAAGGGAAGGTCGATTGGCAACCCAACAAAGTGACAAAGAGGGCAAAAGTTCTGAAGAAGTTGGGAGAAGGAGGAAAGGGGGAAAAAAATGAATAAACAGACTTTTCTTTGCCCTATGGATGCCCACAACGACCCTTGGAGTAATTTTAAATTCTCCATAGAGGAAGACTCAAGGTCCCAGCTGGCCCCAGCTTTATTGGTATTCCCCACTAAAGGAAGATCAGTATGCCAAATGGAAACTCTGCAAATGAAAATTAAGCTCTGGGTCATGGGAGGGGTGGGGAATGGAGCAGCGCTTTTTACCCACCTGCCCTGTAGAAGCTGGCCTGTGGCTGTGGCTGGCGCCTGCTGCTGTTGATTGGCAGTCCTCTGGGTGAGTATTCACCTGGGCAGACACAGTGCCAAATGGACTCCGGCCATCCAGCTCAGGCTGCCTGCTGGGGCCGTGGCCCTCCCTCAATCCTGCACACATGAGGACATGGGCTTTGAAGAGAGACTTCATCTGTCTTGGCAAAACTTTTTTTGGTCCATCCTGAGCACTACTGATCTTCTTGAGTAGCCACTTTAGCATTCTACAGGGCATCTTTTGTCCCTTCAACTCTGCTAATACAGTCTTATCCTAATGCTGGCTTTGAATTGCAAAGAATTAAAATGCCAGTCTTCTGTTCCTATGCCTTATTAACGTATTGACCACCAACCACTTGCCATGAAGCTTACTTCTTATTTCAATGAACACTCACAGCAAATCTCTGGTACTGGTCTCTTTTCTCCATTTTACAGAAGAAAGACACTGAGGCACAATGTCTCACCCAACTTAAGGCATGAGTTCCCTCAATTTTCTACAATGCCATGCAATTCCTCACTTGGTGCTGAGTCTACTCAGTGCTTGAAGTGGCAGGTCGGATGTGTTCTTTCCATTGAGA
Source organism: Pongo pygmaeus (assembly GCF_028885625.2). Lineage (NCBI taxonomy): Eukaryota > Metazoa > Chordata > Mammalia > Primates > Hominidae > Pongo > Pongo pygmaeus. The sequence goes on along the minus strand of NC_072377.2, from coordinate 129,466,957 downwards.
AAATAAGGAGGTGGGTGATTTATCCAGAGGAGCCACCCCTCTTTTTGACAAACTGGCAAAATGAGAACAAGCTATGTTTATTGCTTCCTAGAAATTAAAGGGACAACACCTTTCCAAAGCACAATTCTTCCCCAGGAGTGATTAGGGTACATCCTGAGCTCTAGTGGTTTGTGGTTAAAACTTGCCCTGTACACCAAGACTTCACTACCACTGCAGAGACCATGAATGCGGCCTCGAGCTGCCTTCTTAATTCAACCCAGACTGTCTAATTACATAATATACACATTTTTAATTGATTTACTTTGGTACCCCTTATATTTTTTACTTCAAATTTTATAGAGCTTTTTCTTTTGAAAAGCATCTTCACATGTCTCCTGAATATCATTTTCCTGATTCTTGGTCACATTTTACAGATGAGGCCACAAATTCTGCCTCAGGATTCAAGCTGCTTCACTATTCCATGTTATTTCTGTTCTTCAAAAACAAGGATTAAGAAAATCCTCATGAAGTACTGTTTGGGGTTGAATTTTGTCCTCCAGAAAGATATGTTGAAGTCTCAACACCTAGTACTAGTGAATGTGACCTGATTTGGAAATAGGGTCTTTGCATATCTAATTCAACGTAAGTTAAAATGAGGTCATTGTGGAGTAGGGTGAGCCCTTAAGCCAAGATGACTGGTGTCTTTATAAGAAGAGGAGAGAAGACACAGAGATAGGCACACATAGAGGAGAACAGCACGTGATGATGGAGGCAGAGATTAGAGCGCTGCATCTAGATGGCAAGGAACACTAAAGATTTACTGCCAGTAACCACCAAAGCTAGGAGAAAGGGATGGAAGAGATCCTCCCCTCCATCCCTGAGAGATCATGGCCCTGCTGACACCCTGACTTTAGGCTCCTGGCCTCTAGAACCATAAGATAGTAAAGTTCTATTGTTTTAAGTCCCACAGTTTGTAGGACTTTGTTACAGCAGCACTTGGAAACCAACACAGGGAGCATCTGAATACAGGTGTTCCAGAGCCAGGCCAACGGAAAGGATTGGGGCTGCAGTATTTCCCATGTTCAGTCTGTTCTGATTTTTTAAAACCACATATCATGAGTTGCTGAACTCTCTGCAAATAAAGTTTCTTAAACTTCTTTTGAGTTCCTCAGTGTGATGGAAAAATTTCCATCCTAATTGTTCTTTTCCCAAAAGAGTGAAAAACACGGCAAGCCTCTGTTAATCCCCATTCCCCAGCCCTATACTGCCTGCTGGAGCCTCCTTGCATCTGACAATATTTCCAGATTTTGCCCTCAATAGTGCTTTTCAAACTTTATTGAGTATTAGCAACCCTAATACTGGAGACCTTTGAAAATCCCCATGCCCAGGTCATACCCCCAGACGAATTCCCTGTGAATCTCTGGGCCTGAGCGGGTGACTCACACATGCCTATTTTAGAAGGTTCTCCAAGTGATTCCAGTGATTTTCCAGTTAAGTCAAATATCCTACAAATTCCTCTTGGGGTTTTATTTCATCAGAGAATAAGCTTAAGTAAATCCCTTCCTGATTATAAGCATCTAGAGCAGGGGTCAGCATCCAGCTCACAGCCTGTCTGGTAAATAAGGTTCTACTGGAACATAGCCATGATCGTTGATGTACATGTTGCTTTCTGGTTACAATGACAGAGTTGAGTATTACAAAAGAGATCATATAGCCCACAAAGCCAAACATATTTACTATCTGTCCCTTTAAGAAGCTGATGAAAGATTGAAATTTCTCTTTTCCTCCCACAGTGAAGATCCAGCAAAGAGCTTTGCACTTAGTAGGAACTCAAATGAATTAAATCGATGTCAAGTGAACTGAAATGAACTGAATTAAATTAAATCTTCTTCCACACATTACCAGAAAAGAATCCAAGGTGTTATGCTTCCCAGGAGTATTTGCATTTTAATAAGTAACTCAGAAAGGCCCCAAAGCCTTTATTTGAAGACAGAAAGGAATACCTAATTGCTGAAATTGCAAGCACCTGTAATTATGAATGTGCCGTTCTATTAGATTGAGAACTCTCTCCCAGAACCCCTCAGATTGCAGCAGGGAGGCTGCCACCCAGCTTACCTGAATACAAAACCTACCCTACTGAAATGCACTCACTGGAGGACTTGATCTTACTATTTTTTTTTAAATCTCCAATTTTTACTTGTTTTGCTTGTACTTATTTTTGTCAGTCCAACAAACTCTCCCTGTGGAAAAACTCATATTGATTTTCTTAAAAGATGTCACTACTTCCTCTCTCTAATTGCTAGAATTTTTTTCCCATGGGGATTTTTGGCTTTTTTTTCATTGTGAACAGGTATGTCAACATAAGTATGCTGGCAAATATATTTATTTAATTTTGCTATAGTCTATGAGTGATAGGAAACTGCTCTGAATTAAATTCTTTCAATGCCAAATCAACTTACCTGGAGAATTTGTCAGCTGGCTACGTTGATGTAAAGGTTTTTAAGATCCTTATAACCTGAGAAGTTCTTAAATTTTAAGTAATTGGGATAGATGCGTGTAAAGAACAAGTGGCACTCTTGCATCTTCCCAGGGGAAGGGCTTTGGGAGGATGACTTCCAAAAAAGTCGGAAGAGAGAGGACTCTAACCAGAGTCAAACAGATCAAGATTGGAATTCAGACTCTTAATGTTCACTATCCACAAAACCTGAACGACTTACTGAACTTCTTTCAACATGAGTTTCCTCAAGTGTAAATGGGAGATACTAAAGGAATTTTAAAGAATAACAACATGTTAAGAACTTAGCACAGTGCCCAGCACATAAGAAGTATTAAATATGATGTTACTGTTACAGGAGCTTACATCTTTGGAACAGATGGCTCTAGAGACTTCTAACTCATATTTTCATAAAATGAAGACTCGTGATATGCCATTTTATAATTGCTGCATCAGATCTGTGTATGTGTTTACTTTATAAACACAATAGTCTTACAACACCTACCAGGCAAAATATTATAGTATTTCATGACTTCAACACAATAGCAAAATCTCCCTGTCTTCACATCCTTCCTCCCTAAAAAATCATTCTATCCATTGATTTATCATATCTTTCTCCTGCTCAGAAGGCTTGAATGTCTCCTTCTTCCCACAAAACACACATAAATGCTTCTGCTTGTATTCAAGGACCATGATAATCCAACTCCCCAGGAACTGAGCCTAAGTCCCACACAGGTAATTTTTCTTTTATTCTGACTTCTCTATTTCACAAACATGTCATGCTAACCCTCTCCTCTGTAGTCTCAATTATGAACCTCTGGCTTTACCCACTTTTCCCTCTGTCTTCTCAATCACTTAAGAAAAGATTGTCTCCTCTATCTTTTAAGATTCAGCTTTAGTTCAGCATCCTTCCTGGTAAGTGTAAAATCCTCGGAGCTGGCTGCACCATGGTCAAGCCATCGTGACATTCCCCCGCCCTTGTGATAATGAACTTTGTGATATTCCCCATCCTTGTGAACGTACTTTGTAACATTCCTCCCCGCCCTTGTGACAATGCACCCTTCCTGCCTTTGTTATATTCTTTGTTATATTCTGTTATATTCTTCCCGCCCTTGAGAATGTACTTTGTAACATCCATCCCCTGCCTGCAAAAAATTGCTCCTGACTCCACCGCCTATCACAAACCTATAACAACCAATGATAATCCCACCACCCTTCACTGACTCCTTTCTCGGACTCAGCGCACCTGAATTTGTTGCTCACACTAAGCCTGCTCAGGTGGTCTCTTATACGGACGTGCATAACAATAAGGATTCCTTCAGGCCTTGTGAATTTCTCTTGTATTTCTAAATTTGATAGCAACTGCAGTCTGTGTCATACAATTTAACATTTAATTAAACACCTTCTTCCATTCTGTATTATTGCTTTTTGTATCCTAGTTGAAGCTGCTTACCCTAACTATATAATTTTTGAAGTAGGAAATATCTCTTAAGATTCTTCTTTAGATCATGTTTCTAAAGCATGTACACCCTGTGGTATGAGGGACACCAAATTTGGTATTAGACACACCTAAGTTCAAATCCCGCAATCTGGGACCTTGGGTATGTTTCTCAATCTCTCTAGTCCAAAGTTTCTTCAATTATAAATGTAAATATTGTTATGGAGATTTAATTATATAATATCTACAGTCTGGTACACAGAAACCATTCGGTAAATGTTAGTTTTTATTTTATATTTGATTGAATGAATGGTACCTATGAAATCCAGTGCTTTTTTGCCTGTGTCTCACAAAATGTGTCTTAGCTTGGTGCTCCCCAGAAAGCAGAGCTTGAGGCAGATCTTGGGACCACTTTACTGGAGAATGCAATGCAGGGAAGAAGTGAAATGGGAAAAAGGGCAGAGGAGGGAAGAGCCCAAGTGCCTTAGAGAGCTGGCGGCCTCCGTGTATGGAGTGGTACCAATTGCTCATTCTTGCAGTAGAGTCTTCAGAGAGACATATGAGCTACTGCATCTCAGGATAGTGAGGCCGGGAGAGGAAGGAATGAGACTACATCCACTGACCCCTGTCTTCAAAGCCTCTTCCCACAGGGCACTAAGTCCCCTGTACTGCTAATTTGTGCTTCTGGTGGGTGCAGAGTAGATCCCCAGTATCTGAAGCCTCAGCTTGCATGGAAGACAAGAGTACATACCGGCCTAAGGAGAGGCCCTCCTGGGTTGTGACCCTGAGCCCAGGAAGAGTTGGTCATGAAGGCCAGCAGGGGCAAAACCCGGAGCCAAGGTTTCAGGAAAAATTAAGGCCAAGAAGCCAGATAAACGATCAGACAACTGAACTACTTTATCATTCATTTCTCCCCCATATATTTGTTTTGGATTTTTTCCAAAGGTTTTGTAGAAATCTTATGGCCTTATTATTTTGTATATTCCCTTCCCCATGAATGCTGAGAATGTATATTTTCTTTTTTCATAAATAACTTCTTTTTAATTACAATAGCAATAAATATTCAGTGTAGAGAAATTATAAAATGGGGATAAACAGATAAGACAACAAAAATACTTCAAAGCCGGGCATGGTGGCACACACCTATAGTCCCAGATACTCAGGAAGCTGAGGTGGGAGGACTGCCTGAGCCCAGGAATTCAAGTCCAGCCTGGGCAATTCTGGGTATTCCTTTTTTAAAAAAAAAAAAAAAAAAAAAAAAAAAAAAAAAAAAAAGATACTTAAGGCGGGGCTCACGCCTATAATCCTAGCACTTTGGGAGGCAAAGGTGGGCAGATCACTTGAGGCCAAGAGTTTGAGACAAGCCTGGCCAACATGGCAAAACCCTGTCTCTACTAAAAATACAAAAATTAGCAGGGCATGTTGGCACACACCTGTAATCCCAGCTATTCGGGAGGCTGAGGCATGAGAATTGCTTGAACCTGGGAGGCAGAGGTTGCAGTGAGCCAAAATTGACCCACTGCAATCCAGCCTGGGAAATGGAGTGAGACCCTGTCTCACAAATAAAAATTAAAAATACACTTCAAAATCTCCAAAATCTCTTCATCATGGTATATTTTTTTCTTACCTGGATTTTTTTTAAACAATGTACTTTGGATATCTCTTCTTGTTAATAAACAACTGTCTAGAATCTCATCTCTAACGGCTTTACAATATTTCACTTTATGCTGGAACTGTAATTTATTTCATCAATCCTTTATTATTGGACATTTATATTGTTAAAAATTTTTACAATTTTTAACAATTGTCCACACTCTGTCTCTAAGTCCTGATTTCTCCACCTCTCTTCAGCCCACCACTCGTAAGCTCCTGTTTTTTACTTTTAAATGTAAACAAGTAAATATCCCTAATGATAATTAATTCCTAAGAGAGAAATTTCTGACTTAAATGTTTGTACCCTTTTAATGCTGTAGGTACATGTTATCAACTTCTCCAAAAAAGCTGTACCTATTTAAACTTCACTACCCATGCTCAAGATTAAAACAGCATTTCCAGATCTGCAGACTCTACTTAATGGCTCTGACCTCAGCTGGGGTCATGCTGAACATGTTGAGATTGACCACGCCTGGTTCCAGTCAATTAGCACTCCATCTTATCACTGAATAGGGTTGTGAGGGTTCTTCAATAGCATTAGCTCCTCAGAGTCCTGGAACTACCCTTCCTTTTGCTTTCATCTCTACCTGAGAAACTCATCAACCTTATCATCACACTCAATATCATGCAATAAATTCATCTTGGCTTGAAAACTTTGGAAGTCAACACTAGTTATAACAAATGGCTTTATTCCAGGCCTTGCTGGGACCTTTGTGCTCTGGTGAGAGCAATTCCCACATATGCAATCCTGAGTAACCTGTCTGCCAACCTTAAAGCACTAAACCACAATTTTCTATGTTGCATAATCCTTTCATCTCTGGGAAACACATTCGCCTGCCTAGCTAGGCTCTTGGTGTGCATAAAACAATAATAAGCATTTACACTGGGTGTTTAATCTTCAAAGTATTCATGAACATTAACTAATTAATTTTCACAACACTTTTGTAAGATTAGTAAGTGCTACTCCTCCCCTGAAATGAAAACAGCATAAACCATTGCAACATTTGACACATCACAAAAAGCCCAGAACCTAATAGTCTGGGAAGAGAAGATTGTTGATTACCAGCTCAGTCATGAGAGGGGAAGGGAGTTGAGCAGGCCAGCAATTTCTCTAGTGTCACAAAAGAAATCAGCAGCAGGACAGCATTTCGATTTTACTTTATTCATGCCCATTGCTGTGCTTAGACCAAAAAGCAGTTCGACCACAGTAATTCAGCCAAAATTCTGCACAAGAGTTAGGGATCCCTGACAAATTCAAGGTCACCTACATGCAACAAATAATGTGAAGGAAAGGTATAAAGAAGGAGTCATAAATATTCAAATTAATGGTATCAAGGAAGAAAATGTATCTCAGAAAACAGGCGCACAGGGCATTGAATTTAAAGGTTAGTCATTAATGAGGAAATTCAAAATATAAATGCAAATGACAAGTGACTATGCAATGAATTATAAGAGGACTAGCCCATGAATTCTTATTTTGGTGTGTATCTATACCAGCTATAGCAAATAATGTTGACAATTAAAAACTATAAAATTCCAGAAAGTAGATAAAAACACAGCTTTTATGACTCTTAGAAAAAAAATTAACTTGCTATATACATCTGGAACCCAGAGATTACTTTTGAACTTTGTGCCTTGAATAGATAATAAAATAGAGAATTCTAAGTTTCAAAAATTTCTATCATCAGCTAAATCATTAAATTCATTGTGCTCCAGACTCTAGTCTAAGAAGAGACATGTCACTTGCTGCCACTTTTCTACTTTATATGGACAGCAATTATAATGGTCACTGTAGCAAAATTGTGCAAGACTCCTGGAAATCAGACTAATAACAGCGATAATAATATAATGACCCATTGTGTCTACAAATATTATTTATGATAATATTGCCCGTTTGTGCTAAATACTGTATGCAGAGCCTACCATATAGTATGAAAGAGTGTGGAATTCAGCAACAAAGCCCTGACTTTGAATTGCAAAACTTACTGCCACATATTACCTGTCTATCATTGAGCAGGTTATATACATTATCTGATACCCAAGTCCCTCATCTGTATAATGAAGGTAATGATGCAGTATTGCTCGGTGACAAGTGACCTTTCCTTGACTCCATATTCCCTTCCAATGACTGCTCTGTTTTCTCTGCTCCTTTGAAAAAATTGTCCACACCCTGTCTCTAAGTCCTGATTTCTCCACCTCTCTTCAGCCCACCACTACTAGTAAGATCCTGTTTCTACCACTACTCCATTGTAACTGCTTTTTTCAAGGTCAACTTAGAAAACCATTATTTAATTCAGTCCTCATCTTGCTAGACTCTCAGTAGCTAGTCCTCCATGGACATGACTGAGCACATTATTTCCTTGTGTAATACTTTCTTTTCTTAACTCCCTTAATATCACAATTGCCTAGATTTTATATCACCTGAATAATGATGACTTCTATCCCTTCCTGTGATTCCTCTTTTCCTGCCTGATTCTAAATGTTGACATATTGAAGGGCTCTGTCCTTATCCCTATTCTATATCTATCCCTGCCCCTTGGGAGATTCCATCATATTTCACGGCTTCAAATAGAATATACATTCACATCTCCAGTCCAGATCACTTTTCCAAGCTCTGTATTGGCAAGCCCAATGTCTACTCAAAATCTGCTCTTCTATAAATAAGAGACAGTTCAAACTTAGTATGTCCAACATTAAAATTGTGACATCTGTCCACTCATCCCATCCTCCATACTGCCAACCTTTTCTTTGACAGATCTTCTCCATCTCTTTTAGTGGCACTACTATTCATCCAGTTGGTTATACTCACTCTTCATCTCTCCCACCCTCCACTCATATATCCAATCCATCAGGGGGTCCTGCTTGCTCTGCCTGAGAACATATCCTGCTTCCAACCACTTCCCCTATCTTCACCATAACCACCTTAGTCCAAGCAGGAACATCTCACGTGGATTAATACACTTTTACCTGATTTCCCTATCGCTTCTCCTCTTATCCCACAGCTGTCCATTCTTGCTATAACAGTCCATACAAAAGTATTGCTTTAGAATATAACTCAAATAACTTTTATACTTGTGCTATAAAGCCACCAATGGTATCCTAATACCATTATAATAAAATCAAAACTCCTCAGCAAGTTCTACGAGATCCTACATGAACGGATCATGCTTAGCCCACCAATTTTGTTCACTGTGACCTTCTTTACAGACTTGAACACAAGCTCATTTGGATTTCAGAGAATTTGTACATATATTTTCTCCTACTGGGAAACTCATGCCCCAGATTTTCACATGGCTGGCTCCCTGACAACCCAGATCTCATCTCAAAGTCAATTCCTTAGAGACTTTCTTTGACATTCTAAATAAAGTTGTCTCTACACACTTACACATGCACACATATACATACTTCCTTCTCCAATAACCTTTCTAAATTTTTTCAAAGCATTTATTACTATATGAAATTACATTAATCATGCATATATTATCTACCTTCCCCATTAGAAGATTATATAAACTGAGACCATAGGTCTTCTCTTCTATATCCCCCATGCCTAGCAGAGTTTCTACTTTACTCATAAGCATTTATTAAATTTTATTATACTATAAGTGAAAGTCCTACTCAAGCTGGATTAAGGAGAAATAGAAAAAATAAATGTAACCTGTGGACACTTCCTTTCAAGGATCTGGTCCTTCACCTTTAATATTTAGTGAGGAAGCGCAGCAGATCAGATCTTTGAAAGGAAGTATCTTCCTGTCACTACTGCCTGGCCTTGTGACTCCTTTTGAAATTTAATATTCTGCCAATGGACAAAAGAGAAATGTTCATAGGATCCAGCTCCAGTATTTAAAGCAGGACAAAAAAAAATAAGGATTCAAAGAAACAATAAATTGATAGCTGACACACACTTTTTCTATTTATCTATTTTCTATTTCCAGCACACTAGAATACAAGCTCTATGAGAACAGGCACTTTACCTTGTTCACCTCAGTGTCGCAGCATCTAATACACTTCCCAGGATATTCAATCAATACTAATCAAAAGAAAATGTAAATATATAGCCTGGATCTTTTTAGAAGCGATTTGTTCTTTTCGTTACCTGGCATCCAATTCTTCTCTTTTGGCAATCATGCCCCAATTTCCATTAATAAAATTACTCTTTTCTGACTCTCAGGCCATGCAGATGCATCACATGCTTCACTGTTGAGCATGAGTCTTAAGGCAATTAATCATCGTGTTCTATTATTTAGTCAATGAGAGTCAGACCCAGATGTTGTTTAGAAATTGTTCGTGAAAAGGAGCCCTGCATCTTGAATTTTTCATGGTTGAGGAAGCAAGCCTGGCAGAAACCTCGGTCATCATGGGAGGGCTTGTCTGAGGTTTAGAGCTGACATAGATAAAAGCCAAGTAGGGAGAGGAAGCGATACTAGGTCCAGGTGATATTATTCGAATCCCTGAATCCAGCCAGCCATAGACTTTTTAGTTAAATTAGTCAATAGATATTTTGCCTAGCCAATTTGGTTTGGTTTTCTGTCATATACAGCTGAGCAAGTTCTGTTTTACATTCTAATGCAATTTCAGGCTCCTTAGGTAGAGTGTCCTTGCCTTGTACCACCTCATCAAGCACCTGACTGCTCCATGGAAGATACTCAATATATGCATAAATTATCTTACAGGGAAATCTGACAAATTTCCAGAAACTGACCTTCCTTTGGCCTCTTATTCTTCATTCCAGAATAATTTATTTGAGATATACTTATCTATAGACAGAGAAAATAAAATATTCAAATTTATTTTTGCTTTCTTCATACATGGACAAAGAGAGATGAAGAAAAAACTTTAAAACTGACAGCTAACCTTAACATAGCCAAAAATAACTATTGATTGCATAAATTCCTGTTACAATATTAAAATCCAACAAGAATGGGAGTTCTAAAGTGGAACTACATCAGGGCAAAGAGTAAGAATGACGATAAAATTAATGAACGACTGCTTTCTGTCTGGCCACAGTGTAGTGGATACTGTCGTGTCCCACCTAGAGCACCTTTCAGAGACAACCATAAATCCCTCAGCTGCTGGGAATATCGTTTGCTGATGGACTACAGCTGAGACCCTTACTAGACATTGTGTCTCACCGCAGGGAGCTGCCTCACTCAAGATTACACCTCCCCTCAAGAAACATTGATTGGCTGATGTGCCCCTTAAAGGGCCAAGCTTCTTGCCTCAATTTGGATGATTCTGAAAGGATATCTCAATTCCAGGGGTCCCCAAAGGAATGCCTGAGACCTCAATTGCAACTGCTTTCTCTATGTTTGCTTATTCACTTCATTATAGGTATATTTCATAAAAGAACTCAATAAACTTTCTGCAGGCAACTCTCCACTCAGAGTCTACTTCCAGGAAGCTTATCTAAGACAGGTAAAAGTGAAAAGACTTAAGAGATGAATAACATGTACCTTTTTGAATAAAAAGAAATAGAAAGTGAAGCTGCAACTGAGAGAGATTATCACAGATTAATGTAAAGCCACAAAGTTCTCATTCAGAATGTAATTTTCAGAATACCCTGTAAACTATTGAATCTTATAATAAGTGGAAGAGGGAATTGAAATCTTAATGTTTAAAAACTTAGTATTTTAAAGCTGGATTCCTACCTTCGCCACTCCCAAGACCAAAATGAATGGTGAATGAGTTTAAGATTTAAACAAAAAAAACTAAAACATCAGATAGATATATAGATTAGACAGATGATAGATAGATAGGTAATAGATAAATAGAGATTCATATACAGTATATAACATTCATCAAAATGATTCTGCTTTTCTGACTGAGCCATGAATGATATATTATTGAATTGATTTAAACTACATTGAATTGCCAAGCATGAGGGTTTAAGACTTGAAAACTTTGAAAAACTAATGACTAAATAATGAGGAAGAAAATATTATAGGTAGAGTCTGTATTTGTCTAAATATCCTGAAATGAGAAAAGTGAAAACAGTAAGTCTCCTGGAAATTTTACAGAAGATATCAGAAGGAAGGAAAAAACACAGTTTCACAACCACCTAAGATTCTACTGTCACTTTAGTTTACTCTTGGCTGGTTCTACCTTCATTTTTATGTTCCAGGCATTGAGTGAGGAAGGAAACAATGTAAATGGAATAAAATGGCTTATGTAGAAAGTACCCAGAATGCCAGATTTTTTTAAGACTTAATTTTTTTCTAGAAGTTTTACATTCACAGCAAAATTGAGAAGGTACAGAGATTTCCCATATCCCCCTCCCTCTAAACATGCATAGCCTCCCCCATTATCAATATCCTCCACCAGAGGGTAAATTTGTTAATTTATGAATCTATATTGACACATCACTAGCACCCAAAATTTATAGTTTACATCACCTTGCCCTACATTCTGTGTGCTTGGACAAATGTAGAATGACATGTATCTATGATTGTAGTATCATTCAGAGTATTTTCACTGCCCTAAAAATCCTTTTTGCCCCACCTATTCATTCCCTCCTGCCCCTAACCTCTGGCAACCACTGATCCTTTTACTGGCTCCATAGTTTTGCCTTTTCCAGAATGTTATATAGTTGGAATCATACAATACCTAGCCCTTCAGATTGGCATCTTTCATTTAGTATTATCCTCCATGTCTTTTCATGGCTTGATAGCTCATTTCTTTTGAGTGCCAAATAATATTCAATTGTCTGGAAGTAACACAGTTTATCCTTTCAGCTACTGCAGGACATCTTAATTGCCTCAATGGTTTTACAAATAAAGCAGCTGTATCCATCTATTTGCAGGTTTTTGTATAAGCACAAAGTTTCCAACTCGTCTGGGTAAATACCAAGGAGTGAGCTTGCCAAATCATATGGTTTTACATACACATATTTATTTTTTTAAGAAACTACCAAACTATTTTCCAAAGTGGCTCTACCATTTTGCATTTCCACCATCAATGAATGAGAGCTCTGGATGTTCCTCATCCTTGCCAGCATTTGGCTTTGCCAGTGTTCTGCATTTTGGACATTCTAACAGTTATGTGGTAGCATTTCATTGTTGTTTTAATTTGCATTCCCCTGACAACATATGATGTAGAGCATCTTTCATATTCTTATGTGCTATCTGCATATCTTTCTTCAGAAGGTGCCTGTTAAGGTCATTAGCCCATTTTCAGTTGGGTTATTTTTAAATTGTTGTTTAGTTTTAAGAGATCTTTGTGTATTTTGGACAACAGCTCTTTAATGGATGTGTCTTTGGCAAATATTTTCTCCCTGTCTGTGGCTTGTCTTTTCATTGTCTTGACATTTTTTCTTTTATACAACAGAAGTTTCCATTTTAATGAAGTCCAGCTTATCAATTCTTTCTTTAATGTATCACACTAATGGTGTTATATCTAAAAAGTCATTGCCGTACCCAAAGCTATTTAGGTTTTCTCCTGTTTTCTACTCCAGGATTTTTATAATTTTGCATTTTATATTCAGGTCTATGATCCATTTTGAGTTAATTTTTGTGAATGGTATAAGGTCTACTTCTACATTCTTTTTTACATTCGAATATCCAGTTGTTCTGATATCATTTTTATGAAAAGACTTTCTTTGCCCCATTGTATTGCCTTTTTTTCTTTGTCAAAGATCAGTTGACTACAGTTATGTAGATGGATGCCAGATTTTTATCTCTAAATTTTACTTTCCTGTTTTTAGATTATTTATTGTTTCAACATATATATATTTCATTTGTATTTCCCCAGAGGAGTTGAGGTTTCAGCTAAAAAGAAAAGGAATTTGCATCTTACACAGTGTATAACATAGTAAAAATATTTCCATCAAAATTACTTCTGATTCAATTTCTTCATAACATCTGTTTCCACTGAACAAAAATAATATGCTGTCATGTATCTGGGACATACTCACACTTTCTATTTTCATGTTAGCAACACAAAAACTGTCATTATTAACTTGATGTAACTGCCGCCAACACCACCTTCAGTACACGGACATGCACACTGCATACTCACAAATTGGTATTACTCTATACTTGGAATGTTCTGCAAAAATCAGCAACTTCCCTAGCTCATTTCAACCAGTTTTGAATCTTATAATCTGGATAAAAAGTGACATTTTTACTCAAGCAGTCACAATAAAATGTCTCTATAATGGAAAGTAACATCATCATTCTTGCCTATATTTTTCCAAATTTTCTACTATGAGTAGGTATTAGTCTTCTAAATGGAAAAATGTAACATTTTTAAAGATAAAACAATATAAATTCTTTATCTTTAAATTGAAGGGGAAAGTCATAGTAAAAGAGGGACTTTCAAGAAAGTAGAAAACGATATTCAAAATGGATATATCTTTTACAATATCTTCCCTGATTAGGAACAGCCCACTCTTAACAGTACTTTCTACTAATTCTTTCTTTTTTGTTTTGTTTTTTTTGAGACTGAGGCTTGCTCTGTCGCCCAGGCTGGAGTGCAGTGGCGCCATCTCGGCTCACTGCAACCTCCACCTCCTGGGTTCAAGCGATTCTCGTGCCTCAGCCTCCTGAGTAGCTGGGACTACAGGCACCTGCCACCATGCCTGGCTACTTTTTGTATTTTTGGTAGAGACGGGGTTTCACCATGTTGGCCAGGCTGGTCTTGAGCTCCTGACCTCAAGTGATCCACACACCTCGGCCTCCCAAAGTGCTGGGATTACAGGTGTTAGCCACTGTGCCTGGCCTCTACTACTTCTTTAAACACCTACACATACATTTGTACCTTATGATTTACAAGTGCTTATATACTTCTTAAATCTTCATGTTGTTTTATATACATATTATATAAATTACATATATAATACATATATACACATATAAATGTATGTATATGTATTATATATGTATACATAATATATAACACAAATGTGCATTATACACATTTATTTTTGCATGATGTGTATATATCTGTATACATGAATGATGTGTATATGTGTATACATGCGTGTGTATATATGTATATAATACTATACATTTGTATGCCTGCATATATGTGTGATTTTCCTAACTATACCTTTAAGTGTGATTGGGGAGAAAAAACATCCATTCACTCTCCCTTCTGACCATCTCCTCCAGGATTCTCCACAAGCACTTCCAACTCCAGTCCTACATGTCTCTTATCCACTATCTACTCCACCTGTATTCCCCATCTCTCAGTTAACTTCAATACTAGGCAGCCAAATTAGAAACCTACAAGTCACCCTACTCTCTCACTTTCCATATCCACTCTGTTGCCGAATCTTGCAAATCTTAACCCCTAAGTTTCTTTCGAGCCCAGTCCCTTTTCTCCATACCCTTTGAGACACTTTAATTCTGGTCCTGTCAGTTTTGAGTTGACTGATTCCATGGACTTCCATAATCTGATTATTGGAGAGTTCAATTTACTGGAGTTTAAACCTAAAAGGTTTTGGTTTCTTTTATTAACTGTCCCCCCCCATTGAAAAACCCTTTTTATATAAGACTTCCGTGACTTTCTTGATTATTCATTACAAAAATAATGTTATTTTCTATGTAAGGTTCAGTTTTGTTCATTTTTAACATCTCCGACTCCAGGCAGGGTTCATCACCTGTTCACCATCATTGACACATGGATCAGTAGTTCCAGAAGCTTAGAGAAGGGGTGGGAGATATGGAGGCATCTACTCCTCACTCTCATTCTTCCCTTTAATAATGAGCTTTTTAAGTGTGCTAGGCTCAGGAGGAGAACAAGGGAAAACACAAACATCTCTTTATTAAGCTGGGCAAGAGTACAGTCCTCTCCTTAGTTGGTGGCAACTGCTGGTATCTATGGGTTCAATAAGAATGGATGGAGAGCCCAACACTAAACAGTAATTGTCTTTTGTGAGATTCAGTCAGCCCCTCCACTGGACTCCAAGCAGGTGCTGTACTTACTACGATCTTCCAATGTGTCTACATCTTTGCTCCCTGCATGCCAGTGAGCCAATCAGCATGGTGGCCTCTGATCTCATCTTCACAACACAGCCAATTCTAGGACCTGCTGGCATGGGCAGGTGCTATCATTCTTACCTCAGGAACAGGGAACCTGTTAAGCCCATTCCAATGTCTGTCCTTCACACTGTCTCTCTTTCATTCTTTTTCAACCAAATGGCACAGGACTGAGTCAGCAAGGTCAAAGGCCAAAAAGACCTAGCAGACTTTCAAAGGGGAAACAAATGTCAGTCTTCCTTTCTCGTGTATAGTATCAATATTTAAAAGTGATACTCTTGTAGCCCCTCCCCTTGGCTTTGGGAAGGCAGCAGCCTTTCTCCAAGAATGCTGAACTCCAAACAGCACCCAGACTGTGCCCTATTACTCTTGGCATATGGGAGGGTAAGAAAGGAGTTTTTGGTAGGACTAGTTTTGATTTTGTTATGCTCTCTAATAAGCTCAATAGCTTGTAGTTCTTTATAAGTTGTGGAAATTCAGGCTTTTGTCCTCAACTTTAGTCAATATACAACTCTTAGACCCCAGAAAAAATATATACGTGATGTCTTATTGCACCCCTCATTGATATTCCCATACACCATCTTGGTTTTGTTCCATTTATCTTTTCTGGGAAATTGTGGAAGAAACTAATTCCTTGAAAAATCAATTTTCTAAAAGCCAATTGACTAAATGACCAACTTGCCAAATTTTTCAAATTCACACATTTACCAAAAGTTTATTTTTCAGAAACCAGTTCACCAAAAATCAATTCATCCAAGGCCTTTTTGCTGAAAGTCTATTGGCCAAAAGAAAAAAAATAGCCAAATTACAGATTTCCCAAATACTTGTTATCTACTTAAAGTTTATAGCAAAGTTGTTTGGGAAATTTCAACAGTCTTTAAGGCTTTGTTTTGAATTTTTAGTTTATTTTAGCTTGTCCTTAGTTTTAGATTTAATATAAGTTTTTCTTTCACTTGTAGCCATTTTATCCAGCTAATTAAACAATAAATTTGTTAGTCTCTCAGAGTCGGATGTCAACTTTATGCATGGTTCACATCTCAGACATTAGGCACTTCTCAAATTTTTGAAACACATGAAAAACATTCCTTGAATTGAGCCAGACCAAAAAAAAAAAAAAAATCTGTGAATTTTAAGTGGTAAAAAGGCAACAGAATATTGTATACATTTTAACAAAATCCACTCAATTGTTTATAAAATTCTTGACATCAAGATATGCATGATACTTGTAATTCAAAACACACTACAAATAGGCATTTCCAAAAGCCTGAGACAGAAAGTACAGAAAAATCCAGACATTAATAAAGTTTGCCTGACCACAGTAAAATGTTTGCCACCAAAATCAAATTAAACTACACTAAAACTTCATAATAGCCAAATATAATTTCACAGAAATCTTCAAAAATTGTTAAAACCATTTTTTTCCATAAGAATTGCCTAAAACTTTGTAAACAGGTAAAAAAAGTAACTTTTAGTAAATTAGTGACTTTGGCAAGTTTGCCAAGTTGGGTGTTTGATGACATTTAACTGAGTATAACAATGAAGTACACAACTCACATCAGGCCTGATGTTGATTCAGAGGACTGAATTATAACCAAACTGCTTGGGAGGGATGCTTTATGTTCAGCCAGCATGAGAATATGAGTTCAATATGTGCCTGAGAAACCTTTCCATACCTAGGAACATACATTTTTAGCATATGCAAATGACAAAAATCTATACAAAGGAGGTTATATGCAGAGAATTACACAGGGAAGAACGGGTGGTCCACTGTGGCAGGCACAGGTCTAGTAGGGGCAGAATCTTGTGTGTGTGTGGAGGGAACAGAACACTGGCAGTATCTTGCTGAGTTAGCCAGATCCAAATTTTCCTTGGAAGACATGGCAGGGCCAGCTTCCCTAGGCAAGCTTAAATCAAGTAGGAAAAAAAAAGCCTGGCTGGAAAAAAAAGTAATAATAATTAAAATACTAGCTACTTTTCACCAAAAGGCTCCTAAGTATCTAGCGTTGGCTATGAAAAATATCAGCTTAGGCTTACCCTAAACAATATATTCTTAAAACCTCAAAACCTTAAAATCTGTGGTGCTTAGCCTCACTAGACAATCCCAGGTGAGTACACGTTCCTCTCCTGTGACTTTCAACAGTCCCCAATTTACATTACTTGGGAGGGTGGCAGTAAATTTTTAACTCCATGATAGGCATTTGCTGCCTGCGAAATATGGAAAAAACAGGCAATACAACATGAAATGAATGACAACATATTCCAACTAGGACACCTCTTATCTGAGGAGAAAGGAATAGGAGCTCAAGCAAACAAAAACTCACGGCAAGTGAGCTCAAAGTGTGTATTTTGATGCAGTTTTTCCCCCTTTCGAAACAGAGTCTCACTCTGTCCCCCAGGCTGGAGTGCAGTAGTGTGATCTTGGTTCACTGCAGCCTCTGCATCCAAGATTCAAGGGATTCTCATGCCTCAGCCTCCCAAGTAGCTGGGATTACAAGCATGCACCACCATGCCCTGCTAATTTTTTGTATTTTCGCCATATTGCCCAGGCTGGTCTCAAACTCCTGGCCTCAAGCCATCCTCCCACCTTAGCCTCCCAAAGTGCTGGGATTACAGCCATGAGCCACTGTGCCCAGCCTTTGATGCAGCTTTTTAAAATTAAACTTATTCCCAGTCTTGCTGATTTCTGCAACAATATAATAAAATTAACATGGGATTTTCCTAAAGTGAGAAATGCCTTGTAATTTATTTTCCTGGACGCTGGCTGCATGGCCCTTCTGGAGTACCTGGGGGTATGGCCACAAAGCACTGGGGAGGCGTGGGGGCACTGGCTACAGGTGCACTAGGTCACCTGGTGTGGCATCATCACAATAGCTCTGGGAGGTAAACATGACTCAAGTTTTACAGAGAGGAAAGCTGGAGTTTAGAGCACTTGTTACTTGCCCAAAGACACATTGCTAAGAAGTGACATTGATATTTGATTGTACTTCGACCACTGGCATTTGATGGTACTTTGTTAGTTTACTGTATGTACTGAATTTTATTTGGCACAGAACTTAAAATAATAAAAATGCATAGGATTTATTCCCCACTCTCATCCCATATTTATGTGGGTTTTGTTTATTCACTTCCCCTGGGTCTTTACATTTCTAGGTAGGATGCTCTAACTTAAGCGTAGCTTACATAAAGGGCATTATCAAAATATTTTCCTCTTTTTTTGTTATTTGATATTTCTCCATTTTTCAAATAATCCTGCATATTCTAAGTATGAACTATTAGATTTTGTAGTGTCTACTATTTTACTTTATAAGTCTTTATTTTTTTAAAAAAGAGTTTTTCTAAATAACAGTAGGTCTACTAAAAGCTAGGAAACCTAGGATGAGTTCAGCATTGCATTGAACTTGTCAACTGGCTAATGATAAATGCTAGAGAGGTGTGGATTTCCTTCTCTATAGACTGAAACACTAGCTCAGCACTCTCTCTTCCAGCTCTGTCTTTTTCTCCATGCACCCCGGATGGACAGGTAGCCTAATTCGCTTCTTTACTTACAGGGAAAAATGCAACTGAGTGTCAAGCCTCTCTGTAAAAGCTGGTCTCTAGAGGTCACCCCATGGTGGTGCTTAAAAAAGAATTAAAATTGTCTTATTATAGTAAGCAATGTTTCTTAACTCCTCATCTGGAAAACTGTTCCTTGCCCCAAATCTTTTTTCCTCAGCTTAACACTATTTCTTATTATTCTGTTATCAGTATACAGTTGGAATACCATGGCCAGCACTTTTGACATAGGCTAGGTATTAGCCCTCATCTGCAGATAGCAAAGCTCTTTCCTCATTCAATGTCACAGCTCCATAAGTAAAACATTGTTATCATTCCCTTATAAAGGCATATATTGTAAGATAAATTTTTTAAATTGAAAATATTGACCTATACCACTCTGAAAATCTAGGATATAACTGTCAAATTTTTAGAGGCAGTTAATTTCTTACTGATGTATATAGCTGAAGAAATGACATGAAAAAATAGTTTAATAGGATTAGTATAAAATATCCAAAGTATCCATTGTTTGAAAGTTTTGCTCAAATTTATGGGGCTGAAGTTCATATGCATTTTATTTGGTTTTGATCTGCTTTATAGGAATGGAGTCATCTATTTTTAAAAGAGTCAGAGATGCAAGGAGAAAACGAAGCACTTGCTATGTTTTTAAAAATATTTGGGTGTATATGTGCTCATAAAGTTGCAAAATAATCAACATAAAATTTGGTTTTTTAAAAATGAGCATCTTATCTGCAAGTTTCTTTTAAAAAGCAAATAACTTAATATCAAATATTTTTCCCTTAATTTACAATTACTTGAATATCAATATAACTAATTAGAAGCACTTTTTTCTTATTAGAAATATAATTATTTATCACAAAATTGATGTCATTACCCGTTTTAGACAAATCTATTCCAACATGGTCTTGTTGTGCTAAAAAGAAAATAAATTCCAGATTTTCTGTTTTCTCTGTCTTCATTTTTCGATGCATTTTTCCTTTCAAGAAATACAGAGCTTCTGTTTATGAGAGATGCCTCATCGTTTTTCAATTTAATTGCTGTGCTCACTTTTTAAATTTATTTACACATCCAATGTTATGCACATATTTCAGATGTTAATAACGTTCAGGCCCTTATCCTTTCATCAGTGTCCCTTTCATGAGTTTAAGTGAAAAGTAAAGAAAATGGACCCAAGAACAGACTTCTGGGGCTGTTTCCACGCCCAGGAGTCATAACTTCCCAACCACAAAACCTCTCAGGAAAGCTTTATTGTACTAGCTTCAGCTCCTGGCTTTGTTTCTCCTCCATCAGACACAGGCTTCAGAGGTACAGCAAATCTCAAAGCAGCTCTTACCAATCATCTCTCTGGTAATAGTCATAGCCATTGTTTTTAAAAGGCTGAAAGGAAGTAGATGGCTGTCACAAAATGTGCCCTATCTGGTACTCCCCAATCCATGTCATGAAAAGGCCCCATGATACACCCAGCAGCTAGTAGAAAGGGTTGTGAGTTTCTATTTGGATGAAGAAAAGAAGGAAAGAGAAAAGAACACACAAGAGTATATTTCAGACAGGCAAGTATGAGAAAGGACAGCTGGAAACAGCACTTGGTTTTGACATTTGGGTACTGCGCTTCAAAGATCAGGAGGCATGTCCTTGCCTTGGGCGCTGTTAACGACCTTATTGGCTGTGAGTTAATATTTGACAAAAGGATTTGAGCCAATATTAGCTGGTTGTCCTGAACGGGAACTCTTCAGCCGCTTCCTGAATACTTAGGGCTAGTTGAGATCAGTCAGATAGGGTTTGCACAAGTTCTGACTGATCAAGTCTTAATCAAACCAGAAGAATGAGAGCAGACTGGTCAAAACAAAAAGAAAACCAGAAAAAGAAATATCTTCCAGTGTAAATAGAAATTTTACTTCTACAAATTGATCAAGAATATTTTCAGATGATATTCTTTGGTGTTTGATAGTATTTCATAAGTTACAACTAGATGACTGGTTTTATTTTTAAATACTTGCCATCGTTTGTTGTGAGACATACATTATTTGCATTGAATTTTGATTTTTTATGGTCCTAATTCAACTTCTATCTCTTCTTTAGCCAGTAATTTCTTAATTAATGGTTGCCAAAAAATGAAGAATGAAATCTGATATGGGCATACCTGGTCCTGAAACTTTTGTTTTGCACCATTCAATCAGCTGATTAAATTGCCATTAAAAAAAAAATTCTAGTATGCTTCTAAGACACTATAAATAATCATGACAATATCTAATAAAAATAGATGTCATATCAGAAAACCACAGTGGAGTTTAAATTTAGTTTAGCAAAATCAACAACTTCCTCACAAGACTGATGAACTGCAGTTACGTGTTTTTAACAAAAGCATTTCTAGCAACCAGATAAGCAAGTGTCTTCTTGACATAGATGGATGATGGCGCATGTGCCAGAAGCCAGTGGAAAATAGGAGCTGTCATCTAGAAAATGACAGAGCCATTTTGAGTCCCCCTAGATTAGCACTCCATCTTCAGCTGAGCAGATATACTATTAGCTGAAGGTCTATTGCCAGCAAATCAGAAGCAAGAGGGCAGAGCCCTATCTTTCTGAGATGACTGGAATCATCAGAGGCTCAAAGGCACATGATGACATCCCAGCTTTTTGTAAGAGATGTGCCATAAGAAGCCAATCAAATAAAAGTTTGATCACATATGTCATTAAAAAGTATTAATATTTTCACCATAGACTAATCAATATTCAAAAATAGTGTAAACTAGAGTAAATGTTTTTCATACCCTGTGTCATTCAAAACTGTTTTGTAGATAGGTACCTGATTATAACATTACAGGCTTTGCTACTTAGCTTTATGTAAATAACTAAGCGTGAGGATATTCATCTTCTCAGCCTTTTGTCACTAAATAAATATTGTTGGACTGACAAGCGTCTAGAGAGGTAACTCTGAAGTCAAAAGGAAGGTCCAAAGTGCACTAAATTTAGCAAAACAGGTTTTCAATGCAGCTGGTTCTGTCTTCAGCAAAGGCTTTTCCAACTTGTCCTGGAGCCCCCTGGGGACCACCTCTTTGTGTCTGTCCTTAATGGCTAAGGATAATATGCTTCTCCCAAGTGGTCCTCTAGCAAAGATGGAGCATTGCTATTCTGTTAATGGCTGGATACTGTGTGGCACACTACTTATAACGCTGGTCTAGTGCCTCCTAGGCAGACTGCTGCCTCGTGGTCAGCTACTAGGACGTAGCTGATTTCCAAGGATCAACTCAGGCACCATCAAGGAGGTCAACTCAGAACCATGTGGTCATGAAGACGGCCTCCACATCTGAGAGTGAAAGTTTCCACTGGACACTAATGGGCATACCAACAGTTGTGCTGCAAAACAAAACAAAACAAAAAACTACCTTATACACATTTTTTCTTAATGGCTTGGGTTAGTAAAAGTGAAAGAAATATGTTTAAGTGTTCAGAAGCTAAAAATAACAAAGAAACCACTCACCCAGGGAAGAAATGACTGCCTTCCACTTCTGGGTAGTTAACAAAGGCATCTTAATTCTAACTTGGAGTTACATGAGGTGATAGTCTGTGTATAATTTAGGACCCTCTGGAGCTACATGAGGTGCCAGTTGTGTATAATTTAGAACTCTCTGGAATCTCCTCACTCCTGTAGGCCAAGAAATGCTACACAGATATTTCTATTTAATATTATAAGCCAAATAAAATCCAATTACATTGATGAAGCAACTTTAGAAAGAAGTATTCTTCTGACTACGTATTTTGCCTGTAATGACATTATTTATCTACAATGTAATGGATAAACAAGAAAATCCCCATTTTTGCAGCATTATCATTTGATTTCAGGTCTGTCAGGTCATATCACACAAAAGCCTCCTTTCCCCCTCTCTCTCCCACTCTTTTTGTCAATGACATTCCCTGCGATGAGCATTCCAAAAGAATAGCGCTTCCTTCTCTCGTCAGCTTGGTTTTGTCAGTTCTGAACACAGGGTCTTGCTTTGCCATTTTCAAGGTCTCTTTCAAACCCTGGATCACAGCTGGTGCTTCAATCAGGAGTTCACACCGTGAAGAAGCTGGCAGTTGATCCCCAACCAACTCTGCAGAAGATATATAATCTCCTTCATGGCACACAGTGGAATACGCCTTTCATTTCATCCCTGAGAAAGACTGCATCCTTCACAAGTCCTTCTTGACAAAAATATGAATAATGTCCCAGCCTCCTAAGGGACAGGAACATTTTGGGGTTTG
Organism: Pongo pygmaeus; assembly: GCF_028885625.2. NCBI lineage: Eukaryota > Metazoa > Chordata > Mammalia > Primates > Hominidae > Pongo > Pongo pygmaeus. Next base: position 129,443,622 of record NC_072377.2, on the reverse strand, counting down.
AACTGAAGTGACCTTAGCTTGTCAAGATGATTTGACTTTAATAAACGCAACAGTGAATCCTGTTTTCTATCGTGATTTTAAAATCTGGCATAGTAATAAATTTAAGGACATTTTAATTATGGTTATCATGACTAAATGTGCCGATACGAATGAGTGGAGGTTTTATAAAAGAAATATGCTCATATAATGGAATTGATATTCTTCCCCCAAGTACAATGTGGAATTTGTTGTAAATCATTTTCAGAGAATCTAAGATAATATTCTCAACGCTTAAAACGTGTTTTATTTATACATGGGGAATGAGGATGAAAGAAAAATATTTAGTGACCAGGTAGGAAGAAAAGCCTAGCAATGCTAGACAGATGTGATTTCAGGATTTATATTATTATCTGAAATCAACTTTGAAAGTTAGTAGGCAGATCAGAAAACTGAATTGGAATACAATCATACATAATAAGAATTAAGGATTTGAAGTAAAATTCTCCTTCCTTTGCTGTTAACTTTTTTTTTTTTTTCACATTTTGTGGCTTTACTATAGTATTTGTTTAGCAATTAATGTTCTAAGTTGTAATGCATTCAAAGAAATTAAGGCTCCCTCAAATACTGGTACAGGCTGAATCTAAATATGCCAAATGAGGCAGAGAGGTGGTAGATTAGATGCCAAAAAATCACTTTGACCTCAGTTATCCAGGTAGTATTTCAAGAATCACTTTGCATGGCTAAAGAGCGTGTAATCTAGTTGTCTTCAACATAATCACCATCTTCTAGGAAAATCATCTTTACACATTATACCATTTTTCATTCACAACCAAATCAGAGCCCAAGGTTAAAAACATAATCTTTCGGTGTCTTCAGGTGAGAAAGAGCTTTAAAGTCCCATATTTCTTGGGTAATTACTCTTATTATTAACGTATGTGTAGCAGAAAATGAGCATTTTAAATACCGCATTTGTGAACATAGGTGTTTTTCAATGAAAAAAATAGCTATTTTGTAAAGTTACTCTAATAGTTACCAGATATGTATTCTTATGTCACCACATCTGAAACTTGACCAAAACCAACAATTAAAAATATCACCAGAGGTGCTGGGGGAGGGAAAAATGGGAAGTAGTTGTACAATGGGGATAGAATTTCAGCTTCACAAGATAAAAAAAGTTCTGGAGATCTGTTGTACAACAGAACTACTGAACTGTATATTTTAAAATGGTTAAGATGTTAAATTTCATGTTATACGTTTTTTACCACAATTAAAATTTTGTCAATATTTAAAAAATACTATCAAGGGGCAAATTTCCCTGGAACTAGGCAAATGGGCTAGGTGGGGTGGATTATCTACTTGCAAAAGCCAGTTTTAATTTATATGTGGCGTTTATAGAGAATGCTGGTAAAGCTACCAGAGGGGTCAAGGAAAACAAGCAACGAGAAGATGACCAATGCCTTTGTCTCCTTGAATAATTTTGATTTGTGCAGAATGTCAGAAATCACCTCTCAGAAAAACCTCTTATCATGAAAAATATGGCTGGAGAATCTATGAAAAACATTACTCCCTAACAAGGCTTGTTGATTCTCAACACCATCATTGCTTAAACATTGACAAAGCCAAGTTTCTAAATGTCAGATATGCAACAAGGACTGCTTGGATGAAAGTACAAGAGAGGGAAAGATGACTTGCTGAGCTTGCACTGAGTGATTTACACATGATATTTCATTTAATCTTGTGAGGTAGGTACTATTAATTCCCATATTTCCAAAAGAGGAAATTGGATCTGGGAGATTAAGAAACTTGTCGTATTTCACCAAGAGAGAATTGACATCATTAGAAATGGAACTCCAATTGAAAGAGTCTGATTCAGTTCAATCTTAATTTTCAGTCTAATCTTAATTTGTTACACCATTCTGGAAAGTCAAAAGTGAAACTGAAGGACAGAAGTATAACTAGTTTCTCCTGCCAGCTTTCATACTCTGTGATGGTTCTCATACTCTATGACGACTGTCTATGAACCCCGGTCCCCAAGACTCTAAGCCAGCCTTCTTGAGTGACCATCTACCCATCACTGAACTGCATTAGTCATTATCTTATAATCCATCCTTTCAGCAACCAATCATCAATATCCTAATTCTTAGGCACAGAAAAGAATCTAACAGCCTAACCAATCATCAATATCCTAAATCTTAGGCACAGAAAAGAATCTAACAGTCTACTGAGAAAGCTGCCTGTATACAAAGGTACCTGTCACAACAGGAGTATACCCAAGGTTCCATGTGGGAAAAATTGAAACACCAAAATGGAGGAAGGAGTTAAAGGAGAAGGAATAGATGGGATATAGTATCTACAACCAGGGGCGATGAGAATTACAAGTGTGTTTTCCATCTTCCAAGTCCAAGGCCATATCCGAAGTCCACCTCTGAATTTTGTGAGCAAGATTCCTAAAATTTTTGGAAAATTAAGCAGTACTTAGCATTTTAATTTTTGCCATATTAGTATCTGACACTGACCAAATGACAGACCAAGAATATTTCTTATTCTATTATTGAGGACTAAATAGGGTTCTTACTTAGAAATCAGGTTGTTGAGGGGTGGGGAGATGGTGGCTGGTAAGAGGGAGATGGGAGCATAAAACTCTATTATTTGTGAAAATCCAAATTTCTTAAGTAATCTTTATTGGATATAAACTGACAGTGTGACCTTTCCCCTATGCATACTATAAATGTATAACATGGTAGACAACTAAAGCTTCATTCTTTTGTCTTCTTTCATTATTCTTTCATGAATTAGAAATACATCTTCCAATTTTGTATCATGTTTCATATATAAAACATGACAAACCTTGCAATATATAACCTATATAATATATAACCTTAGAATATATAACCTATATTTTATATAATATTATAATATAAAATATATATCACATAATTTTCCTACCAACTTAATTAGGCCTCCCAAAAGGATTACCTTAAATACACCAAAATGTGATTTGTTGATCATACTTGGGAAAACAGTTTTAAAACTCCCCGTATTGCCTTGGGCTTTCTTTGGATTTCTTGGGTTTGATTTTCACAATAAGTTACAATAGATATGCTGATGGGGGGCCCGTGGAATAGGGAGCATCACTGGACAGATCCAGGCTAAGGAAAGCTTGCATTGCAGTGGGTGATGCCGAACAACTCTCAGGGGGAAAAACAAGGAGAAAGCTGGAGAGGTTCACCAACTATAATTAGCTCCATTAAATCCCTTTAACTGAATTTCTAACATGCTGTTTAAAGAATGGAAACATTTATGGGAAAATGTAGCACACCTCTTTTTGGTCACTTTTATTGGATGTTAAAAGCGAACTACATTTACAAGTCCCATGGCTATCAAATTTATTTTCTCAAAACAAAATTTTCTTAGCATTGTTTGTTATCCAGGAAATTTCACAGCTTTAAGGGACCCAGACTTCAAAGTCAAGGAAGTGAATTTGGGGCATGGAAGACTGGGGGCACCGAGTGAAATTACCCATCAGCATTAAAAAAATTACTAGATTTTTTTTCTGGTCATTTGTTGACCGCAGAGTCAGAATAGCTACATATACTTTTGAAAGCACGCATGTATCTTTTTAAAGACGCATAGATATATTCATTCGCTTTATCATTTCATTAAAAATCTGGCCAATCAGATGAATACTGTTTATCAGTTGTTGATGGAAGGAACCTTCCTTTGCTAAACATTGTGCAGGAACAGCAGCATGACCCTTGGGTCATGGGATAACACTTGTGCACTCATGCTCACAGGGGCCTTTTTTTTGTAAGTGGCACCTGCTGTGAGGCTCTCCTTATAAATACTGACTGCCTGCAGCAAATCACAGATGTTTTAGGCACTAGAAAAACTGACAGGAAGTAATCACTAAACGAAAGACAGAAACAGTAAGGGGTATGTGGGGGGAGGGGGAGAAAAAAAGTCTCCAGTAACTGTTTGGGGGATGTTTGGAGGAATGAATTTAAAGTGTAGAGTATAAGTAGCCTTGCTGTGCTGCTCAATTTGGCCCAGACCTCAGCTCAGCTTAGCTGAGAAGGCACAGGGCATCTAAGGAGGATGGGACGTCGTTACCTAATATGAGTGGGGGCATCAGGCTGGAAAATCCCTTTCATTATTTTTGGTAGTTTGAAGTCCTTAACAATTTTAGTTGTTCTTGTTATTTTGTAGCATTTGGGTTTTTCCATTGAACACCTTCCCCATTTTTTTTTTAAGTGTGAAAATAAATGCTTTTATTGTGGTGCAAACCTTCCTTATTAGCCAAAGACCACTTCCCTTTATGCTTCCAGGGGATTGCCCCCACCACCTGGTGTACTGAACGTTGGATGTTAAAAAAAATCATGCTTGAGTTTATCTTGTTTTTACACCAGTTTATTTTGAGTGTATTTCAAAGCCATATAATAACATTATTTTATAGACTTCCAACTAAGTGCTAACAAAGAAAATATTTGTCTACTCTCCATTCCCCCAACAATTTCTGGACCTCATTTCAAAGAGATGCATGTTACCTGAATGTTAACTGCTTTTTTTTTTCCCAGAGAAACCAAAGCATATTGTTTGTTTTCAGAGGAGTATTTATATTTAACATGTTTACATTGTAAGTCACATTTGCTCTATTCCTTAAATGACTTCTCTAATAACTATTTTTTAGCTTATAATCACATTAACAATCTGCCCCTAAAGAATTTCTCAGTCTTATTTTTTATAATTTTTATTTTAATGTTTGACAGTTTCTTTGTAAAAATGAAAGAGCATTTGAAATAATATTGGGTATTTTGCCAAGTCTGTCAAAGGAGTAACACTTCCACTTTCTCAGCTCCGTCTCATTAAAATTGTATTCTCATTCTGCCTTAACTTGGTCTCGGTGCTTCATAAGTCATTGCCTGCTCATTACTTGTAGTGTGGGAGATGAAATTTATTCAAACCTAATAGCTGAGATAAAGAATGGAAAGGCAGGCAGCTGGGAGAAATGAAATTAGCCTATTTTAGTACTTTTCCGGCTGGATTTTTGCACAGCCACCGGTTATGCCATGTGTCAGTTTGCATTTGTGACACTATCTATGTTTAGTTTATAGATTTCCGTTAGTATGATATTCTTAAAATGAAAACACAGGAGATTCTCCCCTTGCCCCCACCGCCTTTTTTTTTTTTTTTTTTTTTTGTCTTTGGCATTGAAATGTCACTGAGTATCTGAGTTGATAAACGGGAAAACATGATTTTCTATAGTTTTCTATAATTATAGAATCATTAAAATTGCCCAAGAAAGATTAATTGTTTCATTGTGTTACAATTCATATTGGTATGTCTTACAGAAAAGAACATTAATGACAGAGAGTAAATGTTATACCCTCAGCATGGTTTAAGGGGAAATGGATTTAGAATGTAATGTGACTTACAAGCAATTTCAGGTAGAATACAGGAGGGAGCTACGCTTCTAACCTAAACACTCCATCTCCAGCTTTAAATGTCAAAAGAATACACTGTGGAATTCCTAATTCTGAATATAGAGGAGTATTTGAAGAACATTGTCTAAAAGCATTGTACTTTTCCATTATAAATTGAGTTGTTAAGGAATTATATGGTCTAATTACTAAACTTGGTATTTTTGACTACTTTGATTGTGAACATATATTGTCATTAGCTAGATAATTAAATTGATGGCAATAACAAGTCATAATTTAGAAATATGTTTGAAATTACTTTCTATATGAAAGCAAAGTCGTTTTTGATCTATGTATGTGATTAATGTCAAGTGTCATGAGTTAGCTGAGAGATTTCAGTGTAAAAATATGTGCATTTATATAAAAGAAAGAAGTTCATTTATACTCTAATTCTTAAAGTAAACAATGGAGCTTGATATGTGCCTAAATATAAGTACTGATGGATTTTTTTCTGCTTACTCAAATAAAATATGGGAAGAAAAATACATTTCTTAGAAATGTGATGGTTACGTTTAGGTTAGGTTTAACCATTTATGCATACAGTGCAATGTTTACACTCAACCTAGAAACTTTACAAATAATATACTTAGATTTAAATTTAAATAGATAGAACCAGTCAAAGTATTATGTAAGATGTGTGGACATTTCTGTTAAACCCACTGTAGTACGAAATTACAAAATATTTTATGTGACCAATAAATTGTGCAGATAGGACGCAGCAGACCATAGTCATAAACAAACTTGTCTTTGTTGTAGGTACTCTCTGCTAACAGTAGCTGGATTAGAAAGGTGACCTTCTTGAGAGCATTTAGCATGGTGGATTTTTATTTGCTTTTTATGTCTTTAGCATTGTGAAATTTTGTTCACGGTTTTTGTAAACCATCTAGCAGAAAAGTAGGTCAAGTTATAATCTAGGACTAAACTAGAAATTAATAGACCATGCAAGGCTAAGCCCTGGTATGATTTAATAAATTCTGTCCAATGAATTATGTAATAAATAAACTATGTAGTGTGTTTGTGTGTGTGTGTGTGTGTGTGTGTAATGTAAGTAAATGTCAAATACCAAACTGATGTGGATGTAAACAATTATATATAGGGTTTGTTCCTAAATATGTATTTCTGGATTTCCAGATATACAGCAATCATATGCTATAACTAATATACCCAGATCCATTCAAACTCCATCTGTATCCTTTCTCTTCCCCATCTTCGCCACTCCAGGCACTTGGAATGCACACATATCCCAGTCCTATTGCTTATACGGCCTCTATCAAGCAAATAAAACATAACAGTAATGTGAAAACTGATTTGTTACTCAACTAGAATATTTTTGATGCCAAGCTTGGGTCTACATCAATTTCAAATTTGCAATTTGGGACTCAGAAATTGACAGACTAATGGGCTCTGTCAAGAAACATACTAAAGAAATGTAGCATATGTTCCTACAAAAGACTTTGATCTATACTCTCATTAACAAAACATTTTTCCTTTTTTCAGGCTATGAGAATCTGGCTGCCAATTATACTTAAATTATTATGTTTGGCCCCTTGATTCTTTTATCAACTGGATGTCTTCATAGAAATAACAGCTGCATGAGCAGCACTTTTTCAAAGCAACAAGGAAAGAATCTATTCCCACCCCAAAGTCCCACATTAGCCAGTTCCTTCTCACCAGAGAGGAACAAAAAATATCTACAGAGGCAATGAATAAGAGAGGAAAGGGCTATTATGGATCTATTGTGAGTATAATTCCCTGCTGTGGCCACTGGTCCTTGAGGTTGTGTTCTTTGCTAGGGACTACTGGTTGTATCTGTCCTTTATGGCTGGTGGTAGTGGTTCAAATCTATTTAGCACCAATGGCTGCAGCAGTCAGTGTCAAGAAATTTGGTTGATGACTCAGATTTTGGACTTACCCTCTTCTCTCTTGACATTTTGAGTTCTTCATATTTCATCAATAGTTGCATACCTTCTCATGAATGCCAGCCACATTAAGGCATTTGTGGTATCAGATCTCAGATCTCAGATCTGTGGTATCAGAGAAAGCAGAAGTTTCATTGGACTATTACCACATTATTCTTATGAATAGGCATACCCACACCCCCTCCCATTAGCTTTAATGCATACAGCATAAAACATTATGTATCTGCTTCTCATCACTCTCTGGATCTTCAAAAATTGTTTGCCCTTCTAAATATTTTTTCTTGTCCACTTCTTTTACTTTTATATTTCATTTTCTTTGGATATGATTTTATCTTTCTTTAACTAATTCCAATGTTTGAATCAACTACTGCAATCATAAGAAGTGCCCTAAATCTAAAGATTTTCATGCTCTGAGAGTCCTGATTCAGCATCAGACCTAACTGGCCTCTGCCTGTGAAACCTGAAAGGACCTCAAAGAAGTAACTGATTTCTAATCAACAAATACATACCCTCTTCAAAGGCAACATCTCCTCCCAGCTTTTAGAATTTAACATCCAGTATCCTCCCACATTTTTACTCATCCTGGCCTTCCAATCTATTTCTTCTATGTCTCCTTTACCAACATGCCTTTATATTTCCAATATATTAGTTCACTTAGTCATCACAGATGAGCAAACCAACTCAAAAACATCAAGCACCTGGCTCTAAAATGACTTCACCAAAGATACACTTTGACAAAATAGGTCACATTCAAGCATAAGGTATATTTCCAAATTTGTTAAAAAACAAATTTCCAAAAAGATAAAATCATGACTCTCATACAAATATAAAATAAACACATGTCAAAGATTGTATTCAGCTCATTAATTGAGAGAACTGGTAAGCGATTGCTAGTTCAAAGGAAAATCCACAGAACAGACACATATATAGATGAAGAATAGTGAAATAAATTAACAAATGTATAAATAACTGGTTTCTTTGACAATGGGGAAGACAAGTTGAATCTTCACACGACAATTGATTTGCATGTTGAAGAAAAACATCATTTGCATTACTACCAGTTTTCTACAAATTACTTTTAACTTTACACCGTTGTAAACTGACACATATCCTATACAGGACGAAGTAATCCTGGAGGTTCCAGCATTTGTTGGAGACAGAAACAAGATTTGTTTGATTCGCTTTGATTCAACAAATGAATGAATAAACACCCTTGATTATTGTATTTAGGATTAATTATTCATTCATTCAACACATATTGTTTCTACTTACTATACCAGTCCATGTTCTAGGTGGGGGAGACAGTACAGTTAATAAAACAGAAATATTTTTGTCTTATATCCTAATGGGGAAAAATAGAACATAAGTAAATAAATAAATTGGAAATATATATTAAATGGTATTAGTGCTATGGAGGAAAATAAAGCAAAACAAGGTAGATAGAATGGGGATAATACAGGGAAAGGTACTGTTTTAAAGAAGATGTTTAGGAAAAATTACACTGATGTGGAGCTACTTGAGTAGAGACATGAAGGAGGTGAGGGTCAGAGTTGTACAAATTGCTGGAAGAAGAGCTTTCTAGGCAGAGAGAAGAGCAAGTGCAAAGCCTGAGACAGTAGAAGACTCACGTATGAAGGGCCAGCAAGGAGGCCAGCATGATGGGGCAGAGTGAGCCTGCAGTCAGAAGGGACAGGGCAACAGAAACAGGCAGAGATAGAATGACGGAAGCCCTTGCAGGCCATGATAAAGACTTAGTGTTTCTAAGTGTTATGGGAGGCAAGTGGAAGGTTTGGGTCCTGAGAGTGGTGGCAGCAGAGGAGAGGGGAGGAGAGGGGATTATGCTTTTTACTGGCTGCTGTGGGAAATGGGGCCAAGATTTATTGAAGATTAGTTAGGGAGGCTCTCACAATCTTATGAGAGATTACAGTGGCTTGGAGTAGAATGTAGCTGTGGAAATATGAGAAGTACGCTCTTTTTAGCTATTTTTTTTTTCTTTTTGTGTGTGTTTGGGTTTGTTTGTTTGTTTGTTTGTTTTGAGATACGGTGTTGCTTTGTTGCCCGGGCTGGAGTGCAGTGGTGTGATCACAGCTCACTGCAGCCTCAACCTTCCGGGTTCAAGAGAGCCTCCTACCTCAGCCTCCCCATAGCTGGGACTACAGGTGCATGCCTGGTTAATTTTTTATGTTTTGTTTTGTTTGTTGTTTTTTGTTTTTGTAGAGACAGGGTTTCACCATGTTGGCCAGGCTGGTCCCAACTCCTGGGCTCAAGTGATCTGTCTGCCTTGGCCTCCCAAAGTGCTTGGATTATAGGCATGAGCCACCGGGCCCGGACGTTTAGCTGAATATTTTAAAGGTGAGGCCAGCAGAGAAATTTCTGCTCCAACCATCAAGAAGAGGAAATAGCTTTGCAACACACACACACACACACACACACAGAGCCCATTTTTTACTCTTCAAAATTATTTCCTACTTCAAAGAAACAAATTTGTTGAAATGCAAAAATATTCCCAGACAATTTTTGTTTTTTTCTTGAGACAGGGTTTTGCTCTTGTTGCCCAGGCTGGAGTGCAATGGCTCGATCTCAGCTCACTGCAACCTGTGCCTCCTGGGTTCAAGGGATTCTCCTGCCTCAGCCTCCCAAGTAGCTGGCATTACAGGCACCCACCACCATGCCTGGCTAATTTTTCTATTTTTAGTAGAGACGGGGTTTCGCTATGTTAGCCAGGCTGGTCTAGAACTGCTGACCCCAGGTGATCTGCCCACCTCAGCCTGCCAAAGTGCAGGGATTACAGGCGTGAGCCACTGTGCCCAGCCCCAGAAGATTATTTTTATCATCTCTCATGAAGCATGTAGAAAATTAACCTCTCTGTGCCTTTTTTTTCTTTTTTACTAAGTCCGTAACACAGGTGCTCATTTGCAAACCAGAGAGCTTTATTTTGTGTTACACATAAAAGGGCGATTGAAAGAATATCATTCAGTTATGGAATCTACGGAAAATGGAATCGAGCTTTTTAAATTGGTAGGGAAATATGTTTCCTAGATTTTTCCATGGGAGAGGTAGAGGAAGAAAACCTTTTTTCCTCTGCCCTTCCTGGGTCTCTGCCTGGAGCCCTACAAATTTTACTGACAAATGACAAATTAATAATCGAAAACAGAATTGTATTGACAAGTTCACCTCTCATATGTGTCAAAAAGTTAGTTAGAATTTGAGGTCTATACACCTAACTTACTTAAAAGGGAAGAGAGAAAGAGCACTTAGAGAAAAGCAAATGACATTTTGGAAAGCCAAAGGAGCCACAGGTGACTAGATGGGAGATATCATGATGGTATTGTGACAATGTCCTGTTTGGGTGTAGTGCTGACTTCTCTCCAGGAAGAAAAGATTAGAGATGCTCCCACTAAGGGGATTTCTGACAATTTCATTCTTTTGAGTTCCTTTTGGGATGCTCTGCATTTAGATAGATCAGATATTTATTTCAGAAACTCAAATGCCTTTGGCTCAAAAGTAATTCTTATACCAATGTAGCTTGGGGTGGCAAACCCTGATAATGTTCAGAGATGAATATGAAAATAAGTGTTTTATACAAAATAATAAAAATCTTAAAAGGAAAATCAATTTAATTAAATAAATTAAATGAATTAATGAATATAAGACACAAAAATAAAATGTATGCTTATGAGCTGGGTGCGGTGGCTCAGGCCTCCAATCCTAGCACTTTAAGAGGCCAAGGTGGGAGCACGACTTGAGCCCAGGAGTTCAAAACCAGCCTGAGCAGCATAGCCAGGAGACCTCGTCTCTATGAAAAATAAAAACGGGCCAGGTACAGTGGCTCATGCTTGTAACCCCAGCACTTTGGGAGGCCAAGGGGGTGGATCACCTGAGGTCAGGAGTTTGAGAGCAGCCTGACCAACGAGGTAAAACCCCACCTCTACTAAAAATACAAAAATTAGCCAGGCGTGGTAGCAGGCACCTGTAATCCCAGCTGCTTGGGAGGCTGATGCAGGAGAATTGCTTGAACCGGAGAGGCACCAGTTGCGGTGAGCCAAGATCAGGCCATTACACTCCAGCTTGGGCAACAAGAGCAACACTCCATCTCAAAAAATAAAAATAAAAACAAAATTATCCAGGTGTAGTGGCATGCACCTGTAGTCCCAGCTACTTGGGAAACTGAGGTGGGAAGATCACTTGAGCCCAGGAAGTCGAGGCTGCAGTAAGATATGACTGTGCCACTGCCCTCCAGCCTGGGTGGTGACAGAGCAAGATCCTATCTCAAAAAAAAAAAAAGAAGAAGTTTGCTTAAGCAGTTGTGTATCAAGTAAGAATTATGCTTATGCTTATCACAAAAGTCACACAATTTTATCAAGTAACCGAGATCAGTATTCAGTATGCATTTATAGAAAATGGAAGCTCTGGGGATTCTGTCTCTTGGCTTTGGAGCCCCCTCCCTCTGTCTCTGTACAGAGGAGCTTCTTCTATCTTTCTTCCCCCTTCTTTCTTGCCTATTAAACTCCCTGCTCCTTAAAACTACAAAAAAAAAAAAAAAAAAAGAAAATGGAAGCTCTGTGTCACCAATTTAGAGTTTAGTGTTTGCCAAGAGAACTTTTCCTTATTGCAATTACAATAAAACCCCAAACCAAAAGGAATCTAGCTGGATGGAGCATAGTTTTGGAAGTTCATCATAATCCTCTGGAGAATTTTTACTAAAATTTTTGTTGAAAACATAAATTTCCAGTCCCCACTGCAAGACGTTTTCATTCAACACATTTGGGTTGATACCTGGACATCTGTACTTTACAATTTTGATGATCATTCACTACGGGGACCTGTAAGTTAAGCCACAATCTGCACCTGAAAAATTTTCAAAATTCACCTACTCAAAGACAGAATCTGAAAATGAAGTTTTGTTTGCTTATTTGGAATAAAATAGTGCTACTCATTTTATTGAATGATAGAATGTTGGTGCTGAAAGATTATCTGGTCAAAAAGAAAATAAACAGATGAAACAACCAAGGCCCAGAAAGTGCCCATTATCCGCAGAAAGCCCAATTCTCCTACACTTTCCTCACCACACTGCCTGCATTCCATCTGGACATTACTTGAAGAATGTGTTTGAATATTTTCCACATGTAATGTGTTTTCCTTACTATGTTTCTATTTATCCAATTTCTACCTATTTTCAGAATGTAATCAAAACAGCATCTACAGATAAATATACAAAAAATACATATACAGCAAATACACATACGAAAGAAAAAAGGAAGGAAAGAAAGAAGGAATGAAGGGAGGAGGGAGGAAGCGAGGGAGGGAAGGAAGGGAGAGAGGGAGGAAGGAAGGAAGGAAGGAAGGAAGGAAGGAAGGGAGGCCAAAGAAAAGGGAAGGTAAATATGGCAATGACAATTCATCAACTTTGCAGCGATGAAGTTGAAAATGGTGTTAAGCCCTTGACAGTCAGAGCAAAAAGAGACAACTAGACCATAAGCTTCAGTGAAGGTACGTGGCATGATTTCTTTCTCATTATTTTCCTCCTTGTATTAAGCCATGCACTGCTCAGTCAATAATTAATAGCTATGACCTGTAATCCCGGAGCCAAACCACATTAAACTTTTATTCCATATTACTCAGGACCTGCAAATTTCAGGAGGAAATGTAGACGGTAATTAGGATTATGGAGAAAACAAAATGACCTATGGCTGTGAGTATGTACTATCACATTGGTAAGGCATTCCATCACAGTTGAACAAAGATGATTAAAGCTGTCCTAAAAGGAATTATGCTTACCCTTGTTCTGTTTTTTAGATCTAATAGCCAAGCCTGAATATACGGAGTTTCAATGTCTCTGAACCACTATTAATCAGGTTTCTTTTTAATTTTCTCCTAAGACACTACTTAGAATTCTTCAGTACCTTCGGTTGCTCAGGCTTCATCTTTCCCATTTTTTAGGTATTTTCCCCAAAACAATAGTGGGACATAAAAAGAAAAGAAAAACCATTCAATCCTCCTCTCCTAAAAAGTACAACTTCCCCAGTTTGTTGTGGTTGTCGTTGCTGCTGTTGTTATGACTGTCCTGTCTTTTGTGTAACTTGAATAGTTCTTGCTTTTAAAACTGTTTATCCAGGGCTCTACATACTTCCCATGGCTCCCTGCTGATAAAGCTTCAGTATAATTAAAGTATTTATATGAACACTGCAGAATTCAACTTGCATTATTTAGACACACAAAGGAAAATTCTTGGCATTTCCAAGTCACAATTGTGTAATCAGATGACATAGTGTCAGTTGGTTTAAGAATACCTTTACACTCAGAAAAAAAAAATGGAAAATTGCTATGTTTTCTCTTTCAATTATATGGCATTTGTTGGTGAAATTTACTTTACTGGATTATACTTCAACTTGTATTGAATGTTTTAAACTACGTAGTCTAAAATAGTCTTGCTGGACTATATTTGTTTGTTTAATTAACCCTGGAAAATGAACGCCAATGGACAGGGGGATGTGAACTCATCACCATTCAATTAGGCCTAAAGGCAAGATTTCTTTTTTTTTTGCTTTGCCTTTAAATGTCTTGCCCCTTGACACATCCTTATTATGGAAATAAATGTAACATTGAATAAGCTAATGCCATGCTTTTGGAATTATGACATGAAGGGGAAGAATTACAGCACACTGGGAATTTTGGTAGGAATTGATTTACAAAACAAGTTGCCACATTTGTTTTTATTGTGGTTAAAGCTCTAGTTTGGGAAAAGACAAAAGGGCAAGGAATTGGGGAGTTTCTGGATGAATGTGGATCTAATGAAGAGAGACCATTGGAGACCATTGGTTCCACAAGCCAGGGTAAGATTCCCACAGTTCTGAACAAACAGTTCTCAGCCAATAATTTCTAAGCCTTTGTTTCCCCACTTTGGAATTCTGACTACAGGCATGTTACCAAGCCAACTGGGTTCACTACAAAGACTCAGAGAATGCTTTTTACCACAAAGATCAAGACAACAATTGTGTGCCTACAAGAAAAGAACAACTAAAACCATCCAACAAGCATTAAAAGAACAATTCTAGAGATAGTTGCCTTTGAACTCCAATAATGGGTAACATTCAGTCCCGAGATTTGAATTCCAAGTTAAAAGAATTCATTACCAGTTGCCTTTTCTTATAATTATAAAAGCTGCTGGCAGCAAGTATTTTCAGCAGCATTATTTTTGTCCAATGTAATATTTTACAGTGATGTCAAATCTCATACAATAACCATATTGTAAATCGACTTTATAGACTTCGTTTTGTTTATTATAGAGTTCATCTATGAAACAGAAAAAAATCTAAATTTTGCCTTGGCTTCACCCCAAACTACAAAAAGTCCTGCTTTACAAGAGCTTATTCTGAAATATCACTTCCTGAACGTAGAAGTATGCTATTTGCACAGATACATTCCATAGACATACACAATGTCCAGCTGAGAAAATAAAGGATAGTCCATCTGGATGTTTCTTTCTTTCTCCTAACTGTGACCTGTGAGTAATTTCAGTTCAACATGGAAAAAAATAAATAAAACTTACATTGTTGTGTAAACATGGCATTTTCTAATGACGTCAGAACAATTTAAACTGAATCTAAGCAGACACAATAATTAAGAATACATATTCTATTTGAAGAATTTGACCACTATTATTTGTGGGGGTTCTACATATTCAAAACCTTACAAATAGCTTCTGGGATTCAGTCTTTCCTTATTATAAAATCCACAGCAAGCATTTTTTTGTTTTTGTTTTTGTTTTGAAATAGGGTCTCACTCTGTCACCTAGGCTGAAATGCATTGTCTCAATTGTAGCTTATGGCAATCTGGAACTTTTGGGCTCAAGGGATCCTCCTGCCTCAGCCTCCCCACTAGCTGGGACTACAGGCACATGCCACTGAGCACAGCTAATTTTTTTTGGTAGAGACAGGGTTTCATTTTGTTGCCCAGTCTGGTCTCAAACTCCTGGACTCAAGTGATCCTCCCACCTCAGCCTCCAAAATATTGGGTGTGAGCCACCACACCCAGCCAAGTATTTATGTTTTGAGTGTTCATTCTTCATTCTATTTTTCATCTGCATAAGAAATGCAAGAGAATCACCTTTTAAGCCAATTATCCCGGTGGTTCATTTTGTGGAAGGATTACATGAGTCTTGCATTTGATAAAAATTCAAAATTGCTACCCCAGACCACAGCACCTTGTTTTATCTAACGAGAGTACCTTACTGCTTTTAGAAAACTTCTCAGAAACACTTTTCTTGCCAAATAAAAAAGGAGAAAGTTCTTTAATAGAATGAGTGCACCAGATTTTTGTTTTTAACTTAGATTTTAATGATCAATTTTTTCTTATATTCATGCATGCATTCCAATGGTATGCCAGCAACTTTTATGACAGAATCAATATGGAGAACTGTTTTGGCATATATAAATTAATTTCATACATGGGAAACTGTAAATTTGCCAAGTAACTTCTCTTTACTTGTAAATAATTAGCTTTAGTACATTGCCTACCAGATTTCAGATTATCGTGAAAAGAATATTTAGATGTTTTTAGGTCTACATTTGAAGACTAGCTGCTGGTGGATAACAGAAATCCCTTGATTATCAGCCAACAAAACAATTCTTAACTAAAGGCAGATTGGTATATTACGTCCATAGAGAAAAAAAATCCATAAATCAAATCTGATTTTCCCATAGAGGTAATGTAATGTTATATCCCCATCAGGACCTTGATGACAGGAGATGCCACCAGGATGGTAAAGGAGGAGATACCAGCCTTCAACCTCTCACAAAAAAACAAATGCAGACAGCCATCCACAAGCCTAAATAGCACTGAGAGGGCTCAACGGCCTACCAAAGAATCTGCAGCAACACAGTAGAGTGAAAAAAGATAGAGAATATTCACATAGAAATGATTGCTGGTAGGCTGGGCACGGTGGCTCACGCCTGTAATCCCAGCACTTTGGGAGGCTGAGGCGGGCGGATCACGAGGTCAGGAGATCGAGACCATCTTGGCTAACACGGTGAAATCCCGTCTCTACTAAAAACACAAAAAATTAGCCGGGCGTGGTGGCAGGCGCCTGTAGTGCCAGCTACTCGGGAGCCTGAGGCGGGAAAATGGCGTGAACCCGGGAGGCAGAGCTTGCAGTGAGCCGAGATCACGCCACTGCACTCCAGCCTGGGCGACAGTGCGAGACTCCGTCTCAAAAACAAACAAAAACAAACAAACAAAAAAGAAATGATTGCTGGTGACATTAGCATACTTGAGATACCAGGAGTCAGCTAGGAACAAAGAGGTAGAGGCTATCAATAGCAATCATGTAACACGAAGTACTCTGGTCCCCAGCAGCCTGCTCCAGAGAGGACACCAGCATCTTTTGCTACTGAGGTATCAAACAACCATTCCTGCTGGGGAACCTCAGGGAGGGAGAACCAGATGCATATTCTTCTCCCTCCCAAGAAGCAGCCACTGTTGAGCCACTTCAGGAACAGAGCTGTCACCTCTCTCAACCCCACAAATGCCCTGACCATGAAGCCACAGCCATTCTTCAAGTGTCGATGCTCTACACCCAGGCTCTGTGCCTGTACTGTGCCTACCCATGTCTCAAGCACCAAAGCAATTGTCATAGCAAGCTGGTTCACACTGAAGTCCCCAGAGCCACACTCTTTTTTTTTTTTTTCTTTATACTTTAAGTTCTAGGGTACATGTGCACAATGTGCAGGTTTGTTACATATGTATACATGTGCCATGTTGGTGTGCTGCACCCATTAACTCGTCATTTACATTAGGTATATCTCCTAATGCTATCCCTCTCCCACTCCCTCCACCCCATGACAGGCCCCAGTGTGTGATGTTCCCCACCCTATGTCCAAGTGTTCTCATTGTTCAATTCCCACCTATGAGTGAGAACATGCGGTGTTTGGTTTTCTGTCCTTATGATAGTTTGCTCAGAATGATGGTTTCCAGCTTCATCCATGTCCCTACAAAGGACATGAACTCATTCTTTTTTATGGCTGCATAGTATTCCATGGTGTATATGTGCCACATTTTCTTAATCCAGTCTATCATTGATGGACATTTGGGTTGGTTCTAGGTCTTTGCTATTGTGAATAGTGCTGCAATAAACATACATGTGCATGTGTCTTTATAGCAGCATGATTTATATTCCTTTGGATATATACCCAGTAATGGGATGGCTGGGTCAAATGGTATTTCTAGTTCTAGATCCTTGAGGAATCGCCACACTGTCTTCCACAAGGGTTGAACTAGTTTACGGTCCTACTAACAGTGTAAAACTGTTCCTATTTCTCCACATCCTCTCTAGCACCTGTTGTTTCCTGACTTTTTAATGATCGCCATTCTAACTGGTGTGAGATGGTATCTCATTGTGGTTTTGACTTGCATTTCTCTGATGGCCAGGGATGATGAGCATTTTTTCATGTGTCTGTTGGCTGCATAAATGTCTTCTTTTGAGAAGTGTCTGTTCATGTCCTTCACCCACTTTTTGATGGGGTTGATTTTTTCCTGTAAATTTGTTTAAGTTATTTGTAGATGCCCCAGAGCCACACTCTTTTTTTTTTTTTTTGAGAAGAAGTCTTGCTCTGTCGCCCAGGCTGGAGTGTGGTAGCACCATCTCGGCTTACTGCAAGCTCTGCTTCCCAGGTTCACGCCATTCTCCTGCCTCAGCCTCCCAAGTAGCTGGGCCTACAGGCGCCCACCACTACACCTGGCTAATTTTTTTTTGTATTTTTAGTAGAGACGGGGTTTCATCATGTTAGCCAGGATGGTTTTGATCTCCTGACCTCGTGATCTGCCCGCCTCGGCCTCCCAAAGTGCTGGGATTACAGGCATGAGCCACCGTGCTCAGCCCAGAGCCACACTCTTAACTGCACATGCTTCAACTCCAGCAGCAGCTCAGACACCATAAAAAGCTAGGCTCCATTCCAATTCCAGAGCCACTTTAACTCTGCTCACACCTGTGACCCTGTTCTGTGCTTCACCAGCACATACGCCCTGCATACTGTAGCAAGCAATATACCAGTGGGGGTGCCTATGCCCTGGTCACCAATGCCATTACCACCCTAGGCTCTAGGGAGCCACAGTACCTCCATGTGTGCCCATGCTTCAGGCCTCAGCTCTGTGGCTGCTTCACAGGCACCACTCATCAAATATTGGTGCCATCATCACTACAAGCAGGCCCACGATGCCAAGAAGGATCCCCTCAGCCACAACTTCTCTAGTGGAAGGAAAAGAGCTTGAGAAGACCTTTGTAGCCATTGCTGCCAAAGACCCAACAATTGTCACCACTGTGGACATCCATAGCATTGGCCTCTGGGGATCGTTGCAATCTTTGTTAACACCAACGTCAGCTGACACAGCTGTAGGAACACTACACAGCTGTACCCTCACTGGTGCCAGAATCACCGTACCCTACCCAGAAAGCCCCTTTGTAGCTGTCCACCTATAGGGGAAAGTTTTTCTACAGCAAAACTAGCCCATAAAATCAAGAAGAGATGAGTAATCCACAAATACGCACACATCAACGTAAGGCACAAGAAACATGAAAAACCAAGGATTCATAAAGCCACTGAAAAGAGCATACTATTTGCCCAATAGCTGACCCCTAAAAATGCAGGTATGGAAACTACCTGACAAAGATTCAAAATAATTGTTTTAAGGAAGCTCAGTGAACTTTAAGAAACTTTCAAGAAACAATTAACGAAACTTTTAGAAACCTTGGAGATCCAATCAATGAAATTAGGGAAACAATGAATAACCAAAATGAAAAATTTAACAGAGAGATTAAAATTATAAAGAAAATTATAGAAATTCTGGAGCTGAAAAATACACTACGTGAAATGGAAAATGCAATAGAAAGCATCAGCAGCAGAACTGATAAAGAATCTGTGAACTCAGAGACAGGTTATTTGAAAATATAACATGAATGAAAGAAATTGAAGACACAAGTAAGTGGAAAGATATCCCATATTCATGGATTGGAAGAATTAATAATGTTAAAATGTCCATACCACCCAAAGCAATCTACAAATTCAATGCAATATCTATGAAAATTCCAATGACATTTTTCACAAAAATAAAAAATAAAACCCTCTAAATTCATATGGAACCATGAAAGATGCCAAATAGGCAAAGCAATCTTGAACAAAGAGAACAAACTGAAGGCATCTAATTTAAAAATCTACTATAAAATCATAATAATCAAAACAGCACGGTACTGGCATAAAAGCAGACATATAGATCAATGAAACAGAATACAGAGCCCAAAAACAAATTCACATGTTTATGGTCAATTGCTTTTCAACAAAGATGTCAAGTACACACAGTGGAGAAAAGACAGTTCCTTCAACAAATGGTGCGGGGAAAAGTGGATATCCACTGCAAAAAAAAAAAAAATTAGACCATTATCTCACATCATATACAAAAATCAACTCAAAACAGATTAAAGGCAACCTATGGGATAGGAGAAAATATTTG
Organism: Pongo pygmaeus; assembly: GCF_028885625.2. NCBI lineage: Eukaryota > Metazoa > Chordata > Mammalia > Primates > Hominidae > Pongo > Pongo pygmaeus. The sequence goes on along the minus strand of NC_072377.2, from coordinate 129,423,746 downwards.
CAAGTCATACAAAGGATAAGGGGTTACTGTCCAATATATGAGGACTCAACAGCAAGAAAATAAGCCAATTAAAAAATGGGCAAAGCCTGGCGCAGTGGCTCATGCCTGTAATCTCAGCATTTTGGGAGGCTGAGGCAGGTGGATCGCCTGAGGTGAGTAGTTTGAGACCAGCCTGGCCAACAGTGAAACCCCCTCTCTACTAAAAATACAAAAATTAGCCAGACATGGTGATGCCCGCCTGTAATCCTAGCTACTTGGGGGGCTGGGGCAGGAGAATCACTTGAACCTGGGAGGCGGAGGTTGCAGTGAGCCGAGATTGTGCCATTGCACTCCAGCCTGAGTGACAGAGCAAGACTTCGTCTCAAAAAAAAAAAAAAAAAAAGGGCAAGGCCGGGCACAGTGGCTCAAGCCTGTAATCCCAGCACTTTGGGAGGCCGAGGGAGGCAGATCACCTGAGGTCAAGAGTTTGAGACCAGCCTGGCCAAGATGGCAAAACCCCCTCTCTACTAAAAATACAAAAATTAGCCAGGCGTGGTGGCACATGCCTGTACTCCCAGCTACTTGGGACACTGAGGAGGGAGGATTGCTTGAACCTGGGAGGTGGAGGTTGCAGTGAGCCAAGATCACACCACTGCACTCCAGCCTGGGCGACAGAGTAAGACTCCATCTCAAAAAAAAAAGGGGGGCAAAGGGTCAGGTGCCACGGCACACATCCGTAGTCCTACCTACTTGGGAGGCTGAGACAGGAGAATCACTTGAGTACAGGAGTTCTGGACTTTAGTGCATTATGTCAGTGGGGTGTACACATTAAGTTCCGCATCAATATGGTGACTTTGTAGGAGGAAGGGATCACCAGATTGCCTAAGGAGGGATGAATAGGCTCAAGCTGGAAAGAGAGCAGATTAAAACTTCCATACTAATTAGTAGTGGCATCTTACCTGTGAACAGCCACTGCACTTCAAACTGTGCAACATAGGGAGACCTCTATTCTTTAAAAAATATATTTTTTTAAATGGGCAAAGAACCTGAATATACACTTCTCAAAAAAGGACAAAGAAATTACCAACAGGCATATGAAAAAAATGCTCAACATCACTAATCATTCCGCAAATGCAAATTAAAACAACAATAAATTTGACCTCATACCTGTTAAAATGACTATTACCAAAAAGGAAAAAAGAGAGCAAGTGTTAGTGAGGATGTGGAGAAAAGGGAACCCTTATACACTTGTTAGGAATGTAAATTAGCACAGCCATTATGAAAAAGAATATGAAGGTTGCTCAAAATATTAAAAACAAAACTACCACATGATCTAGCAATCTCACTGCTGGGTATATATCCAAAAAGTAAGAAATCAGTATTTTGAAGAAGTATCTACACTCTCATGTTTATCTCAGCACTATTTACAATAGCCAATATAGTGAATCAACCTAACTGCCCAACAATGGATGAATGAATAAAGCAAATGTGTTATACATACATAATGGAATACTATTCAGCCTTAAAAGAAAAAGAAGATAATCCTGTCTTTTGCAACAACACATGGATGAACCTGGAGAACATTATGTTAAGGGAAATAAGCCAGGCTTAGAAAGACAAATACCATATGACCTCACTTACATATTGAATCTAAGAAAAAACTGAACTTGTGAAAACAGAGAGTAAAATGGATCGCCAGAGGCTAGGGGGTGGGGACAATGGGGAGCTGTCGGTCAAAGAACACAAAATTTCAGTTAGACCAAAGGAGTAAGTTCAAGAGACCTACTGTACCTCATGGTGAATATAGTTAGTAGCAATATATTGTATACTTGAAAATTGCTAAGACAGTAGATTTTAAGTGTTCTCACCACAAAAAAAAAGATAAAATGAAAAGTGTATGAGGTAATGCATATGTTAAATAGCTTCATTTAGCCATTCCACAATGTATATCAAAACATCATGTTGTACATCACAAATATACACAATTTTTACTTGTCAATTTAAAAAATAAATGTTTTAAAAAGACTTTGAGGACAAACTGTTTAGAAAAACAAAGGACCAAAAGTTTTACATTTAAATAATGATAAACAATTTGTTTATATTCTGCACAATATAATCAGGTTCATAGACTAGCCAATCCTAATATTTTATTTAAAAGAGATATTAGAACAGGAATTATATCTGAGTTTATCAGTTAAAATTCCAGCAAGACTTAGGCCAGGCAAGTAGAGAAGAAGGAGAAGAGGGAGGAAGAGTATTATAATGCCTCACACAAGAGGGAAGCCAACTGATAAATGTAATTTGTGACCTTCCTGCTTTCAGTTCCATAATTACATGGGTGTCTTAGTCCATTTTGTGTTGCCATAACAGAATATCTGAGACCGGGTAATTTATAAAGAAAATAGTTTAATAGCCTTCTGAAGGCTAAGACCAAAAAGCACAGCACTGGCATCTGCATAGCTTCTGGTGGGGGCCTCATGCTGCATCACAACATGGCAGAGAAGCAGAAGAGGAGAAGGTGTGTGCAAAGAGAGGGCAAAGCACAAAAGGCAAACTCACTTTATAACAATCCACTCTGGTGGGAACCAATACATTCCCATGAGAATTAACCCAATACTGCAAGAAATGCATTAATCTCTTCATGTGGACAGATCCCCCATAACCCAAACACCTCTTAAAGGCCCTACCACCCCTAAATAGCACTACACTGACAATTACATTTCAACATGAGTTTTGGCAGAGATGAATCACACCCAAATCATAGCAATGGGATGCTCTAGGCAAAGAGCTTTGGGTGTGAATGGCTGCAAGTCAAAATCTATTGCTATTATTCATATTGGCTTTTAAATGTAAAGAAAATAAAGTAAAAACAATATATAAAAAATGTATTTCAAAACACTCACTCTACTTTTAGATGTTAGTAAATTTATAAATGTTTCCTGGTATTTTTGGTACCAATAATACAAAAGATAAATTATTGAATTAGTATGTATATTGTTAGATCCATATATGTATCTATTTGGTATGCATGTATGTGTGTATATATCTATATGTATATATCACACAAAAACATATACAGGCAAACCTAATGCTTGTCATTTGTCTCTGAAGAGTTTGAAAGAAATATGACTACAATCAAAGTATATGTTAAGCGCTAATCTTTTTGTAACATTATCTAATTTATATAGGTTGAAATATGTATGAGCCTTTGGTTTGGCCATGCATTTCTGAGGAGCTGCCACTGAGAATACAATCTTTATGGATCAACGCATAATTTATATGTCTTTAAGTGTAGTATTAGCACTTCAGATTGATATTTTTTCCCAAAAAAATGTATATATAAACTCTTCCTAAGCATATGTCAATTACCCATCTGCCTTTTGGAGTCTTTCAAAAAGTAAAACAGGAAAGAAATTTAGTTTAATGCTTTGCTTTTTCTTATAGAGAAACATTTCTAATATCCAAAGTAGAAATTTCATGAGGGAAAAAGTCTTACTGTGGATTTCCAACTCTAGAACTATGGTATGTCCCCACGTAAATCATAAAGTTAACCTAGAGTTCTATTCAACTACAAACAGACCGTCTTCCCTTTTCAGTTTTCACCAGTGAGCAGGGCAGGGTGTGGCACCATAAATGGGAGCTAAGTCCATTGCCCTCTTCTCACAAGAACCACCACAGGCAATTCTTCCTTGACAATTTATGCGACCCCTGCCCTCATGGTCACAGCTCCCTGAATGGTGATCTGGGCCTGAACCAAGACAGACATCTTCACATGTCCAGCAGTCCTGAAATCAGACCAGCACATGCACTCAAGCTAGTAGATAAGAAAATAAGAAGAAGCAGAGATGGAAGACCTAAGTGTTGATCACTGAGTTTCATACTTTAAATATATTATTTTCACTTCTCACAAGACCCCATGCTGTTTCATGATTGAAGCACTCACAAGCAGAAAGAGTTAGATAATCTTCCCAATATCATCTACCCAAGGAGTGGCTGAGTAGGGATTCACTGTTTGACTCCACAGCTGCCCAGCTAATTATTTTGTCCATGCTGCTAAAGATTATTAGCTGTAAGTAGATTACTACTTGTAAGTGGGAAAAGTGCAGCACCTCTCCAGTCAATTGACAGAATGGAAAATTTCTGAAATTCTTAAAAATTGAGGATTTTTTTTTTTTTTTTTTTTTGAGATGGGGGTCTTGCTCTATTGCCTTAGCTGGTCTGGAACTCCTAGGCTCAAGCAATCCTCCCTCTTTGGCCTCCCAAAATGCTGGGATTACAGGTGTGAACCACCATGACTGGGCAGAAATTGAGGATTGGGTCTTAGATATCTCTGCATCCCTTATGGAAACTAGCTAAATGTTAATACTGTAAGTGTTCAAGAAATAATGGTTAAATGGGTCATCATCCCATAAGTGGGAATATATTTTTTCAGCTTGCTTTAGTTAGAAATGGCATTAAAACAGTACATATGTGTAAATATAAGATATACATTTAACATTTTTGAATATGCTAGTGATTAAACGATGTAACACAGAAATCATTAGCTACCTGTTGTACAAATTCACAGTCCCGTGCCCCCACCATCTATTACTTTATTAAGAGATAAACAAATCCATGGGCCAATTGCACCCTTTAAATGGCTTTGACTTTGTTGTATCTCTGAAATACAATTTAGAAGCAAATTTTTAACACTGTAGAAAACATCTGGGGGAAAAAGACTTTATCATATGTCTGATCATTTAAAATCCAAACATCAGCATAAGGAATCTGTTAATGAGATGTCAAAGCCTGTATATCTGCTTATGAGTGTCTCACGTTTGCCAAAATAAAACAAAATCTAATAATAGAAAAACTTATGTAATGCATTACTGTTTATAAAGCATTTCCCCAAGTTTCTCAAACTAAGGTACTTGTTCTTCATAGCAGAAATCAAAACATAAACATGGTTAAGTGTCAAGTTGTGTGAAATATTTTTATATGAAAACAAATGGATCTTTGATGGATAAAAAAGGCAAAATATGTATTCTCCTTTTTTTGGCTCCTGTAGATTCATTTTTAATATACAAAAGAGAAGACCTCAATGAAATTGTTCTCTAATATATTCTTTGGGTTTCTCCCAATCCCTCGCCTACCTATCACGAAAGATCATGGCGAAAACATCTGAGAAAAACTACTATATATTATCTCCTCTTGTCTTCTAGAGAGCTCTATGATGTAATTGTGTTCATGCCAATTTACAGGTAAGTAAAGAAGCACTGAGAAGTTAACTTCCATCACTGTGGAGAGAAAAAGTTTTAAAGAACATTCTTATTTCTGGGAAGAATCTCCTTTTACCCCCTGCAAACTCAACTATTTGTAATACATTATCAATATCCTATGTGAGATTTAAGAGTGTTCTGGAAAAAATGTATGTGAACAAGGATTGCTGTGTATCAAGTGTATAAAATAGGGATAGAATTATATTCATTCTCAACCTACTTTCTCTTAACCAACTTTCCTGTTAATCAACATTCTTTCTTCTCCCTATAAAATGTTACATATTTGCTTTCTGTAAAGTATAATGAAAATCTACCATGGTGGTTTTCAAAGAGTGATCCCTGGGCCAGCAGCATCAGCATCACCTGAAAACTTGTGAGAAATGCAAATTCTCAAGCTCCACTCCAGATCTATTGAACCTAAAACTCTGGGGATGAAGCTAAGAAATCCAGATGCCAACATTTGAGAATCACTTATCTGGAAAGATTCAACTTGCACATTGTCTATACACTCACACCTCACTTGAAAGAAACAAAAAGTGCAAACTATAGACCATTAATTTGTAAGTATGTGCAAGAAAAGCTACGCTGTATTTCTCAATAGGTAGAATAGCCCTTATCCCTTTATAAAGATTGATGGATGGATGTGTAATGTATATGTATCATTTTTCACGTTTTCCTACCTTGGCAATATTTTTGACTAACTGACCACTGCCAGGGCTCTCCCTATATAAAAGTAGACAATAGAGAGATGATAGATGGTAGGTAGATCAATAGGCAGGTAGATAGAAAGATAGATAGAACTGTGTGTGTGTGTGTGTGAAGTAAGGGTATGAGCACACCTCTGAAAAATCCCTTAAGATGCACAGAGAGGGCATTCGCTTTTTTAAATGTCTATATTTGAGGTATATCTTGGGAAATGAAATAAAGAAATGTGATGTTGAGAACTAAGAAAAAACAACCTGCCAATTTGGGGGCCTCAGGGTACAGAGGAGCTGGGAGAGCTGCCTCATGAGGTACTAGAAAGAGGCAGAACTCCCACCTGGGCAGAAGAGATAGCCCCTATGCCTTGCCCCTTAGGCCAAACTCCTGGCTATTTCTACTTGGAATCAGGACTATACCTAGTTGACTGAAGACAAGCTTTGAGCAGACTAGTCCAGATGACAACTTGTATTAGTCCATTCTCATGCTGCTATAAAGAGCAGCCGGAGACTGGGTAATTTATAAGGGAAAGAGGTTTAACTGACTCACAGTTTCACATAACTGGAGAGGCCTCAGGAAACTTACAATCACAGTGGAAGGGAAAGTAGGCACATCCTTCTTCACATAGCAGCAGGTGAGACAGAAGTGCCGAGCAAAGGGGGAAAATCTCCTCATAAGACCATCAGATCGCGTGAGAATTCACTCACTATCATAAGAACAGCATGGGGGTAACCACCCCCATGATCCAATCACCTCCCACCAGGTCCCTCCCATGACACATAGGGATTATGGGAACTACAATTCAAGATGAGATTTGGGTGGGGACACAACCAAACCATATCACAACTGCTCCATGGACACTTCCATCTGAGGGTACTTTAGAGACTGTCCTTGCTGGCTTCGCCCAGGCCTGCCAAGCATGTGGGTGGGATTTTTTTCCCTTGCCAATGCCTAGTGAGATGCCACCACAACTCGTGTGAATCCCCTGGAGACCCTCCATCACCATCACCATCCCTTCTCTATGTCTGCAAGAAAAACAAAAGGAGATGAGAGTAGTATTGCCCCTCAAGGAATCACAAGCCTCTCTGTGTGCGTCTCTTCTCTCCCTCTCATCTCATCTTTACCTGTCTTAGGGATCAAGAACCCCTGCTATAGAGAGACAAGCTAAAATCTTTTACTGTTGGACTGAAATCCTCTTCTACAACAAATGGATATGCAACTTAGTAATTCAGAATTCAGTATGTTCTCCACAACACACTTGTATTTTAAAATACAGTGAAGTCAACAGAACAAATGAAAAACAAGACTTTTCTTCAAGTGAATGTAGACTCACTCTCTCCAAAACTAAATCTGAAGCTTTGTGTTAAGCGTTATGGGGGAGGGAGTACGGCAGGCTGGAGAGGGGAAGTAATGATATTTATTACCAAATGGCTACTATTTAAAGCTCTCTGCCTTTGGGCTTTTTTTTTTTTTTAATCTTAAATACATTCCCTTCAAAAGAACTGTAAGTGATTACACATTATTGCTTCAAAGATACCCTAACATTATTTAGTAGTTGGTTTTAGAAAAAAGCAAAAGGAAACTGTTTCTGCTAGTACTGAGTGATAGTTCAATACTATTTAACTGGGGTTTAGGGAACAAAGCCTTCTAATTACCCAGGTGTCAATCTAGTCCTCTCACATCTGGTTTCCTGTGTTACTTTCCCTCCCTTCCCTAGCAATATAAGAAAGAAGCAGAAAAATACTTTGAGTATGAGTCTGAGGTATGAAATTTATGTCCTGCAGGATACAGTTTGGTTTAAATTGGGCAACTGATCACAGATCTAGGATTTGGCAATGTTCCTCTTTGCAGACTAGTTGCACAGGTACACAGTGGTGGGAAGGGAACAGTAATTATCACCTTGCTGGTTTTGACTTACCTTTGCCCGCAAATGGATATAAAGCTGCATTTCTTGGCAGAAAATGGCCACACAGAGGAAATGAACTGTAAGGGTTATGACTGGAAAGAAGACATGAAAGGGTAAAATAAGGAAAATATAAGTTTTATGGGAAAAATCATATGCTGCACTTGTGTTATCAAATCTTGAGATTCAATATCCAAAAGAACTGAAAGCAAGAACCCAAACAGATACTTGTACACCCATGGTCATAGCAGCACTATTATAACAGCCAAATGATAGGAGCAAACCAAATGTCCATCAACAGATGAATGGATAAACAAAATGCAGTATATACATATAATGGAATATTATTCAGCCTTAAAAAAGGAATGAATTTCTGATACATGCTGCAAACGTAGATGAAGCCTGAAAACATTATTGTTATGCTAAATAAATAAGCCAGTCACAGAAGAATCAACATTATATGATTCCACTTATATATCTAGAATAGTCAAGTTCACAGACACAAAAAGTGGAATCGTGATTACCAGAGGCTGGGAGGAAAGAATGGGGAGGTATTGTTTAATGGGTAGTGTTATGATTTGAGATTTTAAAAAAGCTCTGGAAATAACAGTGATAGTTGCACATGTAGGAGAGAAAAAAATATCCTTTGTCTCTATCCTTTTAGGTTCTCTGACTGGGACCCTGTAAATTAGACTAATGAAAGACAGATTAACAAGAAAAAATATGTAAATATAATATAAGTTTAATATAAGTTTTATGTGGCCAAGGAAACTTCATAAGGAAATGAAGACAAAGCAACAGTTAAGCCTGTGCATTTTTCTACTAGATTTGAGGAAGAGTAAAAAGTCATGGAAAAATGTAATAGGACAAAGGCTATGAGCTAAGCGTAGTAATCTGGGGAAAACAACAAGCCCTGTTCATTCAGATTCCTCTCGGCATCCCTCCATCTTCAGAGGTAAGGATGCTCTTTTCCTCTGAGTATAGCAAGGGCACCTCTTACATGAGGGTCTTGGGATCTGCTTCAAGGGAGAAGTCGGAGGTCAGAGAGTCCTTCCAGCACCTGCTATTTCTCAAATTCCTTCAGTTTAAAATACTCAATACGCCAAAGTACCATATTTTGGGGCAGTATGTTCTGAACCACTCATACAACATTGTGAATGTTCTTAATGCCACTGAATTGTATACTTAAAAATGATTACAATGGTAAAGTTTATGTCGTATGTGTTTTATCGTGATTTTTTAAAATGAAAAAAAAAATTATTGAGATTTATGAAGGCCCATTGAATGGGCATCCAGTGAATGTCAAAAGTCTATGACATTATTGTTCCTAAATGGAATAAAAAGCCAAAATGAACAACCAAAGAGGTATACACAAATTTATTTAAGAAATTAGATTGAATCTCATTTTTTAAAAGTAATCTCACAATACAGAATGTTAACTAAAAGTCTGAAACCTGAAAAAGCATTAATAAAATATTGTTGGGGAGGAGAAAAACATCTTTATCTTTTACCCATTTTAGGTTCATTGGCTGGGGCCCCAGGAACAAAAGACAGAAAGAGAGAATCACAGAAATGTGTATATTTTGCATGACACTGGAGCCTTCAATAGGAAATGAAGACCCAAAGAAGTGCTTAAAACTGGGTTGTTTTATGCTAGGTTTGATGAAGAGTAGACAGTCATGGGGAAATACAATAGCATAAAATGGGCGTGTGCTAATTATAATAAACTAGGAGAAACGACAAGGCTTGTCCATTCAGATTCCTCTCAGCATCCCTGTGTCTTTGGAGATATGGATGCTCCTTTCCTCCAGGTATAAGGAGGGCACCTCTCACATGACCTGCTTCAGGGAAAGTCAGAAACTCCTTCCAGCATAGGGCATTTCTCAAATTCTTTCAGCTTAAAATATTCAATATGCCAAGGTGCCATATTTTGGGTTAGTGTGCCCTGAACCTAATCAATATTATAGAACAAAGTTATTCTAAACTCACATTAAGTGGAAGGATTGTCACTATCAAATTATATATGAGTACTGGGATAGATATCAAAGTTTAGTAAACTAATTTTGTTGATGAATTTTAAAGCAAATGACAAGAAAGCAAGCAAAAATGTAACGAAAAAAGAGTGACTAAAAAAAAAAAGCACAGAGTATGGCCAGCTCTGCAGAGGAAGGAGAGAGAAGTGAGAGCAGCAGTTGAGTGGTCTGAGATGACAACTGTTGGAAAACTAAAAATGGAGACTTTAATCTGGGATGAAAGTAACTGTGTGCAAAACTTGATGGCAACTCATGAAGTCTCATTCTATGGTGTTCTTTGCTCTCATTATCAGTAAGGAATATTGAGACGGGAGAGTTCCCTTGACCCCCTCACAGGACTTGCAACAGGGGTGCCTCCTTTGCTCGGCCGCTGCACTCAAACCCCTTATGGGAGGGGAAGCTTGCAGGCTGGCAGGCGCAGGAGCAAGGAACGAACCCGGTACTGGCCCATGGCAGTGTCTAGGGGTTGCTAGTGACCTCTAGAGCCCCAGAGGGCATGTCTTACAATGATCTTTTAGCATTTGCCATCCACAGATGGCTAAGTGTTAAACCAGGTCAGTGGAGGATCAGGATGACAGGCTTTTACACCCTGCCCTCTTGGTACCTGGGTTCTTGTCCAGCATCCAGGAACAATCAGTTCACACAGACTTGAAGGATAATGAATGTGGAGATTTTATTGAGCAGTGGAAGTGGCTCTCAACAGGATGGGGAGCTGGAAAGGGGATGGAGTGGGAAGAAAATCTTCCCCTGGAGTTCAGCTGGAGACAGCCAAACTCCTCTCTGACTGTAGTTTCCAATGTCCAGTTGCCTCTTCTCTTCTTTCCTTTTCTGCTACACCACTCTGCTCCTCTGCCAGTGGAGCTTGGGGTTTTTGTGGACACAGGATGTGAGGGTGGCAGCACGTAAGGTAATATTTGCGCAAAAAAACAGGGATGTGAAGTTCCCATTTAGGGACGTGGGTCCAGGCTTGGGGGTAGAACCCTTGCCAGAAGCCCCGCCCTTTTCTACTTAGTATTTCCCTGCCTCCTGTCCATATCAATATCGATTATAATGGGAAAGAATAGTTGAGATAGAGTGTCAGGGAAAATTGGTTTTGGCCAAGAATCTTTGATACGTTCAGTAGAGGATGTGGGACAAAAAGGTATGATCCCTTTCCTCATCCATCATAAGGGTCATGGCCAACACTCCTACAACAAAAGACAGTACATATATACCATGGAATACTACACAGCCATAAGAAAGAAAAAAATCATGTCGTTTGCAACACGGATACAGCTGAAGGCCATTATCCTATGTGAATTAATGAATTAACACAGGAACAGAAAAACCGCATGTTCTCACAAGTAGGAGCTAAACATTGAGTACACACGGACACAAAGAAGGGAACAATAGACACTGAGGACTATTAGAAGGAGAAGGGAAGGGGGTGTGGGCTGAAAAACTACCTATTGGGTACTATGCTCACTGCCTGGGTGACAAGACCATCTGTACCCCAAATCTCGGCATCACACAATATACTCATGTAATAAATCTGTACATATACCCTCTGAAACAAAAAAAAGGTGGGGAGTGGGGGAAGGTTAACCAGAAAAAGGCATAACAGGCTGGGTGCAGTGGCTCACACCTGTAATCCCAGCACTTTGGGAGGCCAAGGCGGGCGGATCACGAGGTTAGGAGATCGAGACCATACCGGCTAACACAGTGAAACCCTGTCTCTACTAAAAATACAAAAAAATCAGCCAGGTGTGGTGGCGGGTGCCTGTAGTCCCAGCTACTTGGGAGGTGAGGCAGGAGAATGGCATGAACCCGGGAGGCGAGGCTTGCAGTGAGCTGAGATCACGCCACTGAACTCCAGCCTAGGCGACAGAGCGAGACTCCAACTCAAAAAAAAAGAAAAAGAAAAAGGCATAACAAAGTTACTTGATATAATCAAGTTTTACATGACAAAGATTGAGTCTTCATATCTCAAACTTTGAGATATGAGGAGTCAAAGACTGAGGGAAAATTGTCTGTTTTTATGCTTAGATTCAATGAAGCATAGACAGCCATGCAGAAATGTGACTGGACAAAGGGGATGATCTAGTGGTAATAGACTGTAGGGGTGAAAACCCAGCAATCCCTGTCTGTTCCAATTCACCTTGGCCTCTGTGTGTGGCATTCCTTCCTCCTGGCTGCAGGGAAGGACTCCTTTGGAATGAGGGTCTTCTTTATGGCTTGCTTTTGGCGAAAGGAGTTCTAGTTTCTATAACCTGCCTTGGGGAGGAGAAATTCTAGACTCTATAACTTGTTTTGGAGGAGAAGGAGAGGGACAGGATGAGAGAACAGGAGAAGGTCAGAAAGAGATTTTGCTTCTGAAGCAGCTTCTAAGGCCTTCTGATCTCTAGTTCAAAGTGCTCAGTAGTGCCAAAGCACCATGTTTTGGGGTGTTGCTTTCTAAGCCCCAACAAGGAGATATGAGAACAGGTACTGGCAAGAGCTGCGGCAGGAAGCTGCCCACACAGGGGCAAAGGTTTGGACAAGTTTTGAAGGGGAGAAATAGACAATTTCTGGCATCTATGCAGAGCAAAACGCAGCAGGATTTGGCAAGAAGAGCCAGGTAGGAAATGTAGAAGGAAAGATAATTGAAAGACAACAGTGAGTCAATGAGTCTTTAATCTGATAGCCAGAAGGAAAAGGTGACGAAAATAGAATATAGTTACAACCAAAGCAAAAGTATTAAGTTACTAGTTAATTATTAATTTAGCAGCACGCTAAATGTAATGACCTAAATCTCTGTAAGGTTTTTTTGTTTTTTGTTGTTGTTGTTGTTTTTGAGACAGGGTCTCATTCTATTGCCAGGCTAGACTGCAGTGGTGTGATCATAGCTGACTGCAACCTCAAACTGCTAAGCTCAAGCAATCCTCTGCCTCAGCCTCCTGAGTGGCTGGGACCACAGGCATGTGCCACCAAGCCTGGCTTTGTTAAAAAATATATTTTAAAGATGAGGATTTCTCCATGTTGCCCAGGCTGGGTCTCAAACTCCTGGGTTCAATCCATCCTCCTGCCTCAGCCTCTCAAAGTGCTGTGATTACAGGTGCGAGCCACCACACCTGGCCATTTCTGTAAGTTCTAAAGATGTAAACGGCAAAGACAAGGAAATAAGTTGAAACTCCCAAAACTCTTCTTTCAAAGGAAATGTCTTATCCAACCACACACACTAACATGTTTATGCTATTTGTTGAGTGTTTTTTGTTTTCCTCAAAGCTCTGGAGGATTTTATTGAAATCTTCATTTATGACTTTGAACCCAATTTGAGGCCCCTTTGTATGTGCCCTGGTGTGGAAACGCCTCCTGTACTACAGGGTTCCGAATAAATAATGAGACATATACCAGGTCTATGCTTTTGTGTTACTCACCATAATAAAAATAGCGTGCTTGGTGTACCAAATAAATAATGTGTTGAGATGTTACATTACACCAAATAAATCGATAAAAACAAATGTCTTTCAGCACAATAATTTTGTATCAAACTCTAACCACGTAACAGAAAATAGATTTCCTGTGTTCTTGAGCATGGATTGTAAACAGAACCATATCAGTAGTCTCTGTTTATTGTTTTGTGTAAGTTCAGAGGGAAAGCGGATTGTTTACTAGAACAAAATCCTTTAAAAAGAAAAAAAAGAAAGGATTCTTATCTTTCATTTAGGTTAATGACATACTACATATATTTGTCAATCAAATTAGAATTACTGTCAGCCCATAATGCATTTTAGTTTAGCCAATATCAGTCAGTCCTGATTTATTTGCTTAATACAAATCTAATTGAGTTTCAGGCTGCTCTTCTCCTTTCAGCTGTTAACCGACCAAGTACATCTTTAATTTCCAAGACCGATGGTGTGGTAGCAGTTGAGAGGAAGAGCGATTTGCATAAGGCCCCAGAAGGGTGCCAAAACTCTTCACGCTTTAAACAACAGCCTTTATTATTCTGTAAGTGGATGTGTTGAATTTTCATGCTTTTGTTTCCAGTTCAGTCCTGACAGAAAAGAATAAAGTAGATTTTGCCAGCACCCCTGCTGTGCCCTGGGGGAGAAATTCAATGTGCCTCATTTGTCTTAATTGGAGAACCGCCCTCAGCACCAGCTTTTTCTATGAATACATTAGCATAACAGACAGAAAATTCAAACCCACTTTTGTAGAAACAGTCTCCCCCACACACCCACCTCCCATTTTTAAGACTAATAAAAACTGCAAGAGGGGAGAAGTGTTTCATCTCCTGAATTTCTTACAGTTGCTGTTGTAAAATTCTCTGTACAGGAAAGATGCATCAAGCCTATTTTATCTCTGCACTGTTATTAGAGCCAGTCGTGGAAAATGTGATAAATATCATCTATGACAGAGAGCTGAAAGCTTCTCTTTATTCTTCATAATGTGCTAATCCTATATACTTGTTCGTTGACTGGTTATGCTGCTTTTTCAGAGGGGAGAGTAGGTTTTATATAGAGATGAATGTGTAGCAGCTATGAATGAATCTAGAAGAAAAAAAAAGAAAAATTCTCACCGAGGTGAATTTATTAACACTAAAACAAATGCAATTATCTCAGTCAAAGCAAGATTTTAAACCCTGTGCCAATTCATTGGAGAAATATTAAATTCATCTTCACGTTTTTCATATTACAAAAGGGCTCTAAGTCTGGACAAACAACCTGCGCTGTGTAAATCATTTCCCTAATCCAGGCTCTTTCAGTATCAGATTGAACTAATGGAATTTAAAGGTAGGTATTTCAAAAGAAATAATTCATCTATGTGTTCCCAAGACTGGTATTAATTCTTTTATCACATCTGCTCAACCTGCTTGCCATTGCCAGCATGTGAAAGAGAAAAGGAAAATATGGGGAAAGATGTAATTTCTTAATAAAACGTGGTGTACACATTCTCTTGGAAAGATGGCTGCCTTTTGAAATAACAATGAATCCACATTTTGTCTTGATTTTTTCTCCAGCAGGCCTAATTTACTACGTCAGTCACACACTGCTCTCACTAGGTGCCTTCCAGGGATTTTAAATAAGGTTTTGTTGTTGTTAAGAGCTTGTTTTGTTTTGAATTATTTGTATGCTCATTTGAAAACTAAATACCTTTTGGGTCAGGTCCTTGTGGGTAAATGGAAAGCAAAATCATTTTGGAATAATAATTTTGAGATACAGAAGCTTCTGCGGCCTAGAGAGAAGCAAACAGTTCTTCCTTCTGTATAAATCCTCATTGTGTCACCCATTTCAAATGTCTGGTAATACTAACAGAAAGCCTGAAGGCAATGCTGAGAGACTGTCAGCCTCCCATCCCCCTTCCTCCTCCCATCCCTCACTTTCCACTCACTCAGCCCCAGTAAACATTCCAAGAGGGTATGGTGACTTGGTCAGTATTAGAGACTAGGAAGTAAATGTCTGCTTTCTAGCGTAAGTCAATCTAAAAAATAATTATTTGACTTGATTTGTACTGCAAGCTGATGTCAGCTTTTCACCTTGCTAACGGTTTCATTTACATTGTAAAGCTGACAAGCAGTTTACCCAGTTTATCAGATAATTTCTGCTCCTCTTTAAACAAGCAATCTGGCCACTCTGAGTTCTTCCTTGAATCCTCCTCCCCACACTCTTCTCTAACTCACCTTGATGTCTTGTCTGGGATCTGAACTCACATCTATTTCGCACGGCTAAGCCTGTTCAGCACGTCAGTTAGAGAGATGATCCCCTGTGAACACTTGAGGCTCTATTCCATACTATTTTATTTCTTTTTTCTTCCCTTTTTTCCTTTTTTGAGACAGGGTCTCACTCTGTCACCCAGGCTGGAGTGCATGTGGCAAACATGGCTCACTGCAATGTTTGCTTCCCAGGCTCAAAGGATCCTCCTACCTCAGCCCTTCAAGTAGCTGGGACTACAGGCTCATGCCACCACGCCCGGCTAATTTTTGTATTTTTTGGAGAGATGGGGTTTCCGCCATGTTGCCCAGGCTCTTCTCAAACTTGTGGGCTCAAGTGATGCTCCCACCTTGGCCTCCCAAAGTGCTGAGACTACAGGCATGAGCCACCGCGCCCCACCTATATTCCATACTATTTTTTTTCTTTAAAAAAGTAAATACGTATCTTCCAGAATTTTCATATTCTTATCCACTTTCTCATCCTATCACCTTTCAAAAATTATTCCTATCAATGTTCAAAAATTATAAGAGAAATGGGATGAGACGTAGAATTGAAGACTGAAAGCTTTTCTTGGGAAGTTGTTGCTGTTTTCTTAAACATATTTTGCTTTTAAAGATGGTTCTTTGACAAAAGCTTTCCATTTGTGAAGAAAAAAGATTGTTCCTAACATTTGCTATTGTGAGAGTAATGTGTGTTCATTGTATTAAAATGAGAAAATTCCAAAACTCATTTTTAAAAAGGGATAAGAGCCACTTATATTTCTTTGTTTTTTTGCTTTTGTTTTTGTTTTTTGAGACAGGATCTCGCTCTGTTGCACAGGATAGAGTGCAGTAGTGTGATTATACCTCACTGCAGCCTCAAACTCCTGGGCTCAAGTGATCCTCCTGCTTCAGCCTCCTGAGTAGCTGGGATTACAGGTGTGCACCACCACACCCAGCTAATCTTTAATTTTTTTGTACAGACAAGGTCTCACTATGTTGCCCTGGCTGCTCTCGAACTCCTGGGCTCAAGAAATAACCCTGCCTCAGCTTCCCAAAATGCTAGGATTACAGGCATGAGCCACAGCACCTGCTCATGTTTCTTTATATTGCTCCAGTTTCTGAGAAAGACCCCACATTTATCATTGACATAACAGGCAAATTGGTATTTCAAAATGTGCTAATGACAAAGAGTACCTCCTTGACCAAGTGTGGCTCCTTTGAGCTCCATTTTTCAATTAGGCCCTGTCGTTGGGCATGCCCTCAGGAGCCCAGTTTTAGCAAGAATTCTATCAAGTCAGTTCAGCAAGAATCTTTCACCCTTGATATCTGATAACCCTCTATAACCTGACCAAATTCCTCATTCCCCATCATTTTCCAGATGGTGTCTGATCACCCTGGCCTGACTTCAGCAAGAATCCTGTTAGGGCAGTTTAGCAAAAATTATCCTACCCGCATAATAATTTTCTATACAGAACCCCTTCCTCCCCCACCTCTACTCCTTGGCTGTAAATTCCCACTCTGTTTTGTTGTATTTGGAGTTGAAGCCAATCTCATTTCCCCACTGCAAAACCCCACAGCAGTTAGTCCCTACATCTATTGCAATAGTCTTGACTAAAGTCTACCTTATTGTTTTAACAAGAGTCACAATACTTTTTTCTTTAGCACTGTTAAAAGAAAAACTTCAGACAAAATATATTTAACACAGTTTATTTGAGCATTAAGGATTTATGAACCAGACACCACTTAGACCTGGAAGAGGTTCAGAGAGCTCTGCTTCAGCAACATGAGTGGCAGGATTTTACAGGCTGAGCTCAGAGGCAGAGTAAACAAATTATTTGATTGGCTACAGGTAGGCATTTGCCTTATTTGGAATCCTAGTTAGAGGTTAGTTGGCAGTTTTTGATTGGTTAGGTTTAAGTTTCATTTATTGTTTACATTGAATTGGGTTTTGGATTTTTTACCTAGGAACTCAAGGTACAGAAGGCATCTCAGCCTAATGGCGTTCCAATTAACAACACACCAGGTACAGTGGCTCACGCCTGTAGCCCCAGCACTTTGGGAAGCAAAGGCAGGAGGATCACTTGAGCCCAGGAGTTTGAGACCAGTCTGGGCAACATGGCAAAACCCTGTCTTCCCAAAAAATACAGAAATTAGATAGGCACTGTGGTGCATGCTTGTAGTCCCAGCTACTCGGGAGACTGAGGTGGAAGGATCACTTGAGCATGGGAGGTCAAGGCTGCAGTGAGCTATGATCATGCTACTACACTCCAGCCTGGCTGACAGAGTGAGACCCTACCGCAAAAACAAACAAACAAATAAAAAACCCAACACTAATATGGTCCTTTTCTGCTTGCCCACCCCCATTGTCAATTTGGCCCAACTCTCCTAGTGAGAGGTGACAATGTGCTAGCAGCCCTCACTCGCTCTCGGCACCTCCTTGGCCTTGGCATCCACTCCTGCCGCACTTGAGGAACCCTTCAGTCTACCGCTGCACTGTAGGAGCCCCGCTCAGGGCTGGCTGAGGCCGGAGCCAGCTCCCTCTGCTTGCCGGAAGGTGTGGAGGGAGAGGGGCGGACAGGAACCAGGGCTCCGCCCAGCGCTCAGGGGCCAGCCTGAGTTCCTGGTGGGGGTGGACTTGGCGAGCCCCACACTCAGAGCTGACCCGGGCAGTGAGGGGCTTAGCACCTGGGCCAGCAGCTGCAGAGGGTGCGCCAGGTCCCCCAGCACTGCCAGCCCACCTGAGCTGCGCTCGAATTCTCACCAGGCCTCAGCCACCTCCCCATGGGGCAGGGCTCAGCACCTACAGCCCGCCATGCCCTACCCCCCCACCCCGTGGGCTCCCACATGGCCCGAGCCTCCCCAACAGGTGCCGCCCCATACTCCAGGGCTCCGTGTCCCATCCACCACCCAAGGGCTGAGGAGTGTGAGCGCGTGGCGCAGGACTGGCAGGCAGCTCCACCCTTGGCCCCAGGGTGGGATCCACTAGGTGAAGCCAGCTGGGCTCCTCAGTTGGGTGGGGACTTGGAGAACTTTTATGTCTAGCTAAAGGTTTGTAAATGCACCAATCAGCACTCTGTGTCTAGCTCAAAGTTTGTAAACGCACCAGTCAGTGCTCTCTGTGTCTAGCTAATCTAGTGGGGACTTGGAGAACTTTTGTGTCTAGCTAAGGGATTGTAAATGCACCAATCAGTGCTGTGTCTAGCTAATCTAGTGGGGACTTGGAGAACTTTTGTGTCTAGCTAAAGGACTGTAAATGCATCAATCAGCAGTCTGTGTCTAGCTCAAGGTTTGTAAATGCGCCAATCAGCACCCTGTGAAAATGGACCAATCAGCTCTCTGTAAAATGGACCAATCAGCAGGATGTGGGTGGGGTCAGATAAGCAAATAAAAGCAGGCTGCCCAAGCCAGCAGCAGCAACCCACTCAGGTCCCCTTCCACACTGTGGAAGCTTTGTTCTTTCGCTCTTCCCAATAAATTTTGCTGCTGCTCACTCTTTGGGTCCGTGCCACCTTTGAGAGCTGTAACACTCACTGCGAAGGTCTGCAGCTTCACTCCTGAAGCCAGCAAGACCACGAACCCACCAGAAGGAAGAAACTCCGGACACACCATCTTTAAGAACTGTAACACTCACTGCGAGAGTCCGTGGCTTCATTCTTGAAGTCAGCGAGACCAAGAAGCCACCAACTCCAGACACACTAGGTTGAGAGATGCTCTTTCAAAAGACAAATCTGATGTTAACCTGGACAAAGTTAAGGAGAACTACTTTGTAATGATTAATCCATTATCTTTTTGTTCCACCACTCTCTGAAAATCTATTTTCCCCACAAAAATGAGCACTTATAGTAGAGGCTCCTGAAAATCAGGCATAGGTATTTGGGATGGAACAGCAGGTTAGCCAGGAAGAACAGATGGATGGAACATTAACTTTCTTCATAGCCACAAAATATAAATTTGTCTTGAAAACCTAAAGTAAAAATAATCCTAATGGCTTCACATGGCATATTTCTGTGGGCATTATACGGGGTAATGGGTAAGTGTGTAACTTGACGAGACAGGTTTTGACGTGCCATGTCTCCCAGAACAAACCCTGAGATTCTTTTATGAATCTGTACTTTTGAAGAGTAAAATTTCCAAAGTCATATAAATATTAGTAGGGAAAAATCTAGAGTAACTGACTTTGGAAAGCACTCATTCAGCTATAAAACTTACTTTTTGGTCAACACACAAAAGCCAAATGATACTAAGAGTAGGCCCACTAGTAGGACCAGAGTTTAAGGTAAAATATTCCTAAATTTAAACAAACAGTTCAAATAACAATGACCTAAAATTCCACGTGATGATTATTTCTGTTAAAGTTACAAAGAAAGAGACATATAAGTGCTAATTTAACATCAGCAAATTAACAATAAGATGCAGCACTTCCTGTAGTAACCGGCATAATGAAGTAGTGAGGGGAAAACACTTATATTCTCACCTTAGAGAATTTGAAACAAATTAGGCAAATGGGAAACTCCTGTTTATTTAGGGAACACCCTCACCATTATTTTTTCTTGTTTTAAACTTCTTTGAAACTTATTGATTGAATATTTGCTTTTCGGTTGATGATGTCTTTGCATCTGATTCTTAAGACAAAGCTAATGTAAGCTGGGAGAGTCACTTTAAGTAATCTCTGCTTTATCTGTTGATGAGGTTCAGAATATGTTGCCCCAAATTTGGTAACTTGACATACTGCATATTCTGAACAGAATTTGAGAAACGGCAGGTGTTGAAAGGACTGACCTCCCTCTTCTCCCTGAAGCAGATCACAAAACCCTCCTGTGAGAGGAGCCCTCCTTGTACTCACAGAAAATGAGCACTCCTATCTCTGAAGATGGAGGGATGCCATGAGGAAAGTAATGAACAGGGCTTGCTAAGTCTCCACCAGGTTATTACCCTTAGCCCAAAAGCTTTTGTCCTGTCATGTTTTTCCATGACTTTCTGCACATCAAATCTAGTATAAAAGTGAGAAGGCCTAACTGTTTCTTCAAGTCTTCATTTCCTTATAAAGACCCGTGTCATATAAACTTACATTAGATAAACTTATTTTTTTCTCATGTTAATCTGTCTTTTGTTAGTCAAATTTACAGGACCTGACTTAGGAGGTAGGGGGAAAGGTTTTTTTCCTTCCCTGTACTGTCAGCATTCTTCAGTGATGTTATCTGTTCTCTAAAATGGGAAGGCGGCCATGTGCAGTGGCTCACATCTGTAATCCCAGCACTGTGGGAGGCTGAGGTGGGCAGATCACCTGAGGTCAGGAGTTCGAGACCAGCATGGCCAACATAATGAAACTCCATCTCTACCAAAAATAATACAAAAATTAGCAGGGCGTGGTGGCTGTAGTCCCAGCTACTCAGGAGTCTGAGGCAGGAGACTCGCTTGAACCTGGGAGGCAGACGTTGCAGTGAGCTGAGATCGAGTCACTGCACTCCAGACAGAGCGACAGAGCAAGAATCCATGTCAATAAATAAATAAATAATAAAATGAGAAGGAACATCACGAATGAATGATGGATTTTAAGTAATTATCTCCTTTAGGTGTTAACCTATAAAGAGAAGACGAGACACCTGTGTGAGGCACGCAATTGTGCACAGTGTTTTCCATCTGGAAAACAAACTTGTTCCCTGTAAGGTGTTACACGTCTTTTCCTTAGTTTAGCTAAAGACAGGGCTCTTGTCCATCCCGCGACAACAAAAATTTAGGTTCGCAGATGGTTTAAAGGGTGAGTGAAGCAGGGTTTTATCGGGTGAAACAGGGAAAAATGCGGGGGGGGAACAGGGGTCCTCCGCAAGTCCAGAGTCCCCTGCTAGAGCACTTCCCGCCCGACATCTGAATCCCAGGTTCCACACAAGAAGAGGCAGGGCCAGCTCCTCCCTACTGCAAAGGGCTCGAACTTCCCAGGCTCCACCTCAGTGGACAGCCTGGTTGGAGTTTCTCCAGGGACCCCCTCCCACCTGGCTGTCTCATTCCCCTGTCTAAAGAAGTACATCTAACTCCCGTTAGATTAAGGATAAGGACTAAGACCAATCTTAACCACTTTCTGCAGATGGGGGCGCTGTTTTGGGGAAATGGCAGTCAGAGCTTCCTCCGAGGCCTATCTGAGGGTCCCCAGAAGAAGGGGCCATCTTCAGAGGCTCTGTTTGCCTGTTTGGAATTTGATGGCCTGAAGGCAAGAACAGAAAAACAGGGTTATTAGAAAACATGCATCAAAATGAAACAAGGGGGAGGGGTAAAGACAGCTAAAAAATTCCGAGGCCTTTTACCAGTTTGCACAGGGAGAGAGAGGCCAAAAGACCAATTGGCAAAAAATCTTTACCCTTTTGCCGGCATGTTGAGCTTCTGGGTTCCCTTCCCCTGAGCCCAATCCTATGCCAACCAGTTGAAGGTTTAGGAAATTAACTCTTTCCAGTTTGGAGGATGCATCTGAAGGGAGTGTCCTGCAGTATGGAAACAAAATTACCTAACTGAACAAAGGAGGAGAAAGGGAAAAGAAGGCACTTTTCAAGGGAGTCCCAGTGGTTCAGGATGCATTTGAAAGGGGCAGACTGAAAATGAATGGCCACGCATCTAGAAAGAGGGAAGCAGGGATCCCTGGTTCCCTTCTCTTCCTAGCTGATACCCAGCATACATGAGGGAGAGAGGAAAAAGCATCCTTTTTCCCTCTTCCATCCTTGCATCCCCGAGTCCTGGCAACCTTGGCAGGCACTGCCACGTGTGCCAAAGCGGCTTGCACCCATGAAGCAGGGAGGGCCTGGAGAATAGGAATTATCTGCTTGTCAGGCCTCTGAGCCCAAGCTAAGCCATCGTATCCCCTGTGACCTGCACGTATACATCCAGATGGCCTGAAGTAACTGAAGAATGACAAAAGAAGTGAAATGGCCTATTCTTTCCCTAACTGATGACATTACCTTGTGAAATTCCTGCTCCTGGCTCATCCTGGCTCAAAAGCTCCCCCGCTGAGCACCTTGTGACCCCCACCCCTGCCCGCCAGAGAACAACCCCTCTTTGACTGTAATTTTCCTTTACCTACCCAAATCTTATGAAACGGCCCCACCCCAATCTCCCTTCACTGACTCTTTTCAGACTCAGCCTGCCTGCACCCAGGTGAAATAAACAGCCTTGTTGCTCACACAAAGCCTATTTGGTGGTCTCTTCACATGGACATGAGTGAAATTTTGGTGCCATGACTCAGATCGGGGGCCCTCCCTTGGGAGATCAATCCCCTGTCCTCCTGCTCTTTGCTCCATGAAAAAGATCCACCTACGAACTCGAGTCCTCAGACTGACCAGCCCAAGGAACATCTCACCAACTTTAACACTGGTAAGCGGCCTCTCTTTACTCTCTTCTCCAACCTCTCTCACTATCCCACAATCTCTTTCTCCTTTCAATCTTGGCACCACACTTTAGTCTCTCCCTTCTCTTAACTTGGGAGTTGTCAGTGCATAAATGGAGGCTGAAGCTCAGATGTCAGGCAGACCACCAGGAGCGAGAGCAAAGACAGAGGGGAGAGCAAAGACAGAGGGGAGAGCAAAGTCAGAGGGGAGTTCCTTTCCTTTTCTGGTAGACACAAAAGAGACGCGTTTTATCCATGAACCCAAAACTCTGGCACCGGTCATGGACTCGGGAAGACAGTCGTCCCTTGGTGTTTAATCGTGCAGGGACGCCTGCCTGATTATTCATCCACGTTTCAGAAGTGTCTGACTACGTGGGGACACCTGCCTTGGTCCTTCACCCTTAGTGGCAAGCACCACTTTTCTGGGGGGGCAAGCACCCCCCAACCCCTTCTCTCCATGTCTCTACCCCTTTTCCACTTTCCTGGGGGGCAAGCACCCCCCACCCCTTCTCTCCATGTCTCTACCCTCTCTTTTCTCTGGACTTGCCTCCTTCACTATAGTCAACTTTCTACCCTCCATTCCTCCTTCTTCTCCCTTAGCCAGTGTTCTCAAAAACTTACAACCTCTTCAACTCACACCTGACCTAAAACCTAAACGCCTTATTTTCTTCTACAATGCCGCTTGACCCCAATACAAACTTGACAATGGTTCCAAGTAGCCAGAAAACGGCACTTTCGATTTTTTCCATCCTACAAGATCTAGATAACTCTTGTTGTAAAATGGGCAAATGGTCTGAGGTACCTGAAGTCCAGGCATTCTTTTACACATCGGTCCCTCCCCAGTCTGTTCCCAAGGCAACTCGTCCCAAATCCTCCTTCTTTCCCTCCTGCCTGTCCCCTCAGTCCCAACCCGAAGTGTCGCTGAGTCTTTCTAATCTTCGTTTTCTACAGACCCATCTGACCTCTCCCCTCCTCCCCAGGCTGCTCTTCACTAGGCCGAGCTAGGTCCCAACTCTTCCTCAGCCTCCACTCCCCTACCCTATAATCCTTTTATCACCTCCCCTCCTCACACCCAGTTGGGCTTACAGTTTTGTTCCTCAACTAGCCCTCCCCCACCTGCCCAGCAATTTCCTCTTAAAAAGGTGGCTGGAGCTAAAGGCATAGTCAAGGTTAATACTCCTTTTTCTTTATCAGACCTCTCCCAAATCAGTTAACGTTTAGGTTCTTTTTCATCAAATATAAAAACCCAGCCTAGTTCATGGCTCGTTTGGCAGCAACCCTGAGACGCTTTACAACCCTACACCCTGAAAGGTCAGAAGGCCGTCTTATTCTCAATATGCATGTTATTTTATTACCCAATCTGCTCTCAACATTAAATAAAGCTCCAAAAATTAAATTCCAGCCCTCAAACCCCAAAACAGGACTTAATTAACCTCACCTTTAAGGTGTACAATAATAGAGAAGAGGAAGCCAGGAGCAACGCATTTCTGAGTTGCAATTCCTTGCCTCCATTGTGAGACAAACCCCAGCCACATCTCCAGCACACAAAAACTCCAAATGCCTGAACTGCAGCTGCCAGAGGTTCCTCCAAAACCTCCTCCCCCAGCTTGCTACGAGTGCTGGCAATCTGGCCACTGGGCCAAGGAATGCCCGCAGCCCAGGATTCCTCCTAAGCCGTGTCCCATCTGTGTGGGACTCCACTGAAAATCGGACTGTCAACTCAGCTGGCAGCCACTCCCAGAGCCCCTGGAACTGTGGCCCAAGGCTCTCTGACTCCTTCCCAGATCTTCTTGGCTTAGCGGCTGAAGACTGACGCTGCCCGACCCCTGGACCATCATGGATGCTGAGCTTTGGATAACTTTTACAGTGGAGGGTAGGTCCATCCCCTTCTTAATCAATATGGAGGCTACCCACTCCACATTACCTTATTTTCAAGGGCCTGTTTCCCTTGCCTCCATAACTGTTGTGGGTATTGATGGCCAGGCTTCTAAACCCCTTAAAACTCCCCAACTCTGGTGCCAACTTCGACAATATTCTTTTATGCACTCCTTTTTTTATCCCCACCTGCCCAGTTCCCTTATTAGGCTGAGGCATTTTAACTAAATTATCTGCTTCCTTGACTATTCCTAGGCTACAGCCACACCTCATTGCTGCCCTTTTCCCCAGTTCAAAGCCTCCTTCACATCCTCCCCTTGTATCTTCCCCACCTTAATCTACAAGTATAGTACAACTCTACTCCCTCCTTGGCGACTGATCATGCACCCCTTACCATCCCATTAAAACCTAATCACCCTTACCCCACTCAACACCAATATCATATCCCACAGCATGCTTTAAAAGGATTAAAGCCTGTTATCACTCGCCTGCTACAGCATGGCCTTTTAAGCCTTTAAACTCCCCTTACAATTCCCCCATTTTGCCAGTCCTAAAACCAGACAAGGTTTACAGGTTAGTTCAGGATGTGTGCCTTATCAACCAAATTGTTTTGTCTATCCACCCTGTGGTGCCAAACCCATATACTCTCCTATCCTCAATACCTCCCTCCACAATCCATTATTCTTTTCTGGATCTCAAACATGCTTTCTTTACTATTCCTTTGCACCCTTCATCCCAGCCTCTCTTCGCTTTCACTTGGACTGACCCTGACACCCATCAGGCTCAGCAAATTACCTGGGCTGTACTGCCGCAAGGCTTCACAGACAGCCCTCATTACTTCAGTCAAGCCCAAATTTCTTCCTCATCTGTTACCTATCTCGGCATAATTCTCATAAAAACACTCGTGCTCTCCCTGCTGATCGTGTCCAACTAATCTCTCAAACCCCAATCCCTTCTACAAAACACCAACTCCTTTCCTTCCTAGGCATGGTTAGTGCGGTCAGAATTCTTACACAAGAGCTGAAGCCATTCTGTCCAAACAACTTGACATTACTGTTTTAGCCTAGCCCTCATGTATGCGTGCAGTGGCTGCTGCTGTCTTAATACTTTCAGAGGCCCTGAAAATCACAAACTATGCTCAACTCACTCTCTACAGTTCTCATAACTTCCAAAATCTATTTTCTTCCTCACACCTGATGCATATATTTTCTGCCCCCCTCCACTACCTCTCAGCAAGCTGAACTCATTGCTTTAACTCGAACCCTCACTCTTGCAAAGGGACTACACGTCAATATTTATACTGACTCTAAATACGCCTTCCATATCCTGCTCCATCATGCTGTTATATGGGCAGAAAGAGATTTCCTCACTAGGCAAGGGTCCTCCATCATTAATGCCTCTTTAATAAAAACTCTTCTCAAAGCCACTTTACTTCCAAAGGAAGCTGAAGTCATTCACTGCAAGAGCCATCAAAAGGCATCAGATCCCATCACTCGGGACAATGCTTATGCTGATAAGGTAGCTAAAAAAAAAAAAAAGCAGCTAGCATTCTAACTTCTATCCCTCATGGCAGTTTTTCTCCTTCTCATCTGGCCACTCCCACCTACTCCCTCACTAAAACTTCCACCTATCAGTCTCATCCCACATAAGGCAAATGGTTCTTAGACCAAGGAAAATATCTCCTTCCAGCCTCACAGGCCCATTCTATTCTGTCATCGTTTCATAACCTCTTCCATGTAGGTTACAAGCCACTAGCCTGCCTCTTAGAACCTCTCATTTCCTTTCCATCATGGAATTCTATTCTCAAGGAAATCACTTCTTAGTGTTCCATCTGCTATTCTACTACTCCTCAGAGATTGTTCAGGTCCCCCCACCTTCCCTACACATCAAGCTCGGGGATTTGCCCCCGCCCAGGACTGACAAATTGACTTTACTCACATGCCTCCAGTCAGGAAACTAAAATACTTCTTGGTCTGGGTAGACACTTTCACAAGATGGCTAGAGGCCTTTCCCACAGGGTCTGAGAAGGCCACCACAGTCATTTCTTCCCTTCTGTCAGACATAATTCCTCGGTTTGGCCTTCCCACTTCTATACAGTCTGGTAATGAACCGGCCTTTACTAGGTCAAATCAACCAAGCAGTTTCTCAGGCCCTTGGTATTCAGTGGAACCTTCATATCCCTTACCGTCCTCAATCTTCAGGAAAGGTAGAACAGACAGATGGTCTTTTAAAAACACAACTCACTAAGCTCAGCCTCCAACTTAAAAAAAGGACTCTGTCAAGAATAGAGCCAAAAACTCACCAACCAAACAAGTAATTACACTGAACCCTCTTGGACACTCTCTAATTGGATGTCCTGGGTCCTCCCAATTCTTAGTCCTTTAATACCTGTTTTTCTCCTTCTCTTATTCCATTTACTTTTTCAATTCATACAAAACCGCATCCAGGCCATCACCAATAATTCTACATGACAAATGTTTCTTCTAACAACCCCACAATATCACCCCTTACCACAAAATCTTGCTTCAGCTTAATCTCTCCCACTCTAGGTTCCCATGCTGCCCCAATCCCACTCGAAGCAGCCCTGAGAAACATCGCCCATTATCTCTCCATACCACCCTCCAAAATTTTCGCCACCCCAACACTTTACCACTATTTCGTTTTATTTTTTCTTATTAATATAAGAAGACAGGAATGTCAGGGCCTCTGAGCCCAAGCTAAGCCATCGTATCCCCTGTGACCTGCACATATACATCCAGATGGCCTGAAGTAACTGAAGAATGACAAAAGAAGTGAAAATGACCAGTCCCTGCCTTCACTGATGACATTACCTTGTGAAATTCCTTCTCCTGGCTCCTCCTGGCTCAAAAGCCCCCCTGCTGAGCACCTTGTGACCCCCCACCCCTGCCCGCCAGAAAACAACCCCCCTTTGACTGTAATTTTCCTTTACCTACTCAAATCTTATAAAACGGCCCCACCCCTATCTCCCTTCACTGACTCTCTTTTTGGACTCAGCCCGCCTGCACCCAGGTGAAATAAACAGCCTTGTTGCTCACACAAAGCCTGTTTGGTGGTCTCTTCACAGGGACACGAGTGAAACTGCTCTCACCTATGCCTCTATCCCTCCTACTGTCAGTAGCATTGGAGTTCCCTAGACCTCATTTATGCTATGGATACTAACGTGCCTTTATCCATGAAACAGGAAGCTTGGGGTTGGCTTAATCAGCAGGAATCAGCCACACTCACCTGCGCTGTGCCTTTTAACCTCTGTTGCTGTCTACTTCTGGATCCCTTAAATCCAGTTTTCTTTCTAGATCTTTAACCCAAAGCTTGGAATTGGATCTGGGACAAAAATGTGTCTCTGGGGGTGTTGCATGGACTCCTTATCATAAGCTAAATGCTAAGGTGAAGCTGTGGAACTGATTCCTCCTCCAACAAGGGAGAGGAAAGGGGATGTCTTATGGCACACCCTGCTAACTGGCAGCTATAGTTATGCTTGCTAGGATTTGGGTGTATGGTGCTTGACTTTGGTTAGTTCCCTTGGTCTTACTTTCCCCAAAAGGAAACCTTCACATCATGGGCACCCTATTTATTCCAACACCTGGCAGGATTTGCAGAATAATTGCTCAGAACTAAAATACTGATCCAGATTTCCACATTACCCATCGCTTTCATTCTTTCTGAGCTGTAGCCAGAGATTACTGGTAGGTTCACAGGAACAAGCAGGGTTAGTCTAAAACAACTAGTGAGTTTAGAATTTAATGACAAATATATAAGTTTTGAAACATAATCTCTCTCTCCAGTCCTCATTTTTGTTAAGAAACAAACGATCATAGGACCGAGTTATTTAAATAGACTTTAGTCTTATACTTGGCCTGATTATTTGCATAAAATGCAGCAAGAATAATTATTTCTACATAGGCCTTTTGGATTGGCTTTGATGGAAGTGTGATCCACAAGGAATCACAGATAAGACCTTTTAAAGCCCAGCCCAGCCATGGGTTTGCATCCTCAAATACCTGCGAGTTGGGTGATCCTCTCCTCTTAAGGTCCCAAGATAAACTTGGAGCTCCTGGACCTGCTAGAAAGTGACATTCTTTACTGACCACAGGTCAGGAACCCTGTACAGGGACTGCATAGACAAGGGTATGAGGCCAGTTTCCCCATGGGCCTTTTATTGGCTCTGCAAGTCGAGCTTGACTCCTTAAAGGGAAGCATACCCTTCTAGTCAAAGCCTTAGTAAAATAACTACTTTCTCCAACTGTGTCCTTTTGCAAAAGAAAAATGAATTCTTATTGCACTGATGCAAACAACTATATTGCCTTAAGAATACTCATAGTTACCAAATTCTAGAGGAACCAGGCAGAGAGAAACAAACATGCTCCAAATTTTGATCACAGGAGTATATACCTTAATTATTAAAGGCTGTAAATAGTTCAAAATAAGTTTCCTTGACTCTGAAAAACAAAACATGGATCAGCAATATTCCAACCAAAAGTCAAAAAGGTTGCTTCAGCTTTCTGAGTTCAGTCTATATTTAGTGAACTGTTTTGTTTGCTTGCTATTCATGAGCATTTTGGCTCTTTATGAGTCCTGTACATATTTTCCTTTATTCCAATGTTACAATCTCTAAAGTTATCAGAAGCCTACATTTGAGAGCACCTGTTAAAGTTCTATACCTGATTATGAACCATCTTTTGAAAAGGATTAAAACAAGACAATTGTTGGTGAATAGCAAACGTCCAAGGTAGTTACAGTTAGAAACACAGTTGACAAAGAAGTTTGGTTATCTCTGTGGTTTACAATAACTTAACATAACAACCTTAATTGTGATTGATAGCATATACTCAGACATTAGAATTCTAGAAATCCCATACAATCTTGGAATATATATTAGCACTACTTAGCAAAAATATAACCTAAAGAAGATTGAACATCATTTTGGCAGTCCCATGTACCTGTCAAATAATCCCGTTTACCTCTCTTTTCTGGGTATTTCAGGGGCCCTCTGAAGTATTCGAAAAGCCAGGTGCCAGGGAAGACAATTTTGAAACTGAAGTTTGATTTCAGGGAAGCTGTTAAATATTCAAGGTTTAAAACACTTGATATTATGAAGTAGACTTCCAGATTACATGAAATAGAGTTCCAGATTACCATAAGTTATTTATTTTGCCAAAATGATGACTTAGAAATGTAAAGAAGCAAAAACCTTTTACAACCCCTGTGAATTTAATGTGTTCACACAGAGAACCTCTTCTGCAAGATTAATTTCCAAAATTCTTCTGCCACTTCATTGAACCTTCAACTTTTTCCTAATTTAAATCAAAACAATCCTTTAACCCTAGGCAAAAGTTTGCATTTCCATGCCTTCTTATAACCTTTTACTAAAAAACACATTTTACTTTTCTTACGCACCTTGCATGTAAATCTACTTTCAGTAGTCTCGATTATATGTTACAATGGTAACTCCTAGCAATTTTTAAGGTAAAACTTTGTGGGTTGCTTTAATTGTGTGCTAACTGCAACCAAGGTGTGCCTTCTTAATTAAGGGCGTGGTTAGTTCCATATATCCCCAGGCCCTACCAGTTGTGAAGCCAGCAAGTCAAATAGTTTTCCAAACCCAAAAAGCAGTTTGTAACCTCACAACACTTAGCAAACCTTGCATCTGACCTGCATTTTATCAAGTCTTTAGGGCTGTTTTTATTTCTCAAAGATTAAAGTCACGTGAACCGAAAAGTACCACAGCTTTTCACTTCCCATTAAAAAAAATTAGATCCAAGCACTTGTCCTTCTTTAGGCCAAATTAATTAGAACTCTTTTAACAGACATCATATACAAACACACATATAACTACATGGACAGGCAGGAGAAAACCCAGTCTCCGGACGGGGTTCTTCCTGAGACAGGGCTGGGAGAACATGCAGATATTAAACCAGGGAGAAACTTACTCCCTAAGGCAGGATTGCTAAACAAAGCTTTGCTAAGCGGTTATGGCCATGCCCCCAGGATGTAAAAAAGGATGGAGGCGTGATTTCACAACCAAACCTTTGCAGAAAATATAAACAGTGGTAGTTGTGGGGCCTGGCCTAGTAAAAACATCTTCTAAAAGGAAAAAAAAAAATTAAAGGTTAACTGCTGTCAAGGTGGAGAAGAGGAAAGAAAAAAAAAACACAGTTTAAAAATGCCTGGGGAAAAACCTCTTCTTATGCAAGTGCTTCCTCCACCAGGGAGATTAGTTCAATTACTGTAAGATGGAGTAAAACCCCTTGGCTGGGGAAGGCGAAGGCTGCAGCAGTTGTGGCTGGCAACCAGCCAGCCCACTGTTCGGGACCCTGGGCCTATGCCTCCCTGGCTGGCAGAGAGAGGACAGGGGAGCAAGGAGCCCCCCCGCCACAACCCATCGCCTGTCGGTCCCCAAAAATGAAGGAAAGGGCCTTTCCCTTGACCCCTGGGAGCAACGGGGTTTGGGGGCGTTTCTCCCACATTCAGAAGTCCGAGGATGAAAATGCTTAGAAGCATCAGTGAGAGGTTTTGAATCCCCATTTCACTCACCTCCTCTCCAGCCCCCACACTGCGTGCCAAAAATGTTGCAGGACTTTTCCTTGGTTTAGCAAAGATGGGATTCTTGTCTGTCCCACGGCCATGAAAATTTAGGCTCACAGACAGTTTAAAGGGTGAGAAAAGCAGGGTTTTATTAGGTGAAAAGGGTTAAAAAAAAAAAAAAAAAAAGGAGGAAACAGGGATCCTCCGTAAGGCCAGAGTCCCCTGGCTAGAGCACTTCCGGCCCACCCTTTGAATCCCAGGTTCCACAGGAAGAGGCAGGGCCAAGCTCCTCCCCGCTGCAAAAGGTACGACTTCTGGAGGCTCCACCGCATTGGCAGGCTGGTTGGAGTTTCTCCAGGGGACCCCTCCAACCTGCCTCAAAGGCAGGGTGGAAGCTGCCATGCTGGCTTGTACATGGTATTTGGACAAACTCAAGAGGGACCAAGATTCTGTTCCTCAGTATTATTTAATTGGGTGAAGGAAAGCAAGGAATACAGAGACATGGGCTGTCACTATTACTAGATGCTCTATAGAACGTTCTGAGAAACAAAGAGAACTAGAGAGGAGAGTAAGAGATCATATTAACATTTCTGCCTCATATTGGAGGCAAGTAGAGGAAAAGCAATTGCCAAAGGCACAGAAATAAAAGGAAATTTGGGTGGGAGTGCTAAAGAAGCTCAGGCTGTGTCAGGGAAGACGCTGCAGGATGGGTGGCAGGCAGGAAAATGTAAAAAGCATGAGAGGACAGTAGGCCCTTTCTGGGACTCTGAACTGTGACAGTGCTGTCTTCCTCATTCATTTGAATATATTATTCACCTCTATATCACAGATTCTGTCCTAGAAGCTGAGCTAAAATGGAATGAAACATTAAAAATCCAATTGGTAAAACTGCCACAAGGGAGTCCACTAACCACTTGGCTGGAGATGAGGCTTGGCTGTGATGGCTTCAAAACTTCGGCAATCCTTCAGCTTCTGTCTAGTCAGACAGAAGTCCTCCTTTCTCTGCAATTTTATTTCCTGTGGTCTCATTTATCCAGTCAACCATAGTCCAAAAAGAGGTGAATACACTACAAGAAGATATTTTGTGAATGAGACCACATTTATATAACAGTTATTAAAGTATTATGTTACAATTCTTCCATTTTATAATTAGGTATTGTTGTGAACCTCCTGCAGTGCCTAATTTATAAATTAACCTTATCATAGTTATGTATGTATAGGAAAAAACAGAGTATATATGGGGTTCAATGCTATCCACAGTTTCAGGCATCCCCTGGGGAATCTTGGAACGTATCACCTATGGACAAGGGAAGACTATTGTATTACCTTGGTTTGGGCTGTTATAACAGAATGCCATAGACTAGGTGGCTTATGAACAAGAGGAATTTATTTCTCATACTTCTGGAGGCTACAAAGTCCAAGACTAAGGTGCCAGCAACTTCAGCATCTCTGTCAAGGGTCCACTTCCTTATGTAGCTGTCTTGCTGACTCCTCTCCCAGCATAGAGGAAGTGGCCACGGAGTTCCCTGGGATCTATTTTATAAGGGCACTGATCTCATTCATGAGGGCTCTGACCTCATGACCTAATCACCTTTCAAAGGCATCAGCCAAATACCATCACACTGGAGATGAATTTAGGGGGGACGTTCAGTTTATGGCATATATCCACTGATTTGTACAGGTCACAGCAAACTCAAGGGCAAGATCTTGAATCCTGTTCACGATCCGGGTTTAGACATATACTGATTGGTGCAAATGAGGGCAATGGAGGTTAGATTGCAGAAGAAACAATAAAATCCTGTAGAACAAAACCCATGATGAGAAAGGAGTTCTGCATAATGGACCAGATACAAAAAGAAGTCTGGAGCTGGATACATTTTGACCTACCCTCCGAGACTGTTTGTGTAAGCCGAGAAAAAAAAAAAAAAAGCTGTATGTGGTTGTGAAATAAGAAAATGAAAGGCCGGGTGTGGTGGCTCATGCCTGTAATCCCAGCACTTTGGGAGGCCGAGGTGGACAGATCACCTGAGGTCAGGAGTTCAAGACCAGCCTGGCAAACGTGGTGAAACCCCGTCTCTACTAAAAATTAGCCAGGCATGGTGGTGGGCGCCTGTAATCCTAGCTACTCGGGAGGCTGAGGCATGAGAATTGCTTAAACCTGGGAGGTGGAGGTTGAAGTGAGCCAAGTTCGTGCCACTGAACTCCAGCCTAGGGGATAGAGTGAGGCTCTGTCTCAAAAAAGAAAATGAGAATAGGAAGGTGAACTGACAGAATAAAGGCCCGTAAGCCCAAAATTATGGAAAAAATGTGAAGGAACTCTGTCAAGCACCAGTATCAGAACTCCTAAAGTTTTGGGAGGTTAAGAGCAGGTAAGCACCACCATTCACGTGGCCAGAATGAAGTAGGAGGTGGGGCTCAGGGACCCCACCAAGTTGAGGACCAGCTAAAACAAGTGGGAGAGGAAGCACCTTCCTTCCCATAAGACATCCACCAGCGTGCCTTATCAGTTTATCATTTCCATGGCAACACCCAGAAGTTAGAGCTCCTTTTCATGGCAAAAACCCAACAGCCCAGAAGTTATCACCCTTATTCTAGAAATTTCTGCATAAACTGCTCCTTAATTTGCATATAATTAAAATTGGGTCTAAATATGAGTGTGGAACTATGTCTGAGCTGCTACTCTGGGCACGCTGCCTACCGGGTAGCCCTGCTCTGCAAGGAGCAGTACCTCTACTGCCACCGCACTGCCGCTTCAGGAAAAGTTGTGGTTTAATACCACTGGCTCACCCTTGAATTATTTCCTGGGTGAAGCCAGGAACCTTCCTGAGCTAAGCGTCGTGAACACAGCAGTGGTGATCTGCTGCCACATTACCAGAAGCATCACTGGGTCACACTGAGCAGCAACAGAGCTCAGGAACTGCAGGGTGCAGGGAATGGCACATAATAGAGAAAGAGAAGGAACAGAGATTCTGTCAAGTTGGAGTTATTGATAAAAACCTTAAATTGGCTGGGCACGGTGGCTCACGCCTGTAATCCCAGCACTTTGGGAGGCTGAGGCGGGCGGATCACGAGGTCAGGAGATCGAGACCATCCTGGCGAACATGGTGAAACCCCATCTCTACTAAAAATACAAAAAATTAGCCAGGCATGGTGGCAGGCGCCTGTAGTCCCAGCTACTCGGGAGGCTGAGGCAGGAGATTGGCGTGAACCCGGGAGGCGGAGCTTGCAGTGAGCCGAGATCGCACCACTGCACTCCAGGCTGGGCAACAGAGCGAGACTCCATCTCAAAAAAAAAAAAAAACAAAAAAACGTTAAATTGACTTTACCTACAAATCACAGTGTTGGGGCCTAAGGGCAGTTTTTATATGGAGATACCATGCGTTGTTAGAACACGTCAGGGAATGTATTAGTCTTCTAGGACTGCCATAAGGAAATACCACAAACTGGATGGCTTAAAGCTATAGAAATTTATTTTTTCACAGATCTGGAAGTTAGAAGTTCGGAATCAAGATGACCTCAGCCTTCTCACTGTGTACTCATGTGCCCTTTCCTCCATGTGAGCACGGAAAGAGAGTAATCTCTGGTGTCCCTTCCTCTTCTTATATGAACACCCATCCTATTGGATTAGGGCCCCACCTTGGTGACCTCATTTAATTTTAAATGTCTCCTTAAAAGTCCTATCTCTGGCCGGTGGCGGTGGCTGACTCCTGTAATCCCAGCACTTTGGGAGGCCAAGGTGGGAGGATCACTGGGTCAGGAGTTCAAGACCTGTCTGGCCAACATAGTGAAACCCCATCTCTACTAAAAATACAAGAAATTAGCCAGGTGTGGTGGTGCATGCCTGTAGTACCAGATACTCGGGAGGCTGAGGCAGGAGAATTGCATGAACCAGGGAGGCAGAGGTTGCAGTGAGCTGAGATGGCACCATTGCACTCCAGCCCAGGCGATGGTGCAAGACTCTGTCTCAAACAAACAAAAAAAAGTCCTATCTCTACATTGGTGGTTAGAGCTTCAACATATGAATTTGGTGAAGACACAATTCAGTTTATAACAGGGAGCCACAATGGACCTTCATGAATGAACCTAAGAAATGAAAAATGCTCCAGAGTTCTACTTTGTCCCTACCCGAAGGCTAAAGATAATCATCTATCTTCAAGGGATTGCACATGACCTATAAATAAGAAAGGCTTATTGCATTTCTTATCTGGTAAGAAGCCCATTCCTGTCTCTCAGGGTTTCCAAAAAATGATCTTGATTCACTCTGTAGTCAAATGAATATTTAACCAAAAGTATTTATCACTTACATTTACTCTTTGTTTATCCAGACTATAATTTCTTTTCTGTGACAAGTTTTGCAAAGTATGACCAAGTATCTTTTTGAAAATACAGATGAAAAGAATTAAAGCAGTGTGTAAATTCTGGCCACCATGAATTTTCTTTGATTTCAAGAAAGTTTTTTCCATCTCAGGCTCAAGCTATTGCTGTCTTCTGTATCTAGTCCTTCAGAAGGCATAGAAATAAAACTATGATCACTTGCGTCCAGGAGGTCGAGGCTGCAGTGAGTTGTCATCGTGCCACTGCACTCCAGCCTAGGCAACAGGGAGAGACCTTGTCTCAAAAAAAAAAAAAAAGAAAGAAAAAAAAAGAAAAAGAAAGAAAGAAAAATATGAGTGTGAAATTGGTATGTTGCACTGTGAGCTCATACAAATATCATGACTTTTCAATGAATTTTTTTTTTTAAGAGAAAAAGGAAAACCAAAAATGCTCCAAAATTTCAGTATCCTAATTGATTTCTCTCTAAGAATAAGTCAAGAGCATAAAAGATTTGATTCTAGGCCAGGCGCGGTGGCTCACGCCTGTAATCCCAGCACTTTGGGAGGCTAAGGCAGGCGGATCACGAGGTCAGGAGATCGAGACCATCCTGGCTAACATGGTGAAACCCTGTCTCTACTAAAAATACAAAAAAATTAGCTGAGCATAGTGGCGGGCGCCTGTAGTCCCAGCTACTTGGGAGGCTGAGGCAGGAGAATGGCGCGAACCCAGGAGGCAGAGCTTGCAGTGAGCAGAGATCGCGCCACTGCGCTCCAGCCTGGGTGACAGAGTGAGACTCCGTCTCAAAAAAAAAAAAAAAAAAGATTTGATTCTAGTGGATGCCAAAAACCTGAGTTAAGTATGGCTCAAAGTACTGCCTTACCTCATACTAGAGGAATATTAAATATTCTTGATTTGTTCCTTTAGTAGCTGGCTATGATTTGTGAATGGTATGTCATTTAGATTCAGTTTTAAGCAACATAAACCAATTCTGACTTAAGCAAAAAGAGAATCTTATAGATCATAGGGAACAAGTAACAAAATTAAAGGTAAGTTTCTGAGTAGCTAAGTTCTGGAGCTCTAGGAACATGGATCTAATAGCTACTCTCTTATAGGATGCCACTACTGGGGTGAATCATAACTGCAATATCCAAACTTCCTCTAGAAAGAGTCAGATTAGCAAAACTTGACTCAGGTGCCCATCTGATTAACAATTTTACCAACACTGCACATGATGGGGAAGTGACTGTTTTTCAAAGAAAGTATGGGATGTTGCTGGAAAAACAAATGGGACACTGGACAAGAAAAAGCAATAGATGTCCACTAGGAGCAACCGCCTGAGTATCAATTTTGAAAAGCTGAGAGTATTAATATTAGCACTGACAATAGAAAAATGTGACCTTGCCTTTCTTTCCCACAAATTCCCTCCACAGAGATCCTCTACCTCTGAATACATTGTAAGAAAACCCAGAAATAAGGATGATATCTAATGGCGGTGAGCATCTGCCTAGCTTGCTGCATTTAAATATTGGTTCAGTATTTGCTGACTTTGAAGGATTTGCCTGCCCTTTTCCTGATGGGTACTGCTGCCACTGCTATTTTGTCACCTTTCTGAATTTCAGTATGATCTTCATTAGTTCATCTGCCCACAGACCTTCTCACCAGCTCAGGTGTCTCAACAGTGCCAGACCCACATCAAAGGTTACTTAGCTTTAGTGTCTAGTGAATCAGCCAACTTAGTAAATGTGAAAATAAGCAGATCACCTGAGGTCAGGAATTCGAGACTACCCCGGCCAACATGGTGAAACCCCATCTGTACTAAAAATACAAAAATTAACCAGGCATGGTGGCAGGCGCCTGTAATCCCAGCTACTCCAGAGGCTGAGGCAGGAGAATTGCTTGAACCCAGGAGGTGGAGGTTGCAATGAGCCAAGATCACACCATTGCACTCCAGCCTGGGTGACAACAGTGAAACTCCATTTCAAAAATTAAATAAATAAATAAACTCCAACCTGACTATCCTCTAATCTCTGATGTCCAGGCCCTGTAACCTTAGCTATCATCATGAGACATCATGTTGGTCTTACTATATAAATCTCAGCAAAAACACTGTTATGATGCAATCAAGAAAAGTCTAGGTACAAACTAAGCAACCTTTCAACTATGTTTGGGCATTCTGAAGGCTGGCCTGTTTTTCAGATGGCTCTCTTAAAGACCAAATGGGGAAAAGCCAAGAGCTCCGGGCAATACTTCAAAAGTCAACAGCTGCTGTGCACTCCCAGGCAATCCCAATTTGCCACTTGGCTGCTTGCTGATGAGCTGCTTGTGTGAGTATTTGATAGCACCATAGTGTATTTCCCAGTTCACCCATTGACTTGTCAAGCTTTGGGCAGGTATCTGGTATCCCAGAAGTTTGGCTTCCCTGCAAAACAGCTTGTTATAAGGGAAAGAGTATTTGACTGGAAGTCAAGAGTCCAGTTTCAGGTCTGAACTGCTCCTAATTACATATGTAGTATTGGGCAAGTCACTAAATGTCTTTGGGCCTTGGCTTTTGGAATTTTGTTGTTATTAACATTTTATAATGTGACTTTCAGATGTACAAAGGTAGAAAGAATAGAACAGTTTATTCGATTACTTATTGTCTAGCTTCAACAATTATCAACTTGTGGTCAATTTTTATTTAGTTATGCTCTAACTCAACTTCTGGGTTATTATAAAATAAGTCACAGTTCATATCATTATATCCATAAATATTTCAGAGTATATTACTGAAATATTAGGACTACTTTGCTTTTAAAAAGCCAAAATAACATTAGATACTAAAAAATTAACAATAATTATTATTTTCAAATATCCAGTGTTGAAATTTCCCTGTCAAATTTTCAAAATACTTTTTGAATAAAATCCAAAAGATGTACATAACATTTAATTGTTAAAATGTCTCTTAAGACTCCTGTAAACTATAGATTCCCTCTTTCTCTTCTGCTCTCACCCTCTCTTATTCTTTCTTCCCCCCTTCCCCTCTTCTCTCCTTTAGCTCATTTGAAGGGAAGAGCCTAGGTCATTTGTCAATAGAGTTTCTCGGTCTGGACTTTTCTAATTGCTTCCTTGTAACGATATTGAATATATTCCTCTGTCTCCTGTACTTTCTATAGTTAGATCTAGAAGCTTGATCATTTCAGGTACTAAATTTTTGTAAGAATGCTTCTTAGGTGGTATTGTGTACTTCCGTTATGATGCATTTAATGTCTAGTTATTTCTCCTTTTGAGTTGTTAGCTGCCATTGATAATCATTGTCTAGATCCA
This sequence comes from Pongo pygmaeus, assembly GCF_028885625.2. Lineage (NCBI taxonomy): Eukaryota > Metazoa > Chordata > Mammalia > Primates > Hominidae > Pongo > Pongo pygmaeus. The sequence goes on along the minus strand of NC_072377.2, from coordinate 129,384,820 downwards.
TTATTTTCATCAGTGGAAACCTCTTCAATTAGGCTACTTAGTCCCTGCAACATGACCCCAAAAGTCTTCAATAACTTTCTTCATTTCTGGAATGATAAAATCTTTGTACAGTTCCCCACATCTGCATTTTTCCAAGGAATCCTGCTTTAGACATGGTTTTTACATATTCAAAATGAGAATTTATTTCTAATTTTCCTTATTAAAAATTGTGAATATATGCAAAAGTAAAGAAAACGGCATAATGAACTACTTATTATCTATGCATCACCCAGCTTCAACAATTAAAACCTCAAGTAAATTTTGTTTTATCTATATTCACAGCTACTTTTCATCCACCACCCTACCATTTCCCACTGAATTATTTCACGCAAATCTCAGATATCATATTATTTCATCTCAGGATATTTTGATGTATATCTGAAAGATCAGTACCATTTTCTTTAAATATAACCACAATTCCATTATCATACTTAGATAAATTAACAGTAGTTCCTTAATATCATCGAATATCCAAGACAGTATTCAAATTTTCCTGATATTTGTTAAACAAAGTAAGTCTTTAGACCTGTAGAATTTCCACAATCTAGATTTTGTTAATTGCATATTCATAGTGTTGCTTAACATGTTCCTCTGTCCCTAGTCTAATTATATAGCTCTCAGCAACACTAATTCTTATGATGCAATCAAGAAAGTCAGTAGTTAGATCTGGAGTTCAATCAGATTCAGGATTTTTTCTTTTTTTCTTTTCTACAATAACACTTGTTAGATGATATGTACTTGAATTAGGAGGCCATAGTATCTGGCTCTCTCTGTTTTGTAAAATTAGCAGTCATTAATCATCAATGCCTAGGCCTACGTTTGTATTATGAGTTGCAAAATAGTAATGCTCTAGTTCTATCATTTCTTCTTCACTTCTTAACTAAATGTGTTTATAAAGAAAAATGTCCCGGGCCGGGTGCAATGGCTTGTGCCTGTAATCCCAGTGCTTTGAGAGGCTGAGGAGAGAGAATGTATGAGTTTGAGACCAGCTGAGGCAACATGGCAAAACACTTTCTCTAAAAAAAAATTAAAAAATTAGCTGGACATGGTGGCGCATGCCTGTAGTCCCAGCTACTTGGGAGGCCCAGCTACTTGGGAGGATTGCTTGAGCCCAGGGGGCAGAGGTTGCAGCCAAGACTGAGCCACTGCACTCCCATTGTGGGTGACAGAGTGAGACCTGTATTAAAGAAAAAGAAAGAAAAATGCCCCTTTGCTAACTATTGGATTGCCCTGAGGTACAAATCATTTTGGAAAGATAGGATATATGCCTGCATTTTTATAAATTTTCAAAATAGTGAGTTGCTTCCTTAGCATCCTTCAAAATGGAGCAATGAGATTACTTTCTTTTCCTTTCTCTATTTTTTTTTTTTATTTAGAGATGGGGTCTTGCTTTGTTGCCCAGTCTGGCATGAGACTCCTGGCCTCAAGGGACCCTTCCACTTCAGGCTCCCAAAGTTGTGAGATTACAGGCATAAGCCACTGCGTCCAGCCTTTTTTGTTATATACTATTATGAACTCCTGATTTTAAGTATATTGATATGATCAAGCTATTGGTTGAAAATTTGATGCTAACATTATCCTAACTTGGATAGAGAGAGCATCTTTAGTTACGCCTCCAGGCCCTTTAGACCTAACCAGTAATCTTTAGTAACTACCTAGATTTCTTGATATGATAAGTTGTTCCTGGTACATCGTGTACATTTTTTTTTTTTGCCCCAGAAAAAGAATCAACCACTTGCCAAAGAAAGTGAAAATAATAGGCTTGATAGACGCAAAAGTCTCTCCTAGCTGTAAAACAAATTGGTTTTATGATGATTCTTCATTTAGCAAACATTTTTATTGTATATAATTTTAAAGTAAAATACCTTATAGGACCCTGTCACTGTTTTTCAATTAACAAGCAGTTTTCACAATAACAAGGAACAGAGGAGAACTCAGAATCTGCATTTTTTTTTTTTTTTTGAGAAGGATTCTTGCTCTGTCTCCCAGGCTGGAGTGCAGTGGCACAATCTCAGCTTACTGCAAGTTCTGCCTCCCGGGTTCAAGGAATTCTTCTGTCTCTGCCTCCCAAGTAGCTGGAATTACAGGCATGCGCCACCATGCCCGGATAATTTTTGTATTTTTAGTAGAGACGGGGTTTCACAATGTTGGCCAGGCTGGTCTCAAACTCCTGACCTCAAGTGATCCACCTGCCTCGGCCTCCCAAAGTGCTGGGATTACAGGCATGAGTCACTGCGCCTGGCCCAGAATCTGCATTTTAATACTTGCTAGTCTTTTTGCCAGACCAAGGCTACTGAATTCACAATACTGAGTTCTCATTTTATACTTTAAAAGTTTGTGCAAGTCCCTAAGGTCATCTCATTGCAAGGTAATGTATCTCAGAAAATATTTATGTCATTGAAATAATTCCAAAAAGAAACAGTAGAGCAGATCCCAGAATTTAAAATTAATCACCAAACTTAAACTTAAGAAAATGTATCATTCACAATAGTCTAGGTTATGCAACAATAGCAAACTACGGCAAAGCCCCAGTGGCTTAAAACAACAAAGGTGTACTTCTTGTTTATTACTAGCCTGCTGAGATTTCTTGGGGGTGCGGTCCTCTACCTATGAGCTCAGTATCTCAGGCCACTTCCACCTCACTGCACCTCCACATCAACACAAGCCTTCATAACTGAAATGGCAGAGGAAAAAAGAAATTGAGGGTTGAGCATTAGAAAGTAGATACTCTGGCGCAAAGTGATGCTCATATATGACTGGCTAAAACAAGATAGATAGCCATGACTACCTTTAAGGGGGCACATCTTCCATTGGACATTTGAACTAGATATATTGGTTAAGATTTGTAAAGTCTACCACAAAAATATTTCAGAAACTACATGAAGAGAGAAAGAAACTGATGTAGAAAGTGGAGACAAAGCAAGTTAAATCATGAGCAGTTTTGCTGCCATAGAGAGTTTGAAGACATACTTTTAGGATGGACTTTATCAGAGAGACACTTTTATCCTGAGTGCTTTCTAATTCTGACAATAATCTTTTCCTTTAAAGCCATTTCATCTTAATCCTTAAAAAAAATAAATAAATAAAACAAGCAAATAGATGAAGGGTATTAAGTAGGTGTTAGTGTGTTCGCTTTAGAGTATATGTGGGCGCCAGCGAAACCTGCTACTGAAAAGTATTTCTGCACAAGTGAAACTGAAAACTGTTAAGTTTAGCCCAGGCCGGGTGCAGTGACTCACACCAGTAATCCCAACACTTTGAGAGGCCAAGGCTGGGTGGACTGCCTGAGCTCATGAGTTTGAGACCAGCCTGGACAACAGGAGAAACCCCATCTCTACAAAAAATATTATATAAAAATTAGCCGGGTTTGGTGGCACACACCTGTAGTCCCAAATACTCAGGAGGCTGGGGTGGGAGGATCATCTGGGCCCGGAAAGCCGAGGCTGCGGGCAGCCATGATCACACCACTGCATTCCAGCCCAGGTGACAGAGTAAAACCTGTCTCAAAAAAAAAAAAAAAAAGTTTAACCCAAAGCTGCCTCCTTACATATTTTTTTAGTCTAGAGGTTTCTCCATACTGCAGAGAGCTGTAACCTGGCTGGATGTGTAAACGGACTGCAACCTACTCTTGTAACAAGTAGCTGAGTCAAAGCCAATCACAGAAACGCTACTTTAACCACACACAAGCAGCCAACTTTTCAGTGTTCAAGTAAGGCAAACGCCAAGCTGTAACCAATCCAGGTGTTTCTGTACCTCATTTCCATTTTCTCTACTTCACTTTCCTTTTTCTGTCCACAAATGCTCTCTGACCACGTGGCAGGAGGGGAATCACTCTGAACTTATTCTGGTGGGTGAGGGGAGGGTGTGGCGTGTGTTGCCCAATTCATAAATTGTTCTTTGCTCAATTAAACTCTGTTAAACTTAATTTGTCTAAAGTTTACAGAGTTTGAGCAAAGAACAATTTAACAAAACATATAAATTTACTTGTTAAAAAAAGCAAAGCCAACAATATGTAGCTCTTCTACACAGTCTGAAAAAGTTAGACAGAAACCTCCTGTATTAGTTTCCTGTGGCTGCTGTAACAAATTAGCACCAACTTGGGGGCTTAAAATGGAAGAAATGTATTTTCTCACAGTTTTTTGGCCAGAAGTCCAAAGTCAGGGCCAGCCACTGTGGCTCACGCCTGTAATCCCAGCACTTTGGGAGGCCAAGGCAGGAGGATCACTTGAGGCTAGGAGTTTGAGACCAGCCTGGGCAACATAGCGAGACTCCATCTCTAAACAGAAAAAGAAAAAAAACAGTTAAAAACAAAACAAAAAAACTAAATCGGTGTGTAGGCAGAGGCTCTAGGGGAGATTCTGTTCCTCACCTCTTCCAGCTTCTGGTGACAGTCAGCCTTCCTTGGCTTGTGACTGGATCACTCATCTTTGCCTCTGTCTTCACATGGCTTCCTCCTGTACATCTCTGTCTCCTCTATGCATCTTTTATAAAGATCTGTCATTGCATTTGGGAGCTACTTGAATAATCCAAGATAAGCTCCTCTTCTGAAGAAATATAATTATATCTGCAAAGACCCTTTTGCTGGATAAGGCATATTCATAGGCTCTGCAGTTTGAGAGGTAGACATATCTTTTGGGAATGGGGGCAAAGGAGAAGGATCACCAATTAACCATCTCCACAAGAGACATAACTCAAGAAGAAAGCATAAATGGGATTGGTGTTTCTGGTTTTTGGAATTTTAGATTTAGAAGTTTAATATCTATTTTCTGAGATAAAAATCAGAGTAGGCAAAAAAGAAGAAGAAAGCATAATCACTGACAAGAAGGCAGGGCAAAAGCAACACCTTCTGACTCTGAAGTGCTGAAGGTTGAAGGTAGGTCCAGACACAAATCCATAAGACTGTCTTTAGTGCTCCTTTCCCCCACTTTAGTAATAAAAAAGCTAATTACACAAAAACTTTAAGTCATTAGGAAGCTAAATTGTGAAGCTGATTCTGTTTAAATCAAGCATGAATGAATACAAGTTAGTTTTGTAATTTTTGAGGGTTTCAAAGTAAAAGAAAGGTATTCAAGAAAATGTGCTTAAGTAGTGCATCTCCATTCTCAGTGATTTTGGACAAAATGATGTGTGGCTGTAACTTACTTCATGGTTAAATTGTAAGATATTATGTATTACGACGTGATCGAATATATGCCATTTCAAACCAAGCCCAAGATAAATGACCCGTATTTCAAGTTAAGCTTTTTACATTTGAAAAGAAGACAACAACCTTGGACCATTACTGAATCCCACAGCAGAAAGACTGATGTAGCACATATTCTAAATATCATTGAGTTGAAGGCAATGAAATTTGTTATATACTATGATATTTGAGAACGTATGTGAGCTTTTTAAATATGCTCCATGGTTCAGTACTATTAAGTCCTGATACATCCAGTTGATGCATCGCGTCATCAACCTGCCAGCAAGCCTTTGGAGAGCCATTTGTCCCTGGATCCAAATCAAGTATGTACCCTGACTGTTAAAAAATATTTTGTTAGACTAAATGACTGAGCTATCTTTACGGGCCTGCCAAATGAATTATGACAAAGGTTGACCACTTTGGGCCCTCAGGCAGTATTACCAAAAGAAAAAGAAAAAAAATCTATTCTTTCTAGTTGCTAGTCTTCTCCAGAACAAATGCCTCATTCTTTCTTTTATGAATTTTAGTTGAGGTTCAAGGTTCTTGCACTTTTTTATCTTGGAACTTAACAAGGTGCAGATGTCATTTATCCTGTATATTGTGTCAAGAGACATATTTTAAAGTTGGTATATAACGTTATTTCTCTGATTCCTGAATCTAAAGGAAGTTGAGGCATAACAGAAAGAGGATAGGTGTTGGAACTTGACTTACCTGGGTTCAAATTCCAGCATTACTACTTAGTGGGCTCCACATCTTTTTAAGTGGGATAATAATATCTACCAATGGGATTGCTGTTAAGGTAAATGGTGATTAAGTGCCTAACAAACTGTAGGCACTTATAAAAAGATGACTTTTGTTATTACCTGACAACAACAGGCTTCCTCTGAAATTGCTAACTAAAGATTTGCAAAGATAAATATACTAAATTTGAGTATGTATAAAATAACAGGGAGCAGTTGGGCCTATGGCCAACAGAAAAATACGTCATGTACCTGAAGGCATTCAAAAACAAAAAACAGCAAAACAATTACAAATAACAGTAACAACAACAACAAACCCACTGTGCCTACCTGACCAAACCATTGGTCTCTAAACATTCAAATTCAAACAATGTATTTAAGAAAAGTCATTAGAAATTAATTTGCCTTTGAGCAAATTTATGTACCAGACAGGCAAAAGGCTTTTACATTTTTTAACAAATAGTTTTCAAACTCATTTTAAGTTTCCCCTTGTTCCTCTGACCAACACATCCTAACTTTGTTTTACTGCTCCCATGCTGATTCAGAGATCTTGAATGTTCGGACAACCACAAGAAGGGTATTCAGTTTCTCTGTCTGACTACCTGAATTCCTGGGAAAGCCAACAGAAATAGAACAGAATGGAATTACAGAGGATGTTTCATTTCCTTCAGGCTTCTGCCACATTACTATGATTTTCTTCAGGGTAGAGGCCCATGGAACTATGTAAATAGCTATGACTTCTCTAAGAAAAAGACTGAATTTTTAGTTGTATTACATTTCCTTGTATTTTATTATTGTTCTACACTGTGTTTCAGGAAAGTTTTGGAAAATACAAAGATTTTACCCATGGGAGGGAAACTGCTAAAAATAATTACCTGGCTTTGGAGCTTTTTTTCAAAAAAGCTTTTCCTTTCGCAACTATTTGGGAGTTTACTTCCTTGCAAAAGATGGATTTTCTGAAAATTTTCCATTGGCAGCGGGCCAATGCCGTAATTACTTTCAATTAAACCCTCAAGTGTTTCCCTTTCTCTTTGTTATCACCACAAACAATTCCTTCCTCTGAGTGGCAGATTTAGTCTAACTCAGCAAGCTTCCAGAGCAGCATATGAGGCCACAGACAGCAGAAATTAAAACTTTTGTCTTGTTTTATGTGTTCAATCCAGCTGTCGTTGAATCTCCAGTGTCCAGCTTCATGTGAGGGACACATTGGAGGCCAGAGTGTTTGTAGAAAGAAGAGGTTGCAGATGAAGACTGTGGGACACAGAGAGGTTCTGTTTTCCAAAGCTTCGTGTGGCTGGGCAGGAATGTGAAATTATTAGTCACAAATTTATCGCAGGATAAAACCTCGATCAGATCAAATATATTAAAGAAATGACTCATAAATCAAGACTATGTGTGGACCTATTAAGTTGGAAATATCTGCACTCTCCCAGAACTTATTTCATGCTCCAAATATATTCCTAACCGTACAATTTTATGGTCTGTCTCATGTAGAGTAGCATACCAGCCATAACTACTTTAATTCCATTGTTTAACTTTTCAAACCATGTTTCTACAAAGTATTTAAGATTTCTTGCAGGTAACTTCCACAACTGTAGGAAGGCAGTGGCAGCTTAACAACTTTTCCCCACCTTCTCTCCAACCCAGTCCTCTCCCATTTCCATACCAGCCCAACTCTAGCCCTCGTGTCCTAATTAAGGCAAAAAATACATATCTGAAGAACAAAAGCTTCAGCTTAACCAAAGTACTAAGCCTAGAAGTTAGGCCTAAACCTCATGGGTCAGGAAAACTTAAAAAGGCAGAAATTGTTCACTTTCACAAATGAAAATCCAAGATGGCTTCTTTGACTTGGGTGAAAATTGCTTTCTCTCGTCTGGACAAGAAGAGATCAGATGTGGCTCTTAGATCTGCTTTCAAATATTCTGTTCAGTAGTGTCTCAATTCTTCACTACGTATTTATTTCTTTAGACTTTGCCTTTCTTTTGAATTTTGCACCTCAATGGCCCCTTGGCTGAGTTCTGTTGCTGATAATTCGAAGACGTCTCTAGTTCCCTGTGATCTGGCTATTAAGTAGATTTACAGGTGGGTCTCTTTAGTCATGCCCTAAAAAGGGGATAAAGTTTTTGTAATCTATTTAGAAGCCACACAATTTAACATAATTCTACTCTTTCATTTCTCCTCACCTTACACATATAATCCATTAAGCTATTTTATAGAGGCTAAATATGATAGGGCAGTGGCACTACAGTATTTCTCAACCTGTTATCAAGACTGCAATATTTTACCAGAAGTGAACACCCAAATGCAAATTTCCACTCTCTTTGTATAACATTTATGCAATAAAGAATGAATTGAGTACATGATTTTTCATTTCAGGAGTACTAGGGCTAGTAATGCATGAGCTGCAAGAAGCAAGCATTAATCTATCTAGCTGCTAAAAAATGAAATGTCACTTAGAGGAACTTGTTCTTGCCAGCACACTCTTTCATAGAATTCTCCATCAAAAAGTGGAGAAAAAAGTCATTCTTTTTCCAATTGCATTAAATCATAGCACATCTAGCCTTTTTCATGTGTTCTGACTTAGTTCCTGCATACAGAGTGTACTGAGGCTTGAGTTTTTCTAGGATACCTCTTTTGATTTCATTTTTTACAAGGAAGAGGTGATTTTTTAAGAAAGAGAGGTAAGATGGAAACGAAAGAAATATTTCTTCAAATGGCCAGGCGCAGTGGCTCACGCCTGTAATCCCAGCACTTTGGGAGGCTGAGGCAGGCGGATCACGAAGTCAGGAGATCGAGACCATCCTGGCTAACAAGGTGAAACCCCATCTCTACTAAAAAAATACAAAAATTAGCCAGGCGTGGTGGTGGGCGCCTGTAGTCCCAGCTACTCAGGAGGCTGAGGCAGGAGAGTGACGTGAACCCGGGAGACGGAGCTTGCAGTGAGCCGAAACTGCACCACTGCACTCCAGCCTGAGCAACAGAACGAGACTCCATCCAAAAAAAAAAAATATTTCTTCAAAGGAACCTGTTTCTAATTGTGTTGCTCAATCGCTGTTGCTACTTCTGGGCTGGCATCTTAGTTGCTGTGGGTTTTGGATGGTGTCACAGGGGTGTATGTGTATGTCCGTGTGTGTGTGTGTGCCTATATATAGCGAATTAGTTCTGTTCACTCATGAGTGAACATATTGAATGCATTATTTCTCTGATAAACTGGGATGATAAATTTTTAGGTGAATTAAGATCATAAATAATATTAATAATAACGAAGCCCTTTAATACAACAGGTGACTGAAGGCGGGCGGATCACTTGAGGTCAGGAGTTCAAGACCAGCCTGGCCAATATGGTGAAACCACGTCTCTACTAAAAATACAAAAATTAGCTGGGCATGGTGGTGGGCACCTATAATCCCAGCTACTCAGGAGGCTGAGGCAGAAGAATTGCTTGAACCTGGGAGGCTTCCAATCCCAGCACCAATCCCACCCATGAGAATGGAGCCCTCATGGCCTAATCACCTCTTAAAGGTCATACCTTGTTTGGGCATAGTGCCTCATGCCTGTAATCCTAACGCTTTGGGAGGCCAAGGTGGGAGGGTCATTTGAGGCCAGGAGTTCTAGACCAGCAAAGGCAACATAGCAAGACCCTGTCTTTACACAAAAATTTAAAAATTAGCCAGGCATAGTGGCATGTACTTGTAGTCCTAGCTACTCGGGAGGCTTAGGTGGGAGAGTTACTCGAGCCCAGGAGTTCAAGGCTGCAGTGAGCCATGACTGCACCACTGCACTCCAGCCTGAGTGACGGCAAGACACTGTTTCTTAAAAAAAAAAAAATAACATAAAAAAGAAGAAGAAGGTCCTACCTCTTAATATTGTTACTACAAGACAACTAAGTTTCAAATTAAATGAGTTTTGGAGGGGACAAAGATTCAAACCATAGCAGCCCAATACTGCTATTATGACCAGAGAACCCAGAGAGATGAGGCTATTAGTGTTCTGGGTAAACTGGGGGTGAGCTGGACCTAATGAAAATGGAGAACTTACCTGTGAGTATAGAACTTAATTATGAAGAGAATGGTATTACTGTGGTATTTCTGAGGCCTATGCCAACTGTGAGTCCTCCTCTTTTCCCTCTTTCCCATTTCTTAATTGAGTTCCAGTTAGCTGAGATAGCAAGATAAGCAACCTCTGGAATACTAATACTCTACTGTACCTTTGAAGGAACGTGGTTTCAAAATGGACAGTAAAAAACAAAGAAGACCTTCCTAAATTATGTAAAGTTTTCACATTGTACTTTAAATAGAAATAGGTGTTTGTTTGTTTTTTGGAGATGGAGTCTCACTCGGTCACCCAGGCTGGAGTGCAATGGCATGGTCTCGGCTCACTGAAGCCTCCGCCTCCTGGGTTCAAGCAATTCTCCAGCCTCTGCCTCCCGAGTAGCTGGGACTACAGGCGTGTGCCCCACACACGGCTAGTTTTTGTATTTTTAGTAGACGGAGTTTCACTCTGTTGGCCAGGCTGGTCTAGAACTCCTGACCTCTTTATTCACCTACCTCAGCCTCCCAAAGTGCTGGGATTACAGGTGTGAGCCACCGCGTTTGGCCAGAAGCAGTTTTCAAATTTTTTTGACAGCAAGAAATTGAAGCGGAGATGCATCCCACCTATTCATCATCTCCTTCTCCCCAAAATAGGCCACCAAAAGAGTGACCAGAGCCCAGGTCTTGTTACTCCCTTACACCAGAACAAAATGCTTGCTAATTTTTCAAACTCAGATACTTTTTGATTCTCCATAAAGGCAAAAAAAACCCAAAAAACAAAAAGCAAGATAATAGTAAATAAAGGGATTGTGGTATCTCTAATAGGGGGTGACCTTCAATCTGTATTTCCTCATGAAAAGAAGGCAAACTTCCCACTTCTCCCATATTCCAGAATTGTATAGAGGAAGTCTGACTTCTTTTTTAATCTTGATAAATGTGTATGTTTCTCAACGGTGAATTTCTCTACATGCCTTTCAATACCTTCTATCCATGGAGAAGCCAACATATTCAAGTTCATACTTAGTGTCCATTGGGTCTACTGAGCTCCTACTATAGTCCTGGTCTTAAGGAATGAATATATCTTATTTTTATCTCTCAGTACCGATTTTTTTTTTTTTTTTTTGAGGTGGAGTTTTTGCTCTGTTGCCCAGGCTGGAGTGCAATGGCGCAATCTTTGCCCACTGCAACCTCTGCCTCCTGGGTTCAAGTGATTCTGCTGCCTCAACCTCCTGAGTAGCTGGGATTACAGGTGCCTGCCACTACGCCTGGCTAATTTTTGTATTTTTAGTAGAGATGAGGTTTCACAATGTTGGCCAGGCTGGTCTCAAACTCTTGACCTCAGGTGATCCACCCACCTCCCAAAGTGCTAGGATTACAGGCCTGAGCCACCGCACCTAGCCTCAGCACCAATTTTAAGTAGTCCTTTAAGTCTCACTTTATACAACATGGAGTAATAAAAAGAACATTAGAGTCTGAGTCAGAAAACCTGGAAATTGCTGTGACAATTAATAAAATAATGTTTGTGAAATGTCTTTGAAAATGTAATGTATCATTCTTTGATTTATAAGGAAGTCTTCATTGAGAGGCCGTTGTGTGCCAGGCACTGTTCTAGGTACTTAGGAGCAGCAGTGAACAAAACAAAACATCTGTCCTCATCAAGCTCACATTCTAATAGGGACAAATACATAAATAATTTTACTATTGTTATTATTTTTTACTACATCATCAGCATCATTGTTAAATAGAGAAGCCTCAGTTACTTGTGCTGTACTTCACATTTGAATTATGACCATACAGAGTTTAAAGTATGAAGGTGAAGACTTGGGTGTGTGTACTGGCTCCTTGCCATATACTACCTGGACATATCCACAAGTAAATCATTTCGTCTTACCAAGGATAATTCCTTATTCATAAATGTGGGGTAATGAAAATATTTAACTCACAAGACTGTTTTACATATTTTATTTAAAGTGAGAATGTATTTGAATTTGGTGATGAAGGTTAGATATTAAGATGTATTTTGTACATCTTAAAGTACTATACAATACTATACATACTTAGTACAATTACTGTTAATACGGTGGCTTTCTATGGAGAAGCATGATGTACTTTGATAGCCTTAGGCTAATTTAGGGTATCTCTTTTATTCAAAATATGTGTTTTTTTTTTTTTTAAAGAAAAGCAAATTGGAAACAGAAGTGTTCCCTGTTTCGGATAACATGAATTATGTTCATGTTACAACATCTAACATGCATAGCCATGAATTGGTCAATGTTTTGCTAAGAACAGAGTAAATGGAACTATTCACATATCAGTTCTCCATTGTTCTGATTACAAGCTTATACATTAGGATGATTCATGGTTTACTTGCTTTTCAAGTCACAATTTCAAGCAGCCTCATTTGTCTTCTATTAGCAACTAGTGCTATTTTACTCATAACACTGGAACACAGGAAAGAGGGTTTGGAATTTGTTATCATGAACCTAGAGTTTTAAGATTTGGAATTTGTTCTTAAATTCCCAGGTAAAATGCAGTTCTTGAAGGTTTTTGACCTGGAAAATGAACTGAACTACATGTTAAGAGAATTAGTATGGTGACAACTGGTAGGATAATTTGGATTTAAAAGAGACAAGAGGTAGAAAAAAAAAAGGAAAAACTGTAGAGAACATTTTGGAATGAAAATCCTCAACTTGTGTAGGGAACCTATTGCCTCCCTTTTTTTAATCCACAACACTGTAATAGTCTACCTCTAAAGCTTAAGAATAGTAGAAATATTGACTGTGAACATGGATTGTTATGTAAAGAAATTATACAATGGAAATAGATGTGCACTGTTCACCAGTAAAAAGAGAGAAGTAGAGACAGAGGATATTTTAAGAGATACAATTCTCAGAATTTGGTGATGAAGGTTAGATATCCTGGGAAAAAGAGATACCAAGAAGGGGTTCTGGTTTGTGGTTTGCATAAATAAAATAAGTATTAATAACTTATTATTTACTGAACTAAAAGGATGTCGGAAGAGGAGCAGGTTTAGGGAAGACGACGTCGTGAGTTCAATGTTGTACAGGTTGAATTTGAGATGCTTTTCATTTATCCAACAGTGTTTATCTAAAAGACCTGAAGATCACCTGCGAGTCTTTGTGTAAGGGAGTAATTAAAATTAGGAATGTGGGTAAGATCTCTTAAAGAAAGAAAGAGTGTAGAGTAAGATGAGTAAAAAACTTTAAGAATAAAACAAAGACTTATGAATTGAAGATTAGGTGGCTAGGCACAGTGGCTCACATCAGTAATCTCAGCACTTTGGGAGTCCAAGGTGGGAGGATCGGTTGAGGCCAGCCTGGTCAACAGCAAGACCCTGTCCCTGCAAAATAATAATAATAATAATAATAATAAAAAGAACAAAGAAGAAGAAATGGAAGAGAATGAGCCTCCAAACAATACAGATTGGGAGAGGCCAGAAAGGAAGAAGGAAAACAACAAGTTTTCTCTACTGAAAGCAAGAGAAGGGACAGTTTTAGATGAAGGCAGTAGTCAATAGTGTCCAACATTATTGAAAAGTCAATAGTTTTCAATAGCCAAATTAGTTGAAGATTTGGCTACAGGGAGTTCATTGATAACTTAGCCAGTTAAATACCATTCCTATGCTGACAACTCCCAAATGTAAAACTCTAGTCCAGTTCTTTCCTGAGCACCAAACCCATATCTTCAGTTGCATATTGAATGTCAACTAGACATCTCTAGCTGATGTTCCAAAGAGTTCTTGAAACTTGTTCCTCCAGCATTCTTCCTCACCTCACATGTCAGCTCTCCACCCTTTAAGTCACTCAGTCAAAAAAAAGAAAAATGTGGCATTATTCTTGACTCCTTGCTTTCTCTCACAGCCTCTCACCCAGTTTTCAGCAAGTTCTATTAGTTCTACCTTCAAAGTATTCTCACCTCTGATTATGTCTCACCATCTCCACTCCAACTTTCCCACGCCAAGCCTCATTACCTCTTTTTATTTTTACTAACAGCTTTATTGAGATATAATTGACATATCACATAATTCATCCATTTAAAGTGTGCAACTCAATGGTTTTTTTTTACTAAAAACCGCAGAGTTGTGCAACCATTGCCACAGTTCATTTTAAAACATTTTCATCGCCCCAAAGAGAATTTACTCTTCATCCCTCCTCCCACTAGCTCCTGACAATCACTAAACTACTTTCTTTTTTGACAGAACTACTTATTCTGGGAATGGAATCATACGCTTTGAGGTCTTTTCTGAATGGCCTCATTCATGTAGCATAACGTTTTCAAGGTGTATCCATTTTGTAGCATGTATCCATACTTCCTTCATTTTTATGACTAAATAACATTCCATTATATGGATATACCACAATTTTTGTATCCATTCATCAGTTGATGGACATTTATTTGTGTTGTTTCCACTTTTTGGCTTTTAATAACGATGCCATGAATATTCATGTTTTGTTCTGACATGTTTTCATTCCTCTTGGGTATGTGTTTAGGAATGTAATTGCTGGTTTCATGTGGTAACTCAATACTTAACCTTTTGAGGAATGCAAGACTGTTTTCCAAAGCATCGCCCATTATCTTTTGGTAGGATCAGCATTGGCCCTGTTCCCCCTACTCCCACCCTTGCTCTCCCAATCCATTTTCAACACATCATTTGTCTGTTCAAATTCCTCCAGTGAGTCCTCATTTCACTCAGAGTAAAGTCAAAATATTTGGCAATTACTACATGCTCCCACACAATCTAGCCACATATGACCTCGCTGGTTTTACCTGCTGCTCTGCCTTTTGCACTTGCTCAGTCCACAGTGGCCTCCTTGCTTTTCCTTGACTCTGTCAGGTACACTCTCTAGCTTATCTGCTCCTTCTTTGTGGAAGAGACTTTCTGCTAGATCCATAGGGTTTTTTCCCTACCTCCTCACATCTTTGTTCAAATTATCTCCTTCTTAGTGAGGCCATCAACACTCTCCAGCTCCCTGCTATTGTCTGAATGTTTGTGTCACTCCAAAATTCTTATGTTGAACCTAACCCCAATGCAATGGTATTAAGGGGTGAGGCCTTTGGGGAGTCATTAACTCATGAGGGCTCCACCCTCCTGAATGGGATTAGCACCCTTATGAAACAGACTTAAGGGAGCCTGTTTGCCCCTTCCACCATGTGAGGGGACATAGAAGGCACCATTTATGAGGAACGGGGCCTCACCAGACACTGACTCTGCCCAGAACTGTGAGCAATAAATTTCAGTTGTTTGTCAGTTACCCAATCTAAGGTATTTTCTTGTTACAGCAGCATGAGTGAACTAAGAACCTCACTTTCCTGCCTGCTTTGTGTGTATTTGGTTTTTGTCCATTACACTTATCACCAGTGAATGCATGGTGTTATTTATTTGCTTTAGATATGTTTTCCCTACTAGACAGTCAGCTCCATGAAGACAGCGATTTTTGGATTTTGTTCAATGATATACTCCCCAGGGCCTAGACCATATAGTAGGATTAAAGAATTTTTAGATGAATGGGTGAATGATTGAATGTGTGTTGAGCCTGAAAGCCAAATTGGAATAGGTAGAAGAGTGAACGAAAGGGAGTACATGAATCATTAAGAGTAGACAACACTTCCAGGAGGTTTGAGAATGAGAGAGATGTTGAATATATGCAAATGCCTCTGCCTTCCATCCTGTTAGTATGGATAAAATGTCTCTGCTCCTACTAAGACCAACTCTCCACTTGTACCCAGGATCCTGTTGTGAGGAAAAACTTCTCCTCTGTCAACTTAGGTCTGAATAGTCCCAGGACCTGCAAATTATCCAGCCATAGGCAGATTAATTGGAGAAAAGATAAAAGTTTATTTTCACGTGCATGCAAGAGTTGCTCAGTCACGAGTAACTCACTGAATAGCCAGAGACAGAAGTCTATATAACGATTTCACAAAAGGAGGGGAGGGTTTCACTGCGAAGGTATAAAGGGTTCTATTGGGCTTTTTGTTGTTAATGGGAATAGGCAGTCTATCTCTTTCCTGGCTGGAAATTTTCCCACGGAGGCGATGGGTGTTATGGCAGCTGAATTCATACTTCCCAGTGCTAAGGGTTAACCTTTCTTCAAACAGTAAACTCCCTCAGATGGAGGTCAACAGTAGCTGTATTTTGGGAGGGTTCTACTCAAGTGTAAATAATGTTTCTTTCTGTGGCTGCTGCCTCTTCAGATGTTTTCAGTTTAAAATAGTCTTCATAGTGTGTCCGGAATTGGTGGGTTCTTGGTCTCACTGACTTCAAGAATGAAGCTGCGGACCCTCGAGGTGAGTGTTACCGCTCTTAAGGTGGTGCGTCTGGAGTTTGTTCCTTCTGATGTTCGGATGTGTTCAGAGTTTCTTCCTTCTGGTGGGGTTCGTGGTCTCACTGGCTCAGGAGTGAAGCTGCAGACCTTCGCGGTGTGTTACAGCTCTTAAGGCAGCGCGTCTGGAGTTGTTTGTTCCTCTCGGTGGGCTCGTGGTCTCGCTGGGTTCAGGAGTGAAGCTGCACATCTTCGCGGTGAGTGTTACAGCTCATAAAAGCAGTGTGGACCCAAAGAGTGAGCAGTAGCAAGATTTATTGCGAAGAGCGAAAAAACAAAGCTTCCACAGTGTGAAAGGGGACCCGACAGGGTTGCCAATGCTGGCTCAGGCAGCCTGCTTTTATTCTCTTATCTGGCCCCACCCACGTCCTGCTGATTGGTAGAGCCCAGCGGCCTGTTTTGACAGGGCGCTGATTGGTGCATTTACAATCCCTGAGCTAGATACAAAGGTTCTCCAAGGCCCCACCAGAGCAGCTAGATACAGAGCGTCGATTGGTGCACTCACAAACCTTGAGCTAAACACAGGGTGCTGATTGGTGTGTTTACAAACCTTGAGCTAGATACAGAGTGCCGATTGGTGTGTTTACAATCCCTGAGCTAGACATAAAGGTTCTTCAAGGCCCCACCAGAGCAGCTAGATACAGAGTGTCGACTAGTGCACTTACAAACCTTGAGCTAAACACAAGGTGCTGATTGGTGTGTTTACAAACCTTGAGCTAGATACAGAGTGCCAATTGGTGTATTTACAATCCCTGAGCTAGACAAAGGTTCTCCAAGGCCCCACCAGAGCAGCTAGATACTGAGTGTCGAGTGGTGCACTCACAAACCTTGAGCTAAACACAGGGTGCTGATTGGTGTGTTTACAAACCTTGAGCTAGATACAGAGTGCCGATTGGTGTGTTTACAATCCTTGAGCTAGATACAGAGTGCTGATTGGTGTGTTTACAATCCCTGAGCTAGACATAAAGATTCTCCAAGGCCCCACCAGAGCAGCTAGATACAGGGTGTCGATTGGTGCACTCACAAACCTTGAGCTAAACACAGGGTGCTGATTGGTGTGTTTACAATCCCTGAGCTAGACATAAAGGTTCTCCAAGGCCCCACCAGAGCAGCTAGCTACAGAGTGTCGATTGGTGCACTCACAATCCCTGAGCTAGACACAGGGTGCTGATTGGTGTGTTTACAAACCTTGAGCTAGATACAGAGTGCCGATTGGTGTGTTTACAGTCCCTGAGGTAGACATAAAGACTCTCCACATCCCCACCAGACTCAGGAGCCCAGCTGGCTTCACCCAGTGGATCCGCACTGGGGCTGCAGGTGGAGCTGCCTGCCAGTCCTGTGTCATGCGCTCGCACTCCTCAGGCCTTGGGCAGTGGATGGGACTGGGCACCGTGGAGCAGGGGGCTGCGTTCATTGGGGAGGCTCAGGCTGCACAGGAACCCACGGAGGCGGAGGAAGGCTCAGGCATGGTGGGCTGCAGTCCCAAGGCCTGCCCCGTGGGAAGGCAGCTAAGGCCCAGCGAGAAATTGAGAGCTGCCGGTGGGCTGGCACTGCTGGGGGACCCAGTACACCCTCCGCAGCCGCTGGCCTGGGTGCTAAGTCCCTCATTGCCCAGAGCCAGCAGGGCCAGCCGGCTGCTCTGAGTGCGGGGCCCGCCAAGCCCACGCCCACCCGGAACTCCAGCTGGCCCGCAAGCGCCGCACACAACCCCGGTTCCCGCTCACGCCTCTCCCTCCACACCTCCCTGCAAGCTGAGGGAGTGGGCTCCGGCCTTGGCCAGCCCAGAAAGGGGCTCCCACAGTGCAGTGGTGGGCTGAAAGGCTCCTCAAGTGCCACCAAAGTGGTAGCCCAGGCAGAGGAGGTGCTGAGAGCTAGTGAGGGCTGTGAGGACTGCCAGCACACTGTCACCTCTCAATAGCACTTTGGCAGGCAGCTAATTCCTTCAATCTAACCCCTTCAGCCTGTGCAGACAGGCCCCCATAATGCATTACTCAGGAGGCACCTTTCATACAAAAGAGCATGTGACATCTCCCTAGGACATTATCTTTATACTGAGCATGGTGTAAGGCCCTGCTCAAGGACATCACTCTGGTAAATGTCTCTGCTCAGTTCTGAATTATCAGCTTTTTCTTCTCAACTGCATCATCCTGTTATATACAAATGTATATACATCCTGTTATATACAAAACAGCACTTTTTTTTTTTTTTTGAGGCGGAGTCTTGCTCTGTCACCCAGGCTGGAGTGCAGTGGCATGATCTTGTCTCACTGTAACCTCCACTTCCCAGGTTCAAGCGATTCTTTTGCCTCAGCCTCCTGAGTATCCGGGATTACAGGCGCCTGCCACAGTGCCCAGCTAATTTTTGTATTTTCAGTAGAGATGGAGTTTTGCCATGTTGCCCAGGCTGGTCTCGAACTCCTGACCTCGTGATCCACCCGCCTTGACCTCCCAAACTGCTGGGATTACAGGTGTGAGCCACCACGCCTGGCCTAACCTTTGATTTTATAAGGAAAATTTAAATATGTATTAGGCATTCAATGGTACCTAGGAATTACTGTGACTCTAGTCACAGGAGACCCTCACCCTCAGGAAAGATAGGAGACCACGCAAATACAATACACACAGAAGGCATTCTATTCATCCTGATTGTTGAAAACCCTGTCTTCTCCCACAAGCCTAGGGTCAAGCCTGCTCAGAAAGGAAAAGAAAAGGTAAGGATTCAGACCAGTCTCCACATCAGATCTGTCTCCAACACCTAGAGACAGTGTAGCAACAAGCCCACAGAGACAGCTCTCATCAGAAAGGCATCTCCATATGCCTGGCAGTGAGATCTAGTGAATTAGTGATGCTTGAGAACTTGTTGTCCTTGGGTCAAACATGTAAAACTGGTCCACATATATTACACTCTGTATGTCATTATATATTATATATGTTGCTTAACAACAGGGGTACATTCTGAGAAATGTGTCAATAAGCAAATATGGTGTTGTACAACTATCATAGAGTGTTCTTACACAAACCTAGGTGGTGTAGCCTACTTCACACCTAGGCTGTATCAAATAGTTGCTCCGAGGTTACAAACCTGTACAACATTTATTGTACTGAGTACTACAGGCATTTGCAACACAATGGTGTCTTACATATCTAAACATAGAAAAAACGTACAGTAGAAATACAGTATTATAATTTTATGGGACCACCATCATATATGCAGTCTGTCTTTGACCAAAATGTTGTTATGCAGCACTTGACTATATATACATACACACACACACACATATACAGGCATACCTCAGAGATATTGCAGGTTCAGTTCCAGACCGCTGCAATAAATAAGCATCAAAATAAATCAAGTTGGCAGGGCATGGTGGCTCATGCCTGCAATCCCAGCACTTTGTGGTGCTGAGATGTGCAGATCTTATGAACCCAGGAGTTCGAGACCAGCCTGGGCAACATGGCAAAACCCTGTCTCTATTAAATAGAAAAATTAGCCAAGCTGGTGGCACACGTCTGTAGGCTAGCTATTCGGGAGGATGAGGTGGGAGAATTACCTGAGCCCTGGGAGGTTGAGGCTGCAGTAAGCTGTGATCGCACCATTGCACTCCACCCTGAGTGACACAATGAGACCCTGTCTCAATAAATTAATTAATTAAAAATAAATCCAACCACATGAATTTCTTGGTTGCCAGTGCGTATTAAGGTTGTTTACACTATACTGCAGTCTATTAAGTGTGCAATAGCATTATGTCTAAAAAACAATGTACATACTTTAATTTTAAAATGGTTTATTGCTAAAAAAGCTAACAAAGTGAGCATACGGTGTTGGAAAAATGGCGCTGATAGACTTGTTCAACACAGGGTTGCCATAAACCTTTAATCTGTCAAAAAAAAAACAGTATCTGTGGAGCAAAATAAAGCAAAGCCCAATAAAATGAGGTATGCCTGTCTATAAAATATTTTGTCTCAAAAAAAGTTGACTCAATTTTGAGTGACTAAAATTTTAATACATAATCCTATGAAGTTGAAAAATAATATCTCTAGGCAGTCATCCTAGTTTTAATCTAACAAATTATGAAATACAAATTAACAAAGACTTGAAGGACTAGGTTAAATAGGTGATCCTAAACGTTAATCATATCACCTACTAGATGCAATTAGCTTTTGGAATAAAAGAGTAAGCATAAATATAATCAACTAATTTGTCAGATTCACCAAATACTATATTGATGTTATAAAAACTAATTCTTGGGCCATCCTGAGATTGACAACAAAATATTGACAGAATTAGACATTCATAAACACAGCCATGCCACTGCCAACCCTGCATTTCTCTGTCACCTTTCCTTGCACAAATCTAATATTTTTTCTATTAATTTCCTTATTAATTCAAAATTAGCTCATGGTTTTGATAGATATAATCAAGGGAAAAGAAAGATGATAAACGCAAAAACGTTTTTGTGGTTTTTGCTGTTGTGTTATTGTTCTTCTCAGTGATGGATTACATTTTAAAAGGACCAAAATGTTGGTGCATTGCTAAGTTCTACAACGTGAACTTCTAAGGCCACTGAAGCTGAAAAGTGCCACATTAGGACTCACAGTGAAAGTCACACTGATAGACTTTAGGCAAATTATTATTTTTTTTATTTTTATTTTTTGAGATGGAGTCTCGCTCTGTTGCCCAGGCTGGAGTGCAGCAGCGTGATCTCGGCTAACTGCAAGCTCCGCCTCCCAGGTTCAAGCGATTCTCCTACCTCAGCCTCCTGAGTAGCTGGGACTACAGGCACCCGCCACCACGCCAGGCTAATTTTTTGTATTTTTAGTAGAGACAGGGTTTCACCTTGTTAGCCAGGATGGTCTCGATCTCCTGACTTCGTGATCTGCCCGCCTCGGCCTCCCAAAGTGCTGAAATTACAGGCGTGAACTACTGTGCCCGGCCTAGGCAAAGTTTTTTATGTTGCCAAATTAACTGAAAGAAAAGATCTGCTGGGGTACCAGGCATGGTTTCTCCATTTTGGGGGCACAGCCAATGGATGAAACATATACTGTTGTATAATAGAGGATTTGGCTGGCTTGTGCCCCTGGTTCCTGTGACAGAGCCTCTAAACTCTTGGAATTTCCCAAGTGATAGAAGCGTCTTTATTATTCATGGTAGACCTCTCTGACCACACTGGAGTTTATGCTAATGATGTGACTCACAGTTCTAGGTATTTTCAGCATGGGGGCTTTCCATGCTGGAGAGAAAAATTATGTGGTTAGAGGGTTGGGGCTTCAAGCCGTATGTTATCAACCTGACTTCCCAACCTCTGGGGAGGCAAGGGGGGCCTAGGGATTGAGTTCAATCATGTGGCCAGGGATTCAACCAATCAAGCCTATAGAATGAAACCCCAGTAAGAGCTCCGGACACCCAAAGCTCAAGTGAGCTTCCAGGTGAGTGACACATATTGATGTGCCAGGAGGGTGATACATCCTGAAGACGTGGAAGCTCTGTGTTGGGGACCCTCTAAGATCTCAATGTATGTTCTCATTTGACTAGTCTTGACTTATATTCTTTTTTTTTTTTTTGATACGGAGTCTCACTCTGTCACCCAGGCTGGAGTGCAATGGTGCATCTCAGCTCCCTGCAACCTCTGCTTCCTGGGTTCAAGAGATTCTTGTATCAGCCTCCCTAATAGCTGGGATTACAGGTGTGTGCCATCATGCCTGGCTAATTTTTGTATTTTTAGTAGCAATGAGGTTTCACCATGTTGCCCAGGCTGGTCTCAAACTCCTGGCCTCAAGTGATCCACCCACCTCAGCCTCCCAAAGTGATGGGATTACAGGTGTGAGCAACTGTGCCTGGCAACTCATGTCCTTTATAATAAAATTGTAATCCTAAGTGTAACACTTTCTGGAATTCTGTGAGTTACTCTAGGAAAGTGTAGAGCCTGAGGAAGTAGTGGAAACCCCTAAATTTGTCACCAGTTGGTTAGAAGTACAGGTGGCTGGAAAGCCCAGAGCCTGTGGCTGCTGTCTGCAGTGAGAGAAGTCTCGTGGTGGATTACACCCTCAACTTCCGCAATTTGACCTAATTCCAGGTAGTTAGTGTCAGAATGGCACTGCAGATACATACACAGAAAAAGTCGAGCACGATGCAATAAATGCGATGAGATAGGCAGGCACTGAGAAAACGCAGTGAGCACACAGAGAGAAGCCCATAGCCCAGCACCTTCCCTGAAGTCAACAAAACCTTTCAGCAATGTCACTTGAGATGACTCCGAGAATGTTTGCTTTGTAAAATTCAAAAGTTAAAACAAGAAATCACCCAACCAAAGATCATCAGATCAATATTTATATTTCTGTCATATTTTCTTCTACACATATTTCTATGGATTTTTACATATTTGAGGTACTACTCGATGTATGATTATTTTCACTTTCATTGAACATTTCCTAAGCACAACCTCTTGGCATGAAAGGCTTATCACACATTTTCATTTAATGGCTATATGCTACACTATCACATACATTCAATGTAATATATATAACTGTTTTCCTAATTTGGGGCATTAAGGCTGCTTGTGGGTCTTAATATAATAAATAGTGCTAGGATAAATATCTTTACACATAAATGTTTGTCCACATTTCTGATTATTTCCTTAGGATAGACTCTCAAAGTAGAGTTACTGAGTAAAAGATTTGTTTGTGCCGAGCACAGTGGCTCAACAACTGTAATCCCAGCACGCTGGGAGGCCAAGGTGGGTGGATCAACCGAGGCCAGAAGTTTGAGACCAACATGGCCAAGATGGTGAAACCCTGTCTCTACTAGAAATACAAAAATTAGCCGGGCATGGTGGAACGTGCCTGTAATCCCCGCTACTTGGGAGGCTGACGCAAGAGAATCACTTGAACCCAGGAGGTGGAGGTTGCAGTGAGCCAAGATAGCACCACTGCACTCCAGCCTGGGCAACAAAGCAAGACTCCATCTCAAAAAGAAAAAAAAAGAAAGAAAAAAAATTTGTTTGTGCACCTCCTGAAGCCTGGTGCCAAATTTATTTACAGAAATATAAATTTACATTCCTGCTAACATGTATGAGACGCCTCTAACTTAACACTCACCAGCCAAAACTAAATTGTTAACTTTAAAAATTTAGAAGTTTGGACCGGGCGCAGTGACTCATACCTGTAATCCCAGCACTTTGGGAGGCCAAGGCAGGTGGTCACAAGGTCAGAAGATCGAGACCATCCTGGCTAACACGGTGAAACCCCGTCTCTACTAAAAATACAAAAAATAAGCCAGGTGTGGTGGCGGGCACCTGTAGTCCCAGCTACTTGGCAGGCTGAGGCAGGAGAATGGCGTGAACCCAGGAGGCGGAGCTTGCAGTGAGCTCAGATCGTGCCACTGCACTCCAGCCTGGGTGACAGAGACTCCATCTAACCAAAAAAAAAAAAAATTTAGGAGTTTGACAGGTCCTTCAAATGTATTTGTTTTAATGTGCATTCAACTACTTGTGAGACTATGTATTTTTTCATGTCCATTGGTTAATCGTATTTATTCTGTTTTAGTACTTGTTCTAAGTATTTATTGGAATCTTAAGTGTTTAGCTTTAACTATTTGTTAAATGTATCATATAAAGTTCATGTACTATAGATTTTTCCTGAAGAATGATGCTATGATGTAAGGGTGTTAACCCTTTAAGAAGTTAGGAAGTTAACCCTTCATATTATTTTTAATAGCTTTTGTTTTAAATTGTTGAGTTTTGAGGATTTTACTTTTTGTGAAAAAAATTTTTTTGGGATATTTTTGTTCGTGATTGTGTGACAGACATTGAGGTGACCTGCTCAGATTGCCTTTCCAGAAAGAACTCCTGTCCAGTGAGTACAAGTGTGTTTAGCTGATGGCCTCTAGTTATCAGTTACTTCAGGTTTTGCCTTAGCTTTTGAGCTGAGGGCACATTATTTTGGGGGTGGTCCTCAACCAGTGACTGAGTTGTTTAAGGGCCTACCCATCTCCACCAAACACAGGACCCCTCTAATGGGCATTTTTTATTTTTTTTTTACCCAGCACTGGAGCTTGAATGCAATTGCTCCAATAAAAATGTCATGATCATTTGCCCAGTTCCTGAACCTGACCAATTCCAGACCTGGAATCTATTAACCAAAGAAGTGGCTGGGTTCCCAGGAGAAAACCCTGCCAACACTGAGACAAATATACAGAGCACTGACACTCCAAGTTCTTCTCTAAAGGCATTTATGGCCATTTATTCAAGTGAATATACAATATGGTAAGAATGACCAGACCCTTTAAGGGGTTCAGAGTCCAAGTGGTCACTGAAACTCGGAGACATGGAATGTCATCGTGGCCCCTCTTCTTAGAGTGGGATCATATAGGAATCAAGAAATAATGAGGCCAGGCACAGTGACTCATGCCTGTAACCCTAGCACTTTGGGAAACTGAAGTGGGAAGATTGCTTGAGTCTAAAAGTTTGAGACCAGCCTGGGCAACACATTTCTTTTAAAAAAAAAAAAAAATTAGCTGGGCATGGTGGCACGTGCCTGTAGTCCCAGCTGCTTGGGAGGCTGAGGTGGGACGATCGCTTAGGCTGGAAAGGTCGAGGATGCAGTAAGCAGTGATCATACCACTGCATTCCAGCCTGAGTGACAGAGACCCTATTAAAAAAAAAGAAACAAGAATGAAGAAATTTCAAGGTCCAGAGTAATAATATGTCCTCTAGGTTCACAAACCCTCCTGGTGGTCAATCCCCCAGTCCCTGAATGTATAATTAGATTTAACACACTTGAAAATTAGAAAACCATCTATATTGAGACATTGGCTTATAGGAGTAATAGTTGTCAGAGTGTGGAGAACCAAATTGGAGGCTATGAAATAATCCACCACCACCCTCCAGTCAGCATAGCAAATCAAAAACATTACTGCATCCCAGGTAAGAAAATGAGGAGTACCAAAGACTAGTGTTTTTGTTTTGTTTTGTTTTTTTGTTTTGTTTTTTGTTTTTTGCAATGCAGTTTCACTCTTTTTGCCCAGGCTGGAGTGCAACGGCACAATCTCGGCTCACTGTAACCCCTGCCTCGCAGGCTCAAGCGATTCTCCTGCCTCAGCCTCCCAAGTAGCTGGAATTACAGGTGCCCACAAATTTTTGTATTTTTAGTAGAGACGGGGTTTCACCATGTTGACCAGGCTGGTCTTGAACTTCTGACCTCAGGTGATCTGCCCACCTCGGCCTCCCAAACTGCCGGCATTACAGGTGTGAGCCACTGCACCCAGCCCTTAGTGTCATTTTTAAAGGACTAAAGGGTCCAGGGATGGTGGTACCACCCTGGGTACCACCATCTCATCTCTGTTTAATTCACCAGTCCAGTTCCTGCAGAAAGTAAATTGGTTTTGGAGAATGACTGAGACTTCAGTAAGATCAACCAAGCTGTTGCCCAGTCACAACTGCTGTACCATGTGTGGTATCATTGTTAAAGGATATTAATATAGCCTCTTGTGTGGTATATGGCCGCTGATACAGATAATGCATCACTTTCTTTTTTTTTTTGAGATGGAGTTTCACTCTGTCACCCAGACTGGAGTGCAGTGGCACAATCTCGGCTCACTGCAACATCCACTCCCTGGAGTTCAAGTGATTCTCGTGCCTCAGCCTCCCAAGTGTCTGGGATTACAGACATGCACCACCACCCCTAGCTAATTTTTTTTTTTTTATTTTTCATAGAGACGGGGTTTCACCATGTTGGCCAGGTTGGTCTCCAATCTCAGGGGATCCACCCGCCTTGGCCTCCCAAAGTGCTGGGATTACAGGCATGAGCCACCACACCCGGCCAAGAATTCATTACTTTCTATCCCAATGAAGAGAGAGGATTAAAAACAGTTTACATTTTCATGGAAAGGACAACAATATACAATCACATTATTGCCTAGAACTATACTGTCTCCTCCTGCCCTCTCTCATAATACAGCCTGAAGAGATATGAACTGTTTGGACATCCCACAGAACATCAGATTGATCCATTACACTGATGATGTCTTACTGATCATTGGTTTCAACATCACCTAGAAATACTGTTCTGACCTATATACCAAGTAGCATAGACGACTTCTAGCTTTAAGTGGGATTCAAAGCCAGAGAAGACTACACAGCAGTTCCAGGATGTGATGCAGTATTCCTGTCACTTGGGCCTTACAACCTGGCAGACCTTAGGTAATGGCAGTGTCAGTGATGGAAAATGATGTAGTGCAGAGTTTATAGCAAACCTCAATGGTAGAATCACAATTCAGGTCCCTGAGGTTCTGGAGCAAGCCCATGTTATCTGCTGCTAGAAAAAAAAAAAAAAAAAAAAACTTACTGAAAAACACTTCCCAGTATGCTACTTGGTCCTGGTAGAGACAAAAATGCTTGACCATAAAACACTAAGTGACTGTGTATCAGATAATGAGCTGGGCCCTTCTTGGACCCACCAAGTCATAAGTAAGTCCTGGATGTATCATATCTATCTTATGATGGACTACTATCATAAATGCCAGTATTCCATCATAAGATGGATATGATACATCCAGGACCAAGCAAGAGCAAGTCATGAGGGCACGAGCAAACTGTATGGGTGAGTAGCCAGATTCCCATCACCCTCGACCAATGTACCAGCACCCCTCTGTCAGTTCACACCTACGGCCATATGGTGGTCCCACATGAGAAGCTTAAGGCGGAAAAATTAAACAAGAAGGAATAGGATGGCTGGCTGGTCAGAGACCTAGAAGAAAAAAGATGGAAAGATCATGGACAAGGAGATTTAGGCTAGGAGACTGCAGATGCACACAATGTGATACAGAGTGTCAAGATCAGTGCCCACCAGAAAGCACCCACTATAGAAGAGGCACTAAACAACCATGAAACAACATGAGCCAGGAATGGTGGCTCATGCTTGTAATTCCAGCTCTTTGGGAGGCTGAGGCAGGAGGCTCTCTTGAGGCTAAGAGTTCAAGACCAGCCTGGGAAACATAGCAAAAAAACCCCGTTTCTATAAAAAAATTAACAGGCCGGGCGTGGTGGCTCGCGCCTGTAATCCCAGCACTTTGGGAGGCTGAGGCGGGTGGATCACCTGAGGTCAGGAGTTCTAGACCAGCCTGGACAACATGGTGAAACCCTGTCTCTACTAAAAAAACAAAAATTAGCTGGGCGTGGTGATAGGCACCTGTAATCCCAGCTATTGGGGTGGTGGCGGGGCAAAGCAGGAGAATCACTTGAACCCAGGAGGCGGAGATTGCAGTGAGCCGAGATCGTGCCATCGCACTCCAGCCTGGGGGACAAGAGAGAGACTTCATCTCAAAAAAAAAAATTAACAAATTTGCTGGGCATGGTGGTGAGCACTTGTAGTCCCAACTACTCAGGAGACTGAGGAGGGAGATTACTTGAGTCCGGGAGTTGGAGGCTGCAGTGAGCCATAATTACATCATTTCACTGCAGCCTGGGCAACAGAGTAAGACCCTGTCTCTAAAAGAAAGGAAGAAAAATGATGCAGCCAGTTGATGATAGCCATCTTTCATGCAGGCACCCCAGGGATAAAACAATGGGCACATAAATGAAGTGGTGGCAGACAGGGAGGCCCTGTATATTCCCATCAGCATGGACTCCTACTCACCAAGGCCTCTGCAGCTACTGCCACCTCTGAATGTTCAATCTGCCAACAACAGAAACCAGTGCTGAACCTAAAAAGTGGCATTATTTCTTGAACGGAAGAATGGGTGATCTGGTGGCAAGCTGACTACAGTGAACCCATTCCATCCCAGAGGGGCCAACTAACAGTGTGTTCTCACAAGAACAGAAACCTATTCTGAATATGGGTTTGCCTTTTCCTACCACACATCCTCAGCCAGCGCTGCTATTCAAGGGTTATGGAATGCTTAATACACGGTGAATCCCACACAAAGAACATCTAACCAGGGAACCCATTTTAAAACAGAAGAGGTGAAGGCGTGAGCCCATGCTCACAGCATCCACAGGTTGAATCACTACCCAGAAGCTGCCAACCTGACAGAGCATTGGAGTGGCCTGCTGAAGTGCCAGATCCGAGGCAGCACTCTGTGAGGATGAAATGCCATCCTTCAGGGTATGTGCACTGAATCAGAGACATGTATATAATTCTGTGTCCGCAGTGAGAAGAATACTTGGGGAAACCAAGAGGCGGAAGCAGGAATGGCTCTGCTTACCGTTACCACCAGCAACCATCTGTAAAAATCTTTACTTCCTGTTCCCCATAACTCTGAGCTCCAGAGTTAGAGGACCTGATCCCAAATGAAGCACACTCTTACCAGGAGAATCCAGATCCCATTGAGCTAATAGCTATGACTGCCACCAAGTCACTTAGGGCTCCTTTTGTCCAGGAAACTACAGGCAAAAAGAAAGTCAGCTACTTGTCATCTGCCATCATCTGGAGGAGGTCCAACTGCTGTCACCCCATGTATGGAACGCAGGTAACCCAGAAGTGTCTCTTGATACTTTCTTGTCTGAATAGGCAGATGTTATAATCCCAGTGCTTTGAAAGGCTGAGGCAGGAGGATCACTTGATCACTGAAGCCCAGCCTAAAGACTTTGGTTATCAGGGCTCCGAACCTTCAGATGAGGGTTAGAGTCCCACCTCAGATAAGCCACCAAGACCAGCAGAGGTGGTAACTGAGGGGCAGGGGTTTTAGAATGGATGATGGAGGAGAGAGAGGATGAGCGCCGGTTGCATCCTGAAGAGCAGCTGCAGCGGTGGGGGTGCAGTTCTTCCCACTGACTTCTCACTTCTCTGTTTCTCCTCGGGGAGGGAGCCTGTAAGAGCCCCACAGGAACTACTCCTATGTGTGTACAGAAAAGTGGATTCATAGAGTGCAAGGGGTAGACTGTGGCAGGGACGGAAACACTCTGCTCAGATCCACCCTCAAAAATAGGTCTGCAGCCCAGGTAAAGGGTGTGGACAGCAGACAACCTCCAGCTATTAGTTCCTCAGGGTTCTCCTCAGCTTTCAAACAGAGGCTGCTCTAATACTCAAGGCAGCCCTTAGTCACTCATGGAGCAAGAAACTGGTTCAAGGCTCAGCTGTGTCGCCCAACCTGGGACTCCTCTAACGGGAAATCTTTGTTCTAGAGCTCCTCATTGGACTACACGACTTTTTTCAGATTCACCTTTCTCTGCCCATTCCTGCTTCCTCCCTTTCTCCCTTCACAGGCATGACTCACCAATAAGCCTTTCACATTCTAGGACAATTGCAGTGTCTGCTTCCTGGAGAACCCAGCCTATGAGCGAGAGCTTCCATTGTTTTAAGCTTAGAATATTTTTTCCAATCTGATTAAAAAAAAAAAACCCACACACATATACTTTCATCTATTTTTAGGAATTACTTGAGTTTTTACATTTTAACGTCTTACTCATCCGCAAATTATTCTGGTACAGTGTTAAGTGAGATAGTGTTAAGTGAGGATCTAAATTGATTTTTTTCCTGTGGTAGGCAACCTCTAATATCTCCACCTCCAGACCTTCATGCCTCTATGCAATCCTCTCTCCTTGAGTGAGGGCTTGTTTAAGCTAAAAGATCAACTCTCTCACAGTTAACGGTGTGGGCCTGACAAGGTGGTTCTGCCATCCTTGACAAGTGGCTCCCATCTCTGGGTCTCAGGCGATTGTTCTAAATCTCATTTTCTCCAAACTAAAAGGACAGCGGAGTGAGGCTGGAAGGTACACAACCCTAATTCATTAAGGAGCAAGACTTGGAAGTGGCATATATCAATTCTGTTGACATCTCATTAGCCAAAATGTGGTCACATGGGTGTACCCAGCTGCATGGAGGATTTGAAAATGCAACATCACTTACTGATCATTCATTCCTTTCCCCCAACTGAGTTATCCTTTCATCTCTATCATACATTGTATTCTATCCACTGATCCCCAGCTATTGCCAGAGCATTTCACTCATTCCTGCTTTCTTACATATTTTATATATGATACAGCCAGTTTTCATGACTTTTCTTTTTGAATAGTCTCTAAGCTATTTTTTTACCGTCTAGTTTGCAGATGAATGGTTAAATTAGTATGTCCACATTTTTTTAAAAAATTGATATTTTTAAATTAAATTTTTATCAAACATTCATATAGAAAAGGGCACAAATCATACATGTAATTTCTTTTTTGTTTGTTTGTTTGAGACAGAGTCTCACTCTGTCACCCAGGCTGGAGTGCAGCGATGCAATCTTGGCTCACTGCAACCTCCGCCACCCAGGTTCAAGCAATTCTCCTGCCTCAGCCTCCCGCGTAGCTGGGATTACAGGCACATGCCACCACACCCAGCTAATTTTTTGTAGTTTTTGTAGAGACGGGGTTTCACTGTGTTAGCCAGGAAGGTCTCAATCTCCTGACCTCGTGATCTGCCCACCTCAGCCTCCCAAAGTGCTGGGATTACAGGCGTGAGCCACCGCGCCCAGCCCATACATGTAATTTCTAAGAATTTTTGGAAAATGAATATGCACAATTAGCACTCAATTCAAGAAATAACCCCAAGGCAGGCAGATCACCTGAGGTCAGGAGTTCAAGACCAGCCTGGCCAACTGGTGAAAGTGAAACCCCATCTCTACTAAAAATACAAAAATTTGCTGGGTGTGGTGATGGGCACCTGTAATCCTAGCTACTTGGGAGGCTGAGGCAGGAGAACCACTTGAGCCCGGGAGGCAGAGGTTGCAGTGAGCCGAGATTGCGCCACCGCACTCCAGCCTGGGCAACAGATCCAGACTCCCTCTCAAAAGAAAAAAGAAAGGAAAAGAAGCATTACCAGAACAAAAGACTCCCTTGTACCCCTTCCAGGCATCATAGATGATTTGTATCTGTTTTGGAACTTTACACAAGTGGAATCACAAAGTATATACTCTTTAGTGTCTGCCTTCTTTGTTCATTATTATGTTTGCGAGATTCACCTATGTTGATGCTGTAGTTGTAGTTCAATCATCCTCACTGCTGTATATTATTTCATTGAATGAATATACAGTTTATTTACTCATTTATGGACATTTGATTGTTTCTAGTTGTTGGCTGTTAAAAATACTGCTGCTATGATCATTAATGTACCAAAAATTTGCCCATCAGAATTCTGTTTTGAACTACGATAAACTCATATATTCAAGAAAAAAATTAACATTCTTGCAATACCCAGTCCACCTGTCCATCAACAATTATGTATCTGCATGAAATCTTTTATGTTTTTACACCTCTCAGAATATACTGTAAGTATTCATACACGTCTATCACGTTTTTTGTTAAAGCTATTCATTGGTATATAAAGTTTCTGTTGACACCAAGTTTCATACTACTAAAAAAGTGATTATTACTAGTATATAGCACTGCTATTTAATACATATTTTCTTTTATTCTAGACACTTCTAAAATACTGACTCTAAATTCTAAAGGAAATGCTTCTAATGTTTCATTATTCTATAATTTAAGTGCTCTCTTCCACTTTGCTGCAGGATCACCATTGTCTTCATAACTCTTTCTCTAACATGAGAATATCACTGCGGGTCATGTAAAATTGATATGCATTTATTAGCCTACTTTTGTAACTCTCTTTCTTCCAGTAGCCTCTGACCTCACTTCTTTTCAGTTCCTTTTGCAAGTTTCTTATCCAATCTTTTAATGTGAGAGTGTCCCAAGGATAAGTCCTTGGACTTCTTTTAGCTTCATTCCCTAGTGAGCTTAACCTAGGCACGTGACCTTAAATACCATGTATATGCTAATGACCAAAAATGTAAATACGAGGTCTGCACCTCTCCCCAAAACTCCAGCCTCTCATATCCACTTATCTATCTGTTATCACCACTTTGATGTCTAAAGGCATCTCAAACTCAACATATCCGTAACTAAATCTTCCTTCCAAATCCCATTCAACCAGCGTCTATCTTATCTCTATTAAGGCCCACTCCATTCTTACAGCAGCTGAAGCCAAATCTTCTTTCTCTCATATTCTATAAATGCAATCTATCAGAAAAGCCTCACTGTATACCCAGAATCTGACTACTTCTTACCTCCTCTGAGGCATCAGCCTGTTGGGAGTTTCCTTGTCTCACTTGGATCACTGCAGAGACTCCAAAATAATTTCCTTCTTCCATTCACACATCCTTTCCTCATGGTAAAAACTTAAATAGGATTTTAAGTTAATTTGAATTAACTTGAATTAATTCTCTGTTCAAATCCTTCCTACACTCCCATGGACCTCCTCCTCCCATCATTTCACAAGCCCCATCTCCTACTGCACTTTCCTTTGCTCATTCCACATCAGCCAAGTTGACCTCCTCACTGTTCCTTAAGCCAACCAGCCATGCTCCTGCCTCAGGGCCTTTGCACTGGCTGTTCCTTCCACTCTGCCCTCTCTTCCTTTGAGATGTTTTCATGGGTTACTCTATTACTTCTTTCATGTCTTTTCTGAAATATCACACTCTTAGGCCATCCCTAACCTCTGTATTTCGAACTTCAAACCACCTTCCATCTTCAGTACCCCCTTTGCCCACCTTTCTCATTTCTTTTATTCTATACCCCTTTTCACTTTTTGATATGTGATATAAATTATTCATTGATATTTATTATCTGCCTCTCCTCATTTCCATTCCAGTGGAATGCTCAGCTTCAAGAGGGCAGGGACTTTTGTCTGTTTGTTTACTGTTGTATCTCAGTTTTAGAACAGTATGTGGCAAATAGTAGTCACTCAGTGAATACCTGCTGAATCAATGAATGAATCAATCAATAAATACTATTGTAAGGCCAGGTGCAGTGGCTCGCACCTGTAATATCAGCACTTCGCGAGGTCAAGGTGAGAGTCCTGTTTGAAGCTAGGGGATTAAGGCCAGCCTGGGCAACAATACAAGACCCTGACTCTACAAAAGTAAAAATAAAAATTAGCTGGGCACAGTGGCACATGCCTATAGTCATAGCTACTCAGGAGGCTGAGGGGCTGAGACAGGAGAATCACTTGTGCCCTGGAGTTCGAGGCTGCAGTGAGCAAGACCTCAACTCTAAAAAAAAATAAATAATAATTTTAAAAAATGTTTTAGAAATACTATTATAAGCCTATTATTTAGGGTTAGGAAGTAATCTCCAGAAGAAGAACTAAAAAATAAAAAGGTCTTTGCTTCTAGTAATAGGGCTGAGTGTGGAGGGGGATACTTTTCTTTATAAAGTACTTTCTTATACTACTTGATGGTTTTTATCACGTGCATGTATTACTATGATAAAATTTCAAAAAACTTTTAAATAAGCCACTGTGCCTGGAAAAATCATAGGATAACAATGCAGGAAGCCTAGCCAACAACAATTTGCTTTATAGTAAATTGCTCTAAATCTGTTTTGAGAGCAAACTATTGAATCTGCTAATGGTACATACAGATGGCACAAAACAATAAACTTCTTTTGGGTGTTGGGTGTAATTTTAAAGAGTATCTTTTATCATGCTTTAAAGCAACTTCAATCTATTTATATGATCAAGTTTCATATTATTATGTTAAGTTCCAAATATTTCACAATGGGTATAAAATGTACAGAGATGTCATTATTCAAGACTTTACATAAAATGTGATTTATTGATTCTCTAAATGTGGGTGGAGAAATAATGGAAATAATTTTTCATATGCTGATAACTGACATGTGAATGCTTGCTAATTTGAGGGAGGTAGGAAGGAAAGGATGGAAGTAACAAAAATAATTTTGTCTAAGGCTGCAAGTGACATAAATTCAAACAATTGCTTTTTCAGTCTTCTGGCTTGCTCTATTCAATGTTTGCTGAGCTTTAGAGAAGGCTGAATCCCACCATGGCAAACTGCCATCTTTGTCAGAAGCAAAGAGCTGTTTACATTCAAGGCACATAATAAGTGCAATGTGAAGTGAAAAACAGTGTGAGTTCTATTATGGCTGATTAGCCCATTGTACACTGTTACAACTAACATCTTCCTTGTGCTAAAAATAGTGTGAAGTCACGGGACCTCAAGCAGCATGATCTATCAGTACTGTACTCTTTCACAAGATTGCCAACAAAAGCTGCCTCTAACTCCCCAGAAAAATAAAAAGGCCACTTATTCACTTCGGTGTCCTCCAAAATATGTAGTTTATCTGAGCTGTTAGGAAACCTGTCAGAAAATGAGGTGCAGGGAATTCACAGTGTCCAAAAAATAGATCTGTCTTCTCTGCTGTTTCCTTTTGAAAACTAGATCCTTAATACGAGCATCATAAAGGTCAGCTGCTTGCTGTTCAACTTGCATTGTTAGCTGCTTCTTAATCACAGTAGTGGTGGAATTAGTGCATATTTTGATGCATTGGCTACCAGTGGCCCAAACAAATAAATAAATCTCCCTGAAGTGACAGAAACAGGAGGCAGTGGTTTGAATAAACTCTGAGTCCTAGGTCATTTCATCACCAAGTCAATAGCCCTTCTCGTTGAAAGGGGGAAAACAAACTGCTTTCTATTCTATTGAAAGCCTGGAAGAATTTGCACCACAGTAATCCTAAATCCAGAGGCAATCTATTAAGAACTCAGCATTACCAATCCTGAGACTCAACTGATAAGCACATTCTTTTCCCCCCTTCCACATTAATCCTCTTAAAGACTATGCTAAGTAATGAAAGGGTGCGATGAAAGAGGCCCCCCTTTTTTATTACAACCATATAAACTGCTTGTGTAAATGTTTCATTAACAAACTGCTGGACTCGTATTTAATTTCCTTGGCCTTCCTCCCCCTGTTCCTCCCGGTATGGTGCTCCTGGGTACGGCATGACTAAATGTGTGATTTACACATGTTTCAGAGAAACATACCCACACTTGAATGCTGTAGCATGACAAAGGAAAGGGAGAGGCTGAGAGAGAGGTGTTGAACCTATTGTAGACATTTTAATTTACAATTCTCTTTTTATGGGCTTTAAAAAGATGAATGACTTGCACTCACTTATCAGTTTATGTTTCATTTCTCAGTCCTTTCTAATAAGTATTGGTCTGCATGTAAGTGCCTTTGGCTGACTCATTTGAGGCTGACCCTTTTGAAGATATAGATATTCTAACATACTAAGAAGAAAAGGAAGATGAATTCCAACGTATATCCAGTGTGCAAAGAACTCTTCTGTGAACAACATAAAGGCCAAAATACATGGCTTACCTTTACTTTGAATATGTCAAATGATGTGGGCTATTTTGTGGAAATATACATCCTGTGTTTTTCCCTGAGGTCATCTAGTTACAATCTGATGTTTTGCTTGCTTTAGCTAATCTAGTAAATCCTAACAATGCTTTCATTATCTATTTTAATGGTGGCATCTTAGTATAAAATTAACTTTCCTTTCAGACAAGCAAGATATGCCTGTGGCACCTACTGAATTCGTCAATATCCAGTCACAGGATGTATGAATGTAACTTGAAGATACAGAATCAGTCACTTACAAGAGTAGTTTAAGTTAAATCATGATACAGGAAAAACAGGTTATCACATCCAGATGAGTGCCACTGGGCCAAATTCTTAGAAAATGCATTTACATTGTATTTGAAGAGATTCCAAACTTTGAAAAATTAATACATCAGAAAACCAAATAGAAATGTAGCCTCTTTATAATACAAGTGTCTTTCCCTGGGTGTCATTCATGTAATTTCAGTTTACTGTGAGCACTCCGGCTGCAGCTGGGGTCACTCGGTCTGGGGAAGAACCGTGTCTGGGTCAGTGTATGTAGTTTTGTCTCTAGCGGCAACTATAGTCTGGTTTCAAAGTGAACACATTCATTTGGATCAACAATGCCCTGGGGAATAAACGCTTGAATGTATTCAACCTTAGGAAGAGCTGAAAACATCAATACCTTCATAAAGCCACTTTGATTTGTATTGACTATGGTTGTGCTAATTCATATACATCATTGTTTACTTCACAGAGCTTTTAACATGACTTTTGATTTATAGAAAAAAGTGATTCAATTTCTACCAAGAAGTGGTGAGCTCAGACCTCCCCCAGATTCTTACTTTCTCTCTGATGTGACAAAATTGAAAGAGGAACTCTCTTGTCACAGCATAAATAAATTGCTGTCAAACAGCTTATGTGCACTTTTCTTTTAACTTTCATGGTCACAGGTAATGGCAAAGTAGATCATCCAGATTAAGGGGAATCAATTATCTAAGCATGTTATTAATGTGTTCACAGCAAAAACCATTGATTAACACTGGAGCAAAGACTGTGAGCTAGATGCACTTTCTACGTAGAAGATCTGTGTTAGGCAAAGAAGAAAATACAACGGACACAGTCATATTCTGCCGTTTGTTTAGTGAACAAGCCCTAAAAGGTTTTGTTTACAGAAACCACTTGGACAAACTGCAAAGCTCCACAAATAATGGAATCTACCTTTAGTAAGAGTTTTAGTTTTGTTTATTTGTTTGACGCTATGTCAAATGGAGATGAAAAATTCTTTTCTAGCAGCTCATTTATTTCTAAGCCATGAAAATAAATGGCTTTAAACCAAGCTAAATGGACTGAAGTGACTAGAACTGGGTTTGTGGTTTATTGATTAGTTCCCAAACTTATGAGAATTGAAATATTTTGGATTTTCATGTGTTGAAGTCTTATCCAAAAGTGCAGTAGAGCAAAGATGTTAATTTGTCAAGAAAAATGTTCGTTGCTCAAGAAGTTGCAGGAAAATAATATTTAAGCAGACACAGAATTCAGAATATAAGAAGACAAAATGAGAATATGATAGCTGGTGTCACTTCTTGGCTATGCATAGACCTGAAAGCACAACATATCCATGGCCCAAGAAAAATTCACAGTTCTGATGCAGACAAACTTAGAAAGCCTCGAGACAGCCCAGACTCGTCAGCATCTCACAGTTAATTAAAGAAGTGAGCGAAGGCATCAAGGCTTGCTCCCTTCTGCCTGAATAATTCACCGCCTGTATCCATTATTAAAACCCGTTACTTCACCACAATGATTCCCAGCTCGAGATGGATTGGTCTCAAAACCGGGAGATAAATTGTAACAAGGCCTACAGCTATATTAATAAATTGAAATGAACATTTATTTGCTCATCTAATTAGAAATGTAGTTTTTCCAAATAGTGTAGTAATGCATTACCTTGACAGGCAGCACTACCTACCTTGTGTGAGATAAAATGAACAGGAGGGCTTTGCCCCAGATTTGGGGTTTCTCTGCATAAAAAGTTCTTTGGTCACTGCTGTTCCTTTTAAACCATTCATTCTGCCACTATGCTCTGCCGATTCCATCTCTCCAGGATTGATGGGAGCTTAGCTTTTGAGGTACTTCGTCAGAGGGCTGCAAAGAAATGTGCATATAGAACATGCATTCTTCTTTTGTCCTGTCTCTTTTTAAAGTGTTGCAGAGGAAAAAAAAAGAATTTAAAGATTTTCTTCACCCCCTCTCCATTTCCCTTCATCAGGATTACAAAGCCTTATAGCTCAGAGCTTCAAAGGACTTGTGCTTGGGGTCTGGCAGACACAGGTCTGATTCCTGACTCAGTCACTAACTTTATACAGCCTCAGTTTCTCCCTCTGCAAAATGAAAATAATAATTCCATTTGTGCAGGGTCCATATGAAGTTTAGAGAAGATATCTGTAAAGTAAGAAACTCAGAGTGAGTTTTTCATCAATGGTAAGTGCCATTATTATTCAGCAATTCTTGTTCTTCTGTTTGCAAATTAGATCTTTAAAATCATTTACCACATTAGCATGGAGGGTCTTTATATAACACAACCAGCTCTCAATTTCTGAAGGACTCAAATGAATAATGTGGTATTCTATGGACATAAAACTTTTTGATTAAGAATTATTTCCACAGCAAAAGTGCTGTCTCCCCCACTGCTAGACTATAAAATCTCAGACAGTAGGTTTTCTGTCTTTTCCCTTCCTCCAGTAGGCCTACAACATGGTAGATGCCGGTAACTGTTTTTCTACCAGAATGAGAAGTGTGGCTATTATGTAACCTCTCGTGAAATAAACACTTCTCTGTTGTGCCCTATGAGGCTCTAAAGCATACAGAGGCTAGGTAAGTTGGGCTTTCTTGATTTTATACAGCAGATTCAAATTCATGCTTCTTCAGATTCCAGCCACATGCTCTCATAAGAGGAATATACTTCCTTTCATAAAATTAGCAGAAATGGTATTTACCACTTACTCATTTCAAATTTGAACTCTGGTTTTTGGGTACTTCTCCTTTGATAAAATGAGAATTTTTTGAAAAAAAGTTTCTGGGTTGTCAAAATGAATATCAGGTCCCTTAATATGCTCTTCACCTTACAGATAAGGGAATTACTGATGATTTCTTCTTTGGCAGGTTCCGGCCAAGGCTGCACCATTATAAGGAATAGTATTAGATTTGGCTTAAGAGAAAAAGCACTTCTTGTTTTTCTCCATGTGTTCCAAAACTGCTGAGTAGGACGCATTTCACTAAGCCCAAATTCTTTCTGCAAGTAAAATTTAGAAGAAAGGAAAATAATTTGTGAGACGTTAAATGCATTACTAAGAGATAGCATGGTGCCCTTTTGCAATGGCTGTGCTTCCAGGACAACAGTATCAATTAAACAAATCAGTCTCAAGTCATAATGTTATCTAAGCACATATGCAAATACAGTGTTTTGTCCTACAGCAGACTCTTAGTCAATAAAAAGCAAAAAGAAGCAGGATTCAAAGTAGTCCCTACTTCAGTAATTCCTTATGCTATTTACTCCCTGCACAATAACAGTATTTAAAGACAACATACATTGGAGCACAGTTGTTTTTATAGATTTTCATTAGTTTTTTTCTATTGAAAACTAGAGCAAATCTAAGATTAAAAGTCTAGGCCAGGCGCGGTGGCTCACGCCTGTAATCCCACCACTTTGGGAGGGAGAAGCAGGTGAATCACTTGAGGTCAGGGGTCTGAGACCAGCCTGGCCAACATGGTGAAACCCCATCTCTACTAAAAATACAAAAATTAGCCGAGCATGGTGGCGGGCACCTGTGGTCCCAGCTATTCAGGAGGCTGAGGCGCGAGAACTGCTTGAACCTGGGAGGAGGAGGTTGCAGTGAGCCAAGATCACGCCACTGCACTCCAGCCTGAGTGACACGGTGAGACTCCGTCTCAAAAAAAAAAAAAAGATTAAAAGTCTAAAGAGTACATAAGGTCATACAGTAAAAGGTAAGAAGAGTCCTTCATTCTTCATACCAGTACAACCAATCCCACTATCTGGTTGTAAGCATTATTAATAGTTTCTTGTACAGATGCTCCTTGACTTATGATAAGGGTACATCCTGATAAACCCATATCTGAAAATATAAACCCATAACTGAAAATATCGTAAGTCAAAAACGCTTTTTTTTTTTTTTTTGAGACGCAGTCTCACTCTGTGGCCCAGGCCGGGGAGCAGCGGCACAATCTCTGCTCACTGCAACCTCAGCCTCCCTGGTTCAAGCGATTCTCCTGCCTCAGCCTCCTGAGAGTAGCTGGGATTACAGGCGCACACCACCACGCCCGGCTAATTTTTGTATTAGTAGAGATGGGGTTTCACCATATTGGCCAGGCTGATGTCACTTCTGGCCTCAAGTGATTCATCCGCCTTGGCCTCCCAAAGTGCTGAGATTACAGGTATGAGCCACCGTGGCTGACCTAAAAATGTATTTAATGCATCATAGCTGAGCCTAACCTACCTTAAATGTGCTTAGAACAATTACATTCGCTTATAATTGGGCAAAATCATCTAGCAATGGCTGTCAAACCATTCTAAGTTGGAGACTGTCACTTTATCTTTCCAGAAACTTCCATATATCATATACATATGATTGCATGCAATTATATCTATGATTTCTGTTTTATTTTACACAAAGGAACTTAAACTTAACATACTGTTTTATAATTTTTTAAAACAAAGTTGTATCTTGTAGATTTTTCCATATAGATGTTTTCTTTTCTTTTTTTTTTAATTATGCTTTAAGTTCTGGGATATATGTGCAGAATGTGCTGGTTTGTTTCATAGGTATACACGTGTCATGATGGTTTGCTGCACCCATCAACCCGTCATCTACATTAGGTATTTCTCCTACCTAATGCTGTCCCTCCTCTAGCCCCCCACTAGCAGACAGGCCCCCATGTGTGATGTTCCCCTCCCTGTGCCCGTGTGTTCTCATTGTTCAA
Source organism: Pongo pygmaeus (assembly GCF_028885625.2). Classification (NCBI taxonomy): domain Eukaryota; kingdom Metazoa; phylum Chordata; class Mammalia; order Primates; family Hominidae; genus Pongo; species Pongo pygmaeus. Next base: position 129,344,337 of record NC_072377.2, on the reverse strand, counting down.
CTCCCACTTACGAGTGAGAACATGTGGTGTTTGGTTTTCTGTTCCTGTGTTAGTTTGCTGAGAATGATGGTTTCCAGCTTCAACCATGTCCCTGCAAAGGACATGAACTCATCCTTTCTTACAGCTGCATAGTATTCCTTGATGTCACATTTTCTTTATCCAGTCTATCACTGGTGGGCATTTGGGTTGGTTCCAAGTCTTTGCTATTGTGAACAATGCTGCAATAAACATATATGTGGATGTGTCTCTAGAGTAGAATAATTTATAATCTTTTGGGTATAAACCCAGTAATGGGATTACTGGGTCAAATGATATTTCTGGTTCTAGATCCTTGAGAAATTACCACACTGTCTTTTACAATGGTTGAACTAATTTACACTCCCACCAACAGTGTAAAAGAGTTCCTATTTCTCCACATCTTGCCAGCATCTGTTGTTTCCTGACTTTTTAATGGCATGCGATGGTATCTCATTGTGGTTTTGATTTGCATTTCTCTAATGACCAGTGATGATGAGATTTTTTTCGTATGTTTGTTGGCCGCATAAATGTCTTCTTTTGAGAAGTGTCTGTTCATATCCTTCATCCACTTTTTGATGGGGTTGTTTTTTTCTTGTAAATTTGTTTAAGTTCTTTGTAGATTCTGGATATTAGCGCCCTTTGTCAGATGGACAGATTGCAAAAAATTTTTCCCATTTTGTAGGTTGCCTGTTCACTCTGATGATAGTTTCTTTTGCTGTGCAGAAGCTCTTTAATTAGATCTCATTTGTCAATTTTGGCTTTTGTTGCCACTGCTTCTGGTGTTTTAGTCATGAAGTCTTTGTCCATGCCTATGTCCTGAATGGTATTGCCTATGTCTTCTTTTAGGATTTTTATGGTTTTGGGTCTTACGTTTAAGTCTCTAATCCATCTTGGGTTAATTTTTGTATAAGGTGTAAGCAAGTGGTCCAGTTTCAGTTTTCTGCATATGGCTAGCCAGTTTTCCCAACACCATTTGTTAAACAGGGAATCCTTTCCCCATTCCTTGTTTTTGTCAGGTCTGTCAAAGATGAGATGGTTATAGATGTGTGGCGTTATTTCTAAGGTCTCTGTTCTGTTCCATTCGTCTATGTCTGTTTTGGTACCAGCACCATGCTATTTTGGTTACTGTAGCCTTGGAGTATAGCTTGAAGTCAGGTAGCGTGATGCCTCCAGCTTTGTTCTTTTTGCTTAGGATTGTCTTGGCTACACGGGCTCTTTTTTGGTTCCATATGAAATTTAAAGTATTTTTTTTAATTCTGTGAAAAAGTCAATGGTAGCATGATGGGAATAGGACTGAATATATAAATTACTTTGGGCAATATGGCTATGTTCACATTATTGATTCTTCCTATCCATGAGCATGGAATGTTTTTCCATTTGTTTGTGTCCTCTGTTGTTTCCTCGAGCAGTGGTTTGTAGTTCTTCTTGAAGAGGTCCTTCACATCCCTTATAAGTTGTATTCCTAGGTATTTTATTCTTTTTGTAGCAATTGTGAATGGAGTTCACTCATGATTTGGCTCTCTGTTGGTCTGTTATTGGTATATAGGAATGCTTGTGATTTTTGAACATTGATTTTGTATCCTGAGACTGCTGAAATTGCTTAACAGCTGAAGGGTATTTGGGGCTGAGACAATGGGGTTTTCTAAATATACAACCATGTCATCTGCAAACACAGACAATTTGGCTACCCCTCTTCCTAGCGGAATACCCTTTATTTCTTTTTCTTGCCTGATTGCCTTGGCCAGAACTTCCAACGCTATGTTGAATAGGAGCGGTGAGAGAGGGCATCCCTGTCTTGTGCCAGTTTTCAAAGGGAATGCGTCCAGCTTTTGCCCATTCAGTATGATATTGGCTGTTTGTTTGCCATAAATAGCTCTTATTATTTTGAAATATGTTCCATCAATACCTAGTTTATTGAGAGTTTTTAGTATGAAGCGGTGTTGAATTTTATCAGAGGCCTTTTCTGCATCTATTGAGATAATCAGGTGGTTTTTGTCTTTGGTTCTGTTTATGTGATGGATTACATTTATTGACTTGTGTATGTTGAACCAGTCTTGCATCCCAGAGATGAAGCTGACTTGATCGTGGTGGATAAGCTTTTTGATGTGCTGCTGGATTCGGTTTGCCAGTATTTTATTGAGGATTTTTGCATCGATGTTCATCAGGGATATTGGCCTGAAATTTTCTTTTGTTGTGTCTCTGCCAGGTTTTGGTATCAGGATGATGCTGGCCTCATAAAATGAGTTAGGGAGGAGTCCCTCTTTTTCTACTGTTTGGAATAGTTTCAGAAGGAATGGCACTAGCTCCTCTTTTTACCTCTGGTAGAATTAGGCTGTGAATCCATCTGGTCCTGGGCTTTTTCTGGTTGGTCAGCTATTAATTACTGCCTCAGTTTCAGAAAATGTTACTGGTCTATTCAGGGATTCAGCTTCTTCCTGGTTTAGTCTTGGGAGGGGGGTATGTGTCCAGGAATTTATCCATTTCTTCTAGATTTTCTAGTTTATTTGCATAGAAGTGTTTATAGTATTCTCTGATGGTAGTTTGTATTTCTGTGGGATCAGTGGTGATATCCCCTTTATCATTTTTTATTGTGTTTGATTCTTCTCTCTTTTCTTCTTTATTAGTCTGGCTTGCAGTCTATCTATTTTGTTAATCTTTTCAAAAAACCAGCTCCTGGATTCATTGAATACTTTTATGGGCTTTTCATGTCTCTATCTCCTTCAGTTCTACTCTGCAGATCTGTTTTATTTTGAGGGTAACATTGTATTTTTTGATAACTATACGGTATTGTATTTAACCGTTCCTCTTTTGATGGATATTTAAGTTGCTTGAAAGTTTTTGGAACTGTAAATAATGCCTCAGTGGACATACTTGTAGAGACATATTTGCTTACATAATGTTTCAATCAACTGATTTGTCCAATGTGTGGTTTCTAAAATGGATTATTACCTATTTTCCTCAAAATGTAGGTTTTAGAAAGGTTTTCCCACTATTTAATAGGATGCTTCTACAAGTCGAGGAATATAATTAACATCCAGTCCAGTAAGAGTAAATTATTCTTTAACAATTACCTATGAATTATATTTAAGAACAATTATGCTGTTTGACAAACCTAATTTTCACTCATTGAGTAGAGAATTATTAATCCATCTCATTCAAGAAAAAATGCAATGTCTCAGAGTGCAAGGTCTCAGCTCAGTTTGTGCTCAAGGAACAACAATTTTAGATGCTGATTAGAACTAAACCTTGAGACATTTCCACTGTCTTCGATTTCTTCGAAAGATGTTTTAGGTGTTGCTGTTTTTCTTCATTGGAATTGCCAAAGAACATTCCAACACTATCACTTTTTTCCCCAAATGGAAACACAAAATACAAATATCATGTATTGTGATCTTATTAAAGTTTCATTATAATTTTTGAATATAAAGCCAAAGGAAACAAGAACAGTACACAGAGCTTTTTAAGCCCGTTTGTTTGTTTGTTTTAGAACAGAAAAAGAAAGGATGGTATGGTCCTAAACTTATAATGGTTTTGATACAGAAAGGAAGTGCTGGGAAGGGAAGGGCATGATCCCTTTAAATGATACAGAATGGGGGAAGGAAGTGCTGGGTAGAGGAGGGCATGGTCCCTGGCTAGGGCTCCACCGCCAGGCCTGTACCCACGGATCAAGGTGAGGACAGGCATTTTTGTTTTCCTGCCCAAATGTTGCATTTCCCTGGAAATGCCTGTAAAAACCCCCAAGACCCTAGCAGGCAGACACACAGGCGGTTGGACGTCGAGAGAAGCACATCAGTGGAGGAACATGCGGGCGGCTGGATGTCTAGAGGAACGCACCGACAGGCACCGGCATGTTGGCAGGCCACTGACTAGCAGAATGACACACAGTTTGGCCGGGACAGTTGGAGAGCCCAGGCTGCTTAGCGGCCTGACTCCAGGGGAAAACCATCTCCCTCTGGCTCCCTCATCTGCTGAGAGCTACACTTCCACTCAATCAAACCTTGCACTCATTCTCCAAGCCCACATGATCTGATTCTTGCGGTATACCAAGGCAAGAACCCTGGGATACAGAAAGTCCTCCGTCCTTCCGATAAGGCAGGAGTCTAATTGAGCTAACACAGCCACCTACGGACGGCTGAACTAAAAGAGCACCGTGTAACACACGCCCACTGGGGCTTGAGCTGTAAAAAACCAGCCCTAGACACTGCCGTGGGGTTGGAGCCCCACAGCCTGCCCATCTGTATGCTTCCCTAGAGGTTTAAGCAGTGGGGCACTGAGGAAGCGAGCCACTTCCCCATCGCCTGCTGTGTGAGGGGGACAAGGGAACTTTTCCCGTTTCAGTTTCCATTTGGGGTAGAAGAACTGTTGGCTTTTCAACACCAAAGGAGCCAATTTCAGTTCTTCCCATCTTCCACAGAAATAGAATTCGTGATTTTTAGCTGAGAATATAGGAGCCCCGATAAAAAACTTTATAGTAAGGGATGGTCCTATTACTAAATTATGTCTAAAGAGATGTCTGCAGAAATAATGTGTGCAACTTTGAGATTATGCCTATAGAGGGAAAGATGTGTCCTTTCTTTCCCTCTTTCCCTTCCTATGGTTTAGAGCCATCTGGGATCTTTAAGATAAGGACAATACTTTGGAGACTGAGAAGCAGTAAGATAGAAAGCCAACATGAAGCCATATACCAGGCCTGACCTGCTTATACCTAGACTATTACTAAGAGAGAATAAGCTTCTATTTTCCTATACATGGTATTTTGGGTTGCTTTTCCAATGATCAAACATATATCCCAGCAAATAAAAGGCTCCAACTTTCGGAATTCTCGAACAACTTAGATTGCAGGACTTGAGCAAAAGTACCTATCTCAGTAATATATTTTATTCCATATCTGTTTTGTATACTGTGTGTCTCTTGAATAAGGTACTCTCTGTCTGAGGGCTTTATTAAAAGCAACAAGAAAGTCCGGCAAATGCCAGCATTCTGTGTGTGAGTCAGTGCACGGTTTTCCTAGAGTCTACAAAAATGTTTGGCCCCATTTAATATGATCACATTCTTTTACCTGCCTGCCTGCAATAACTGCCTTCACTATTCCACCTCTTCCATTATGGAAATGAGACATTTTATATTCCATTACTTGAAGAACCTCTTCCCACAGTTCTCATCAGCTGTGATACCATATTCTGTTTCGGTTAGAAATTACATTTGGCTGTGCAAAACACAGACCTGAAAATTAGTGGCTTGAACAATGTGTGTGTGTGTGTGTGTGTGTGTGTTGGAGTAGGGGGTGGGCGACTTACATAAAGACAGCCCCAGAGGACCATCACTGCTAACTTGCTGATTATCGTCACCTTTCTCTCATGATCCATTGCCAATTGGTTCCAGCGACTACAGGAGAACACACAAGAGCAAAATGTGCACCTATAGCTGCTTCTGTCCTATTTCTACTAGCTCTAAGTAACCTACTTTTATATGCTATTGGCCAGATGTGTGTTATGTGCCCATCTCTGACTACAAAGAAGTCTGAGACTGTGGCTTTTTAATCTGGGCACAGGGCCACTTCCACCAAATCAGGATTTTGGCTGTCAAGAGAGTGTAACAGAAAATTGTTTTATTTCACATAGGTCATGATCCATTCTAAAATTCAGACATTTTGAGGATTTATTCTGATGGAAGATTTTGTATTGGCCCCATCCAAAAAATACATTTCCTTTATATTTCGCCACATACATACAGAGCGATTAAAGACCACCTAAATGAAATGCGTTTATCAGTAGAATCTCTCATTTGGCATCTTCACTGACACGCTAAAACGACATACATTATTCAGATAGTATAACTTGTTTGTGATCACGTTTCAGAAATAATGTCACGTCTGAAAGAGCCACAGATGCCTAACGTTCCCTTGTCTGGAAGGCTTCTTTTTGGTCTGAAAGCAGAGGCTCTTGTGTGCTCAAAGAAACATTGTAAAATAAAAAACACAAACCATTTTTCCTTACTCTAACCTCACACTTGTTAACAAAGGATCATGAGATCTTTGGAAGAAAAGGGTAAGCTGTATCTTCTATAACAATAATCTGCATATTGGGGAGGTACAGCCTTCAGTACAAGTGAGAGTGTGCTCTCCAAAGATCAAAGGGAAGGTCCAGCTTCGACAGGGAAAGTTCTCACCCTGGTTCTCAATGAGGTCTATTTTATGCAAATGAAGGATTCAAACTTGTTCAGTTCTGACTGGTCAAAATAGTCAAGCCCTGATGGTGTGGTTTCCAAGCCCCAAAGGAGAAGTCTCTGTCAGATATTTCTAGCTATGGGAGGTTGGGGAGGGGAGGGTTCTAGCCACAGTTTATCTTGGCATGGAATACAGGACAACAGTAACTGGTTTGTTTTGATTGTAGAAAAGGAGGTCCTATGACACTTTCACAACATCTTTCTAAGAACACAGAGTATGTGACCCTCACCCAACAATGGCCGCTTGATTCTGTTTTAATTTTGAGCACCTCAGTTAGCTATAGGGAGTCCATTTTGTCTGTCAGCTGGGGGTACACTTTAACACATTCAACACAGAACTCTTCTGTGACTGGATATGTGAGGATTTTTCCCCACACCAAGCAGTTCTCCACTGGACACCAACTGGAAGTTCTATAATTCAAGTCAATTCCGACACTATCTAACTGGAGACAATGTTACATCCCACAGGTTAAGGGATCAGTCCCACAAGACTGCCCCCAACGTCAGATGCCAATCAGAAGTCCAGGCCACTCATAGTTCTGACCAACTGGCTATAGCCACAACCCCTTGCTTGGGTTCAATGAATTTGCTAGGATGGCTCACAGAACTCAGGGAAACACTTATGTTTGCTGGTTTATTATAAAGGCTATTATAATGGATACAGATGAAATGCCAGATGAAGAGATACATAGGACGAGGTATGGGGGAAGCATCATGGAGCTTCCATGAACACCTCCACGTGTTTAGCAACCTGGAAGTTCATCAAATCGTGTTGTTCAAGAGTTTTTATAGAACTTGACCTCAAAGCCCTCTCCTTCCCAGAGATACATAGATACATGAGTATGGCTGAAAGTTCCAAACCCCTAATCCTCTAATCACCTGGTCTTTCTGGTATCTGGCCCCATCCTGAGGCCATCTAGGGGCCCTACCCTAAGTAATCATTAGCATAAACTCAGGAAGTATCAAAGGGGCTTATTATGAACAACGAAAGATACTCCTATCAGGAAATGCCAGGGGGGTTAGGAGCTCTAGGCAGAAACCAGGGACACAGACCAAATGTATTTCATATTATACCATGTATGTCAAACTGCTTTCTGAAAGAAAAAAAAAGAAGGGAATGGAAGGGAAAGGGAAGAGAAGGAAAGGAAAGGGAGGGCAGTGGAAAGAGAACAGTAGACTAAGTGATATGAGTTAGGTTACGTGAGGTGATCACACTCTTTATTCTTACAACCCTAGGAGCTGCAGTGAAGAATTTCAATAAAACATGTAGTATTTCCAGCACATTGTTAGTGATGTTCTATGGTCACTATCATTTTTCTCTTTGTGGGAATTCAATTTGTCCCTATTAAGCCAAGGTCACAGATGGAAGAATCTTAGTGGCCATCCAGGCTCTGCCATTGAAGCAAAGGGTCAGTGCATTAGTACAAAAGGGAATTAATCCAGTACGCTGGCTCACCACACAGTGTTTAATTCATTTAAAAGAAATGACCTATTCTAGGTTTCCATCTGAACAATCAGAAGCCTCCCTTCTCCCAAACAAGAACGTCATTAATGAATATTCAACGGAAAGTATTACTTCATTGTCAGCTCTAATTGCTAGTTTTACCTTATTAGTAGAAGCTTTTCTGTGGCTGAGCCTGACATACATTTGTTTGCACACTGTTATTAGTCAAGACTCAGTGAAGTCTTGTAATTAACACCTCCACATTATCTCATGCAGTGAAAGCAAAGACAAAACCAGATGACTCACTTTGTTTCAGCTTTGCTCTTGTTTTCTGATACAGAAGCACTTAAGGAGAAGTGTAAGCTCATCAGAATGCCATATGGAGGCCAACAGAAACCAAAAAAGGGTTTTCAGGAAGCAGTGCATGGAAGTTCATTAAGTGAACAACAACACTACAATCAACATCCTGATTTGAAACTCTTACCGGCCACTAATAAATTGTGCAGGTACATTACCTGCATCACACTCAGCACCATCCAGGTCGCTGATGAAGGATCCATGTCCCCAAGAAGCAGGGGAGATAACATATTCTCCGTAAACATAATGAAGTTAATGATTCACATGACAGTTAAATAGCTTTCAGAAATCTTATCAGTTTAGAGATAAAGCAGACCAAGGCAATAAGTGTGTTTTAATCATTCCTACTATTGAAAACACTGTGACTGCTTCCAGCAGCCTATAAATGATATTTCCGTAGAAAATGGAGGAGGAGGAGTGGAGGAAATGTCAACAGTTCATATTTTAGTTTTATATTTGGGAAGAGCTCTTTCTCCAAATGTCTCTGTTAAAAATAATTTCTAGCAAAAGAGATTTGAGAAACCAAGATATCACATTTTTTCCTTTTATAAATTTAGCCTAATTGTCTTATTTTTATTTTTAAATGCAAAAATAAAACACCAAACCTTAAAAGAAATACCATTATCTGAAATTTTAACAATTAAATCTACAAAACCTGTCACAGTTTAAAAGAAATAATTGCTTACTTCCTGCTTGCAAGTGTTTCTTTCCTAAGACAATATACACAAGGAGAGAATCAGCTACAATAGGAAACGGGAATAATATATATGTAATGGTATAATGACCTTTCATTTAGCAAGAACAGTATTCCCAAAGCAATGAAGAATCTGGGCATTAAATTAAAATCATTATTATACAGAATTTGCACGGCTTGAATGGTCAGATTGCAAATCTTATTTACAAATGGAAACAGGCCAAAAATGTTATGGACCTCTACATACATGAAATTTCCAATATTACAAAAGTAATCCATCAGAAAGTAACAATCAGGCCGGGCGCGGTGGCTCACGCCTATAATCCCAGCACTTTGGGAGGCCAAGATGGGCGGATCATGAGGTCAGGATATTGAGACCATCCTGGCTAACACAGTGAAACCCCATCTCTACTAAAAATACAAAAAAAAATTAGCCTGGCGTGGTGGCGGGCGCCTGTAGTCCCAGCTACTCGGGAGGCTGAAGCAGAAGAATGGCGTGAACCCAGGAGGCAGAGCTTGCAGTGAGCTGAGATCACGCTACTGCACTCCAACCTGGGCGACAGAGCGAGACTCCGTCTCAAAAAAAAAAGAAAGTAACAATCAAAAAGAATGCCTACAAGTTGGCCGACTCTTCTGGAAACATCCTGGTGGGCTTGTAACTGATCATGTCATAAGGAAATCACCCTTTCTTATAGGCATTTTACTTTGTCAACTTTATCATCCAAGTCACAACTCTGTGCAATATTGGTCTATCTTTCTGTGCCAGCACACAAGCTGGTTTTTTATTTTTTTATTTTTATTTATTTTCAAGACAGGGTCTCCCTCTGTTGCCCAGGCTGGAGTGCAGTGGCGTGTTCACACCTCACTGTAGCCTCCCCAGGCTCAAGAGATTCTCTCACCTCAGTCTTCCTAGTACCTGGGACTACAGGTGCCCGCCACCAAGCCTGGCTAATTTTTGTATTTTTTTATAGAGACGGGTTTCACCATGTTGCTCAGGCTGGTCTCGAACTCCTGAGCTCAGGGATCTGCCCGCCTAGGCCTCCCCAAGTAATGGGATTACAGACATGAGCCACTGCGCCCGGCCAACAGGCCAGTTTAAATGACTGAGTCACAAATGTTACTACACAGTTGCAATTTGGGAAAATTATTAAACTGGGCAGCTTCATGGTAGAGATCCCAGGTATTCTATCCCAACCCCAGCAGTAAGTAACTCTCCGTAAAAACCAGCACAGGTTTCAGCAGACAGAGCTTTGGCCAGCTCTGTATTTTACCTCTGCCTAAAAATACTACCATTAAAGCATTTTCACATTCGTGCCACTGTGCATGTTTTGGCTTCAGGTGCCTACTTTGCCCTATTGGTCCAATGCTAGCCCTCAGGCTTAGGTTTCTGGCAAATCTATTGCACCAGAAGAGAACAGTCTGAAAATAGAAACATGGACTGTTTTGTCGCCATTGAATGGAAAGGCTAATAATAGCATTGCTTCATTGTTTGGCACGGACTCAAGGCTACCACGGCCAAGGAGCAGCGCGCCCTGCTGCAGTAACCAAATCATAAAGTTTCTCCAGGGAATGGTGCAGCTTTTCAGAACATGTTTTATATTCTGGGATTGCTCAGGAAGGAACTAGTTCAGAAGCCGTTTTAACATAAGTGTGGTTTGTTGCCAATTTAAAGGGAGGGGGAAGGGCTGGAGAGCCAAGCCAGGAGGTCAGTTGCAGAAGGGACGCAAAAATATCGTTAAGGAGTTCCTGACAGGTGGTGATAGGGCTGTGGCAGTGCAGCCCGAGGCCTGGCAGGGAGTTTGTCCCTGTCAGGTTCTCAGTGTGCTCTCAGGGCTGCCTTCATACTCCTATTATGTTTATTTCTGTTGAACTTAAAGAGTGACCTTTTCAAAACTGCAGTGCATTGTTGACCCACATGCATTTTTGAGACCTAATTTTCCTGAATGCCTTCCTTGTTCCTGCATAAGAGAACTTTGTTGGAGAAAATGGGAAGAGGCTGAGGATAAAGAGCACTGGAATGGAAATCTTTCAGGCATTGAATTCTGCCTGCTATTAATAATTTAGAAGTGTTTTTAATGCCCTGATATGGAAGGAAGGTTTTTTGACACCAAAGGCATCTAAATATTAATTTCATTGGAATTGGTTGTTACAAGCAGTTAACATCCATTTTGTTAGTTGACCTCCCAAGGAAGGTTAATGCACTAAAATCTGGTCATTAAGTATAGTAACAAATGTTTTTTCAGGGAGGTTATTACTATCATAAACTCTAATCCATGGTTCACAGGCAGCAGCCTCTAGTGCAGTGCTCTGACTAATGAAGAATTAACTATTTCTGAGCAGTTAATAAAGATTTTTTTCCTCACCAATCAACATACTCTACATGATCCTTATAATTACTAAAAGCATTAAGCCCCTGGTATGAGTGCCCACATGTCAGACAGGAATTCTACTCTGAGTAAATGACAAATGGCAAACCTAATCCCATTTCACTTAATTTCTTCTAACATGTTCACTGAAATAAGAAATAATGGAATTCCTAAGTATTAGAAAAAGATGGTTCAGTCCAAAGCATTTGCTAAATGAGTATTGATGAGGTCTTTAGCCATATTTTATTGTGATGGAAGATTTTATACTGTAGTTCTTGTTAGAATCAAGAAGTTAATTGGCTCCAAACAGAGGTTTTTACTTGCTTGTTTTGTTTTTCCTTTATTAAGAAGTGCACTCATCCACAACAACACAGGAGGGAAAGACTTGCGTGAGGAACACTAATATCTGCCTCATAACAATAAGAGGGAAAAGGTACAACCTAACCTTTCTAAAAAGCCTTGGGGCAGTGTTTTGCTTTTCAATGGAAAGGTCGTCCAGAATTAATTAAAGTCACTTTCCTGCTGAGGAGCAAGCATTTGACTTTACTTTGAAGGCTCAAAGAAAGTTGCTCATACTGATTTCTTAGAGACCCACATTTAAGACAGCATAGCCAAAGCAACTGGTCAGCCTTTAAAAAGCAACCTCCTTTTGGAGTCAAAAGTCTGAACAATTAATACACTGAAGACTTAGGTGCCTCTGAAGACATAGGCCAGAGTTGGCAAGGCAAAACAAAAAGCGTAAGAATCGCTTACTTTTCCCTAGAACTATTACCTCTCATTCAGGGAGGATCAGTCCTCACATTTACGTACACTCTTTTCCTTCTTATTTTTAACTTAAGCTAAATCCTGTCGTTGGGACAGCTGCTCCCATTAAACAGAGAGGAGGAGGATAAAACCATACTTAGCAAAAATAAAAAGGATGTCATCTTATCGAAAAGAAAATGTATTTTGTAAAGGTTTGCATTACATAGAAAAAAAAGGGGTCAAATACACAGACAGTAACTCACCTTCTCAAAATATTCCTTCTGCTGGAAGATTCTACACACTGTGCCTACCTAAATAACCAGCTTTGAGAGGCTGAGGCAGGCGGATAACCTGAGGTAACGAGTTCGAGACCAGCCTGGCCAACATGGCAAAACCTCGTCTCTACTAAAAACACAAAAATTAGCCAGGCGTGGTGGTTGCATGCCTATAATCCCAGCTACTTGAGAGGCTGAGGCAGAATTGCTTGAACCAGGGCGGCAAGGGGAAGGCTGCAGTGAGCTGAGATTGTGCCACTGCACTCCAGCCTGGGTGACAGAGCGAGACTCCGTCTCAAATAAAATAAAATAAAAAACGAGCATGGTGAGGTGATCTATGCACATTATGATTTGTCTGAGCATCATTTGTTTGGCGCTTTGCTTGCTTGAAGATGACTCCATTAATTTCCCACTTACGAGTGAAGGTTAGTGACTTAAGTCTTCCTGAACTTCAGTTTCCTCATCTATAAAATGATATTGTAACATCTATTTTGTTGAATAGTTGTAAAAATTAGTGACAACATAAACCTGGTATACCAAAAGGCTATAGACAAACTAGTATAAATTTGTTATTCACTATGTCCATTGCTTTGTGTATTTACCACATTTTATAAAAGCAACTAGAATCCTAGAATGCCCCACAAAAACCTTCTGGGCCTAAAATTGGAATCAAGTGGGTCATAATACATTAGCCTGACTTCTGAATACTAGAAGTTTGACAGAGCCCAGCTCATCCATCATGGACCCATCACTGGACACAAAACCTTCCCTGGTTGCCTCAGCCAGAAATAAACCTTCCAAACGTGGTGTTCTAATTTGCCTTGTACTTTTCCCATACAATTCTTCACACCCCGTCTTCACTTAGAGTTATTTGTAGACAGATCTTGGATCTGTATTCCCAGCACTTAGCACAGTGCCTCAAGCACAAGAACTAAAAAGGGGTTTGTGAATTTCACTGTCTCGTGGCAATTTTACAGCCTAACCCCACGTGGATGACTAAATGAATGAAAAAATGAATGTATTTAGAGATTATCTGCTCTTTCTTTATTCTTCTGTGGTGAACCCTCTCTCCCACTTTTTTCTTCACTGGCTTCTAAACTGTGTCTCTTGAAGTTTGTCCGCCACCCCCCGCCCACATCATTTCCCCACAGTTGATCAGTTGACAATAAAAAGACAGCAAGGAGGCTGATGTCTGGATGGCTGGATCATTTCTAAGCTGAGTTTTTGCAGATCAGGGGTTTCCTACACTTTGACAAGGATTTTTAAGCGAGTATGGTAAACAGAAAGCTGCAGATTGAGACTCTATAAAGGTGAATCAAAGTGTCTTTTGAAATCACTGGTTTCCCCATATCCCTATTGCCATATATCCCTCATTATTCAGATAAATCACAGAAAAGAGAGGTTAGCCTTCCAGGGTTACTAGTGATTTGCTGTGTTGACCTTTGACATGCTCTTTAATCTCTCAGGACTTTAGTATTTTCATCAATAATAATAACAACCTGTTCTAATTACATCACAGGCTTGCTAGGCAAATCATATGAGAGTGGTATATAAAAGATATACTACTATATTACTAGAACTAGATATTAAAAAAGGACTAGGTTAGCGTGTGTAAATAGCTTTTTTAACAATGAATGCTATGTGAATCAACATATTAATAATGAGAAAAATTAGATTTGCTTGAAAACAAAATGCTATTAAAAACAAGAAGAAGCCATGGAAAAAAAGTTTAATTTGTCATTATAACAGGTGAAGAATATTGCTATAGTCACCCTCATAATGCTCTGAACTTCCTACCCTTACAGTGAATATTCAATACATTTGGAATAAAGAACACGTTTGAGATACACTATCAAATCAAAATGATTTTCCTGGTTTCATCAGTGGTGGAAATAGAGGCTATTAATTTAATACCTACTCCTTCTCACCATGCACACTTGGTCATTATTTAACGGTGAGCAAATGATCTAGGTGACTCTTAGCAAACCCTGAAAATATGTAATTTCCATTCCCACTACCAATTCCGATCAAGGCCATTCTGAAGTGTAGCAAATGAGTTTAAGTACAAGGTTGACACTGCACCGAGTACTGGCACTTTCTTGCTCCAGAGGAAGACAAATGTAAATACTTGAAAAAACAGTTGAGAGAATAATTGAAAATGGATTCAATGTCTTCATCCTCTGAGAATATGTGTGTGCATGTGCGTATTTGTAGTTGCTCTTTCATAAAATGTGTATGTGTCTGTTTTGATTCTGAAGCTTCCCTCTGGTGTGGGTAGGTTTCACAGAGGGGTTCCGGCTTGTAAAGGTTAACCATGCAGAAATCAAGGCTTTGTGCATTTTTGCAAAGGTCACACTCATCAGCAGTTCGGGAAAGACTGCTGGGCAGGGCCATGGTAACCACCCCATGAGTGAACCATGGCTCTGGGTTTCATTTCCTTTAAGAACACCGCTACAGCCCCTGGTTGTGTCACCAAGAGATAAAGAGGCTGCTCAGTCACTTGAAATTCAATTTGTACATTACTCCAACCTAGCCCACCTCTTTCCTTCATGGTGTTTGGCAGCTGCTTGCTGGCACTCTGCATTTCAAATGCCTGAGCTGCAGGAAGCTGTTTAATAAGTGGGATAGGTTTTGATTAATGTAACAAGCTGAAAATAGACCATGATGTAATGCATATCTCAGCAGGAAACATAGAGCAAACTGGACGGTTTCAAAGGACCATGCTGCAGCAGAGAGTTCCTCTAAAGAAATGTATTTATGTTTTTATAGCACCTTGAAGGGTCAAACTGTAGAATGAGTACATTTTGGACCTGGAAGCTTGTCCTGTGGGTCTTTGAATAGCAATTATAGGTGACCACACAAGAAGCTCCAGAGAAAACTGGGTATTTGACACTGACTCAGGTACACTAAGGGTCATCTATACTTCACCAAACAGCCTGGTATTATTATTTTTAAAAACAGCAAAAGCTAATAGAAATGATAGCAGTAAAATTCTGGCAGTTATCTGTAAACTCAGTTATTTAAGTATTGCATTTAGTTTCGTCTAATGATCTAAAAGTCTCATGTAGTCCTATGCTTAAAGGCATTGATTTAAATTTCTCATTTCTTAGTGGATAAAATAATTAGAATTCGTGTTGCTTGGTTTAAGAAAGACCAATGAAAAGAAAAGCAATAGACTTGTATGGCAAGATTCCCTTATATTTACTGAGAAATGGCACAATATGTAAAGGAAATGTGGGGTCACTTTTCTTAAGGGAGCAATAATTAAAGATTAAAAACAAAGTCTGGAATGTACTAAAAAGAAATGAAGGAAATAAATTCATTGTATGTAATTGTTGTTTACTAAATCTATACATTGTAAGTTGCTTAAAAGCACTTTGGATATTTAGTCAAAGTATGTGTGTCTGTGTATGTGTGTTGATGTGGTGTGGTGGGGTAAGGGACGGGGGGAAATCATCTTCCCTTGCTACAAATGCAAATGAGTGTGTGGAAAAAATTATACTTTTGTATTTTTCTCTACAAGTAATTTCACCTTCCCACTATGAGAATCTGTGTACTTTATGAACGGTCCCACACTCTGGTTACTGTAAAGATGTTGACTTGTTACCTTGCCGGTGAGGGAGAGCCAAAATTAACATTCTTAGGCTGTATGAGTAATATTTTTCCTAGAGAACTTGCCTATCTACTCAAAGTACTCATCTCATGGGATAGTCAATTAATACAACCAAGGTATAGATTCCATGAAAGTAAGTTAATGTCAAACAGAGCAAAATTTGCCCAGCCAATGACCACAGTCCTAACCAAGCCACTCATTTTAAAAGAGTTATCAACAATCAAATAAAATCCATCATAATTATTCCACGACAAACAACACAAATTGATTAAACTGTACTGTAGTGGGTTGAAAGGTGCCCTCCAAAAGTTATGTCCCTGGAGGGGATGGGGAAATGGGAAGTAGCTTTTCAGTGGGCATAAAGTTTCAGTTGTACAAAATGAGTGAGTTCTAGAGATCTGTTGCACATTGTGCCTATAGTTAACAATATATTGTGCACTTAAAACTCTGTTAAGAGTGAAGTATTCTTACCACAATAAAAAATACATTTAAACAAATTTAAAGTTATGCATCCTGGAACCTGTGAATGTGGCATTATTTGAAAAAAAGGGGTTTTGCAAATGTTCAATTAAGGACAAGTGTTAGTTTGATTTAGGAATCACCATAATCCAGGATCCTAAATCAAATGATGTGTGCCCTTCAGAAAGAAGAGAAGAGAAGACACACACCCAAAGAAAATGTTGAGGTGAAGACTAGGGCGGAGGTTGGTATGATGTGCTGGTGGGCCAAGGGATGCCAGAGATGGTCCCAGCCACCAGAAACGAGGAGCATGGTGAGAGGCATGGGATGGATTCTCCTTCAAGGCCGCCAGGAAGAATGAACTCTTATCAACTATTTAATTTTATTCTTCTAGCCTCCAGAACTGTGAGGATAAATTTCTGTTGTTTTAAGTTGCCCAGTTTGTGCTAATTTGTTACAGTGGCCCTGAAAACGAATACACACAACTGAGAGTATTACCTTTGTGTGCACAGAAGAGGAAACAAACTACGTGAAAACGTGGATTGGTAATGTGTTGCATGGGGGTATCTGCAAGTATCAACTTCTAAAAATATGTATTGTTTATTTTTGCACTACTTAATATATTTGAGACAGCTTTTATTTATCTATTTTTGAGACAGTCTTGCTATGTCACCCAGGCTGGAGTGTGGTGGTGCAATCATGGTTTACTGCAACCTCTGCCTCCTGGGATCAAGCTATTCTCATACCTCAGGCTCCAGAGTAGCTGGGAGTACAGACATGTGCCTCCGTGCCCAGCTAGTTTTTGTAATTTTGGAAATAAAAAGTTTCTCTACATTGTCCAGGATAGTCCCAAACTCCTGGGCTCAAGCGATCCGCCTGCTTTGGCCTTTCAAAATGCTGGGATTACAGGTGTAAGCCACCATGCCAGGCCTGTTTGAGACATCTTACTATCAAAACAGAGATACATTAAGAACAAGGATGATTAACATAGAAGAATAAGACAAAAAGACAAAATAATAATAAAAAGGGATAGGGAGAAGAGAAAATTTACCTGAAAACTTCAGCTTGGGACAAACTAGAGAAGATGAGAAGAAAATTGTAGGCAAGGAAAAAATAGGAAGCTGCGGTTACAATGATCTTAATATCTAATAAAAAGAATATGGATTTCTTAGATAAATTCAGTAAAATTTACTTAAAAAGCAATAATTCAAATCAATAAGTGGTTGTATATACATAAAATTGAATTGATTTTATATATAAAATCATTTGATTTGTATTGCCTATATATAAAAAATATATATTTTATATAAATATATAAAATATATTATCTATATAATATATAAATTTTATATATTATATATAATTTATATATGTAAATATATAATATATAATTATATAATATATAAAATATAATTATATATAAAATATATATGAATATATAATATAATTATATATAAATATATAAAATATATAATTATATAATATATATTATATAATTATACATAATATATGTAAAATATATTTAAAAATATATAAAATATATATAATTAATATATAAATACATAAAACATATATATAATGTATATATACACACATACACATACACAAACACACACATATACTTAGAAGTGAAATACTGTCTGTTTTGGTACCACACACACACATATTTCTCTGATGGGAATAAGGTCATATGCAATTATAAATAAGAAAGTGATGCTAATATAACATCATGGAAGTCCTGTTAGTTCTTATGTGATTTTTCCGAGCACATTAGAAACAATGTTTTGTGTCACTAAGGAACAGGAGTTGACTGCAACAAACCACTAAAGAACCGTTCTCTACATCAGCGGTCTCCAGCCTTTTTGGCACTGGGGAAGACCATTTTTCCACAGACCAGAGACAGGGGTGGAAATGGGGATGGTTTCAGGATGATTCAAGCACATTACATATTATGCATTTTATTTCCATTATTATTACATTATAATATATAATGAAATAATTATATAACTCACCATAGTGTAGAATCAGTGGGAACCCTGAGCTTGTTTTCCTGCAACTAGATGGTCCCATCTGGGGGTGATGGGAGACAGTGACAGATCATCAGGCATTAGATTCTCTTAAGGAGTGCACAACCACAACCCAGATTCCTTGCATGCACAGTTCACAATAGGGTTCACGCTTCTATGAGAATCTGATGCCACCACCGACCTGACAGGAGGCATAGCTAGGGGGTAATGCTAACTCACCCGCCGCTCGCCTGCTGCTGTGTAGCCAGTTCCTAACAGGCTATGGACCAGTACTATTCCATGGCCTGGGGGCTGGGGACACCAACTCTACATGATGCTAATTCACTGCATGTTCTTCCTCTTGGCTCAATTTAGTCAAGAATTTCACAGAGGTGCATATGGCCTGGTTCGGGCCATATGTGCATTTTGTCCTTATCTCTAACTGAGCAGCCTCAACCTGTTTTACCTTATATCCTCTTCCATCAAGCATCCCTCACCTTTTTTTTTTTTCTGAGAAGCAGTCTTGCTCTGTCACCCAGGCTGGAGTACAGTGGCGCAATCTCGGCTTACTGCAACCTCTACCTCCCGGGTCCAAGCGATTTTCCTGTCTCAGTCTCCCAAGTAGCTGGGACTACAGGTGCATGCCACCACGCCCAGCTAATTTTTTGTATTTTTAGTAGAGATGGAGTTTCACCATGTTAGCCAGGATGGTCTCGATCTCCTGACCTCGTGATCTGCCTGCCTCAGCCTCCCAAAGTGCTGGGATTACATGCGTGAGCCACTGCGCCCGGCCCCTTCAGCTTTTTTATAAAAGGAGAAAATCTTATATTTACTAAGGTATTTATTTTTCAAGAATTTAGAATGTCTTTTTAACTGCATTCGTGTTTTTATTATGATTATTACTGTGTTCTTGGTATTCCTGTTACAAAGTTGCATAAGTTTGAATAATCTGACCTGATTTATTTTGTCAGTGGGCCCTATTATTTTCAGTGCACTCTATTATTTTCAGTGCACAATTTTTCAGAACAGGTTTTTTAGGAGCACATGTATTGCATAATAGCATAAACACTTATATATGACACCTCCCTTTTAGACATTATTCTATAAGACACACAAAGGAAAGGGTCTAATATTAGCTTTGCTACCCTCTACACACATTAATAATCTCTACTCTTTTTTGAGTCACCAGCAGCAAAGATTCTACTTTTTGCCAAGCTGATTATTCAGGAATTAACAAATGGAACTTATCTTTCTAGAAACTAGAATCATGACTGCAATAATCATCTGAGTACAACCCATTCAAGTAATGTTCCCTTAATATGCCTGTAAAGTTATTCTTTACAAACATTTTTTTAAACAGCAGAACAGAAGAGTTGAAAAGAATTAAATCCATAAAAGGATACGAACTAAATGTACTGAACTCAACTTTTATCTTAATCCACACTAGGTGGTTTTAGTATTATTTCAATACTTGTGAAATGGTGAAAGCTTTATTCAGGTATTGGTCAGGGATAAAATAATCCTGTTTGTTGCTTGCCCACTGATCCCTTATGGATCCCATACTGACCCATGATGGACCCATGATAGACTGGTTTTTTTTTTGTTTGTTTGTTTTTGTTTTTTTTTTTTTTTTGGAGGCGGAGTCTTGCTCTGTCGCCCAGGCTGGAGTGCAATGGCGCTATCTCGGCTCAATGCAAGCTCCGCCTCCTGGGTTCACGCCATTCTCCTCCCTCAGCCTCCCGAGTAGCTGGGACTACAGGCACCCGCCACCGCACCCGGCTAATTTTTTTTGTATTTTTAGTAGAGACGGGGTTTCACCGTGTTAGCCAGGATGGTCTCTATCTCCTGACCTCGTGATCCGCCCGCCTTGGCCTCCCAAAGTGCTGGGATTACAGGCGTGAGCCACCGCGCCCGGCCGATAGACTGTTAACTTTGTTGTACCAAGACTGACATACTGACTACAGAGAATTCTTATTCTCTTTCTTCAATTTAAAGTTTATTTTTAAGAATCAGAGTTCTTGCCAGGCGCGGTGGCTCATGCCTGTAATCCCAGCACTTTCGGAGGCCAAGGCGGGCAGATCACCTGAGGTCAGGAGTTCGAGACCAGGCAGGAGAATTGCTTGAACCTGGGAGGCGGAGGTTGCAGTGAGCCGAGATTGCGACACTGCCTCTAGCCTGGGCAACAAGAGCGAAACTCCGTCTCAAAAAAAAAAAAAAAAAAAATCAGAGTTTTTATTGACTATATTAACAGACTTTGATTTCAGTTTCTATTTGAAAAGCACTACAAAGATGTAGTATCAAATTTAGACAGGTTTAAATTTCCTTCAGTGTGATTCTAATAGTAATAATAAAACTACAATAGACAAGATGCTCAAAGCAGACAAGGTTACATAAACTCAATGTTTTCTAGTCCAAATCATCTGGTAATTTAACTAGAATTCTGAACGAGAATTGCATTCAAACTTTCATGGGGAATAAAAGGTGCATATATACAATATATTTAACTTAATGACAACTGTTTGGTGCTAGCAAAATAAAATATAGCCATTTAAATAGTCTGCCTGACTGGACAGGCCTGATAAAACAATCGTAAGCCAAAACTAATTATTGTCGCAATACTCAAGCTTTGTGGACTCAGTCAAAGAAATGTGTATTCAGACTTGATGGCTTTTGTGTTTACTGGGACTTTTCCTCTCCTTTCTCTGAGTCTTGCAAAGCTGACCCTAACCTCTTTTGAAGTCTGTGGTTACCCCGGGATCACATCAGATGCATTGAAGTGGGTTACGCAAGAAAGAAGAGAGCTCATTAAGTGCTCACATTTTAATGCCATTTTCAGTGGATTACAACGATTGTTGAATGAGTTCTAGCTCTCCATTCATAGATTTAAAAGTTAGTATTTTAAGATATCAGCTTATTGTTGTAGTAACTTGGGCGCTAATGTTTTGAAAGGGAACAGAAAGGTTTTCAATGATAAAGTTAATTTTGTATTACTCAATTATAAAAAATATAATTATTCCAAAATGTATTCAATATATCTCTTTCTCCTTTTTGAGATCTACTAATGTTTTTATGCACGTGGCTATATATTTTTACGCACCCTGTACTTAAACTTCAACATAGCATGTTGCACAGTTTTTTGTATTTCATTCATTTAAACAACATTTAAATGACTTCTGGGTACCAGGTTTGGTATGCTAGGAACTTGAGATATAACGAAAATAAGAGTTTAAATTATGGTAGAGGAGACAGAGAACAAGTTACAAAATGAATGAGAGTTTTAGAATGCACTCAAGACTGAAAAAAAAGAAGACAGAGCAATAGAGTAGAAAGAGCAAAAGTGAGGGTTTACTTTACGTAGAGTGGCCAAGTAAGGCTCTCTTGAGTGTTAACTAACATTGGGTAGGCGCCAAAGAAGCCGGCCATGCAGAGATTCAGGCGTAAGGACAGGCCAGTACAAAGGTCCTACGAAAAGCACAAATTTTATTTGGTAATTTTTGGTTTATGTACCTTCTCTGGCATATTATAAGCAAATGTATCATGTCATCTGGGAAGCAGCAATTATGTGTTTATAAGTAAATACATAAATAATGATGATGGTAATGTAATTATTAATAGCTAACATCTATTGCTCTTAGTACCTTCCAGAAACTATTCTGGATCTTTGGCTGTATTCACTTATTCACCTTATTAGCTCTGGACTTTGCCTGTATTAGCTTATTTAATTCTCACAACAACCTTACAAAGCAGACGAGAAAACTGAGGTTCAAAGTGGGTAAGTAAACAGCCCAGGGTTACACAGCCATGTCAAACTAGCTGATCTGGAATTTGAACATAGGCATTCTGGCAATTAACTACCTCCACCATTAACCTCCCATTATGGACTGAAATCTATCCCCCCCACTAAAAAACTTCATATGTTGAAGTCTTAAGAACGTAACCATATGTGGAAACAGTGCTTTAAAACTGGTAATCAAGTTAAAATGAAGTCTTTAGGATGGGTCCCAATCCTATATGATTGGTGTCCTTATAAGATGAGGAAATTTGGACACAGACACACAGAGAAAAGGCAATGTGAAGACACAGGCAGATGACAGCCATGGACAAACGAGGGAGATAAACATTGGCCAGCACCTTAGTCTGGAAATTCTAGCTTCTAGGATTTTGAGAAAATACATTTTTGTTGTTTAAGCCACCCAGTCTACAGTACTTTGTTATGGCAGTCCTGGCAAACTAATGTGCCATCCTACTAGGCTAACAGGAAAAAAAAAAACAAAACAAAAAAACCGGTAGCCTAATAGCAGTTTTATGAAAAAGGAAAAATAAACTGACTTGAGCCCAGATCATTTAACTAAATGTATTTAATGCTGCAATATATAAGAACCTAAAAAAGAAGCATTGATAATACTTTTTTGTTTACTGTTTGCGGTTTAGGTGTAACATCATTGTCAGAATATGAGGTAAATGACACAAGAGGATGAATTTAGACTTTGGTAAGTTAGGTGATGTGTTTTTGCCTACACCGTCACCATTTGAACTGTTCCTCTGAGTAGCTACCTCCTGAAGATAAAAAGAGAACAAAAAAAATGACTCACAGTTTGTTCGGAATTGGTGGGGTTCTTGGTCTGGCTGACTTTAAGAACCAAGCCGCTGACCCTCGCGGTGAGTGTTACAGTTCTTAAAGATGGTGTGTCCGGAGTTTGTTCCCCCAGATGTTCACGTGTCCAGAGTTTCTTACTTTCAGTGGGTTTGTGGTCTCACTGGCTTCTGAAGTGAAGCTGCAGACCTTCTCCATGCGTGTTACAGCTCATAAACGCAGCGTGGACCCAAAAAGTGAACAGCAGCAAGATTTATTGCGAAGAGCAAAACAACAAGGCCTACCCGGCTGGAACAGGACCCAGCACGTTGCGCTCCTGGTTAGGGCAGCCTGCTTTTATTCCCTTATCTGGCCTCACCCACATCCTGCTGATTGGTCCATTTTACAGAGAGCTGATTGGTCCATTTTACAGAGCTGATTGGTCCGTTTTGACAGAGTTTTGATTGGTGCGTTTACAATCCCTGAGCTAGACACATAGTGCCCTTTGCTGCCATTTACAATACTCTAGCTAGACATAAGCTTTCTCCACGTCCTCACCAGATTAGCTAGATACAGAGTGCTAATTGGTGCATCCACAAACCCTGAGCTAGACACAGAGTGCTGATTGGTGCATATACAATCTTCCCGCAAGATATAAAAGTTCTCCAAGTCCCCACCCAACTCAGGAGCCCAACTGGCTTCACCTAGTGGATCCCATGCCCACGTGGCCCTGGGAGCTGCCCACCAGTCCCGCTCCATGTGCGCTGTCTTCAGCCATTGGGCTGTCTATGGGACCGACCAGGAGCCCAAGCAGAGCATGGCTAGGCTCTGGCCGGGGAGGAGCCCACCGGTGGTAGGGGTTCGGGCATGGCGGACTGCAAGTCCCGAGACCTACCCGCAGGGAGGGGGGTGAGGCCTGGCAAGAATTCGAGCACCGCATGGGCGGGCAGCAGTGCTGGGGCACCGGGGGCACCCTCCACAGCTGCTGGCTCGGGTGCTAAGCCCCTCACTGCTGGGGCCTGGGTGCGGGGCCTGCGGAGCCCACGCCCACCCAGAACTCGTGCTGGCCCACGAGCGCCCAGTTCCCGCCCTCGCCTCTCCCTCCACACCTCTCCGCAAGCAGAGGGAGCTGGCTCCGGCCTCATCCAGCCCCAGAGAGGGGCTCCCACAGTGCAGCAGCGGGCTGAAGGGCTCTTCAAGTGTGGCCAAAGTGCACGCCGAGGCCGAGGAGGCGCCAAGAGCGAGGGGTGCTAGCACGTTGTCACCTCTCAACAGTATAACAATCATCTCACTATACAAAAACCCTAAATGTGTTCAAGTTTTCAATGGAAAGGATTATAATGATTCTAAATGAATACTTTTGCCAGTTATGGATTTATTACCTCTCAACTTCAAATTCAACCTTTGTGCCTTGCTTCTTGAATATGGATCTGGACCCTTTAAATATTTCCCCTTTGCCAGTAGACATGATGTTAAGCTTTGTCTAGAGACAGCACTAGAGAGACACTGCAGGAGGAAAGGGGTTTTGCATCTGGGTTCAGATGTTCTTGCTTCTCATGTTCCCTTAGCATGGGCATTTTCTCCAGCAGTTGACAACTGGGGCATGGGTGGCTTCTTCAGCACTAAACTTCTGAAGCACGCACAGATGCTCTGGTACATGGTCCCCACAATGTCTTCATGCACCCACCTCAGGAAATTTTGGACTGGAGTGCTTCCCGTGAGACATCCTCCTGTGAACAGCCTTCCCTGGCATCCTAGAGGGTGTGGATTCCTAGCAAGTTCCACTAGCTACTTTTCCTTTTCTGCCATCAATAAGATCTAGATCTCAGCCCTGGGGACTCTTCTTTGATTTCTCTATCTCAGCCAGCCATGAGGGCAGTGACTAGTATACATGATATAATAATAATATAAATATGCTATCCTTTCTTTAGAGTTGTTTTTACTTCTAATCAATATCTTGTTAGTCGTGTTCCTTTTATAATTAATAATTCTTTATATTAAACTGTCCCTGTTCAAATTGCTATGTGGCTCCTCTCTCTTGCCAGGACCCTGACTAATACAGTACTGAATAATCTCTCTTAAGGTTTTAAAATCTCTCTTAAGGTATTGCAATATGCCATCAGTTAGATTGTCATAAAAGTAAGAATCACATAGTAACATAATTTTTCACTTCAAGGGCAATAAAAAGCTGCCCTACCCTAAACTTGTAATCCTGGAGAATGTTAACATAGGACCACAGGTTCTTTGACTGGCTTATTTTTATTTTCCATACTGTGCAACACAATCCCTGGCGAACCATCTTCACAGTGTTTAAAAAGTTGATGCTCCAAAAACACTAATATAAGACCCCACTCCTGATGGTTCATATTTCACCTCCTATCCATGTGCCTCCACATCAGACCTCTCCACACTCCCACCTCCCACCAGGAAAGCTTTTTATCTTGACCATACCAGAGAGAATTATTTTCTCTTCAATTCTGATTTGTGCCCCCATCCTTTGTCAATCATGAGTCCTTGCTTCATATTCCAGAACCATAAAATTATATATATACACACACATATGTAATTGTATATATACATTTATACATATAAATACATATATAATTCAATATATACATTTATACATAAATATATATATATACATTTTTATATATGAATCTTTCATTTTCTCTTCTTTCTTGATGATTTCATAGTGGTCATCTGTTCCTAGTAGTATTTCTTACACCTGCCTACATTTAAAAATGCCCTAAGGAGTTAGAGCTGCTAGCTTTATTTCCCTCTTATTCAGAGGTTTACAGTTGCAGGTTGCTTTCTACAAATCCATTATCTGAATCTAAATCAGTCTGGTGGTAGTTTACTGATATTAGCATAAGGTTGACCTGAAAGTGCTATGTCTCATTGCCAAATACCACAAGTTTCTTTTTTTTCTTTTTCTTTTTCTTTATTTTCTTTTGTTTCTTTCTTTTTTTCTTTTCTTTTTTTTTTTTTTTTTTTTGAGACAGAGTTTCGCTCTTATTGCTTCAGGCTGGAGTGCAATGGTGCGCTCTCGGCTCACCACAACCTCCACCTCCCAGGTTCAAGCAATATTCTCCTGCCTCAGCCTCCTGAGTAGCTGGGATTACAGGCATGCGCCACCACACCCGGCTAATTTTGTATTTTTAGTAGAGACGGGATTTCTCCATGTTGGTCAGGCTGGTCTCGAACTCCCAACCTCAGATGATCCGCCTGCTCGGCCTCCCAAAGTGCTGGGATTACAGGCGTGAGCCACTGCGCCCGGCCCACAAGTTTCATTTCTACTACATTTAGAATGGTTTTAACACGGAAAGTCTTAGAAAATGTACATTCAAATGATGTCAGTCCATACCTCACTTGGTCAAGCTCCTGTTTACAACATATCAAGTATTGGGTGCGTTTAATACTGACTGTATCAGTACTTTCCATCTTTCAGTATAAATTTATTCCACTGAATCCAGGAAAAACGATATAAATTTTCATTAAAGAAAACACCATATTATGACAGCAGTAAATGAATCATCTGCAATCTCTTTTAAAAGGTTTGATTTATTTCCTGCGCTTGGGAGGCACTATGTTGTAAAAATATTTTCACTAACAAGTATGAAATATTGCAATATATATTTTTATACATACCGTATTTGGCTATGTAATACATTTCATTTTTGTATCTGCACACACGTGCATATCGCTGGTGGGCCCTCCAGATAATTTCTTGGTTACATTTACTTTTTTTCATGAGAAAAATGAAAACAAGTTGGCCAAGCAGCCTAGGCAAGCATCAAATTCATCATAGCTGAAGATAATATTTTCCTGAAGTGATTCATTCTCACATCTTCCTGCAGGAGTTTTCTCCACCCAGTGACATAGTGAAATGTCACTGAAGTGAAGGCTATTTTGCTTAGCCTTGACCAAACATAGAAGCTAACTATGGATATGCAGTTATTTTTCCTCTTGGAAGACATGTTTTTTTATGCATGTGTAAGTAGAGTTAAGCTGAATCTAGAGAGCTGCTGCATGATAAGAGCTTGGTTTGAAAACATGTTGTGCAGCTGAATGACTTGAATAACAAAATCCCCGGCAGAGTGTTTCTGAGCTAACTGCATTTGCACTCTGCAAGGAGATCAATGCTTCCCCTCATTGATTTTCCTCAGTTGCAGAGCCAGGATTATGCACATTGTGAAGCTGTATTCCCAGATTCATCCAATCTGATTTTCTAGTCAGCACTAAAAAGGCATAGTGCTCAACTGTAAACTGAAGGTTATAAAAGTATAACTGTATCAAATTTGTACTTTCACTAAGCCTGCATGTTAAACAGAAGCACAATAATGTATTCCTAGTGCGATGGAAGGGCTGCATGGGACAAGACAGATTCTGTTTGTGCACAGCTTCTAAATAAATGGCAGAGATGCCAAAGATAAATCTGAGATGCCTTGCATACGTTTGTGTAACTCCCAAGATATTTTCAAATGTGCTAGGGCTTCCTTTCTGGCGGACTCCAAATGCAAAGTAAGCATGTAAAGAAATGATTTCCCTCCTAAATTCAGGAATTGACTGTCGTCTTTCTGAATTTGAAATTGCCCTAGAATTTATCACTGGAGAAGATTAGTGGTTGGAAGGCTGTAAAAATCAAGGATCTAAAAAAAACATCAAGGATCCATTTCACTGTAAACAACTGGCAGCACTAAAGGTTGGTGAGTTTACTCTGCAGTTAACACAAAGTCTTGTCTTCCATAAAGTTGTGGAACATGTTATAATCCAGCTTAGCACTAACAGCCAATAGCAAAATGAAAGCACCCCCCAAAAAAGGTGACTTCAGCTCTTCCAAAATTTTCACCTTTATTATTTTTACATATCAAATAAGTATGCTGCTGTTAGTGAAGGATAAGAGTGGAAAGCTGACTCCTATATTAAATTTTCTCTTCCCTATTGCACTTTGAGGATAGAGAAGGTGTCACATTACAATGAGGATTTCAAATTTGCTTTTGAGAAAATTGTGTAAAATAAGCCATTTCCTACCAAGACTAGATAAATGATTACACAGCTGCTTGCCTTTCAAAGAGAATTTGCTCAGAATCTGGGCTTGCCACGGTGCTCACTTCATTATTAAAGAGTGCTGTCATATCTCGCTCCCTGTGTCTGCTGGGGGCCGGGGCACTCTCCCACACACCCACCCCTAGAGGCTGCTTCCGCTATGGAAACAAAGTCTGGAGACCAACGAAAGACAGACGTTTGGGCAGATCCATATCCAGGGTTAAGAATTTCCACTTCCTAGGCTTAACGTGTAAATTGAGCTGGCAGATCTACCCTAGTAGCTAAGAAATATAAACATGTTTCTAAGTTACCTAATCAGTGGACATTTTCCTGGTAAAAGATTAACCAAGCTGTGATCAGTTTCTCAGCAACTGAAGGTAAAAAGCAGATCCTGTATTCTAAATGTCAACACTTACCCCAAAGATTTTCTTCTTTCTTTAAATCATTCACATAGATTTTTTTTTTTAATCAAATGAATATTATTTCCCGGTGTAAACTTAAATGAGACCAACCCATCCTTATAACCAACAAACATACCTTGGTCTGCTTTTATTTTTCTAGTCTGCCATAAGCAAAATCAGCATTTATTTGCAGGCATTGGCAACTAAATGCATTTTTCCAGTTATTATTGTCATTCTTATCTACAAATGTCAGTGATATTTTCAATTAACTGTGATGTAGCATGAATTACACTGATATTTAAGTGATGGTCTTCGAAAGAGCATTAATTTTTTAATAAAAGTAACATATATCTCTCATCCAGTAATTTTGAAATACTTGAAACTCAAATTGGAATTGATTTTCTTGACTGTAAAGGAATGTTTCTAACCAGAGTACTTTCCTCTTGGAGTGTTCTCTTTAATGAAGTCTGACTTCTGAGAAAGTTGAGTTTTTATGAGTTAGTGCCCTTGCTTCAGTGATAGTAGTCTAAATAAACATTGTGAAGAAATTTGATAATGGGTAAGTAGCAGGAGACACCATTGTTTAACCTCCAAACTATGCTAGTAAGTAGGGTGATAGACTTGCCATGCTGAATAATGGAGCTGTTATTCTAGCCCAGTAGGATTGTTTCCAAAGGCCTGCAACAAGGATCTGCCAGGCCCTGGCTGTGTGTTGCCCCTGAGTGCGCTCTTAGCCTCCGGTATCAAGTTACGGCATATTTATCAAAGGAAATCACAATTTGGAAGAAAACCACATTTTCTACTCTTTCAAATAAGAAACATCCCTGTATGCTACTTTCATTTTTACTTGTTTTACCTAGGTGGAACAGAAGACTAATCCGGAAAAATAATTGTTAATAAAAAAACTACAACATTGAGAGAATTTCATTCCTTTGAAATATATACTTTTAAGGGGCCATTTTAATACTGCATACAAAAAGTATATTTTCTTTATAAACCCTGAACATGCTAATATATTATTATACACAGCATAAAGTTAAGGGTGTTTGAACAGTGAAAATAGAAAGCATTCGTAGCTATTCAACCCTGAATACTTAGGACATTTCATTTCTTTTTACAGCAACCATATTCCATCAATAAAAGATCAAATGCTTTTGGTTACTGGACTGAAAAAAATCAAATCCTTCAAACTTTTAGCACTTGACGTTCCCGGAGTATTTGCTCTCAGCTATAGCTCATTAAATGAGCTGATCCACCACTGAGTCTATCAGTTGAAACAAAAGCAAAGAGCTCTTTTTTTTTTCTTTTTTCAAAGTAGATGGCACCAAACTGAAATGCACTTAAGTCTGGGCTTTTTATAAGTTCTTCTTACACATAGTGGGTATTCTGCAGAATAAATACATGTCATTAATCCAGCCATTTTTCAATACCAATCTGGTTGGGATGTCTCTGGGTTGGAGTGGTGGAACCATGATTATTAACTGGTAACTGGATGAGACTGAGGGGAGACCATGCAAATGATAAATGAAGTTTGACAAATTGGGTATTTGGTAATCACATGACCACTACATTTAATTATAAGCTTCTACTGGATTTTATGTCATTTCACACAAAAATATATTGTTAGTCACTATTCTAGGCACTTTATAGAGTACGTAAACAACCCTATGAAATGGATATCATGATATATCCTCATATCAAAGGTGATGAACTGGGTCACAAAGCTTACAGGGCTAATAAGGAACAGAGTTGGGACTTGAACTCAGGGAATATTAGCCTAGAGTTAATCCCCTTAACCATTCTATTACTCTACCTCTTGTGTCTTTCTTAGGGATGCCAAATGAGGAGCTTTAGAGTCCCAAGGAAATTGAAATAGATTGACCAATATATAATAGTCAAGGCCTTCACGCCACCCTTTTCTTCAGCCTTTCCTTATGTCACACATCCTATTAGATAAAATGTAAATCTAAGGTCCTTTGCATTCTGGTGCACATATGAGTACAGATTCATTCATTCATTTTTTAACCACATTTCCATCTGAGAGATGATACTGGAAATATCACCAATTTTCAATTCCAAACATTATTTTTCCTTTACTTTATATCCCAAATCAAAGAAAATATTTTCAACAATTGTTGAGAG
The DNA here is from genome assembly GCF_028885625.2 of Pongo pygmaeus. NCBI lineage: Eukaryota > Metazoa > Chordata > Mammalia > Primates > Hominidae > Pongo > Pongo pygmaeus. Next base: position 129,313,974 of record NC_072377.2, on the reverse strand, counting down.
TTAACCAAGCCAAGATGGCATTGCAACAACTCTGCAATATTCTCTTCAAAAAGAGCTTGGCTGTAGTGTTAGACTTTAGTATATTCAGGCCATATAGTTAGAATCATGCCATATGAAGCCTTTCAGATTGGCCTCTTTCACTCAGTAATAAACATTTAAGGTTCCTCTGTGTCTTTTCCTTGCTTGATAACTCATTTCTTTTTAGTGTTGAATAATATTCCTTTATATGGATATACCACAGTTTATTTATCCATTCACCTACTGAAGGACATCTTAGTTGCTTCCAAGTTTCAGCAATTATGAAAAAAAGCTGCTATAAATATCCATGTGCAGGTTTTTGCAGGGACTTAAGTTTTCAACTCATTTAGGTAAATACCAAGGAGCATGATTGCTGGATCATGCAAGCTCATCATGGTAAGAGTTTGTTTAATTTTGCAAGAAGCTGTCAATTGTCTTCCAAAGTGGCAATACCTCTTTGCATTCCCACCAGCAGTGAATGAGAGTTCCTGTTGCCCCACATCCTTGGCAGCTTTTGGAATTGTCAGTATTTTGGATTTTGGCCATTCAAATAGGTGGGGAGTGGTATCTCATTGTTATTTCAATTGGCACTTCCCTAAGTACAGACGATGATGAACAACTGTTTATATGCTAGTTTGTCCTCTGTATGTCTTCTTTGGTGACATTTCTGGTCATATCTTTTGCCCATGTTTTAATTGGGTTGTTCATTTTCTTATTGCATTTTAAAATTCTTTGTATATTTTGGATAACAGTCGTTTATCAGATATGTCTTTTGCAAATATTTTCTTTTACCATATGCCTTGAATTATCATTCACTTTGTGCCTCTTGATTCTTTTAAGTTTAGGGTAATTAGTTCACTGAAGTGATATGCCAATATGTGAATTTTTAAATTTGTGCCATAAAATCCCATTTTCTCGGCTGGGCACAGTGGCTCACACCTGTAATCCCAGCACCTTGGGAGGCTGAGGCAGGCAGATCACGAGGTCAGGAGATCAACACCAGCCTGGCCAACATGGTGAAACCCTGTCTCTACTAAAAATACAAAAATTAGCAGGGCATGGTGGCGCGCACCTGTAATCCCAGCTGCTTGGGAGGCTGAGGCAGGAGAATCGCTTGAACCCCAGAGGTGGAGGTTGCAGTGAGCCGAGAATGTGCCACTGCACTCCAGCCTAGGCAACAGAGCAAGTCTCTGTCTCGGGGGAAAAAAAATCCCATTTTCTCTTTCAATTAATTTATTAATTGAAGTCTTGCTAGTCCCATCTCCATCCACTCTCCCAAACTTAATTCCTTAAATTGCCTAGAGTGGTTTTACACTCACCTCTGTGAAAGTCTGAGTAACTAAATTTTCCATATAAGAGTGAGCCTGTTATATGTTCCCTCTGAGCTCTGGATGTCTGATATAAACATAAAGGAAATCTCTTCACTTTTATTCATCTTATGTTCTTTGTTTAAATTTCCTTTTCCTGAACCAGTTTCCCATTTGCTTCAATAGTTCCACTATTCCCTACAGAGCTATAAAATAAAATGTGCACCTTCATTTCACAACCAAAGGGGAAAAAGAATTGGATATGGTTGCTTTCACATAGAATACAGTGCTAGAGCTGACAGCAGAGCAAATTTATTTGCTCGTTTATGTAATCATTTTCAGGTATTAGCACATTACTTATTAACAAATGATTTAAGGACGTTGGTGGAAAAGGGGCCTGCATGGGGATATTTATTTAGATTTTCAAATAGTTTGAAAAATTAAAGCATAAGTCTAAACTTGGTGTCGATACTCTGTGTTTTCCAGGCATGTCTGCAGAAATGATCAGACATATGGAATTACAAGATCTCCTGCTCGTTTAGGGTGTTCAAGGAAATCAAAGAACTGTGGAAACCATTACTGTCCAGGAAACAATGTTGTCTTTGAAAGCCTCATCACCTAAGACATGTCTCTGAAGTAGATGAAAAAGCCAACCCAGGCATGGTGGTGGAGCCCAGATGTCTCGCATGTTTAGCATGAGCTAGAAGACACTGTTTAAGTAAAAATGACTAAAGCCAGACTGCCAAAAAAGCTTGTATTTCAGGTTCTAAGAGTTACTTGCTCATTTGACAGATATTTATACATTCCCTACTTTGTGTAAATCAGCTCACACAGCAAGAAAAACATATTGAGACGGTTACATAAAAGACACTAAGAGCTAAGTGACAAGAGAGGAACAAAAATAATCTTATTAGAGTTCTTAGAGGGAGAGAGTACTCTTCATTTAGTAGATGTGATCAGACAGGCTCTAAGGAGGAGCTGCATCAAGAGGGTGAAGACGGTGGCAAGTGGAGGTGGGAGGAAACAGTGGTTTGGATGGAAAGGCATCTTAAGGAAAAGGTGTAGAAGCAAAAAGTTCACATCTTCTGGTCCTGTTTGGGGAAAGAGAAGCAGTTCAGACTGGATGGAGCTTAAACATATATAAAGATATAAATAAGATGAGAAGAGAGGTGTGAGAAGAGAGCCTCAGGGCCCTGTGTTTGCTGTCTATTGCTACATAACAAAGTACCCCAAACCTGAGAACTTCAGACAGCAAACTATTGCTATTTTACAGTTTCTGAAGATCAGAAATCTTGGTGTAGCTCAGCTGGGCTTCAGGGTCTCCCATGAGACTCAATCAAGGTATCTATGAGTCTGGGCTGCAGTCGTCTGAGCCTTGTCTGGGGCTGGAGGATCCACTTCTAAACTCAAGTGGCTATCAGCCAGAGGCCTCACTTCACTCGCAAGCAGGCCTCTTCATGACAGCTGGCTTCCCCTAGAGAAAGTAATGAGTAGGGGAGACAGAGAGCAAGTGGAACAGAAGTTTTAATGTCTTTTGTAACCTGATCAGGGAAATGATGTACCATCATTTCTGCCATATTCTATTGGTCACACAGACTGACCCTTGTACAGTGTGAGAGGAGCCACACAAGGGTGTGGGTGCCAGGGGGTGAAGATCATTGGTGCCATCCTAGAGTGTGACTTGCACAACTACCATTTCAGTTGTGCAGATGAGGCCCTGCACATCTCTAAGGGCTTTATGTATAATGTAATTATCATGAAAGAGTTTTTGAAAAGTAGGACGTATGAGCAGATAAACAGAACTTGATGCCTCATGAGATGTACTTAGTGACATTGAAACATATGCATTTGATGAATGGTAGAATGAGCAAACAGAATGGGTGAACAGCTGGAAGGATAACTGAAGGTCTAGATGAGAACTAATAAAGCCCCAGCTAGTTTGGAGACAGTGGGATGAGAAAGAAGGGCCAGATGCCCAAGTCAATAGCACAAAGGCTGAATTGACAGGATGTGCTGTCTGTCTCTAAAATAATTCAAGTGGAGGTCTGATGATGTCTCCATTCTCTCAGCAAACATTGTGTACATGCTAAATACCACACACTTTGCTATAGATTAGGGAGAAGAACTGAGGAAAGTCAGGAGCTTTCTGTCTATTTGGAGAGAAAGATAAGTAAACAGAAGGTTAAAATTCTAGGCAATAAGCACACTCCTGGGAAATAGAAAAGGGCATCTGGGGGCTTGAGAATGTGTTGTCACTTTAGTTGGTGAGCTGTGCCAGAAAGAAAGGGCCCCTTAACTGAGTCAGGAGAGATGAGGTTGAGGAGATCAGTAAGGGTTTTTCAGGCAGAGAAAATGCACAGCTCAGAAATCCAGAGCTTAAAAAAGTGGCCCCATTGGCAGACCAGCACAGGTCTATGTGGGTATGGCAAAAGGTGGGCCTGCAAAGGTAGGCAAAATTGAGGGCCAGAAGTGTCCTTGGTCCCAACTTATGGAGTGTATGTTTTATTCAGCATGTATCAAACAAGGTAATCATCACATAGACTTGGTGTTTCAGAAAGAGCTCTTGGGCCGCTATGTTAAAAGGAGGTGAAAGGAAAAGACTGGAGACCAGAGAGCTGTAATCTGGAAGTAATCTAGGTGAAAAATAATTAAGATCTAAACACAGGTTGTTATTGTGTGGCTGCAGGAAAGGGGGCATTTAAGAGATATTTTAGAAGTAGAATTGATCAGATCAGGTCATTGATTAGATGTGGGGTATGAAGGAGAGGTAGGTGTCTAGGATTACTCCAGCCTTAGTAACTAGTGGATGGTTGTCCTAACCATGGGAGCAGATAATGCAGGTGGAAAGGCAGTTTTGGGAGAGAAACAGTGAGCTTCGTTTTGGATGTGCTGCATTTGTGAAGAGCGTGCTATTCTGGCAGAAAAGACAACCATGCAAACTTGGAAGGCAGAAGAGAAACCTGGAGCTGGGCAGATTGGCTCAAGAGTTATCAGAATGCCCTTCTGTATAGGTGAGCTCATTGGCGTGGATGTAATTGCCATGGGAGAATATGTTATGTGGAAAGTGAAGGTGTGGCCGGGTGGGGAACACTAACCAGTGTGCAGCTGGTGAAACAGGCTGTTGGGACTGAGAACAGGAGATTCAAAGATGGGAAGAATAAAGACAGAGAGGCTAAGGGAGAAACTGGTGCTGAGAACCAAGAACTTGTTGGTTACAGACAGTGTCAAATGTGTCAGAGAAGGGAACCAAGATATGGATGAAATGATGTCTACTGGATTCAGCTGCTGGGCTCTCTCTGGCCACAGAGGCCAGAGTGCAGAGGACTGGCAAGTGAACGTAAGGCAAGAGAATGTAGAGATTCAGCAAGAAATGTGACAGTGGAAAGAAGGAAACAGAAGGTTCTGTAGCTAAAGGGGAACATGGGTTTGCCGGAGACTGCAGACACCACAGGAAGGATCATCTAAGAAGCTGATACGGAAGTTGAGCAGGGAAATGCTGGGAAGGGAAGGACAGGTCCCTGGCTAGGGCTCCACCCCCAGGCCTGTGCCCAGGGACCTAGGTGAGGACAGGCACTCCCGCCTTCGTGCCCAAATGTTGCATTTCCCAAGACCACCCTGGCCCACCACGCCTCCATCCTGTGCCTATAAAACCCCCTGAGACCCTTGGCTGGGTGCAGTGGCACACGTCTGTAATCCCAGCACTTTGGGAGGCCGAGGTGGGTGAATCACTTGAGGTGAAGAGTTCTAGACCAGCCTGGCCAACATGGTGAAACCCCATCTATACTAAAAAAAATATACAAAAAATTAGCTGGGTGTGGGCCAGGTGCAGTGGCTCAAGCCTGTAATCCCAGCACTTTGGGAGGCTGAGGCGGGTGGATCATGAGGTCAGGAGTTCAAGATCAATCTCGCCAAGATGGTGAAACCCCGTCTCTACTAAAAATACAAAAAAAAAAAAAAATTAGCCAGGCATGGTGGCGGGCGCCTGTAATCTCAGCTACTCGGGAGGCTAGGGCAGAGAACTGCTTCAACCCAGGAGGCAGAGAATGAAGTGAGCCGAGAACGTGCCACTGCATTCCAGTCTGGGAGACAGAGCAAAACTCTGTCTCAAAAAAAAAAAAAAAAAAAAAAAAAGTAAATAAAAAATAAAGGGGCCGGGCGCGGTGGCTCATGCCTGTAATCACAGCACTTTGGGAGGCTGAGGCAGGCGGATCACGAGGTCAAGAGATCCAGACCATCCTGGCTAACACGATGAAACCCTGTCTCTACCAAAAATACAAAAAATTAGCCGGGAATGGTGGCGGGCGCCTGTAGTCCCAGCTACTTGGGAGGCTGAGGCAGGAGAATGGTGTGAACCCGGGAGGTGGAACTTGCAATGAGCCAAGCGGGCGCCGCTGCACTCCAGCCTGGGCGACAGAGCGAGACTCCGTCTCAATAAATAAATAAATAAATAAAATAAAATTACCTGGGTGTGGTGATGGACGCTTGTAATCCCAGGTACTCGGGAGGCTGAGGCAGGAGCATCAATTGAGCCTCGGAGACAGAGGTTGCAGTGAGCTGAGATCAAGCCACTGCACTCCAGCCTGGGCAACAGAGTGAGACTCTGTCTCAAAAAAACCAAAAACCAACCAACCAACCAAACAAAAACCCCTGAGACCCTTGCAAGCAGGCACACAAGTGGCTGGACGTCGAGAGGAACACATTGGCAGAAGAAGACACAAGCAGCCGGATGGCTAAAGGACAGCTAGGGGAGCACGCCTGCGGAAGAGCACCTGGCATTCTTCCGGCACACCAGCAACTAGGTGGAGGTTGGCCAGGGCAGTTGAAGGAGAGTTCAGGCCACCTAGCAACCTGACTCCAGGGGAAAACCATCTCCCTTCTGGCTCCTTCATCTGCTAAGAGTTACTTCCACTCAATAAAACCTTGTACTCTTTCTCCAAGCTCACGTGTGATCTGATTCTTTCAGTACACCAAGGCAAGAACCCAGGATACAGAAAGCCCTCTGTCCTTGCAATAAACAGGAGTCTAATTGAGCTAACTAACACAGCTGCCTACGGATGGCTAAACTAAAAGAGCACCATGTAACACACACCCACTGGGCCTTCAGGAGCTATAAACATTCACCCCCAGACACTGCCGTGGGTTCGGAGCCCCACAACCTGCCCGTCTGTATGCTCCCCTAAAGGTTTGAGCAGCGGGGCCCTGAAGAAGCGAGCCACTCCCCCATCACTCACCCTGCAAAGGGGGACAAGGAAACTTTTCCAATTTCAAAGCCATATCACTAGGAGAAAAGAAGAAACAGACACCAGATCCTGTGTGGGGAGACTCACTAGTATGTGTGAGGGCAAGAGAAATGGATAGCAGGCAAGACATTAAAAGAATTTCTAACTTAATTAGTAGGTTTGTTTTCTGTGAAAGAGGGAGAGTTGCTGGGATGGAGTGCAAAAAAGAGAAGTTTCAAAATAACTAGTGTGAAGTAATGGGGAAGGAAGTGTCTAGGGCCAGAGCAAAAAGGATTACAAAGCAAACTGAGGAACCATTTGAGCGTCTGAATTTATCGTGGCACCAATTAATTGATTGATTGATTCAGTCATTATTGGATGCTTCACAAGGTTTAGGTAATGTTGGTGCTGAAGGATTCACTGAGGACTAAAAGATTCAGACAAGCAAGAGTCCATCCACTCCAGAGGAGGCAGAAAGCTGCCATGCTAGGCAAAGGCCAGACAAATGTATCAGGGAAAGCTTTGCTGAGGTTTTAAGGTCCAAGATGAGTTCTGATTGGTTGATGGGGGTGAGCCAAGACAACAACTGTTACTCCTGGGTAGATTTCCCAAGCCATATCCACATTCATGCATGGCATGAAGTCCCATGCCAGCCACTATTGTAGCTGTTGGTAAGTATAAGTCAATTTTCATTTGAACTAACATGCTTGCTCTATACCTCAATATGTGAAAGATATGAAATATTTCATATTTAGGTGGTTGGCAAATACAGAAATAATATCTTTATAAAGGTCTACTAAAAATAGTTTCAAGAATTAGTAGCTACAGTCATATTCTTTTTTTTTTATTTTCTAGGAGGTAATCTAGTTTCATGAAAGCAAAGAAGAGAAGGAATGGAATATAATGTGCGTGTTCCAATCACTTTGTTCATCACTAACACATTTCACTCCTCGCCTGCTTAGAAAGCCAATAAGCCAGCAAACCCCCAGGCCAGGGCCCAGGAACTGGCATCCATTCTAGCCCTTGGAAGCAAGTCAGACCAATTACAGGTTGTGGAGACACTGCAGTTTGTTTGAAAATATTAAGTAGGTCAAATTGTCCTGTGAAATGTAGGCTGCCAATTTCTTTGTTAGTAAGAAGACCATTTATTAATGTATTCAACATCTGTTTCTTGAGTGCAAGGCAATTTGATGGAGATTTTGGGTCTTACTAAAATAAATCAGAGGCCCTGTCCTCTGGAGACGACCTGCAGTCTAGAAGGGAGATGTCTACACAAGGCTCATACAGAGCAGCAAGGTTATGTGGCCAAGAAATTTCACAATAACACAGAGTAATCAGCCCATTGATGTTTTTGGGATCTCCCACTGGCAGCGAAGTTCAGGAGCAGTGAAAAAAAATACCCAGATTTCCAGGTCAGCATGCAGCTGCTAAGCTGGCCCATGACACTATATATAGTCTAGGTGTCCTGAAACTTTACAGCACCTTTTAAAATCATGTCCAGAAAAATTAGTTAAAATCAAACTGGATTAATGAAAGTCGTGCACTGATTTAGAGGCAGGCAAAAATGCCAAAATGTGCCAAGAGAAAAGCAGAAAGAAGCAACATCATACAGCTTAGAGGTCAGGGGTGATCTTCTGTAGATGCCCGAGCAGAACATTGGCAATCAGGAGGATGAGTACAGGCAGCTTATCTGTGAACAAGCTGAGCTGCAACTGAGCAGCAAAAGAGCAGTAGAACAGATAGTGGAGAGGATTATGAGTAGAAAAATAATGACCTCTACGGAGTCACAGGAAACGTGTACGGCTGACATCCTTCCATCCTACAGGGAGATGCTGTTGCAAAGTTTAAAGGAAGCTTTCCCTAAGATGTACAAGCTGGGGAACCTAGAGAACATGCTGGTAGCAGGACCTAAATAATGCTATGGGGCATAGAAGAGTAGGTAGCAGGGCTTCACGGATGACCAGAAGAAAGGGAAAGGCAGCAACAGTCCTACTTTGCCTAAATTGAGGGAAGAAATTGTCACCTACACCAGGTAAGTATCCTTCATGAGCATTCCCAGAGCATCTCAAGGTTTCTTTGTTTTCTTTGTTTTTGTTTTGAAACAGGATCTCTGTTGCCTGGGCTGTTGTCGCTCTATGCCCAGGAATAGCTCACTGTAGCCTCAACCTATTGGGTTCAAGCAGTCCCCCAGCTAAGTCTCCCAAATAGCTGGAGTAGCTGGGGCTATAGGCACATGCCACCACACACAGCTAATTTTATTTTTAGTACAGACAAAGCCTTGCTATGTTGCCCAGTCTGAGCATTTTGAGTTTATGCTTCGCATGGCACAGGCTTGTAATTGCCTGCTTACTTGTATATGCTCTTGCCTAGACCAACATCTCCTTGAAGTATCCATTATTTCTCTGTTTTCATTACCCAGCACATTACTTAGCATATAGGTATCATTCAATGTTTGCTAAATGAAACAGTGATCAAATGACTTCTTGTTGGGTTTTGTTTGCATGTAGGATATAGGAGTGTGAATAGCAAGGCATTGGATCAGGAAGACAGAGTGAACCTACAGTGAATATTTGCCCTTTGCCCAGCATGTAAATCATCTCCCTTTGCTTTTGAGGAATTTTCAGTTTCCTTTGTGGAATTCACCACTTTTGAGTCACGGAAGGAGGTACATCCCACCTACCATTAAAGATGGCCAATCTGCCAATTGCTCTTCCTCAACCTCCCTTGCTGCTGGGGCATGAGCACATCACCTAAGTTCTAACAATCAGACCACTCCCCAGATTTTGAATAGAAAGCGTGTGATGCAAGGAGGGACAGAAAAAAATCCACTGTGGTTTGGTGACAGTTGCAGAATTCAGTGCTTGGGGCAGTAGCATGATGGCTGCCATAGAAGACAGTGCACATGGCAATCACATCATAGTGGGAACTGTCTCTGCTAGCATTCTGTGACAGCAACTGTGGTGTCCTCATCCAGCCAGTTCCGTGGCATTATTTTGAGAATTCATTCTGGCAATACAAGCTTCTGAGTCTGTTTCCAGCCCTCCTGACAAGTCTGTAATCTGCCCAATATCTTTTTTTAAAAAATTCCTTTCTTGTTTAAGTCAACCAGAGTCAGTTTCTGTAACTTGCAATTTGGAACCCTGACTGATATAGGGCTAAATTCTGGGGGACCAGGCTAGAACTTTCACATATCATCTGCAGGCAGCAGGGGACCATTTAGACTTCCAAGGGTGTCGTGACAATCACAGAAGTGCTCTAAGAACATCAAACTGTCAGTGGTATGTAGTATGAACTAGAAGAAGATGGATCTTGAAGAAGAAAAAAGACCAGGTAGGAAGGTTTTGCACCTATACACATGAGAAGTAATGCAGTAATGAAGGACTAAGCTAGGAGATTTGTAACTAGAATGAAGAAAAGAGGTCTGTTTCTAATTCCTTGTCTGGTTTTCCACAGGGAATTTGGTCTAAAATTAGGGAAAATTGTGCTTCCACAGAAAATGCATTGTTTAGATCACACCTTTCCAGGTTATCTTATTATACTCTTTCATAGTCTTCCAGCTATTTTACAACTCTGTATATTGTGGACAACTGATAGCAATGCAAAGTAATTCTTGTCTATAGATATGTAAATTATGCCTACTAGAAGTTCTATTGACTTTCTTCCCCACTGTGGAAGAGGCCAGTTTTGCCTCCATTTGCACATTTGTTTTAACATTTCTGATCCATAAATTAACATTTACAAAATTATCCCTTGAACTGGTTGAAACACCTCACCAGTTTCTTCTTTAATGAATCAAATAAAACCTTTACCTTGTGTTTGTATTTACATCTGTAGGAGACCTTGTTTTTGAAAAATTTAAGCTTTCATTTCTTTCTTTGTACATGGCTTCTTGAAAAAAAAAGCTCCAAAATGGACATAAGTTACTGTTATTCCTGCTATTATCAATTGATTTTGAACACTAGAGGTAAGGGTCTAGTACATGACAGGATTTATCTTAAAGAGGCTGTAGAGGAGGAAAAACTTTCCCTCTACTTTCTTAGGTTCAGTATCTGGAGATTGAAAATTAAACTGAGAAAAGAAAGATTAACAGGGGAAAAGGTTTATTTCACATGGACACAAGGAAGTGGGAGACTCACAGAATAAAAGTGAAAACTCCAAAGTTGTGGTTAGACCCAGGTACTTACACACTATTTTAGCAAAGGGTGATAAAGTATGGAGAAAGGACTAGACAAAGGAAAAGAGGAATTTGGTTTCTAGAGAGGGTAACTTGTGGGAAGGTGACTAGGAAATTGTTATGGTCTGAATATGATTTGTCCCCACCAAAACTCATGTTGAGGCTTGGTCCCTAATGTGGCAGTGTTGGGAGGTGGTACCTTTAAAAGGTGATTAGAGGCCAGGAGCAGTGGCTCATGCCTGTAATCCCAGCACTTTGGGAGGCCGAGGCGGGCGGATCATGATGTGAAGAGATCGAGACCAGCCTGGCCAACACGGTGAAGCCCCGTCTCTACTAAAAATACAAAAATTAGCTGGGCTTGGTGGTGCATGCCTGTGGTCCCAGCTACTCGGGAGGCTGAGGCAGGAGAATCACTTGAACCTGGGAGGCGGAGTTTGCAGTGAGCCGAGATCACGCCACTACACTCCAGCCTGACGACAGAGCAAGACTCTGTCTCAAAAAAAAAAAAAAAAAAAAGGGGGTGATTAGATTGTTAAAATGGATTAATGTCTTTTTTGTGGGACTGGGTTAGTTCTTGCAGGGATGGATTAGTTCTCATGGGAATGGACAAGTTCCCAAGAAAGCAGTTGTTATAAGGTGAGATTGCCTCTCATGTTTTGCCTTTTTTCGCACATGCCCAGTTCCCCTTACATTATCTGCTATGTTTTGATGAAGCAAAGGCCCTCACTAGAAACCACCAGACGGGGCCACCAAATCTCGAACTTCCCAGCCTACAGAACCATGAGCAAAACAAATCTTCTTTAAAAAAAAATTAAATCTGTATCAGAAATCCTGTTATAACAACACAAAAATGAACTAAGAAATGTATGGTAAATAAGCATTATTTAGTAAAGTCTGTTATGTAGACTCAGTCATCTCAAGTGATAAGAGTTGTCTCCTGAGTCTTTCTTCTCTTCCTCTTATGGAAAAAGGAGGTCACCTGTGCTTTGCAAGTGTGGGTTTCCTTTACAAAGATTTCCTTTACAAAAGGGAAATTTATGCCCTTTTAAGCAGAAAAGGGAATGGCCTAGAGTGTCGCCTATGTTTGCTGTTTCTTAATTGCCTTCAGTTCAAAATAATCCTTATGCCAAAGTGACATATTTTGGGGTGATATTCTGATCCCTTCCAACTGCCATAACGAAGTACCACAGACTGGAAGACTTTCACAAAGCTGACTCATTTATATGTAAAGTATTTGTCACCCAGTGTCCTAAATACATAGAAGTGTATGAGGGATTAAAATCCCTGCATATCCGATAGAGCCCTAAGTAGATCTCAATCAATATGAATGAATGGATGGGCGATTATGTTTATAGTGCCTGTCTTATGGCTGCGTGCTAAATCCTTTTCAGTGGACTCCAAGGAAGTGACCCAATTCTCTGGTTATATTAGAATTTGGTTATATGGAATATAGCTTAAAATAAGTGGACCATCAGCTGAAAGTAAGAAATCTTTGAGTCTTACAGCTATTTCATTGAAATAGAATTTGATTTGTAGCACAATCGTAAAAGGTGGTCTAGCAGTGCAAGATATTCTTCTATGGGATCATGAATACTGGTCTATTTTTTAGACAGATATATCTCAGAAGCTAACATTCAGAAATGTGCTAACACAATATGTCACAATATGTTATTTAACAAAAATATAGAAAAAAGCCATATCTGCCACAAATGAGGAGTGTCATTAAAGCATCAGCTGCAAGTATTCACAGGCTTCTGACTTGGCAATTGGCTACAGAGAACCACTTACTCAAGCAATTCCTCACTATTAGCTTTTGCTTGTTGCTCTTGGCTTCAGCACAAAGTTGCTTTTAAAAGCAGGTGACAAAATGAAAACCTCAAGTATATGAACTTATTTCAGGTCATTTGTAACTTCTCAGATTGTTGGTTAAAAAAATGGTTTGCCAAGAGTATTAATAGGCTTGCATGGTTTTCATAAACCACCTGAATAAGGTGCTTCTCAGAAGGAACCACGCCATTCATAAAGCAAGGACTCTGGAGCCAGATGGAATGCGTGCGAAGTATGGCTCTACCATCTCCTAACTGTTTGATGCTGAGAAAATGATTTAAATCTCCCTATGTCTTGGTTACTTACCAGTAAATCTCAGAATCCTCATGGGGAGTGAATATCTAAAGCACTTAGCATAAAGTCTCGTCCACAGGAATGCTATATAAGTATTTGCTGATAATATGGAGATGTGTATTTATTGATTGGAAAAAGAATTCCTGCAAACTACAATGGTTCTGGCTACTTCTCAACATGGGGAAGAGAAGGGGCAGCCTCAACATTGCCAACATGTGGGGAGAACCAAGATGACTGGCCATTCACTTCTCTATTACAATATTTCCTCTCTCCCATCCACCTTTCCCATATTTCTGGGAAAGGTGCCTGATAATGAAAACAAGTTGTTAGCAGGACCTCTCATGTGATGTGAGAGGGATGGTACCGGATCTGGAGCCCATTCTTCAGGGGAAATTTTCTGATTCTTTGTCAGCTTAGTGAGAATGATCAAAATGTCTTTCAATGATGATTTCTGTTCATTTTAGCAAATCTCATCCCAAATTGCGAACATAAAAAAAAGTCGATAGCATCTTCCTTTATTTCCTTTGCTAAATAGTTGAGAAGCGTGAGATAGGTCCTTACAGCTTCAGGCTTGTCTTCAAGAGTAAGTCCAAAAAAGACGTAAACAGATTTCCTGCTTCAGGGACAGGCTGACAAGGGTTAACATTTTGCTGAGGATTCCATTTGTGTGCTCTGTAAGGAAATAGGCAATGCCTCACAGGATCCCATTACCCAAACAGGAGAAGCTAGGAGCCTTGGGAAGTATTTACCTGGGGCATGAATGGGTCACATAACTTCATATAACTTGCAACACAGCATTTGTTTAACATTCAAGTAAGATTAGAGGGGAAAAAAGGTGTGCGTGCGTGCGCGCGCACACACACACACACACACACACACAGAGAAGGAGGAACTTAAACCAGCTATGGTGAAGACAACCTAAAGGTCAAAATTGTAATATTAAATAAATCTTACAAGATTTTATAAACCGTAATTTATTGTCTATGTGCAACTGACATTTTAGCTCTTGGTTTAATACCAGACACTTCAAAGTATTCTTGTAGAAGAATGGTTGATAACCCTCTTACACAGTATAATTGGAATTCTGCATGTTAGAACATTTGGTTTCCGAAAGATTTTTGTAAATGTTAATAGCTGTCTTTTAAAATGGTGTAAGTGTGAAATGCTATGAAAAGCAAAGGTTTAAATGTCACTCTGTCTATAATTTTCATATTGTAAAAACTAAATAAGTTTTTTAAAATGGAAAACCTAAAAGCCTGCTGCAAGTTTGAAGATATCAGCTCATTCATTCTTCCTTTTTGAAATGGATATGACATTTAACCAAATGAGCCAAATTTAGAATTAAAGGTGATCTGTTTTTTCTAAAATTTAACATTGAACATTTCGCCTAAACTGAAAAGCAATTATATTTACAGAGTTCCCTACTTCTTCCCACATTGCATGAGCTTATGATTAAAGATCTGCCTTTAAAGTATTCATCTGATCAGCCACCCAGCTACACATAGTCATTACCATCTGAATTTTCATTCTGGACTCCAGCCAGTCTGGCTGAGGCAGTATCTGGGCTCTTTGTATAGAGGCAGAGCCAATGCATTTCTTCCCAGAGTACATTTCTTCCCACTATGAAAATAAAAAATGCCTTTTCCCCCTTCTCCTTTCTTGTTTTTTTTTTGTTTGTTTGTTTGTTTGTTTTTCTCTCAGGTTGGCTTTTACTTCTTTGTGAATATTTACTGTGTAAGCGGGAAAGTGTTCATTTTCATCCATTACCCCTCCTTGGGAATCTGAATTCTGCATCATCTCTGGTACTTGGCAGCCTGCGTACATAGGCCAAGAATGAGCATCCTACAAACAAGAAAATAAATAAACCTGATTCACCTAGAATAGGGTCCGAACATTACTGCTCAAACTCCATTTCACCTAAGTCCTGTTTAATGGACCAGTGTATTTGGTGTTGGGTATGTGGCTGCTATTAGAAATTTGTTACTTTTCATAAGTACCAAAGGTTGCAGGGGAATCAATTAATAAAAACGTAAATGAGATGGCATTCAAGAATTTCCCTCTAATCCATCGCACTCATTCAATGCAGTAGTGTTACAATATATTTTGCTGGTTGAAAGAGAAAAGAGCCCAGTTATTGTTCAAACGCCAGGAAGTACAAGTAACTTGTACCTAACTTACCTCTGCTCCTGTAAGCACATACTGTAGATCTCAGCATCCTTTGCCTTGTGCAGCTAACAAGAGAAAGTAAGTTGGGTACAGCTGGTTTAATACACACTAAGGCTATTTTCACAGAATCATTTATTCATTCTCCCTCAGCCTTTAACTCTACGAATAGAAACCAGTTTTAGGCTAAGCTCCTATTAGAGGCAGAATCAAGAGATACAGTATTGGCCAAATCCAATATTTTCTATTGGGATAAATTGGGGATGTATGTAATCTGTTCCTCTTTCATTTTAACTTACATCTTAAGAATATTATATCACTTTGACCCAGTACACTGGACAATGCCTCCCTCTTCACCATAGGGAAGAAAAAAGATGCATCCTTCTATATGAAAGTGGGATTTTTTTTTTTATATCCTGGGAGAGGCCTTAATAAGTGATTAACCCTGTTATTTAATTATGACACAGGAGCTGAGGTTCTCAAACTTTAGCAAGCATCAGAATCACCTAGAGGGTTTGTTAAAACACAGATTGCTGAGTCCTGTCCCAGTTTCTGAGTCAGTAGATCTAGAACAGGGCTGAGAATGTGCATTTCTAAAAAGTTCCCAGATGGTACTGATGCTGCTTTTTCCACACTTTGAGAACCACTGAAATAGTGTGTTTTTCCAGCACCAAAGCCAAGGATTAACTGGGTTATAGCTAACAACCCTAAATAGCACACTCACTAAGTCACCTAAGGGCATACTTTATATTCTGCTTTTCCCGGTTTACTAAAGAGACAGCACCACACTGGATGATTTACAAAGATCATTTCTAATGGCATGGGTCATGGACTGGTAAAACTGCTTAAAAATGTTCCCAACTAAATTATTGTGAGCACGTTCTATTTGGGGCTTTAATTAATCATTCATTCCTATTTTTCTTCCTGAAAAACAAAAATAATAATATAATAACTTCCATTTGTTAACTTCTTCCTACAATGCTACTGGCTCTGTGTTGCCTGGTTCCCATCAGTTTACCTCATTCAACCTTCACTGCAATCAAGGAGGAAGCTTTATCATCCCTATCTGACAGAACTGAGGACACGGCTGAAGGAGATTAAAAGCACATTTGGAAATACCGCTTTAGATACTCTACAAGTTAACCTTGGAATAAACCAGACTATCAGAGAGCATTGTCACTCACTGACGGATTTCTTTCATTCCTCTCTGCTTTGGCATTAGGCAGTCAGCCACATCAAGAGACTTCATAAGAAACAGCCCTGTAACTCATTTGTTGCTTTCCTGTAAGAATGTTGTCAAGGACATTATTTACTTCATTACAAAGGGTCTTCTTTGTGCTGGAGAAACTTCTCTCAGATCTCTGTGCCAGGAAGAATGGTGTTTCTCCCAAACACTGGGTTTGATGTTACAGATAGTACAAATTATATATCCAGGCACATCCTCCTTTAGTGAGTATATACAAACTGGCTTCATTTTTTTCATCTTCCAACTTCTCCATAATAATATTTACTTTTAAAAATGTTCTTAACAATGAATATGACCAAGACAATTTGAGGAAACCAATCATAAACTTTGTGTCAATATAGTAAGCATGTTTCCTGTAGGGAGATACCACTGTTCCCACTAAAATAGAACACAACAAAAGGAGGCAGGAGAGAAATGAATGACTTAGGACCTGTCTAGATTGAAAAGGCAAACTAGAAGTGGTGCACACCTAACTTGTTTGAAAAGACTTTGTCAACTATTATTCTTGTACTCTTGGCATTTCTGTGTTCTCCTCATTCCTATTTCATTCCTATTCCCCTTTAATATTTCCTTTACATACCTGATACCTTCCCTCCCAAAAATGGTGTGTGTCTATGTAGTTCCTTGATGATTTTGTCAACGAATAATAAACCTTGGGTTTTGGATGAGGAGGTGAAAAGAAAGGGCTCTGCTTGATTCTGCACAGGTCTATACACCACAGGGCAAGGAAAAAAGGAAAATCCAAATGTGTTTAGTCAAGATGTTTTCCTAAACTATTGAAGAAATCTTATCTGGCCTCCTCTTAAAATACGTAAGAACTGTTTCCAGCTGCTTGTTATTTGGCTGTGCTTATTTTAGACCAAAGCCAATAAAAAAAATGAGACTCTTCCCACAGTTTACTTATTAATTATACAGGAGAAAATAGTAGCTTAACAGGAGAACTCTGGTGGACACCCTTTTACCCAACTTAGCAATACTACCAGCGGGATGAACAGGCACCATGTGTCTGCTTGTGTGACAGTGTGACAAAACACAATACCACTTACCTTGCATTCCTGAGGGGAGAAAAAAGTGCATCCTGAATCTAATTATAGGGAAACATGGGATAAACCCAAACCGAGGGACATTCTACAAAATAAATGGCCTATATTCTTCAAAACAATATCATGAAAGACAAAAAAAAGGTAAGGAAACATTCCAGATTAAAGGAGATTAAAGAATCATAGAAACTAAACCTAACACAAAATCCCAGACTGGGCTCTGAACCAGGGGGAAAAATGCTATAAAGAATATTACTGGAGTAGTGGTTCGTGCCTGTAGTCCCAGATACTCATGGGGGAGGCTAAGGAGGGAGGATAGCTTAATCCCAGGAGTTCAAGCCTGCAATGAGCTATGAGTAGACCACTGCACTCCAGCCTGGGCATCACAGCTAAACCCTGCCGCATACCCCCCAACCAAGGAAAAGACATTTTTGGAGCCTCTGGCAAATTAGAATAAAGATCTCTAGATTTGATAAGGGATTGTATTAATATTTCACATTTTGATAATTGTAACATTGTTATGTGAGCAAATATTCATGTTTTTAGGAAATACACACTGAACTATTTAGGGGTAAAGAAGAACTGTGCCTACAGCTTACCCTCAAATGATTCAGAAAAATAGAATCACATAATCATTTTATGTAGATGATAGAGATAAATACAGACATAGGTGCATTTACCCCATGTTCACGATGCAGCACGTTCATCACACAGCACGATGGGATAGGTGGATGGATTCACAGATGGATGGATAGTTAAAGATATGAAAGTAAATGAGGCAAAAGGTTAAAAACTGTGAATCCAGGTGAAGAGTATACAGTAGTTCTTTGTACTATTATTGCAATTTTCTCTGTTTGAAATTATCACAAAATGTTCGAGGTTTGTTTTGGAAAAAACAATAGCCACAGAGTATTTGTTTTCCCTAAGTAATAGTGCATGAAGTGTTTGTGATGTGGCAAAGCAAATAGCTGCAAAATAAAGTTATTCACATAACAAGTATGGTCATCTTAAAAGCATGATGCCTAGTGAAAACCACTTCCTTTCATGCACAGTCTTGGCTATATCTTTTTAAAATTTTTTTGAAGCACTGGGGTTGATTATTCACACCACAGAGTTTTCATGTGGTAGCAATGTTATGCACGCCATCTTTAAAACATGCTTAGCTCTCAAAAAGCCCTTCCCCCTACCCTCTAAAAAGCACTGGAACACACCAAAGCCTAGGAGGTACCAGCTGGAGTCATATATTCTGTTTTCTCTGACAAGGGTAGTGCCATTATAATCCAACAGGCCTATGTGAATGTGCGGCAAACATTCGCTTCAATTTTTATTGTGGAGCATGACAGAAAAGAACATTTGTTCCTTTTCATTCCTGAATGTTTTCATGGTGACATTTCTCAATCTGTGGGTTTGGGGGGGGGGGGTGTGTGTGTGTGTGTGTTTACTGCTTTCTTTTCTCTCAAAGAGATCACCCAATGACCTTGAAATCTGCACTGGCATTTCGCTGGCAGGAAGGGAAGCTCCCTCTTCTCATTTGCAAAATGAATAACAATTTGATCATCCTTAAACTTCTAAAAGGTTAATTATGCTCTCTTCAGGAGTATCGAATAAAAACCTGTTTTATCTCTGCCCAAATGAAACCCACAGGGCTCACCCTCCCTCCAGCTGTGCCAGGAGCCCGAGTCCTTCTGGCTGTCAATTAACCACTATCAACTCCTAGATCTGTGTGAGCTGCTGTAGATTTTCTCATCCCAAAACTATGACAGCCCTCATTTGCTAGAGCTGTGTGGTGACTTTAAAAATTTCTCAGCAGGAAAGTGTTACCAGCTTCGGGTGTGATGGAAAGAAAAGGGAAGCATGAGGAGTGAGCTGGAGAGAAAGAAAGAGAAAGATAAAAAGGTGTTGGATTACTAAAACTTCATTTCACTTCAAAGATTTCCACATCCAAACAAGAATTCAAACAACATAACGAAAATTGGAGGGAAACACTAATAAACATAACAACCATAAAAATTAAAAGCAAATTTAAAATATGTAAGCTCTGCTGCAGCCAGAAGCATTAGATTCTTGCTAGTTCTCAAAGAAGGTACACTTCTGCACACTCAACGATGATGGTGCCCGTGTGTCAACACTCATGGTGGGAGTGGTCAACAAGACTTTGTATGGAAAAGGCTCAACATCTACCCCCCTCCCCTTTAACATTGCTAAGCTGCTACTATTTCTTGGCCATAAACAGCCTCTTTAGTTATAAGCCAGAAGCCATATCTTTAAAAGCAAGTCTAAGAGAGTTACATTTCATTTTTATTACAAGAAAACGTCATCTTTCAAAGAAAAGCGATGGCAGAGAATGGCAGCTCATGCTAGGGGGCAGGAAATCCTGCTTTTGCCTGACACTCATGGCTCCTTGTTTTAATAACTCATACTGTCTCACATAAGCCAACCAAGCATTATTATATTTGAAAACATAAACAGAAGATGGAACAAGCAACATAGTTTTTTCTAGAGGAAGCATGTTACTATACACAACAGCTCAGGTGTTTTAACAATTGTGTAATTACCAAGATATCCTACAGAGCCTGATGTTTTGACTAGACTGAAGCATGTTATGTGTGTAAAAATAAAAAAGGCCTCTGTGCAACTTCACCCCGTGTTCGCCATGCAGTGAGTAAGTGGGTGATAAAACAGCAAGTCTCTTAGTCTCTTATTTCTTTTTTCTCTTTTCTTTTTCTTTCTTTCTTCCTTCCTTCCTCTTTCTTTCTTTCTCTTTCCCTCCCTCCCTCCCTTCCTTCCTCTTTCTTTCCTTCTTTTTCTTTTCTTCTTTCCTTCTTTCTTTCTTCATCCCATGTTCACCATGCAGTGACTAAATGGGTGATAGAACAGCAAGTCTCTTAGTCTCTTCTTTTTTCTTTCTTTCTTTCTCTCTCTCTCTCTCTTTCTCTCTCTTTCTTTCTTTCTTTCTTTCCTCCTTTCCTTCCTTCTTTCTTTCTTTTTCAGGTGTCACCCAGGTGGGAGGGAGTACAGTGGCATGATCATAGCTCATAGCCTCAAACTCCTGGGTTCAAGTGATCCTCCACCTCAGCCAATGTGGGGATAGAGATGCTCACCACCATATCCAGCTAACTTTTCTCTTTTTTATAGACACAGGGGTCTCACTATGTTGCCCAGGCTGGTATTGAGCTCCTGGGCTCAAGCAATCCTCCTGCCTCAGCCTTCCAAATAATGCCTGAGATTACTGGTGCAAGCCACCAGGCCTGGCCCTTTATTTCTTCAGCAACGTCTCTGTAAGAAGATCTAGTGGAGACTACAACTTTCCAATGACTTCATGAAAAATGAAATCATTTTTACCAAGAAGCACTAATGCAAATTCGGAGTTTTGGTTGTTCTTCTTCCTGGATGTGTGAGTATGTGTGTGTGGCAATATACGTAACATAAAACTTACCAATTTTACAATTTTCAAATGTATATTAAGCACATTTCAAGTGGTGTTAAGTACATTCACAATATTGTAGGTACTTCACCACAACCATCTCTAGAACTTTTTTGTCATCCCAAAGAGAAACTCCCCCATTACCCCTTTCCCTACCCGCTGGTAACCTCTGCTCTACATCCTGTGTCAATGAATTTGCCATTTTAGGTACCTCACACAAATTAAATCATATAATATTTGTCCTTCTGTGCCTGGCTTATTTTACTTAGCATGTTTTCAAGATTCATTGATGTTGTGGCATGTAATAGAATCACATTTCTGTTTTTAAGGCTAAATAACATTCATATATATATGCCACATTTTGTTTATCCATTCGTCTGTTGATGGGCATTTGGGTTATTTCTACCTTTTGGTTATCATGAATAATGCTGCTATGAACATTGGTGTGTTTGAGTCCCTACTTTCAATTCTTTGGGATATATACCTAGAAGTGGAATTATAAAGTATATACTGTAGTTTTTATGTATAATAATTGTCTTAGCCAGGCCAACACACGTGTTGCTTTATGTGAGGTAAAAAAATAGAATATAAATTTTACTTAGCAAATATTGGATATTATCATGCTTACATTCTATTTCAACATGGTTTTTTTGTTGTTACTCAAGTATTTGACTAATTATAGGAAGATTTTAAAACTTTAGTAATGGGGGAAGAAACTGAATTCATGCTCTTTCTAATTTTCTTTTAGCAAAAATATAGAGTTTAGGTCTGTCTTAGTCTGTTTTGTGTTGCTATAACAGAATACTCAAAACTGGCTAATTTTTTTTTTTTCCAAGATGGAGTCTAGCCCTGTCGCCCAGGCTGGAGTGCAGTGGTGCGATCTCGGCTCACTACAAGCTCCACCTCCCGGGTTCAAGCGATTCTCCTGCCTCAGCCTCCCAAGTAGCTGGGATTACAGATGCACACCTCCATGCCCAGCTAATTTTTATATTTTTAGTAGAGATGGGGTTTCACCATGTTGGCTAGGCTGGTCTCAAACTCCTGACCTTGTGATCCACCCGCCCCCTCAGCCTCCCAAAGTGCTGGGATTACAGGTGTGAGCCACCACGCCCGGCCTGAAACTGGCTTATTTGTTTTTAAAGATTTATTTAGCTCATGGTTCTGCAGGCTGGGAAGTTCAAGATTGGGCAGCCACATCTGGTGGCTTCTGGTGAATGCCTCATGCTGCATCAGAACATGGCAGAGAAACAAAAGGGGAAGCAGGGCCAGGCGCGGTGGTTCACACCTGTAATCCCAGCACTTTGGGAGGCCAAGGCGGGCAGATCGCCTGAGGTCTGGAGTTTGAGACCAGCCTGACCAACATGGAGAAAACCCATCGCTACTAAAAATACAAAATTAGCTGGGCGTGGTGGCACATGCCTGTCATCTCAGCTACTCTCGGGAGGCTGAGGCAGGAAAATCGCTTGAACCTTGGAGGGAGAGGTTGCCGTGAGCCAAGATTGTGCCATTGCACTCCAGCCTGGGCAACAAGAGCGAAACTCTGTCTCAAAAAAAAAAAGGGGGGGTGAAGCAGGCACTTGCCAAAAAGGGCAAACATTAGAGGTGTCCTCACTTTGTAACTACCTGCATTCTTGGTAACTAACCCAGTCCCTTGAGAGTGAGAACTCACTCTTGAGACAAAGGCATTGAGACCTCTTAATGACCTAATTGCCGTTTTTTTTGTTTTTGTTTTTGTTTTTTTTTTTTTTGAGACGGAGTCTTGCTCTGTCGCCCAGGTTGGAGTGCAGTGGCGCGATCTCGGCTCACTGCAAGCTCCGCCTCCTGGGTTCATGCCATTCTCCTGCCTCAGCCTCCCAAATAGCTGGAACTACAGGCGCCCGCCACCATGCCCTGCTAATTTTTTTTTTTTTTTTTTTTTTTGGTATTTTTAGTAGAGACAGGGTTTCACCGTGTTAGCCAGGATGGTCTCAATCTCCTGACCTCGTGATCCACCCGCCTCGGCCTCCCAAAGTGCTGAGATTACAGGCGTGAGCCACCGTGCCTGGCACCTAATTGCCTTTTAAAGACCACCTCCCAACACTGCCGCACTGGGGACCAAGCCTCAACATGAATTTTCGTGGGGACAAAACATATTCAAACAATAGTAAGGTCCAAACTAAAGCACTAACATGGGCAATAAGCATTTTCCTCTGAGTGGTGGTTGGAGGAAGAACTTCATGTTTATCAAGAGTTATTACCAGTTGGCAGGGACAGTTGACAAGGGTTCCATCTCCACCCTTCTGTATGTCACTTTTCTCCCTGTAGTGGGAAGATTTTCCACTGCCCATGCAGGGTGTCATTTGGCAAACTGTCCCCCATTCTTCCTTTTATATTTTTTTCTTTTTAGAGACAAGGTCTTGCTCTGTCACCCAAACTGGAGTACAGTGGGATGATCTTAGCTCACTGCAACCTCTACCCTACAGACTCAAGCAATCTTTCCACCTGAGCCTCCTGAGTAGCTGAGACCACAAGCACATACCACCACAATCAGCCAATTTTTAAGTTTTTTGGAGAGATAAGGTCTCCCTGTGTTGCCCAGGCTGGGCTCAAGTAATCCACCCACGTTAGCCTCCCAAAGTGCTAAGATTACAGGCATGAGCCACTACATCTGGCCACTGAGCCACCATGCCCAGCCATCCTTCTTTCCTCCCTACAACCCACTGTGCCTTTTGTGAACCAGATAATGCCACTCTTCTGCTCTCAGCTAATGAGAACAGATGGGCACATAATCCAAGGAGGATCAGTCTACAGATTGGCTTGGTGACCAGTGGCCTATGATCCAGGTTTTGGATTGCAAACATGAACAGAACTAATTGGACTCCTATCTCAGGACATGAGAATCAGAAAACTGTTAATGAATCCCAGAGCCACCAAAGAAGTGGGCAAAGATGGTACTAAGAATGCTATGAGATTGTCAGGTTTGGAAAGGACACTGTAAGCCAAAGTTACATGCAAGCTGAAATTATGAGGGAAAAGAGAAAGTCATATATTAAAGAAAAAATGCATCAGATACACAGAGAGAAGTAGATACGTCTTGTGAGATGACACAGTCCATGAGGATGACGGCAAAGCTGCTTGCAAGAGCTGCCTTTGTGTCTAAGTCTTGCCATTTCAAGGTCTCTCCATGTATTTCTTTACCAATAAACCCTTTTGTTACCTGGAGTAAGTCTCTGTCCCTTGCAGTTTAACAAACCTAATTGAAACTCTCTCTTCTATTGTCTCTTCTTCTATATCTACCATCTTCCAATGTCTCTTATTATCCTTCTAAGCCCCTTTCTTTCTTTTTTCTTCTTTTCTCCCCCATGCCTCAACCCTACCTATGCCTCAGGCATACTGCTGGGGCCCATCCCTATAGAAGACCCTAAAAAATGGAAGAGAAATAACACAGCAGTTTGGTTATTTTTTTAAGTGGCAACTTTATTGAGATGTATATCATAATTCAGTATTTTAAAGTATACAATTTAGTGGGTTCTAGTATATTCAGAGTTGTATAGTCATCACAACTGTTTAATTTTAGAACATTTTCATCATCCCAAAAAGAAATCCCATACCCATAAGCAGTCATTCTCCATTTCCTCCTCCCCCTAGTCTCTGAGAACCACCAATCTACTTTCTGTCTCTACAAAGTTGCTTATTCTGGGCATTTCATATAAATACATTATGTACAAAATACAATAATTACAATACATGAGTAGCTTCTTTCACTTAGCATAATGTTTTCAAGGTTCTTCCATGTTGTTGCATGTATGAGTACTTCATTTCATTTCATCATTGAATAATATTCCATTGTATGGGTATAACACATTTTGCTAATCCACTCATAGATTGATAGGCATTTGGGTTGTTTCCAGTTTGGGGCTGTTATAAATAATCCTGCTGTGAATATCTGCATACAGGTTTTTGTGTGCACATGTTTTCAGTTATCTTTGGTATATACCTAGGAATGGAATCGCTGGGTCATATGGCATAATGCAATATATTTAGTTGTCTTTTTGCTCCCCTTTCCCTTTTGCAGACCTTTGGCAGGTTTTGCAGCTATCATTCTATTATTTTCTTTATATTTTCTTTGCATGTTCCTGTTTTCAGTACATCTTTCCATTTTTCTCTTCTTTCTACTTTTCCTTTTATCTGATTATTTGAGTTCATTTAAAAAAAAATCTCATCCTTAAGTAGCTTTCCCTGATGGCTTTTATTATATTCCTTTACAATATTTTCCTTCTCTCTCCCTGTTGCTGATAATGCTTGAATAAACCCAGCTTCACCTAGAGGGAAATAAGTATCATGTGGAATAGAATGACTTGAAGTAGTTCTGTAGAGTAAGAACTTCATAAACAGAAGTACATATTCAAGGGTGCATAGACAGGAGATTACAGTAGCTCATATTTAAATGACCATTGTGGTCATATTTTTATTCCTGTATTTGCCAAGTCTGACCACAAAACTTGATGTTGACCTGCAGTCTCTTCCATCCATCCATCTAAACAAACTGCAAATACAATATGACTCCCAAGTAATTGCTGCGCTGCTGCTATAGGGTATGTCATCAGCAGTACTAACCCTTTGCCTCGGGCACCATATGAACAGTGACAGGCGAATCGCCCTGCTGAGATGAAGAACTCTAAGTGGATTGGGGGAGGCCTTTGACTCATCCCAGCCCCACAGCGTCAGACGTGCTCTTACATTATTCCCACTGTAAACTCAAGTCAGAAGCCGAAAAGTACCAATTTTGCTCAGGGAGATGATTCAGTATTTTTAAAGTTTTTGACTGCTGACCAATTAAAAACCAGATGATACTGTTAACAAGCTCTAAATAAGCCAGAATTTAGAACCATAGAAGGCACCAAAGCACCTACCAGCCCTCCATGCTCAGTGTGAGTGTGAGAGAAATTCAAAGATAATTACAATGATGAGGAGGATGCTGATGACCTTAGGGATACTGGGCATGACTCACATCATTAACCGGAAAGCAGCAAATTCTGTTTCTTAAATATATCTCCAGTGAGCCTCCTATTTACTCCATTTCAGTATTTTTTTTTCAAGATTCTGAAATTGTATCCATTTCCAGTTAATGATTTGAATGCTGCCCAGTATCCCTAAAGCCTTCACCATCATCTTTACCATCGTAATTATCATTGAATGTTTTTATACTCATACTGGGTACGGCTGCATATTAGATGAAGTAATGTGGCTGATTTCACATGTAACTTAAAAAGCATAGTTTCATCCATATTTAGTCAAACCACATAGTTTATGCTATTGAAAATCTACCATTACTAAGACATTTGTTAACAAGCACTTTGCTAAGCCTTTCAGTCTGTGAATGGGGAAGTTGAGACATTTTTCAAAAGGGAAAGCCACACAAACTCATATTCCTAAAATTCATTAATATCACCATTTTGTAAAAGCCATTGGAGATTTTTCAGGACGAGGAGTGACATAAAGAAGCCTGATCCCCAAATTGGTTGGCATTGCCCTTAACTTACAATTTTGAATACTATTCATTGTGTCAGGCAATAGGACTTTTGAGGGCATAGTGGATATGAACAGTAATGAGTTTTGCTTTTATTTTAATTTTTGTGCTCTTTATTATCCAATATACCAAACCCCTTTCCAAATAAAGAGCTGGTACCAATATCAGTCAGGGATTTTCTATCCATGAGTGTATTCTTATTTCTGTGTGATCAGACTTCAGAAAGAGTTCTAAAACAAGCAGTGCTGGCGGTGCTGGATTTTAGAGCAGAGATGCTATAAAAAGTGCATGTTAGAGAAGTTTTGGATAACACAGCATGATGCAAATTGCTACCATACACATCACTTACTGGAACCACGCCGATCTCAGCAGAGGGGACAGGAGTGACATCACCAGCACTGTGACTTGAACTACCCTCAGGAAAACACAGCTGATGGGACAGCGATGGTTGTAGCAGCACAGAGACCTAGCAATGCACGCCATGTGAGACCAATCAAGAAGCAGTTGCTGGAGTTCTCAGTTTCATTTCTCAAATTTTATAGCTAGACCACATACAAAATTTATAAGAGAAGCCTGGGACATTCTGAGGCAATGAAGGGAAGTGGCACACTGAGCATCATTTTATTTTGTTCTTATCAGGTAAGAAATCACCAGAAATGAAAGCTTTCATAGTATCAGCGTTAATAACAAAATGACCCGTACAACAAGAACAGTTCAAGGGCTACTCTGTCCATTTCCTATGCCAAATAGCTCTTGCATTAACACTCTTGCTCTCTTCCCTAAAAGCTTACAGTGTTGAAATTAGAGAAGCACCAGGGGTTACAGCAGGCCAGAATACTGGGACAGACCATATCTAAATGATGCCAGACGCTGAGAAATGCTATCAAGGACCAGCATTTTAAAAAATACCTAGAGAATTATCGAAATTTGTTCTGGTTTATTTTATTTGATTATTATTTTTTGAGATAGTCTCGCTCTGTCACCTAGGCTGGAGTATAGTGGCGTGATCTCGGCTCACTGCAACCTCCACCTCCCAGGTTCAAGCAATGCTCTTGCCTCAGCCCCCCAAGTAGCTGGGATTACACATGCACACCACCACACCCAGTTAATTTTCATATTTTAGTAGAGATGGGGTTTCTCCATGTTGGCCAGACTGGTCTCAAACTCCTGACCTCAGGTGATTCGCCTGCCTTGGCCTCCCAAAGTGCTGGGATTACAGGTGTGAGCCACCACGCCTGGCCCTGATTTATTTTAAATTTAGTGTCAGCTCTCTGGCAATCTCAACTTCTCCTCTTTCTCAATCCAGTGGTTTGCTGGACATTCATTCTCTTAATACTCAGATGCAACCACTAGCTGACCATGAACTGACTCTGTTACCTATTGCTCAAAAATATTTATTAAATACCTTCTATGTGCCGGGTACTGACTAGGTGCTGGAGATGAAATGATTAACAAAACAAACATGATCCTTGCCCTTATGTTGTTTACATATTTACTTGTAGGGGAACAATTAGGGATATCAACCGGGTGCCACTCGAAAATATAAGTAGGAAACACTATTGTAGGAAAACAAAACAAAACAGATGTTATGAATGAGTGTATGGGAGGAACTTGCTTGGTCAGGGAAGACCATACCAGGAAATAGAACCAGACACCTCTTGCCACCTTCTCTTCTAGTGGCATCATCCATGATCCCTTCGTTCTATTGCCAGGACCATGGCAAGAGCCTTTGAAGCAGATTTTCTGATTCACATCCTTATCCCCAACTAGTTCATTTCCATATAGCAGCCAGAGGGAGCCTCCCAAAATGCATGGGAGGTAATTTCTCTTTTTTTGAGACAGAGTCTTGCTCTGTCATCCAGGCTGGAGTACACTGGCGCAATCTCTCAGCTCACTGCAACCTCGCCTCCCGGGTTCAAATGATCCTTCCACCTCAGCCTCCCAAGTAGCTGGGATTACAGGTATGCACCACCACACCTGGCTAAGTTTTTTGTATTTTCCTAGAGATGGGGTTTCACCACGTTGGCCAGGCTGGTCTCGAACTCCTGACCTCAAGTGATCCACCCACCTCGGCCTCCCAAAGTTCTAGAATTACAAGAATGGACCACTGCGCCCAGCTCATGGGAGGTAATTTCCTTCCCCTGCTTGAACTTGTAGTGTAAAGATTAAAGTCCTTTCATGGCCTTCAAGGCACTAGAAGACCTGACGCTCTGCTATCTCTCTGCCCTCGTCTCCAACTACTGTGTTTCTGCCACGCGGGACTCTGTTGTTCTTCAAAAGACCGACACTGACCCTTTCTCAGGGCCTTCCAAATTGTGGCCCCTCCTCCAACAAAGCTCTTCCCCCAGATGTCTGCAGAGTGTCCCCCTCACTTAACACAGACTCTACTGAAATGTTACTTTGCCAGGTCCGCCTTTCCTGCCAATCTGTATAAATGAGGAGCGTCCCACCAGCACTTTCAGGCCCCCACTCGGCTTTCATTTTCTGTACCATACTATATATTGTGTTTCATTTACTTATTGTCTGTTTTTTCCCACTAATGTGCAAACTCATGAGAACAGGGAGCAAATTGGGCTAAAACTATGAGGAAAAGCTGAGCAGAGGGAGCAGCATGTGGGAAATCCTGAGACAGAAGAGCTTGGTGTGCTGAGTCACTGACAGCATTGTGGCTTTATGATTTATCTGGAACCACAGGTGCCTCTAACTCTGAGAACTGATCAAGGGCTTGGACAAAAGAGTGAAAATACCACTAGGAAAAAAAGAGTCCCCTCTGTGCAAAAAGAAGTCCAGATACATAGAGGAAGAGAGAGAACGAGAAGAGACAACTTAACTTTCACTGCTCAGCAAGGCACAAAAAAGGTCATGCTTTAAGAAAGAAATTCTCATTAAATTTCATGATTATTGTTTGTTCTTTATTTTCCTGATAAGATCAAATGAAAAACATCTGCCTTTAAAATATTCCTTTGAGAAAGTTGGTTAGGAGAGCTAGTTGCTTTAGCATGACTCAGTAGCCCACATTTTCAATATCTCTCACCCAGTCTTCATCATTGCCAGGCACTTGTTAAGTTTACAATGTCATTTTTTATGATAAAAGTTAACAAAAATGTATCAGAAATGAATTATAATCATTTTATTTAACTATTCTTTTCTGGGTGCACTGTGCATTGAACAAACATTGAGTATCTACTAAATGCCAAGCCCTGGGTTAAGGTGCCAGGGACACATGGACTCTGCCTTCAAGGGACATCCTGGCCTACCAGCAAGTCAGGTAAAATACCAAAGATAACAGAATTGGTGACAAGGGCTACGACAGGTAAACTGATCTTATAAACCTGAACTGGAAGGAGAATCAAACCTAACACTTCCTGAATCTTGAAACAGGAGCAAGCATCACTAAGGCGAAAATTGGGGGAAGACTCTTACAGGTGGAGACAGCCAAGGAGCAAAGCTCTGAAAACACCAGAGAAGAAGTCCTAGAGGCCCAGGTGCAGTGGCTCATGTCTGTAATCCCAGCACTTTGGGAGAGTAGTACTTTGGGATGGCTGGAGGCCAGGAGTCTGAGACCAGCCTGGACAACATAGTGAGACCTTGTCTCTACTTAAAAAAAAATTAAGTAGTGGGGTACAGTGGTGTGTGACTGTAGTCCCAGCTACTCAGGAGGCTGAGGCAGGAGGATCACCTGAGCCCAGGAGTTTGAGGTCACAGTGAGTTATGATTGAGCCAATGCACTCCAGCTTAGGCAACAGCAAAACTTTGTCTGAAAAAAAGAAAAAAAAAAAAAAGCCCTAATGGAGGAATCCTTTAATTATGTGCATCAGGGACAGGCCATTAATGGGTTGTAATTTTAAAAACCAGTTAAAATGAGGGAGCACGCACACACACACACACAAAAGTGTACACTTACCTCAAATATTTAAATACTCATTAGCCACTTTAAAAGACATAGGACCTCCACATTGACCATGGACTACCACATGGGCTTTCTTATATAAATCACACCCAAAATAGATCACCAATTTTTTTCTGTAAGAGAAACTTAATCACATTTATGAAGCAATCTGAATGTAAAACACTTCTAGATGTCTAGGATTCCCTCACCCTAATATTCACAGTAGTCTCTACCACATCTAATCAAATGCATTTCCCTTATAGCAACTTCATGATGTCAAGTTTTTCCAGCACTTTCAACTTAGTTTTCATTGTAATAACAAGTTTCTTTGAATCTCATATTTTATTTGTTTGAATAAATTTTAATTAAATTTAATAATTACAATGGCAATTACAACTTGCCTAAACAGGTTCAGGAACAAATGCAACCAGCTTCATGAAGCAGACAACTTAATGGGTAGGAGAAGACGGGTAAGACCATACGGCAAGCTTGTCCAACCTGCTGCCCAAGGGCCACATGTAGCCCAGGATGGCTTTGAATGTGGCCCAACACAAATTTGTAAACTTTCTTAAAACATTATGAGTTTTTTAGTGTTTTTGTTTGTCTTAGCTCATCAGCTATCATTAGTGTTAGTGTGTTTTATGTGTGTCCTGAGACAATTCTTCTTTCAGGGTGGGCCTGGGGAGCCAAAAGATTGGACATTGCTGCGGTAGAGTAACTAGCCTTCAGCTCTAAATCAACCATGTTTTCTATGGGTTCCTCTCCTTAATAGCTAGCACCTAAGAACTAGGTAATGCTAACATTTTTATCAAGAGGATGCAAACTACTTAGCATCCTCTCTTACATCTCAGTCAATTCACCATATGTTTTATATCTATTATGTGCAGAGATTTACAATAGATTGAACAGGAGGGTTTAAATATAAATGAAAGGACTATTCAATAGCACAATAGGGTGACTATAGTCAATAGTAACTTAATTTTACATTTAAAAATAACTTAAAGAGTGTAACTGGATTGTTTGTAACTCAAAGGATAAATTTGAGGGGATGGATACCCCATTCTCCATGATGTGCTTACTTCATATTGCATGCCTATATCAAAACATTTCATGTACCCCATAAATATATACACCTACTATGTACCCACAAAAAATAATAAAAATAAATGAAAGGGAAAAAAAGACATTATTGACCTTAAAAAGTCTCTAGTGTTATTGTACAAATAACTACCATCATCATTGTTATTATCTGACATTCATTGACTACTTTATGTTAGGCATTATGCAAAATACTTTGCACACATTATCTCAATTAATCTTGACAACATTTTTTTTTTTCTTTCTCTCTGTATTTTTTTTTGAGACGGAGTTTCGCTCTTGTTGCCCATGCTGGAGTGCAATGGCGCACAATCTTGGCTCACCGCAAGCTCCGCCTCCCAGCTTCAAGCGATTTTCCTGCCTTAGCCTCCCGAGTAGCTGGGAATACAGGCATGTGCCACCACACCCGGCTAATTTTGTATTTTTAGTAGAGACGGGGTTTCTCCATGTTGGTCAGGCTGGTCTCGAACTTCTGACCTCAGGTGATCTGCCCACCTCGGCCTCCCAAAGTACTGGGATTACAGGGGTGAGCCACCGCGCCTGGCCTGACAACATTTCTTTAAGGTAGATACAAATATCATCAACCCTGTTTTACGGGTAAGTTAACTGAAGCTGAGAGCCACTTAACTGGCAAAGCCCAGCTTTGACTGAGTGAAAGTTGTTGCCACTTTGCTTCCTTGCCCTTTGCTGTTACCAATAATCAGAAACCCCAGATCAGTCTTTCAGCTATTAAACTGTAATAAGCTGTCCTCCTTTGGTTTTTTACTATTAGCATAGAAAGATTTCCTTAAATCATTTTCTCCACCTGAAATTATCACTGGACTGAATGAGAACTAAAAACTTGTGAAGTCTGTTATGGATTCATTGAGTGTCCCGCAGTGTGCTAGAAGCCCAAACACTGAATCAGTCTCAGGCCCACAATTTCAGTGGTCATGACCAACCAATGGGACCATGGCATAACCGATGAGCATTCCATTCAGGAACCACAATGCCGAAGAGTCAACCCTGATTTTTATTACTTGCATTATGCTTTTGTTTGTTTGTTGTTTTTTTTTTGAGACAGGATTTTATTCTGTTGCCCAGAGTAGAGTATAGTGGGATGATCTCAGCTCACTGCAACTTCTGCCGCCCTGGCATAAGCAATCCTCCCACCTCAGCCTCCCAGGTAGCTTGGAATACAAGCCCACACCACTATGCCCAGCTAACTTTTTGTATTTTTTGTAGAGACAGGGTTTTGCCATATTGCCCAGGCTGGTCTCAAAGTTCTGGACTCAAGTGATCTGCCCAACTCAGCCTCCCAAAGTGCTGGGATTACAAGCGTGAGCCACAGCTGCATTTTTCTTATTTTAACAGGACTTCTTTAGAATTTTTTAGAGAACTAAGTAGAATAAAGAAAAAAGGGAATGAACAAAGCAAACCATTAAGTCAGTGGTGATAACTGACTTCTAAGACATCATTAATTTAATACTCTGATTTTTTTTAACAATGATGAAAAATGTCATATGCTACATTTATAGTTGTATAATAGATGAATAATACACATGTTAGAAATAGTCCCAACAATACAGAAAAACATAAGAGATAAAATAGAAGCACTGAAATCTTTCTACCCACTGACAACCATGATTAATATTAATCGATATATAATATTCTGCATGCATAAGTGATATTTTGATGAAAATATTTTGACTTCTGTTTCTATAAATAACTAATCCAATTTTCACCTTTGCAAAAGAGCATGATGTATCCACATCAGCTATCAGGCATCATCTCCTGATGGTATTTCGGGGACTCCCCTCTACGAATCCAGTTAGAATGAAACACTGTGATGCAGATACAATAATGTCCTATTGCAAACACCTTTGTATTTAGACATAACCTAATATATTTGTTTCCTGTGCATGTAGTCCTTAAATAAAAATAGTCTCCTTTTGCACCTCTTCCAAAGAATTGATCAGAGTTTAATTAAATTTAATTCCGTTGATTTATTGCAGTGAACTGAATTGAGCTGAATTAAAGAGAGTCATGTAGGAATTGCTGAGCAGCTGTTAAAATGTATCTCTATTCTTGTGACAATGTGGTGCCTTCAGTCATATGGACTTAAAATGAAAAGACTTATAATCTTAAGATAGCAAAAACTCTTAACGTTTGGGTGAATAATGTACTGTTTTATTCAAATATCCAAAACCAAATAAATTAGAACACCACGATCCTCACAATAGTTGAATGAATCAAGAAAAAGAATTTCTTCATTTTCTTCTTAAGTATGCGTATTATCTTCATTCTCAAAATTACCCTTCCCTCATGCCTTGATCTGTTCCTGAAATCCTATCGCTTCTAAAATAGAACTATAGCTAATAAATATTTTAAATACTGAAATTTATTAGGCAAGTTCAGAAAATCTGGAATAGTCCAAGCCAACTACAATGTCTTATGATGGGTCTCTGGGGGTCACTGGACAGGCGATGCTTTGGGATTCTGGCTGTTTGAGAGAGTAGCAAAAGGGTATCATCACTGCCTTTGAGATAAACGTATGTCCTGTGCTCAGTAATTGCCACTAATAATCCCTAACATGGCATTCTTTATGCAACCTGGAGGTTCTAGAACTTTTTTACTGCTTTCACGGTATTCCAGTTTTTATTCCTTCTCTAGAAAGAAACCAGAGCTCTTTAATACATGGCATCATCAGGCTACTAAAGTGTGTCCACGAAGGGATTTGCACTTGAAGAGCATCCTGATAATCTTCAGAAATAAGCAAGTACCCCGCCGGGCACAGTGGCTCATGCCTGTAATCCCAGCACTTTGGGAGGCCAAGGCAAGTGGATCACTTGAGGTCAGGAGTTCAAGACCAGCCTGGCTAACGTGGTGAAACCTCGTCTCTACTAAAAATACAAAAATTAGCTGGGCATGGTGGTGCGCACCTGTAATCCCAGCTACTCTGGAGGCTTGCTTGAACCCAGGAGGCAGAGGTTACAGTGAGCCAAGATCATGCCACTGCACTCCAGCCTGGGAGACAGAGCCAGACTCTGTCTCGAAAGGAAGGAAGGAAGGAAGGGAGGGAGGGAGGGAGTGAGGGAGGGGAGGGAGGGAGGAAGAAAAGCAAAGAAAGAAGCAAGTACCCAAAATGTCAGGGGAAGAACAGGTGTATCCTGTCTGAAAAGCAATTTCACTGAATGCAATGAGCCTGGGAGCAAAAAAAGATAAATTAGAGCCCTTTCATCTATAGAATCAAGACAAACAAACGCAGTGGAGAAAATGTAAACCCCTATGGCTGGTAACTAACTACCATCTGTCTTCCATAAATCCCTTGGAAGTGGAGAAGGCATTTCAGGTGCTAAATGGATCAAGGGTTACAGCCCATATGTTGCAATCAGTGCATTTACAAATAACCACACCCTCAATTATAGTGACTTGTAAATGGCAGCGACAAAAGCTGATTGCCTCCTAATAGTCATTCTCCCCTTCTCTAGTAGCAGATCCCAACTTTATTTATCCATGAGCCCAGACATAACACCCTACTTTTCAGCCCCCTTTTTAAGTTTGATGTGACCATGTGAAACCAAAGTGTTGTACAGTGTTTACAGAAAGTTCCCTCAAAATGCAGGGAGTGAGCCCTTTTTTCTTTCTTTCTTTTTTTTTTTTTTTTTTGAGACGAAGTCTCTCTCTGTCTCCAGGTTGGAGTGTAGTGGTGCGATCTTGGCTCACTGTAATCGCCACCTCCTGGGTTCAAGCGATTCTCCTGCCTCAGCCTCCCCAGTAGCTGGGACTACAGGCGTGTGCCACCACACCCAGCTAACTTTTGTACTTTTAGTAGAGATGGGATTTCACCATGTTGGCCAGGATGGTCTGGATCTGTTGACCTCGTGATCTACCCGCCTTGGCCTCCCAAACTGCCGAGATCACAGGCATGAGCCACCACGCCCAGCCCTTTGTTCTATCTACTTTATCCTGCCGTACAGAACATGAAACTGCAGACCACTCCTAGGAAAGGTGGAGCAGAAAATGAGAAGAAACCATGCCAGTCCTTGACTCGCTACCTCCAGATTTACTTTACTTCAAAGAGAATTAAACTTTTATATTGTTTAAGCCACTATTGAGGGTTCACTATTATTTGCAGCTGAAACTAATCCCAACTCACACAGATTAGAAATAAATAAGGATGTATATAATGCCGAAGATGTAGTGGTAGTGCAGAGCAATTGGCCCAGGTTCTTTACACAGGTTAATGGAAATGAGTTCAACATAAGTGCCCAAAGCAACAAAAGGGTAAGGCAGAGAGGGGGAGCGGGCAAGGAGTGCCAAGCCCAGAGGCCAGGAAGGCAGTCATTACACTCACCCCAGGCTGGGCCTGAGCACAATCTCACAAAACTTAACTCAGTGGAGATTCAGGGCACCACTACCAATTCTTTAGATTGGATATAAGCCAAGACAGACATAGTACACAAAGGCTCTACGGCAGTATTTTCAACTCTTATTCCACACCACTTATGGTAAACATAAAAAGCTCCAAGCTCTCGCCCTTGAGAAAATGATATACCCCTGGAGGATTGAAACCCAACTCTCCTCTCTCCCATGCCCACCAAGAATAACTAGAACAGAGCTCCCATCAGCTGCCTAGGTACTGCTAAAGGTACTCATTAAGGGGTTTTGTTCTTTGTGTATAAAGCAGTTCTCAGCTTTTGTTTTTGCTGCCTCATGGAACAGAACAGATAATATTCACAATGTGAAACACCCATGGGCATGCCCAGAGTGAGAAGAAATTTCCAGCTTGCTAACTGTAACTCCATCACTTTCAATCCCACTCAAGAAAGCATATAAGAATTGGAGTGAGAATGACATTATTATAAATGATGTAATGATACTGACAACTTTGAATTTGCTTTAATATATAAAGATATTAAATCATATCAAGTGTTCCTGAATAATCTTCAAGTCACTTGAAGGTAAAAAACAGCCCTCTTAAAAACAGCAAGAGCTCAGAGCAAGTCACCCATTTGCAGATGCTCCTCAATGATTTCCAAGCCAGAAACAGGTTTACAGTGTAGAAAACCATTCACCAGGTAAATAGCCGAGCAAGCTTCCTCATGCAAATGAGTTCTGAATAAAAATCTCTTTAATGATAATAATGAGGATGCTGATCAGAGCCAATTATTTCAAGCTTCATAATTTGTATATTAACTAAACATCCTTATAATTAAGCAAGTTAGCCTAGGGAAATACCATTCATTAAAGGCTCTGGTGTATTTTGTTTCTGAATTTTCTGCTCTAAAATATTCCTGTGAGTAGGAAGTGAACTTGCCTGTAAGTAACAGGAAGCTGAAATGAGGGACTTAAACAAATTTGGGGTATTATTATTATAATGTAGCCAGAAGTCTGGAGGTAAGCTGTTCAGAGCTGATGCGGTGTTTCCAGGCAGCCGGTAGTGATCCAGGCTCTTTTCTATTTCTACTCAGCATGTCTTTAGGGTGAGTTCATCTCCTTAGGGTCTCACGATAGCTGCTCCAATGCAAATTTATGACCCCATTCCGAGCAGGAAGAAGAGGAAGGCAAAGGGCAGAAGGAGCCACCAGCTGGGTTGGTGTCCTTGAAAGAGCTTGTCTAGAAGCCCTACCCAGTAACTTTCACCTACATAGCAGTGACCCAAACTGTCTCATGGCCACCTCTAGCTACAAAGTGTGACTGTGAGGAGTGAGGATTTGTGAGAGTGATGATGAGGAGGCGGGAGGGTGGGTAAGAAAGGGTGATGAGAAATAGCTTTTTAGCAGGGGCAAATCTCTTCTCTTCACAAAATGAGGGTTATATTAGGGAGGAAGGTGGGGGAAAGGTTGATATTAGGTGAGCAACCAGCCTTGTCTTTATCTCCTAGCACTTGGAAGAGTAAAGAACAATAAGTAAGGAATTCTAGAAGTCTCTTAAAAAAAAAGAAAATCTATGTTTGAGATCTCCCACAGAAGTCATCAGAACCCTGTTAGGGAAATGCAGGACATGAAGACACATGCTTGTCTCACTTTGGAACTGGATCAAAGAGTTGAAACCTACATCTGTATGGAAACGCTCACAGACCTAGAAGAAATAAACCTAAAAAACAGTCAAGCTGCCTATAGCAATATCACAAATAGGGGAATGTTGAACTTTTTTTAAGTAAAAGATAAAAGAAGACAAAAATGTAATTTTTTCTGTATGAAACCTTTCGTTTTCTTTGTTTGTCCCTAAAGCATCTTTGTTATTTTTGTTTAATCTTCTGTTTTCTCCAATTCCTTTTCATGATTTTAAAAAAAGAAAAGTTCCAAAAAGGTGCCATAATTGTATCTTTCTTAAATTTTTTTAGCCTACAATGTTCTTATCAGTTGGGGCCCTCTTTACAAGTCAAACTGTACACGTTTTTTATGTGTCAGTGATGGAAACCCAGCTTGACATCTGACAATCATACTCAGTCCTTTCTGCTTTGCACATCAACAACTACTGGAACACTTCTGGAATTAGTGCTTTGCTGTCAGTTTTGTTAATGATGTTTGAGGCAAAGAGGAACACAACCTACTCTTCTGGGAATATGATATATTGACTCTGTAGAGCTGACAATAGTAAAATGTTGATTTAATGCCAAATTTGCCTTTCAGATATGTCACAAGTTCTAAACATTTGAAAAAAAGAATTAATAGAACTTAACCCCATATTAGCAACTCATGAAAAGCTGGATTTAAATGTTGGCTTAATAAGAGTTTTGTTTAATTATTATTAATCATTAAGAAATCTCCATTACAGGTGACATACAAAAATGAACAACAGACTTTGTTCTTATATAGTATTTTCCCATTTGAAATAAAAACAATTTGCTAATAATACCTACAATGACCCCTGAAGTAAGCATAGACAAAGATTTTTTATTTATATATATATTTTTGAGACAAAGTCTTGCTCTTGTTGCTCAGGCTGCAGCGCAGTGATGCGATCTCGGCTCACTGCAATCTCCACCTCTTGGGTTCAAGCAATTCTTCTGCCGCAGCCTCCCAAGTAACTGGGATTACAGGCACCCACCACCATACTCAGCTAATTTTTTGTATTTTTTAGTAAAGTTGGGGTTTCACCATGTTGGCCAGGTTGGTCTCCAACTCCTGACCTCAGGTAATCCACTCACCTTGGCCTCCCAAAGTGCTGGGATTACAAGCATGAGCCACCGTGCCCGACCTAGACAAAGATTATACAAATTATTTATTTATTTATTTATTGAGACAGGATTTCTCTCTTTCCCACGGGTCGGAGTGTAGTTACGTGATCACAGCTCACTGCAGCTTCAATCTCCCAGCTCCAGTGATTCTCCCACCTCAGCCCCCAAGTAGCTGGGCCTACAGGTGCACATCACAACACCCAGCTAGTTTCTGTAGTTTTTGTAGAGAGATGGTTTCACCATGTTGCCCAGGCATTTCTCAAACTCCTGGACTCAAGCAAACCCTTTGGCCCCAAGTACTGGGATTCAGGCAAGAGCCACCGCGTCTAGCCAATTACACAATTTTTAAAATAAATTGAAATAGTCGTGGAAAATGTTCAGTAAAAGTTATATACTTTCACTACTTATTTTAGAAAAATGAGTCATGTCACAGTCTGCAGGTCCCATGCTATATTTTGGTTAAAGCAGCACATAATAATAAATTGTTTTCTTATCTTGAGAGCATAAGTCTAAGAATTTAGCCTCCAGCTTTCTTGTTAGGATTTTTTTTTTTTTTTTTTGAGACGGAGTCTCGCTCTGTCACCCAGACTGGAGCACTGTGGCGCTATCTCGGCTCACTGCAAGCTCCGCCTCCCGGGTTCACGCCATTCTCCTGCCTCCGCCTCCCGAGTAGCCGGGACTACAGGCATCGGCCAGCACGACTGGCTGATTTTTTGTATTTTTAGTAGAGATGGGATTTCACCGTGTTAGCCAGGATGGTCTTGATCTCCCGACCTCGTGATCCAACCATCTCAGCCTCCCAAAGTGCTGGGATTGTAGGCATGAGCCACCGCGCCCGGCCGTTGTTAGAATTTTTAACTGACAATTTGCTAGTGGAACAACTTAGAATTTACTAAATCTTTCCTTGAATCTTTGTTCACAGGTATGTTGGACATGTTTGTCCAAAATGCACAAATGCAATTACAGCAAACACATTCAGCTCTGAAATGAAGACCCCAGCACCTTACATTCTTAAATTTGTATGCTGTCTGTCCATGGAAATAAATACATTCCTAATCTTTTCCCCTTTACCAAATAGATTTAATAAATCTACAATGTAAAACTACTTAAGTGGATCAAGTACATATTCAAATTTTATTTATAGGACAGTTTGATAAACTGAAAGCATCACTTTCATGAAAACATTATATTAAAAGACTCATCAAACATAGTTCTTTTAAAGAATGAAACAATGGCACAATCATAAGAACTTTGCCAGTCTTTTCACCTACGGCAAAGATAATGTTTCCTATGTACTTTTTAAAACTATTGTGGTAAAATACACATAACATAAAATTTACCATCCTGACTATTTTTGTTGTTGTCGTTGTTTGTTTTCTGCATTTTTTCTGAGATGGAGTTTCACTCTTTCACCCAGGCTGGAGTGAAGTGGCCTGATCTCAATTCATTGCAACCTCTGCCTATCAGATTCAAGCGATTCTCCTGCCTCAGCCTCCCGAGTAGCTGGGATTACAGACGCCCGCCACACCCAGCTAATTTTTGTGTTTTTAGTAGAGACGGGATTTCACCATGTTGGCCAGGCTGGTCTCGAACTCTTGACCTCAGGTGATCCACCCACCTCGGCTTTCCAAAGTTCTAGGATTACAGGCAGGAGCCACCATGCCCGGCCCATCCTGTTTTTAAGGAACCAGTCCAGTGACATTAAGTATATTTATTTCTTGTGCAGCCGTTACCACCATTTATTTCCAGAACTTTTTCATCTTCCCCAACTTAAACTTGGAACCCATTAAAAAATGACTTCCAGTTTCCCCTCCTCCTCAGTTCCTGGCAACCACCATTCTACTTTCTGTCTATGAATTTGACCACTCTAGGTACCTCACCTAAGAGGAATCATATAGTATCCTTTCATGACTGGCTTATTTCACTTAACATCAGTGTCCTCAAGGTCCATCTATGTTGTAGTGTGTGTTAGAATTTCCTTCCTTTTTGAGACACTGTGCGTCTATACCACACTGTGTTTATCCATTATCTATCTATGGACTCTTGGGCTGCTTCCACCTTTTGGCTATTATGAATAATGTTACTATGAACATGGGTGTGCAAACATCTCTCCAAGTCCGTGCTTTCAATTCTTTTGTTTTCCATGCAATTTTTTTTTTATTTTTTGAGGCAGAGTATCGCTCTGTCGCCCAGGCTGGAGTGCAGTGGCACAATCTTAGCTCACTGCAACCTGTGTCTCCCGAGTTCACGTAATTCTCCTGCCTCAGCCTCCCAAGTAGCTGGGACTACAGGCGCCCACCACCATGCCCGGCTAATTTTTTTTTTTTTGTATTTTTAGTAGAGACAGGGTTTCACCGTGTTGGCTAGGATGGTTTCAATCTCCTGACCTCATGATCCACCTGTCTCAGCCTCCCAAAGTTCTGGGATTACAGGCGTGAGCCACCGCAACCGGCCTTTCATGCAATTTTTAAGTGGTAAAACTGAGTACTAGTGTTTATTTTATATGTGAGGAAAAAAAAACTTTAGAAATATTTGGAAAACATTTCAATACTAATAGGTAGCAAAGCAACTGCATAAGACAGTAGAAAGAATAGACTCATCTCTGCAACTTCCCTTTGTGAGCTTGTAAGAGTCATCTGTGCTCTAGTTTCCTTATTTGTAAAATAAAAACCTCTAGTTATAATTCTGTAATTATTAAGTCTCCATTCCAGTTCTAAAATTCCATGGTTTAATGGCTCTAGTTGACTCAGGACATTGACTCACCAAAGCTTATGAGATAGTTCATGATGGTCCAGGGCCAGATTCCAAGTTTGACAGACTTTCAAAATTTAACTTTACTTTTTAAATTATGAAATTTTTTTGCTTAGATGTAGGGAAGAGGAAACTAATAAGAAATTCATTTGAAAAGCAACTTGTGTTTTCTTTCTTTTTTTTTTGAGACAAATTCTCACTCTGTCGCCCAGGCTGGAGTGCAGTGGCACAATCTCGGCTCACTGCAACCTCTGCTTCCCTGGTTCAAGC
Organism: Pongo pygmaeus; assembly: GCF_028885625.2. Taxonomy (NCBI): domain Eukaryota; kingdom Metazoa; phylum Chordata; class Mammalia; order Primates; family Hominidae; genus Pongo; species Pongo pygmaeus. Next base: position 129,272,580 of record NC_072377.2, on the reverse strand, counting down.
AATTTTCTGCCTCAGCCTCCCGAGTAGCTGGGATTACAGACGCCCACCACCACACCCAACTAATTTTTTTTTTTTTTTTTTTAATTTTTAGTAGAGACGGGGTTTCACCATCTTGGCCAGGCTGGTCTTAAACTCCTGACCTCGTGATCCACCCGCCTCGGCCTCCCAAAGTGCTGGGATTACAGGCGTGAGCCACCATGTCCGGCCCAACTTTTGTTTTTCAAAAGAAGTAATTAATAGAAAAATGAGTGCTCCAAGGATCTTTGCAGGTTATATTCTTTCTGAAAAGAGAAACGAATTCACCTGTAATATCACTGTAAGCATTGTGAGCTTTGGCAATATATTAAAGTGTTATTCTTCAAAATTGTACACTGCCTTACTCTTCTGAAAGTACAGTTTAGCTAAAAGAATCTCAACAACTATATTACTCAAGTGAGGTTTTCAAATTGCATTTTACTCAAACAAAGCTGTGTGTGTGTGTGTGTGTGTGTGTGTGTGTCAGAGAGAGAAACACATCTTCAACCCTTCTCTACTGTAACTGGTTTATGTCTGAGAGTCAAATTACCCGGTTTGGATGACTGCTTGGTTTAAATAAGCTACATAATTGCAAACTTTCCACTTTGTTTTCTGTTGAGTAAACACAGAGTTTGTGTAAGTCTGTGGTTTCGTAATGCTACCGAGCCCACTCTCCCCAAACTGGCGCAGAGGCCACCAATCTCCCATTTCCCAGGCCTGGCAGAGCATCACAGTGGCAGGATCGGCCTGGAGTGGTAAAACAGATTCATGCAGCCACTATTCTCTGAGTCCGGAGAGGTGAGAAACTGCTCTACTGTAAGTCTTTCACGTTCTGGACTTGGCTAGCACCCTCACAGGAAGTGTGCAGGAAGCCTTCTGATTGGACCACAGAGTTAACCTATGTACTGGGAACTTTATTTCTGATCTACACACATAAATCTACCTCACCCCACCTCTTCCATTCCTGTGAAGTGCCAGAAGCTAGCTCACATGCTCAGCCTTTGAGCCACTACCAATGCCATCATCTTAACCTTGGTGTGCCTCAGTTTGCTCATCTGTAAAATGGGGATTATAATAGTACTACTCCATGCGGGTTTGTGAGGATTAAATGAATTAATATAGTCAAGGTGCTGAATCTGTACCTGGCATTTAGTGAACCCTGGGTACATGTGATCATTACTCCCTTACCATGCCCTCCTGGCTCCTTAACCACCTCCAGGGTTGGTCCCACTGCCTTGATTTTACCGTAACTCACGGGTGTGCTCTGATTCTGGGTCTCTTCTCCAGCCGAAGGCCCTTGCAACTTGCCTAATGCTTTCGGGCACTTATTCCAGAGTCCTACCAATTTCCACACCAAGCATGACCTTTCTTATCACACTCTCCCAGGCCTCCACCCTACTTCCCTGACCAGCTGCTCCATGCAGTTCCAACACTAACAATATTCAAGTTTTGGTCTTGATGACAGGCTTTCTTTTTACATCTTAACCTGAGGGGAGACTGCCCGTGGCACATGCGGCTTGGAAGTTATCTGTTGGATAACCTTCCTCATCTTATAAAAGATAAAAGTGCTAGAGCCGTGTACAATCAACCCCTTGCACCCCTCTGCCCCCAGTCCAGCTCTAGAATGGATATGGGGATGAAGCCATGTCTCTTGCCCTGAAACATACAGGATGTCAGTAACAGAGCCAGAAACTGGGGCCAGCTCTCGGCTTTCCCATGGCTATGTTCTACCCACTCAACTATAGTGCCAAAAAAAAAAAAAAAAACCACAGACATTTCATCAACCTGTCTCTTCTGTCAAATTGCGTTATTCTCAAATTGTGTAAGCCTTATGTAAACAATATCACTTCACACATGGGGTTCCGTAAGTACATTTGCTGCGAGGTTCTCACACAGCAGGTTTTCCATAGATGGATAAATAAAAAGTGCCAAGATTTCAAACTTAAGAAAACACTTAAAGGGTGGCCGTCCAGCAGCATTACAGTCATTTTTTGCCCTGAGGCACAGAAGCATGAGTTCTTTGCAACTGGACGGTTCTAGCTGATGCTCATTACCAAGTGCTTCCAGGCAGATGGCTTCCCTACTCTACTGATCCACTGAGACCAAATGGCTGATGGATCTGATTTTTAAAGCACATAATTTTCATATTCTTGCTGCATTTTTCTTCTTTCATTTTCTTCTCTTGTCACTCTTCTGCTCCCCCACTCTCTCATTCGCTCTTCAGAATAACCATTATCTCTGTCCTCTCTCTCCCCTTTCTCTACTCCCTCTCTCGTAAACAACCCATAGTACTACAAGTTCACACATGTTTATTTGAAATTATTATGTCTAGGGAAGGAGAGTCTCTGTTAAAGCTCTCTTAAATAATGCAAATTCATTACCTAAAAATGGTCCCCCATCTATCTCATGTACATTTATAAGGTTGCTGGATTTTTATTGTTTTTTGTGCAAAGATGGAGTTTCCTCCTACTAGTTACTAGCTAAAAGTCATTAAATTAGCTTTCACTGTAATAAAATGAAAGCATTTACTTGATTGTTAAATAATTTGAAGCAGGCTCACTAAGGCATATTGCCACAACTTAATATGTTGTAGCATAAAATGAAGATGCTAAAACCCTGACAAAGAACAGCTTTGGAATTCAGCAGCAGGTATGATAGTTTATATATGTTATGCTGATTAAGATGTTATGTTTTAAAATAGACTTTCCTGCCTCCAATCTCTTCTCTATCCAATCTATCTAACCCACAGTTGCCACCTTAATCCTACAGAAACATCACTTTACATACCTTTCAGAAATCTGCAGCTTCATATCATTTAGAGCATCATTCTCCAGTGAGCATCAAAATCACCTGGAGGGCTTATTAAAACAGTTCGCTCAGCCCCATTCCACCGTTTCAGATCCAGTGGGACTGGAGTGGGGCCTGATATTTTACATATATAACATGCTTCAGGTGAGGATGAGGCTGTTGAAGTAGAGACCACACTTTGAAAAAGCATTGACATTGAAACCCAGACTTTCAGTTTGATTTTAATGCCCTTTTCTTTTAATAATATGGCCTTTCTCTATTCCTTGAAATGGTCATCCATAAGTTCCTTTCACAGAGACCTGCTATTTTGGTGAAACTCTTCTATTCTTTACCCCCAGAACAGATGTTGCCACCAGGATTGAGATAATTTCTGATGTTTAAAACATATACTTACTCTTACTGTAAAACTCAATCCCACCACTTCCATGAGGTCTTCTCCAGATTCTACAGGATTTCAGGATTTCTTTCATCTCTGATTATAGTAGCATTGGCTTTTCTCTGCTGTGTATTTGACCATGGTATAAACTGCCTGGTATTATTACTTATCTATCCATAAATGTGATCAAGTAAACTAGTTTGCAGTACAAAACAACCAATAAATTTGAAGATCCTAGTCAAGGTTTAATTTATATAGCAAAACAAAAATTAACTGTTTTTTAATTTGTTGTTGTTGTTTTTAAATAACCATGATAATGGTTAGTCACCAAGAAATCTAAAATTGTACCAGCCGTCCTCCTAGTAGAATCAAATTGGCCACATGATGATCCCACAAAGTCCACTGCTATGTGCTGCACAAAATCTTTTACTAATTCATCAATATATGATTTTTCCCCAGTGCTTTTTCTAGATAACATGACTAAGTAATAAAACTGATTTCCACAAGCCATACACAAATAAATCACGTGGTGTTTCTAACGGGGAGAGTTACTACAGATGCATATTCCAGTTTTGTTATGCATGTAAGTCCAGAGGTGGATTTGCCATGTAATGAAGCTTAATCCTCAGGCTCATCATTTGCATCGGCTTCATCATGCCCTTTTGTGGCTCAGTGAGAAGCCCTGATATTGAGTTAATGTGGTCAACTATTTTTGTAAATTTTGCGAAAGTGAAATATTTTTTAAACTATTTTCTTGAAGAGAGCTTCCAAAATTGTATAAGCATCAAACCCTACATGACTTGGGTCTGGCCCTAGAGATGGTCCATGGATATAGGTCCAAGATGAGTAAGGCAACCAAGTCAGAAGCAGAATTAGGGTTTCAAAAATAAATGATTACTTTGCCCCCAGTTCTCTGTTTTTTCCTTGAATCCATCAGTGTAATTCTAGAACTATTAATCAAATGAAGACAGGTTTTGCTTTTAAAAATTGTCAGCCATCTTACTCATTTGTGAAAATGGACAATATTAATTTGTACTCTCATTGATTTTATGTAATTCATATTACAAATAACATTACTTGAAATACAGGTAATTACAATTTTAACAACAGTTATCTTTGTAAATCAATGTAGAGCTTGTTTGAGAAAAAGGTTTTTTATTTATTTTAGGAATTGAAATGAAACTCTGAAGATGACATTAAAAACATATGGACAAGTCTGAATCCTCAAAGAGTGGAACAAAGGGAGAGAAAACCTCATATTTTAATGACCACTTTAAAGAACTACAAAACTTAAACTAATCAACAAAGTCTTGTATGTTTGCATAATAAGGACATGTGAAAGAGTAATACATCACTAGCAATGATAACACATTACTCAACTCTGCAGCCACAAAGAACATAGGTAGAAGGTTTAGTAACATCTGAAAGTCACAAACTAGAAAAGATATAATTGGCCCTCTTAAGCTTATGGTCAGATAATATGATTTATAGATACTGGAATAAGTCTAGCCCTTATATAAATTTGTTTCAAAAACAAAAAGTAGTGTTTTCTTTCAGAGCAATTCATTGTGAGCAATTTGTCATTACAATGAGCTTCTGGCACTTGACCAATTCTTTTCAGATACTTGCTTCAAAACAAATGGCCATTAAAATCTTACCATGTCACAATAGAAAATCCTCACTATAATTCATTCTTAATGCAAAATTTACTTAAATTACTGTATTCATTGAGAGAGATTGCCAAACTTCATTTCATAAACAAAGTCATTTTCATAAGCAGGAAATCATAATTTAAATTTCTCTTTATTTTCATCAGATGCATTATTTGTTTCCCATGTGTAAGATACTAATTGTTTTACTTCATGCAGTAAGTAATTCCTAAGAACAAAGATTTTCATTTCCAACCCTCATTCCTTGAAGAAATGATGGAAATGAAGTGAAATTTACATTATTTTGTACAGTAAAAATTAGGCTTACATTTTTAAAGCCAAGAAACATGAAATGTTAAAGCTGGGGCTCCTGAAGTGTTTAGTAAAGCCAATTGTAATTTAAATGAAATGGACACTATTAAGTAATCACTATGTAAACAATCCTTGCACAGAGAACTGGATGTGTAAGTTACCAAGAATAAAATAAGAAAATGTTGAGATATTAGCCATATTATTTCAACTGAAAAAGCTCTAATAAATTAATAATTGGAAGATGGTAATTCACAATGAATTTAAATTATAATTGTCTGTATTATCTCATTTTTGGAAAAAATTCTCCATATTCATATATATGTGTATATATATACATGTGTAGACATAGATTTAGATAGATATAGAATAAAGCCTGGAAAACAGATGCCAAAATGGATGCAGTGGCCATCTTTGGTGATGAGTTTCTAAGTGATTTTTATCTTCTTCCTCTGGCTTATTTATCATTTATAAAATGATTCTTAAAACAAAATATTTTAAAATTCATCTTTGATGGCAAATGATCGCCAGTTGTACAGATCCATTTTCTGTTATGGGAAGTCTGGTTTTGAGGTTGATTTTCTATTTTGTGCATAATGAAATTTCCCTTTTTGCACTCTGCTCCCCACTTTGGTATAGCATTTCACTTGAATACGTATGAGTACATATTAGAATCACCAAAACCTTCTAAGAAAACTTATATTAGAGAAGAAGAGGCATTTTGGGAGGCTAAGGCAGGTGGATCACTACTTTGGATCTGCTTGGCAGTTTTCCAAACGAGAAGCTGTATTTTGTAAACAAAGGAGAAAGTCTTCTCAGCCTAGCCTTGGAACATGAATAAGGGTAACAGAGAAATGTGATATGCTAGAAGCCTCCTTTTCAAGGTGGGCTTACAATTAAACAGTTTTTTTCTCAAAAATAATCATGAATTGAGGTTTCACACCCTCAATATGGGTGATAACATTTCTTTTTCTACATTTGATTTTTTTGTATTTTGTATTTCTATTTATTTTTTAAATTTTTATTTCCATAGGTTTTGGGGGAACAGTATTTGGTATTTGGAATGGTATATGGTTACATGAGTAAGTTCTTTAGTGGTAATTTGTGAGATTTTTGTGCACCTATCACCCAAGCAGTATACACTGTACCCAATTTGTAGTCTTTTATCCCTCACCCCGTTCCCACCCTTTCCTTTAAAGTCCATTGTATCATTCTTTTTTTTTTTTTTTTTTTGAGACAGAGTCTCTGTCACCTAGGCTGGAGTACAGTGGCACGGTCTCAGCTCACTGCAACCTCTGCCTCCTGGGTTCAAGCAATTCTCCTGCCTTATCTTCCCAAGTGAGACTACAGGTGTGTGCCACCATGCCCAGCTAATTCTCATATTTTTAGTAGAGATGGGGTTTCACCATGTTGGCCAAGCTGGTCTCAAACTCCTGACCTCTGGTGATCCACCCTGCCTTGGCCTCCCAAAGTGCTGGGAATACAGATGTGAGCCACTGCACTCGGCCCATTGTATCATTCTTACACCTTTGGATCCTCATAGCTTAGCTCCCACTTATGATTGAGGACACATAATGTTTGATTTTCTATTCCTGAGTTGCTTCACCTAGAATAACAGTCTCTAATCCCATTCAGGTTGCTACAAATGATTAATTCATTCCATTTTATGGCTGAGTAGTATTCTATCATGTATATATGATAATAATATATGATATATAATGTATATTATATATAATGTATGAGTATATATTATGTATGATATATACAATATTATATTATATTATATATATATCATATATACCATAGTTTCTTTATCCACTTGTTGACTGGTGGGCATTTGGGTTGGTTCCACGTTTTCACAACTGCAAGTTGTGCTGCTATAAACATGCATGTGGAAGTATCTTTTTCGTATAATGACCTCTTTTTTTCTGGGTAGATACCCAGTAGTGGGATTGCTGGATCAAATGGTAGTTATACTTTTAGTTATTTAAGGAATCTCCACACTGTTTTCCATAGTGGTTGTACTAGTTTACATTCCCACCAGCAGTGTAGAAGTATTCCCCTTTCACTGCATCCATGCCAACATCAATTATCTTTTTATTATTCCCATTCTTGCAGGAGTAAGGTGGTATTGCATTGTGGTTTTGATTTGCATTTCCCTGATCATTAGTGATGCTGAGCATTTTTTCATGTGTTTGTTGGCCATTTGTATATCTTCTTTTGAGAATTGTCTATTCATGTCCTTAGCCCACTTTTTGATAAGACTGTTTTTTTCTTGCTAATTTGTTTGAGTTCCTTGTAGATTCTGGATATTAGTCCTTTGTCAGATGTATAGATTGTGAAGATTTTCTCCCACTTTATGGGTTGTCTGTTTACTCTGCTGAATGTTCCTTTTGCCATGCAAAAAGCTCTTTAGTTTAATTAAGTCACACCTATTTATCTTTGCTTTTGTTGCATTTGCTTTTGGGTTCCTGGTCATGATATCTTTGCCTAAGCCAATGTCTAGAAGGGTTTTTCCGATGTTATCTTCTAGAATTTTTGGTTTCAGGTATTAGATTTGAGTTCTTGATCCATCTTGAGTTGATTTTTGTATAAGGTGAGAAATGAGGATCCAGTTTCATTCTCCTACATGTGGCTAGCCAATTATCTCAGCACGCCTTGTTGAATAGAGTGTCCCTTCCCCACTTTATGTTTTTGTTTGCTCTGTCAAAGATCATTTGGCTCTAAGTATTTGGGTTTATTTGTGTGTTCTCTCTTCTGTTCCATTGGGCTATGTGGCTGTTTTTACACCAGTACCACACTGTTTTGGTAACTACAGCCTTATAGTATAGTTTGAAGTCAGGTAATGTGATGCCTCCAGATTTGTTATTTTTGCTTAGTTTTTGTTGTTGTTGTTGGTTTTTGTGTGTGTGTGTGTGTGTGTGTGTGTGTGTGTGTGTGTGTGTGTGTGTGTTTTGAGACAGAATTTTGCTCCTGTCGCCCAGGCTAGAGTGCAATGGTGCGATTTCAGCTAATTGCAACCAAAGCCTCCTGGGGTTCAAGTGATTCTCCTGCCTCAGCCTCTCTAGTAGCTGGGATTACAGGCACCTGCCACCATGCCTGGCTAATTTTTGTATTTTCAGTAGACACAGGGGCTCACCATGTTGGCCAGGCTGGTTTCAAACTCCTGACCTTAGGTGATCCGCCCACCTCAGCCTCCCAAAGTGATGGGATTGCAGGTGTGAGCCACCGCACCCAGCCCTTTTTGCTTAGTCTTGCTTTAGCTATGCAGGCTCTTTTTAGGTTCCATATGAATTTTAAGATTTTTTTTGTTTTGTTTTTGTTTTTGTTTTTGTTTTTAGTGAAGAATGATGGTGGTATTTTGATGGGAATTGCATTGAATCTGTAGATTGCTTTTGGCGGTATGGTCATTTTCACAATATTGATTCTACCCATCCATGAGCATGGATGTGTTTCCATTTGTTTGTGTCATCTATGATTTCTTTCAGCAGTGTTTTGTAGTTTTCCTTGTACAGGTCTTTCACCTCCTTGGTTAAGTATATTCCTAAGTATTTTATTTTATTTTTTTGCAGCTATCATAAAGGGATTGAGTTCTTGATTTCATTCTCAGCTTGGTTGCTGTTGGTGTACAGCAGAGCTACTGATTTGTGTACATTAATTTTATATCCTGCTGAATATACTTTGCTGAATTCATTTATCAATTCCAGGAGCTTTCTGGAGGAGTCTTTTGGGGTTTTCTAGGTACACAATGAGATCATCTGCAAACAGTGACAGTTTGACTTCCTCTTTACTGATTTGATGCCCTTTATTTCTTTCTCTTGCCTGATTACTCTGGCTAGGAATTTCAGTACTATGTTGAATAGAAGTGGTGAGAGTGAGCATCCTTGTCTTGTTCCAGTTTTCACAGGGAATGCTTTCAACTTTTCTTCATTCAGTGTTATGTTGGCTGTGGGGGTTTGTCATAGATGGCTTTTATTACATTGAGGTATGTCGTTTGTATGCTGATTTTGCTTAAGGTTTTAATCATAAAGTGATGCTGGATTTTGTCAAATGCTTTTTCTGCATCTATTGAGATGACCATGTGATTTTTTTTCTGTTTATGTGGTGTATCACATTTATTGACTTGTGCATGTTAAATCATCCCTGCATTCATGATATGAAACCCACTTGATCATGGTAGATTACCTTTTTGATATGCTGTTGGATTCAGTTAACTAGTATTTTGTTGAGGATTTTTGCATCTATGTTCATCAGAGATATTAGTCTGTAGTTTTCTTTTTTTGTTATGTCCTTCCCTGGTTTGTGTATTAGGGTGATACTGGCTTCATAAAATTATTTAGGGAGGATTCCGTCTTTCTCTGTCTTGTGGAATAGTGTCAACAGAATTGGTACCAATTCTTTGAATGTCTGGTAGAATTCAGCTGTGAATCCATTTGGTCCAGGACTTTTTGTTGTTGTTGTTGGCAATATTTTTATTACTACTTCAATCTCTCTGCTTGTTATTGGTCTGTTCAGGATTTCTAATTCTTCCTGATTTAAGCTAAGACAGTTGTATCTTTCCAGGAATTTATCCATCTCCTCTAGGTTTTCTAGTTTATATGTGCAAAAGTGTTCATAGTAGCCTTGAATGATCTGTATTTCTGTGGTGTCAGTTGTAATATCTCCCATTTCATTTCTAATTGAGCTTATTTAGATCTTCTCTCTTCTTTCCTTGGTTAATCTTGCTAATGGTCTATCGATTTTATTTATATTTTCAAAGAACCAGTTTTTTGTTTCATTTGTCTTTTGTATTTTTTTGTTTGTTTGTTTCAGTTTCATTTAGTTCTGCTCTGATCTTGGTTATTCCCCTTCTTCTGCTGGGTTTGGGTTTGGTTCGTTTGTTTCTCTAGTTCCTTGAGCCATGACCTTAGATTGCCTATTTTGTGCTCTTTCAGACTTTTTGATGAAGGCATTTAAGGCTACAAACTTTCATCTTAGCATTGCCTTTGCTGTAAGTGTGATAACATTTAAATGTGAGATCATAGATATGTTACAAATAAGGATAAATTTGGGGGAAATTTTCTGTATATGAGGATGCTTTTTAAAAAATATTACTTATGTGCCTGAAAGGCCTGAGGTATTAACCTAGAGTAGACTTGAACCTCTGAAGGGATTTGAATGTATAGAAAAGATAAGAACTGAGTCAGAATCAAAGTGTAACATGGATGGCCAAAGGCCCATCCTACCCAGAGATGAAGCTAAGCAAAGGCCACTCAGAGAATTCCTATGGCCAAATTGCAGGGAACACAGTGTGAGGACTGCATATCTCGGAATTTTTAGTACCTTCTGAATTCAAATGGTTTGTCCCATTTTTCCTTTAAGGGCATAATCTCGGAATTTTTAGTACCTTCTGAATTCAAATGGTTTGTCCCATTTTTCCTTTAAGGGCATAAGCAATAAATACACCATTTTCTTTCCAAACATACAATTTGTGTAGTGCTTGGCTCCCTTGAGATTGGTGTTTGCTTGAATTTAAAATAGGTGCCTGTAGGGCTTAGGAAGGCAAAGATTCTATTTGTCCTGGGTCCTGTAGGAATAAAAAAGTAGTACAGGCTAGGCTACATGGATGGTGGAAGTGTACACTGGCAAAAATAAACAATGACATCAAGCATCTGAATGTAGAGCAGTGGTCCTCAACCCTCACTGTGTAGCAGGGTCTAATACTTGGTGCCTGGCGCCTGCACTCAACTTCTGCTAAATTCATGCTCAGTTGCTCTGCAATGAGGCTCAAAAGCTTCCTTGATATGGTTCCACTAAGGAGCTTGTTAGAAATGTGGAATGTCAAGGCTCCAGCTCAGATCTGCTGAATCAGAGTCAGTATTTTAACAAAAACTTCAGGTGATTTGTATGAACATAAAAGTCTTGCCAGACATGGTGGCTCATGCCTGAAATCCCAGCACTTTGAAAGGCCCAGGCAGGGAAGACTGCTTGAGCCCAGGAGTTCTAAACTAGCCTGAGCAACATGGTGAAACCCCATCTCTACAAAAATATAAAAAATTAGCCAGGTGGACTAGCATGCATCTGTAGCCCTAGCTACTCAAGAGGCTGATGTGGGAGGACTGCTTGAGCTCAGGAGATCAATGCTACAGTGAGCCTAGATCATACTACTGCACTCCAGCCTGGGTGACAAAGGGAGACTCTGTTTGAAAAAAAAGAAAAAGGAAGGAATAAAAGAAAAGAGAAGGAAGGAAGGAAGTTGGTTAGTTTGAGAAATACTGCTGAAAGGGATCAGAATGTGCTAACCCAAATATGCTACTTTAGTGTAAGGATTATTTTTAGCTGAAGGCAATTGAGAAACAGCAGAAACAGGAAGAGCTCTCTGCCCTCCCCCTTTCTGCCTAAAAGCAGGGCATAGACTTCCTTTGTAAAGGGCATAGACTTCCTTTGTAAAGATGTTCCCTTCTTTCTATGAGGAAAAGGGGAACAACTCCAGAGACAATTCTTATCACCAGAGACAACCTGAGTCTGCATAACAAACTTTACAAAACAAAACTTATCTACATTTCCTAGTCACTTTCACAATTTATCACACTTAGGATCCCAAATACCTTTTTCCTTTGTCTAGTCATTTCTCCACAATTTATCACCCTTTGTTAAAATGGTATATAAGTCACCAGGTCTAACCACTTCTTTGGGTTTTCATTTCTTTTCTGTGAAGCCCCTACGCAAGTAAAAATGTTCACAAAATGTGTATACCTTTTCTCCTGTTGATCTTTTATTAGTTTAATTATAGGCCTCAAGCAAATAACTGGAGACAGTAGAGGAAAAGTTTTTCTCTCCTACATTACTTTGGGAGATGTTTGTGACCTGGAAAGGGGTTTAATGATAGGAAATGCTTGTAGGTCTGTTTAATACTTTAAACTTGTGCCAATTAGGAGGCCACAAAACATTTGCATCTGATCCACCACAGGATTATTTACTAGGAAATTTCTCCCCACACTGGAGTACAGTGAGGACTTCAGCTGAATGTATATATTTAGCACTTCAAACAGGCTGAGATCAGGGCCCAGGAGCCAGCAAAAATGGCAGTAGTTGAACAGAGCTCACCTCTGAATTTAGAACAGAGGCTGCTATCTTTCTACTATTTTAGACTTCCTGCTGGCTAAGAGCATCCTTGGCCTACAGGTATTGATTATAGCCAGAAATAAATCAGAGACTTCTATGCCTGCTTGAGTTAAGAGAAATCAGACTTCACACTCTTGACGGCTCTGCTGGAGCTGAGGTCTGCACCCAGCCAACACAAATCATTTATAAACAGAAATGAGAAGGCACTCTCGCAGCATGGTCACACTCATGGAAAGCATTAAGCTAAAGCAGAGGCTCAGTCCCAAAATTAGCAGTGTCAGCATCACCTGGCCACTCCCAGACCTACTTAATCAAAATCTCAGGGGGTTGAGGCCCAGTAATCAGAGTAATTAGAGTTTTAACCAGCCCTCCAGGTGATTCTAATGCAAGCTAATTATTGAGAAGGACGCTTCTTCCCATGTGTAATGAGCCTTTCCTATGTACCAGGCACATTTCTAAGCATATTAACTCATTTAATCTTCACACCAGCCCTATAAGGTGGATACCATTTTTATCCTGTCTTGTAGATGAAGACAGTGAGGCTCAGAGCACATTTTACATCATTTTACAAAACCGAAACCAATCAAGTGCCTGGCACTGTGGTGTATTAAGCACTTGGGCACAATGGGGAGCAAAACTCACATAACTGTTCTAGTGGAACCCACAGGCTAGAGTAGCCACTAAGGATATAATCCAACAAACAAGAAGTAAGAGACAAATTGTGTTACATAAAGAGATATCTGAGCCATAACAATGGTCCCAAGGTTGCTGTCTCACATAGGCAGCAGATCGGTGCTGGCTAGTGGTAGGAAGCCTCAGCTCCTCTCCACACTGAGTCTATCCACAAGTCTATTTGAGTGTCCTCACAACATAAACAGCAATTTAAAAGAAAAAGGTGGAAGCCAAAATGTCCTTTATAGGGCTGCCAGGTTTCACAAATAAAACTACATAACACCCAGTTAAATTTGAATTTCAGGTAAATAATAAATCAAGTGTTAGTATAAGCATGACACATGCAATATTTGGGACACATACTAAATTTTTTTTATTATCTCAAATTCAAAGTTAATTGGATATACTGTATTTTATCTAAAAACCCACCCTTCATTACCTAGGTTCAGAAATCATACACCATGACTTCTGCCATACTTAATTAGCCATGCTGAGCAGCTGTGATTCAATGGGAGCGGAAACTACACAAAAGTGTGAACACCAGGAGGTGAAGATGACTGGGGGCTACTTTGGAGGCTAAGACACCAGATTTGCTACCTGTCACCAAAGGGTTTCTCCAGGGATCCGTTCAGTTTCCTCACATTTTTCCCAAAAAGGAGTGATCATTCAGCATCTATGATCACAATCTTATGGTATCAAGACACAAAATAAGAATAATAAGAGTAATTCCCCTGAAGGAAGGGGAAGGTGAACAATGTAAGCTTTTCTTGAAGCCACTTCCTCAACAGTGAAATCAATGTTTGCATATGTGTCTAATTTTAATATGTATTCAAAATTACATTTTTACCTACTATGCAAAAGGCTTCCAAACAATAGTGATGCTTTTCTCTTTTTTTTCTTTTTTTTTTTATTTGAGATGGAGTCTCGCTCTGTCACCCAGGCTAGAGTGCAGTGGCGCGATCTCGGCTCACTGCACGCTCTGCCTCCCGGGTTCATGCCATTCTCCTGCCTCAGCCTGCCAAGTAGGTGGGACTACAGGTGCCCACCACCATGCCCAGCTAACTTTTTGTATTTTTACTAGAGATGGGGTTTCACCATATTAGCCAGGATGGTCTCAATCTCCTGACCTTGTGATTCACGTTCCTCGGCCTCCCAAAGTGCTGGGGTTACAGGCGTGAGCCACCACACCCAGCCGAGTGATACTTTTCTTATATTCCCTTTATGGTTTGAATGATGATCAATGTGGGTATTTTTTAATCACCTTCTATGTGGACTTTTTCATCCCTCTTAAACAAAACAGTATGTTGCTTTTCAAGATCTTTAAGTCACTGCAAACCTTTATTTTCTTGGCTAATAATATTGTGAAATGAAAGACTTAACATTTTCATAATATGAATAACATAATGTATAATGTATAGAATTTTATCAGCTGTTTCAACTTGGAAAGCAATTGACCAGAAGTAGAAATATTAACCAGCATTTCTTGAGTATTTACTAACATTAGGGAGTTTTTCATGCCTTTTAAGCCTCACTGAAAATCTGCAATGTAGGTATTGTAACTTGATTTCCTCTTCTCCCATTAAAATTTACCCCACTAATAGATAAGCTGAACACATACATCATTCTATTAAAATATTTAGAGATCAGTTTTTAAATACCTGCTTCATTCTGCCCAGCTATAGGCATTAAAGAGCAGGCCTTGAGCCAGTCAGAGCAGAGGTGTGAAATGGCAGCTAGGTTTTTATGGTAAGATTGACCAGGTTCTGAAAATGAAGACGTCAAATACTAGAAAAGAATATGGCAGCAAGAAATATTTTGATAATGGGCAAGATACAGGCCAAGGTGGGCGGATCATGAGGTCAAGAGATCAAGACCATCCTGGCCAACATGGTGAAACTCTGTCTCTACCAAAAACACAAAAATTATCTGGGCATGGTGGCGGGCGCTTGTAGTCCCAGATACTCAGGAGGCTGAGGCAGGAGAATCGCTTGACCCCAGGAGGCGGAGGTTGCAGTAAGCCGAGATCGCGCCACTGCACTCCAGCTTGGCAACAGAGCAAGACTCCATCTCAAAAAAAAAAACCCAAAAAACAAGAAAAAAAACCTTATATCTCAACTCCTGCAAAAGTGTTCTTTGCCTATTTTATATTGGATTTTATTGTGAATAATTCTGAAAGCTCTCATTCATTGAGCATATTACATATGTAAGGCATTGTCCTAACTGCCTACATATGTAGGCACTGTCCTAAACAGGGTGCCCATATATAATCCTAATCCTCACAAAGGCTCTTAAAAAATGGCTTTTTCCCACACATGGTAAAACTGTTTCAGAGATGCAAAGTAACTAGCCCAAGTTTTCAAAACTGTTCAATGTTATAGTTGCAGCATGACCAAATGTTCCAGTGCAGAGTTCTTGGTCACTCTAACTGGTTGTATTCATATGCCAGATCCTTCTGAATCCAAAGCTCGTGTTCTTTCCATTACTCAACAGTTTCTTTGTTGAGTTGTATAGTATCTACTTACCCCCCACCCCCATTACAGCAATGCTTAGCACAACACTTTACATAACAACACTAAGTAGATATTGAATAAATGAAGGGATGGATGAATGGATAATTTCTATAAATAGAGTTGTGTAATGATTATACCTACTAACTATATTCAGTAGTATGGGTAGGAGAGGTTACAGTCATAGGGCTTAGATATCCTGGGGGTTTGTGTGTGTGTGTGTGGTTTTGCTTGTTTTGTTTTTTTGTCCCATTAGCTTTAAATAGAAAGCTGTTAAATGTGCTGGTAAATGCTAACAGCCCTTTGGGACAAGAAAGGACAGATGTTTACAGTGTGGGAGGATAGACAGTTCGAGTTTTTGTGTTGCTGATTTCCCATCTATGGTCAGTTTCAAGCTACCAAGGCAATGTCATTGCACACAGAGTTGGGGAGAGATGAAGCAGTACACCATTATATTACATTTCTGTCATACACTTCCAATAGATGTAGATAACCTCAAGAACATGGGTAACAGGAAATAATTAAGAGGTGGTCAATTTTAATGTATTATCTTTGTTTTAACATCATTTATTTAATTTAAAACTTGCATAATCTAATTTTGAAGAATGATTGTGTTTAACAATCAGCTCACCAAAATCCTAAAAATGGAAAATCAGTTCTTAGGAACAATCCATTGCACTAGTTGGCATGCTCCTGGTCTACATAGTAGCCCTACAGATTTCTCCCACTGGAGAAATTACTAATGAACGAGCTGGTTCAGGCCAGCCCTATCATCATACCTGGACCAAAAAAAAAAAAAAAAAAAAAAAAAAAAGAGGAAACTCAATAAAATCCATCTGATATACAAAAAGAGCAGGGCATCCCTTCCAGAGATAAGTACCAAAATCGTCTAGGTGAAACTTTAGAGGATTTTAGAAATTTGGTGGTCCATTAACATTATGAAATTATTTCTAAGGTTGGCTAAATTTCATAGAAAAAAACAGTATTTCCACATACTTGTGCATTTTTATTTTAACTGACTGATAACAGACTTCAGCCAATTTTCTGTAGAAATGTGATAATATAGCTTACTCTATTTTTATATATGATACAAGGATTGACTTATAATATTATCAAATTTACAAACTGAAATATAAACAACTGAAGAAATCCATAATGTCTGGGATATTTTGTTAGTTGTATACAATTATTTTGCAAATGAATTTCATATAATAAAATAAATCCATAATTAGGAATAGGAATAACTAGGTAAGAGACTGTAAATACTTCTCTAGTCTAAAGGAAAATTTATGTATCTATCGCTCTGTCAAAAGCTTCAAGTATAGTAAGTTTTTTTTATTGTTGTTGAGAGTCTGAACTTTATTTTGAAGAGTAATTAACTCTAAAATTGTGTCTATCCACAGAAGAAATGAATCTCAAAAGCAATTGTTCCTCTCTAAGCAAAAGGAACAATAATTGAACAAATATGCTTTTCCAGGTAGGTTAGCTTTGCCCCTCATTTTTTTCAGGATAGGCCCAAGGTAGAAATGTTCTTGTATTTAGTGACGATTATGCCCCAAAAAGCTGCCACCAAAAAGCTGAGCTTCTAGAGAAACTCTATAACTACTCTTAAGATGAAAGAGGATCTAAAAAGTTTAGAAGATCCAGTGTAGACCCTCTCCTGGAATTGACCAACACAAAATAATGCCACCAATATTCATGAAGATCTTTAGGGCCTTAGAAAGCAGGCGTGGCTCAGCCTGTAATCCCAGCACTTTGGGAGGCTGAGGCGGGCAGATCACCTGAGGTCAGGAGTTCGAGAACAGCCTGGCCACCATGGCGAAACCCCATCTCTACTAAAAATACAAAAAAAATTAGCCAGGGGTGGTGGTGGGCGCCTGTAATCCCAGCTACTCAGGAGGCTGAGGCACAAGAATAGCTTGAACCCAGGTGGCAGAGGTTGGCAGTGAGCCAAGATCACGCCACTGAACTCCAACCTGGGCAACAGGGCAAGACTCCATCTCAATAAAAAGAAAAAAAAAAAAAAGAAAGACAGTAGCTAGGCTTGCAAGATGCCTTTGGCTCTAGAACAACATAAGGCTAACAGGGTGCCTTGAGGCTATGCCCTAGTGGGAATCTTCATGTATTCCATCAACAAGTGCAAATGAGCCGACTATGTGTCGATACTCTGTAAGGCATGAAATTCTATGCTGAATATGCCATATGTAGTTATTTTCCTCATTGCAGCCCAGGGAGACAATCAGACCAGCCTGAAATTAACACTCTTAAAAGGACTCACACGTATGCTTCTACCAATATCTTCTAATAAGGTTATATAGTCACAATAATACACTGACAAAACTGCAATTAAAAAAAAAAAAAGTCTGGTTTGGCTGGGAGTGGCGGCTCACGCCTGTAATCCTAGCACTTTGGGAGGCCGAGGTGGGCGGATCATGAGGCCAGGAGTTCACGACCAGCTTGACCAACATGGAGAAACCCCATCTCTACTAAAACTACAAAAATTAGCTGGGCGTAGTGGTGCATGCCTGTAATCCCACCTACTCAGGAGGCTGAGACACGAGAATCACTTGAACCCAGGAGGCAGAGGTTGCAATGAGCCGAGATGGCGCCACTGCACTCCAGTCTGGACGACAGAGCAAAACTCTGTCTCAAAAAAAAAAAAAAGAAAAGAAAAGCCTGGTTTATTGAAGTAAAATTTACATCAAGAAATAATTTACCCTTTTGAAGTGTACAATTTTATAAGTTTTGACAAATGTACACAATTGTGTGACTATTACCACCACCCTACTTCAAGCTTACTTCTTATTACTAGACCACACCACCTGTACTACATTACAAATAAAAATATTTTTAGGCCAGGCTCAGTGGCTCATGCCTTGTAATCCCAGCACTTTTGGCGGCCAAGGTGGGCAGATCACGAGGTCAGGAGTTCAAGACCAGCTTGGCCAACATGGTGAAACCCCATCTCTACTAAAAATACAAAAAGTAGCCTGGCATGGTGGCACGCACCTGTAATCCCAGCTATTCAGGAGGCTGAGGCAAGAGTATCACTTGAACCTGGGAGACGGAGGTTGCAGTGAGCCAAGATCATGCCATTGCACTCCAGCCTGGGTGACAGAGTGAGACTCCATCTCGAAAAAAAAAACATTTAATCCTATTACTATCTTATGAATAGCATAATTATGCTGCATTTGATATTTTATGGGTAAAAGCATTAAATTTGTAAAAATGTAAGTTTCTAAATTACTTTAATGTTTATAAGCCTGTCTTAGTCATTCTCCATTTTTAAATTAAACCAAGTCTATCAAAAATACAAGGTAGTCTTGGTCTCTCTCCTGTGCTCAAATAACTTGGCCTAATTATGTGGTTGGCTTTATAGACAACTGAAAAACTGTGTGTAAAGATTATGCATTTACTTTTATACAGAAAGTTGAATTGTATGTCTCTTACACTACTCTTGTCATACTCCATCTCTCTCATCACCCTTCCCAAGTCTAACTAGCAAAAAGTTTAGTTACATAAAGTAATATTTGAAAGCTAGTGGGTCTGTGCATTCTAAATACACAAGACACTGGAATGGCCTATCAGTTCCTCTTCTCCTTCCCCATCCCCCACTTTTATTTTACTCTTTTGAGAATCAGTGAGGCCACACTTACTGAGTGTTACTGAGGCTTTTCAGGCCAGTTGAATATCTACATCATAGCAATATTGCACCTCAAAGAAACTGTTCTCAGCATAGATGGGAAAAAGATCACTCACTTGAGCAAATGATCGGACAAAATTGAACAAAAACATTTTTAAAACTGCTAGGGTTTAAACATTTATCTCCTCTAAAACCCACGTGGAAATTTAATTCCCAATGTGGCAGTATTGACAGGTGGAAATTTTAAGAGTTGATTGGGTTATAAGGGCTCTGCCATCCTGAATGGATTAATCTATGTACGGATTAATGGGTTCATGGATTAATGGTTTATTACTGGAGTGGGACTGGTGGCTTTATAAAAAGAGGAAGAGAGACCTGAGCTAGCATGCTCAGCCACCTCACCATGTGATGCCCTGCACCACCTGAGGACTCTGTAGAGAGTCCCAGCAGCAAGAAGGCTCTCACCAGGTGCAGCCCCTAGACCTTGGACTTCTTGGCCTCCATAATTATAAGAAATAAATTCATTTTCTTTATAATTTACCTAGCTTCAGGTATTCTGTTATAAGCAACAGAAAGTGGACTAAAATACAAACAGTTGCAAGCATAGATAGTAGTGGAAAGATGTATCTTTGTGGTGAATATTTCCCCAATTCAATTCTCAATGACTTCACAATGTGAATGGATGCTGTGTACCTCAGCTTTCCGTGTTTAATGTGCTTATCTGTAAGATGTAAATCATATATACCTCATGGGGGTTGTTTGCAAAATTCAATAAGAATAACCTGTTTACCAAGCAGAGCCCCTACCATGCAGAAGATACTAAATCAGTTTAGTTATTTTCCTCTCGTCCTCCTTAAAAAATAGTTTCAAAATCCATTTCAAATATTCAAAGCTACTTGTAGACTCCAAAATCTACATTTAAACCAAGAAAACATGGTAAAAAGGTGGTCAATAATGCTGACCCTTAATGAAAGTACCACACTATTTTGAGAGTACAGATCCCCTCTTCATGGATTTTGTGTCTCATAGTTTCTTATTGCAAGTAAACAAGAGCCTTTTGTGGTAATCTCTCCCACGTGAGCAATGGGAACAGATTGTTTTCAATCTAAAGCAAACAAGAAACTGCTTAAGTAAAGGTAGTGACTGTATGAATCATAAACCACTTTCTCAGATAATAGCCATTATGTAAGTCTGTGGACAAATTTGACAATTTTTATTTCATTGCCTTTTGACAGCCCTTTAGAAGGGTTTAAGAGAACAAGATCTGACTATAGCTTTCAAAAATTCATCACTGAATATTTGTTACCCTTGCTCCCTGTGATAGCTGAAGAACTAAGATAATGCCCTTCAAATGGAGATAAATTACAATCTTTCAAAAGATTATCACGGTCTTAATCGAGTTTGCTCCAGCAGCTGAACAGCCTGTGACCTTGTTAGTTTCACAACAAACATATCTGTTACTTTATGTTTCTATAGGTAGCGGGGTAGAACCTTTAAACTACATGTTTTCTGTATATAAAATGACAGGTTTTTTTAGATAAAACAGAAGATGGTTTATTTTAAAAGAATATACCAAGCTACTTCATATATGTAGTGTAATTTTTTTAATGATTTGTGTTGAAATAACTTCAGAATTACCAAAAAGTTGAGAAAATAATATAAAGACTATATGGATACCTCTCACTCAGATTCCTCAAATGTTAAAATTTTATAGATGTGTAGTGTGATTTAAAAGAGGACGATGATTCCTGGTTCAGAAACAGGAGTCTTGTATAATTCTGTGATAACATATTATATGTCTAATAAAGGCATAGGGATTTCACATTGAAAATCATTTAGGAGAATATTAGAGAATCCACATTCTCAATTTCTTTGAAAGAAATCAATTGCCAACTTTTACATATAATTGTAACTAACTGCAGGTATATGAACACATCCCAGCATATAGTCCAGTTTATGAAAACTACAATACTACATCTTGGGAAATTAAAGTACTTTTATCCTGAATATAATGTTATAAATAGCATGGAAATCAGCACATCGGGTGTTCCAGGATGTCAGCACATCAGCAGTTATGCCAGAGTGCCAGCCTTCAACAGAAGGGAGGGAGAGTTTGAATGGAATTAATTGTTAAATGGTAACATTTAATCCTAGATCCTTATTATGTGTGCCAAGAGAAAACATCTGTGGGTGCTTAGAAAAGACAGATTTGGAGCATCCCTACAGATTCTGCTAGGTTTGATGAAACCTCCCAGGGAACAAGGTGATTTGGGAAGCTAAACATTTATTCTCCCATTTACACTCATAACCTCTCTGGAAATAGATGAGTCCGTGGTACCGAGAATGACTTTATGACTTACCCCATGTGGCAGAGAAGAAAAGGAAAGGCGCTTCCTTTCCACTTTTGCCATGTCAGGGCTATTTGAAACGAGTTCAGTGTCCGTGGAAGAAAACTAAGTATCACTGTATTGGCCAATCTAGCAGCAGCTGCCATCTGTATGACAATATCCATTTATTCTGTTCCCTGCCACCTCTTGCATCTCTGTTGCAGTGTTCTTTTGTAAGTGTTCCTGACATTTTGTTTATCTTTCTTTTAAACATTCTGCCAAGATTATGTCTGAAAATGAGGGAAAAAAACCCTCCATTTTTCACTTGCTAAATCTGTTACAAGGGAAACAATTCAGTGCCATTCTCAAAATACTAAAGAGCTTTCAAGATACTGAAAATTCTCCAGTAAGTTGCCAAGCAAAATCAGGGCTAGAGTATAAATGTGAAAGGGACAAAATAAGTTCTCATACATGATGCTAGTTGGATGGAATCAAACTCTTAATGGATAGCTTATTCTCTCCATTGTTTAAACAGCAGGCTTAAATAAAAACACATTTTCCCTCTTAGCCTCACAAGCAGACACATATATAAACACCTTCTATACTTCTTAATGAAAGAGAGTCCTTTCTGAGGTACCTGGAGAAATTTAAAAATTTAGTATTAAAATTATTTTGATTCACAAATCATAACTGTGCACATTTATGGGGTACAATGTGATGTTTTGATATATGTACACAACATGGCATGATTAAATCAAACTAATTCACATGTCCATCATCTACCTTCCCTATCATTTTTTATGGTGAGACATATGAAATTGACTCTCTTAGTTATTATTAACTAGAGTCACCCTGCTATGCAATAGATCTCAAAACCTAACTTCCCTGTCTCTCTGAAACTTTGTACCCTTTAATTAACAATTCCACATTTCCTCCATTCCCATCCTTTTCCCCCGCCCCAGCCACTGGTAACCATACTTCAACTTTATTGGATCCCACATATAAGTGAGATCAGTATTTGTCTTTCTGTGCCTGGCTTATTTCACTCAGCATAATGTCTTCTAGATTCATCCATGTTGTTGCAAATGACAGAATATCCCTTTTTTTTTTTTAAGGCTGAGTAGTATTTCATTGTGTGTATATACCATATTTTCCTTATCCATTCATCCACTGATGGACACTAGGTCATTTCCATATCCTGGCTATTGTGAATAATGCTACAATGAACATAGGTGTGCAGATATTGCCTCAATATATTGATTTCACTTCTTTTGGATATGTACTCACAGGTGGTATTGCTGGATCATATGGTAGTTCTATTTTTAGTTTCTTGAGTACTCTCTAGATGACTGTTTTGATAAAATGTTTTTATGACTTCATAAATACAATCCAAGATAGTTTTACTTTGATTTAATTAATTCCAAACATTTGACAACAGTTTTTCCTTTTCTTTCTCTGGAGCACCTTGAAGACTCCCAGGGCATTAGAATTGCTGCAGCACTACCACAATGTTCATTTTGTTAGATTTGGATGATTTGCTCAGTGATGGATGTCCCAAATGTAGTGCTTAGCCGTTCCATGGTGAAAATGCTGCAATTTATCAACAGAAGGAAGTTTGTAAGGAAATCAGAGAAAAATGTTTCACAAGTGACTGTAAAGACTGCTTTTGAATTTTAGACTTAATTCACCATTGTAAATCTGATTTCCATGTTATCATATTTCTTGTCTGTGTTTTTCATTAGCTAGATTGATTCGATGCCCTCTCCTACCCTCCACCTTTTCTTACCTTTCTTTGATTCTTTCTCCTAATTTCTGAATCATGATTTTTCTTCCCAAGATTTGGGAAAGAGGGTAGAAAACTTCCAGCAGAACAGCTAGAAATTTCTACTAAGTTCTATATAATCTGTGTATAATATTTACAAATCAATGACTAAAATTAAGACCAGTTTTGCAAATGTATCTCCACTAAAGAAGCACAGTGCAAAAAAGTAATTCCTAATTTTTATCAATCTCCTTAAATGCTTAAGAATATCCAAGAATGTAGTGTTCACTAATTCATTTAAAATCTTCTACTCTTGTATTTATTTTCTAAGCCTGTGAACTCTTGGGAGCTTCTCACTTTATTGCCTCAGCATTAAGCACTATGCCATCACAGTATCTTGTCATAGTCTCCATTACATTAACCCCTTTCCCAATAGAGTCCCCTAAGACATGGTTCTTCAGCTTTGATTGTTTCACCAAAGATCTTCATGTAGTTTTTATCATTTCCACACTACCATACTTGCTAGGTGGGGGGCCCTCAAACAGAGCCACATTAATTTTAGTTAACTGTTATTCTAGCTCTCCTTTTTACCTATTATTGCAAATCTTTGAGCCCCATGCAAAGCCCACGACTTAATTCTTTGTATCCCCAAGGGTTGTCTCTGAAGTGGTTATAAACAAGACTTGGTATCAAATAAACAGGGGTAGTAATTAGATTCTTAGCCACATAGCTGTGTGATCTTAAGCATATGATTTCCAGACCTCTTCTAGTGGGTGGAGTAGTATTTCCCCAAAATCCTTGTCCATCCTGAACCTCAGAATGTGATCTAATTTGGAAAAAGGGTCTTTGCAGATATAATTAAGAAAATGATTGGCTGGGCGTGGTGGCTCACGCCTGTAATCCCAGCACTTTGGGAGACCAAGGTGGGTGGATCATGAGGTCAGGAGATCAAGACCATCCTGGCTAACACAGTGAAACCCCGTCTCTAATAAAAATACAAAAAATTAGCCAGGTGTGGTGGCAGGGGCCTATAGTCCCAGGTACTCGGGAGACTGAGGCAGGAGAATGGTGTGAACCCAGGAGGCAGAGCTTGCAGTGAGCCCAGATCACGCCACTGCACTCTAGCCTGGGAGACAGAGCGCGACTCTGTCTCAAAAAAAAAAAAAAAAAAAATCAACCCGGGAGGCGGAGCTTGCAGTGAGCCCAGATCACGCCACTGCACTCCAGCCTGGGCAACAGAGCGAGACTCTGTCTCAAAAAAAAAAAAAAAAAAGATCAAGATGAGCTCATACTGAATTAGAGTTGACCTCCAGCTAACGAAAGTGTCTTGGGACAGACAGAATAGAAGGCATAGAGACACAGGAAAGAAGGCCACATGAAAACAGAGGCACAGGGCAAGGAACACAAGGAGCCACCATAAGCTGGAATAAGCAAGGAAGGATTCTCTCCTAGGGCTGTTGAAGGGCTAATGGCCCTGCTGACACCTTGATTTTAGACTTCTGGCCTCCAGAACTACGAGAGAATTTTACCCACCTCATGAAAGTGTTGTGTAAATTAAATGAGACAATGTGCATAAAGGGTGTGTTAGTCTGTTCTCATGTTGCTAATAAAGACATACCTGAGACTGGGTAATTTATAAAGAGAAAGAGATTTAATGAATTCACAGTTTCACATGGCTGAGGAGGCCTCACAATCACGGCAGAAGGTGAAGGAGGGGCAAAGGCGTGTCTTACACGGCAGCAGGCAAGAGAGCCTGTGCAGGGGAAGTCCCCTTTATAAAACCATCAGATCTCATGAGATTTATTCACTACCATGAGAACAGCATAGGAAAGACCCACTCCCATGATTCAATTACCTCCCATCTGATCCCTCCCACAACACGTGGGGATTATGGGAGCTACAGTCAAGATGAGATTTGGGTGGGGACACAGCCAAACCATATCAAAGGGCCTGGTACAAGAGGAGGTCCAAGTCTCCACTTAGTCACTCACTAGCAATGGTAGGCAACATTACTCAATCTCTATGTGCCTCCCTTATCTTAAGGATAAAAAACAGGGACAATAATTTTCACCTACCTTCACTGAACAGTTTTTGTGATGATCAAATGAATTCACAGACATGAACATTCCTAGCATATAAGAAACATTCAAGAAATGTGGAGATCTGTGCTCTTCCTTCCCCGTGTCCCTCAAACTACTGGGGGTGGTAAAGTAGTAGGAGAGAAACAAGAAAATCAGGACATTGTTTTTTTCAATAAGAATGGCCAGATGCCCCCTGGCAACTCCAAAAGAAAATTCTGCTTGTATCTTTGAGTTGATGTCTAGATCTCGTTACATTGTTACCCTCTAAATATAATTTTCAGAAGTACTGATATTGACATCACTAAGCCAAAACAATGTCTATGTAAATAGAATTGGTAAAATCGTATCAGCAGTTCTATGGGTTCAACCATTCCAGATCTGTTTCCCTCCCTCCCTCCCTTCTTTCTTTCCTTTTTGTCAATGTTTCTTCCCATCCACTTTCTCTCCATATTATTACAGTGTTCTGATGTCATGGTTGGGAATAATTCTAAAAAGAGAGCTACCCCAGCCTGCTCAGGGAGATTCATCATACTTTAAGCTTGACAAGTCAGAGAGTACTACAAATGTGTGTTCCTGGGCACTGTGGCAGGTTTCACTAAGAGCTGAGACATATTACTTAACAGAAAACAGAGAAAATATGCAGCATAAAAACAGGTAGTGGGTATTTGTGAACAATTCAATCAATTGCAATGATCCACAAGACCAGGTTGGTGACTATAACCAGGGCTATAATTTCATATGTGGTGACCACAAGACCACCAAAGTATCGTAGGGGAATCAAGTCAGGGAAATATTTGATGGGAACCAGCCATTTATTCAGTGACCTTGTATTTACCAGAGTTGCCTGGGAGAGAAGCAGCCGGGCGTTATCACTGGCTTCCAAGGGCCTGAGGAGAAGGGCAGAACTACCCAGGAATGGAAGTCACAAGCAGCCCAAAGCTAGAAGGCCGTCCCCATGACACTGACCACTTGCTCAGTAAACAGACCACTGGAGAAGACTGCAAAAGTCGGAAAAACTTGCCAGGGATAGGCAAAGAGCTGATGAGGTTTAAGTTGTAGAGAATATATGACTCTGGAGTCTTACAGTCCTTGGTGTAAATCTGGCTCTGACACATATTTGAGTGGCCTTGAGAACATTATTTATTTAAGCTTCAGTTGCCCCCAAACATAAAGTGGAGATAAAAGTTACTTACCTTGCAGACTTATTGTAAGACTTAACTGAAGTTATATATGAAAACGCCCTGTGATGTAAAACTAGGAAAAAAATGGATTTTCCCCTCCCTCCCTCCCTTCCTTCCCCTGAATTCCTATAAAATCATTTCCCCAAGGTAAGAAGAACTTTTACATTCTGTATGAAATAATCTATTTCTTGATCCTTTAGCATCAAGATTCAAATGGTCCTTTACTTAATTAAAGCTAGGAAGTGGACATTGGAAATTTCTTTTACAATTTCCAATTTAGATCTCTAAAATGGGTGACTGACTGTACATTAGCTTCCTCTCCACTTGTCACTAGTAAAGTATCCCCTTACTGTGAACAAGAGCTATATAGATATATACACATAAACTTCAGTGCTTCTAAATGCTAATTTGTGATGGGCCAAGAGTAGGCAGAGAATAGATGATAAAAATGGCAAATTAGTAGTCACTAAGTTATCAGGGTGAGTGGAGGTCATAAAACTGAAAAAAAAAAAAACCATAAAAACAAGGTAAATTGCCAAGAAGCCAATGAAAGATACCTGAAAGCAGGGAATGAATTAAGACCTTGAGTGAGGGATTTAGACTTAAATAAGATGGATTACTGAGGTGGATTTCAGCTTCAAGTAACAGAAAACTAAGCTCAGAATTGTTTAAACAATAGATTTATTGGCTCATCTATCAGAAAGTCCAGATACAGTGAGGGCTTCAGCATTGTTGGATGCCATGGTTCAATACATCGACCTGGGTCTGGGTTCTATTAGTCTGTTCAATCTGCCTTCAGAGTGAAAGCCCAGTACTGAAGTCTGTTCCACGTTAATCACAGAATGGCCACAGTATCAGTCAGAGCTCTGGTGCTTTCTTGTTCACATTTGGTGGGAGGGAGGAACTAGATCCTCATAGTTTCAGAAACTTTCTACAAATTTGTCAGCATCTTATATTTTCTGGAACTGGATTATATACCCATTCCTAAAGAGAAAAGGACTTATCCCTCAATCAATCAGCCTCACCCATAGGCCATGTGAGAGTCAGCTTCCCTTGAAGTATTTGGGCTATGTCAGAGGGCTTAGGTACCTGAACAAAACCAGGTAGTGTTAGGAAAAAAGTATAGATTGATCCAGGGTAGGTCATCTACCTTTTACACTACGGAGTATTAGCAAGGTAAACATTACACTTTCATTTAGTTCAGCCTCCTAAGTTTTCCAATGTGACGGCAATGTCATACAACGAAGTATTGGTAAAGTCATATCTAGTTATTTTTCTTACATCCCAAGTCATAAGTTTGTTTTGTTGTAGTGTTGTTTTGTCTTGACTATATTAAACTGCCTCTTAAGCAAGTAATACAAAACCTTTTCATCCTAACAGGTGCATATAATAAGGGTTCTCCAATTCTAAAGTATGATACTCAGTGAGTCCCCAGACCCACGCATCTTATACTGTGCCCACCAGCATGAGAGGTCCAGGAATTCTGCCACACCATCAAAGTCAGTGGTTCTTAATCTGATTGGGCAATAGGATCACCCAGGGAACTTACCAGAAGTACCCATGCCAGAGGATATTGACCCAGTGGGAATGAGGTGAGGTTTGGGCATCTGTATGTTTTTTAATCCCAGTTGAAAGAGAGTTAGAGACTGGAAAACTGAAGCTTGGATGGGAGAGAGCATTAATTCACTGTATACTTTTTTGTGTGGATTGAATTTTTTTCATTATGTATCTATATTATTCTCTTCCCTTCGTTTTTCTTTTCTTTATTAAGGTCCTCAGTGTTTCTGAAGTGCAGACAATGAGAACTATTAATCTATATGGTCAAATATCAATCTTTAGGTTGAATAGAGCCAAAAGTGTTTAGAATTGGTTGTCAGAGTGATATTTAAACATATTGACTTTTTTCTTTTTGTAGAGATGGAGGGTGGGGTGCATCTTACTGTGTTGCCCACACTGGTCTCAAACTCATGGTCTCAGGCGATCCTCCTACCTAGGCCTCCCAGAGTGCTGGGATTACAGGTGTGAGCCACCGCACCCAGCCCATATTGCCTTTTTAATGAAAACCCTGAGGCCAACAAATTGGTCAGTGCTAACACCTGACTCAGATTCTTGGACTCGTTTTTTGGGATTTCTGGACAGACCAGAGTCTGGAATATGTCCCAGTTTTTGAAATGAAAGAACATAGATGACCAGATCATTTTGTTGACAGACAAAGAAAATTCCACAGAACCTTGTTTGGCTTCCCCTTGAAGGAAGAAATGATGAAATTATTTGTAACTGAAATCAGCTCCGTGCTGTTTGCCATCAGTCCTCCCACACATATGCCTCAGTGACAGACAGAGACCAGAGTAAGATTGCTCTGTTTACTTTAAGATGTCTTTGTAGAGGTACTTCTCAAAGTCTCATCTAAGTGATCAGAGGCACTGCCCCTCTTTGAATTACAGCTCTAAGAAGCAGGAATCACTAACTAGATGTTTTAAAACCCCTTTCACTAGCAATTTAAAGAGATTAGAAGTTTCATGGAGAAAGATGTGTTTGGAAATCATTAAAACTGTAGACATTGTTTTCAGAAAGAAACAACCTTTGGTCACACTTTTGTAGCTAGTTATGGTCTGATGGAAATCAAACACAAAGAAAATTCAGTGTAGCCTAATGGTCATTTTCACAAGAGTAGACCAGACCACTTGTGGCATAGCAGTTACTATCTTTTTTATTTGTATTTCACATAGGATATTTTTAAACCTGCACATAAATTGTCTGAAAAATCTCTATGTCTACCATATCTGGGGAATTGTTCCTCCTATGAGCCCAAAGCCATAGCTTGGCTTTAACTGACTAAAAACATTTTAGGTGCAAATTGCTGCTCCCTCCCTCTGTATATCAACATTGCATTTTCTTCTACAGGGGCTTCCTATCCTTATAATACCTGGAGAAATAGATGTTCCTCAGCAGCCCTGACTTTAGAGGAAAAGCTTATCTGTTTACAAGATGGAAATGCTAGGCAACTCTCCAGAGGAAGAGCTCAGAGGTTGTCTCATCCATGGAATTCATGCAGTATAAGTGACTTAGTCTGAGAAAACATTGATCTGAGCCATTGGCACCAAATCTCCCATTGCTCCTTTGAAGTATCTCAGCCTTAGTTTGGGCCTGTGGCCTGGAGGTACATCCAAGATGGACCAAAAGATCCGGATTAGTTCCAGGCAGTGACAAGACAGGCTAGAAGAAGGGAGGCCAACCTTTTCCTAAGGCTGTTTCCCCACAAAGCATTGATAAGAAGAAAGCCAAATTTTCTGTTTTCCAATTTTTTTTTCTGTTCCCATCCATCTCCCTAGGCTTTAAATTTCCAAATATATCAAATATGATTTTTTTTCTGGATGGAGTCTCACTCTCCACCCAGGCTGGGGTGCAGTGGTGCGATCTCGGCTCACTGCAACCTCGGCCTCCCAGGTTCAAGTGATTCTCCTGCCTCAGCCTCCCGAGAAGCTGGGATTACAGGTGCGCACCACCATGTCAGGCTAAATTTTGTATTTTTAGTAGAGACGGGGTTTCACCATGTTGACCAGGCTAGTCTCAAACTCCTGGCTTGCAGTGATCCACCTCGGTCTCCCAAACTGCTGGGATTACAGGCATGAGCCACTGTGCCTGGCCTCAAATGTGATTATTCTTAAAAGCAAACCAAGTTCTACAGAATATATATATTTTTCAGGTGAAACTTGATATTTTGTGTTCTAGGCTGCTTTACAAATTGAAAAATATCTTTTCTTTAGTTCAAAGAAAGGGAGAAAACTAACAGTTGAATTCCTATTGTGATTTATTATAGATACATGTTGGATTTTATGTCATCTCATTTAATCCTTGTAACTATTCTGCAAAATAGTTACATGTATAACTTAATCCCCAGAGAGTGTCTACTGTGTACTTTCTCTGTTCTGGGGACTTTCACAGGGGTTAGAGACTTTGTGATCCCACCAGGAACTCATTCTGGTGGGGAAGATAGTATATGAATGACTAATTACAATACAAACAGTAAAGTCCCATGATACATAGATGAACAGAAGGGTATTCGAGCATACATTTTAAATTTAAATTTCTTTAATGTGTGCACCAATCAAAATGGTAGGCTTATCCCAAAAAACAAATTCTGAGGCTGTTGCAAAAGACTCCAATATTTTGACACAAAAAGCTTTCTAAAAACAGATGGGTAACTAACTAGTGATATAGGTACCTCTTTATCTCTTTTCTGTAAGGGAACTCTGGAAAGGTTTCTAAATACTCTTTTCTTCTAACACAGTCACTTATTTCTAACAAAGTTTTTTTTTTTATTATTTTTATGTTTTGAGACAGGGTCTCACTGTGTCACTCAGTGCACTGGAGTGCAGTGGCATGATCGTAGCTCACTGCAACCTTGAACTCCTGGGCTCACAAGATCCTCCTGCCTCGGCCTCATGAGTAGCTAGCACTACAGGCATGTGCCACCATATACGGCTAATTTTTTTTTTTTTTTTTTTATTGTTTGTAGAGGTGAGGTCTCATCATGTTGCTCAGGCTCATCTCAAACTCCTGACCTTAAGTAATCCTCCCACTTCAGCCTCCCAAACTGTTAGGATTACAGTTGCGAGCCACTGCACCTGGCCTAATTTCTAATGATAGTATTTGCCAGTAAAATAACTTAAAACAGGCTGAGTGCAATAGCTCATGTCTGTAATCCTGGCACTTTGGGAGGCTGAGGCGGGTGGATCACTTGAGGTCAGGAGTCGGAGACCAGCCTGGCCAACATGGTGAAATCCTGTCTCTACTAAAAACACAAAAAATTAGCCGGGCATGGTGGCACACACCTGCAATCCCAGTTACTCAGGAGGCTGAGGCAGGAGAATAGCTTGGACACAGGAGGCAGAGGTTGCAGTAGCCGAGATCATGCCACTGCACTCCAACCCAGGCAACGGAACGAGACTTTGTCTCAAAACAAAAACAAAAAAACTTAAAATATTTTAAAGAGACTTTACCTATTCATACCCTTACACAATTTTAAAAATATTTTCATGTGGCTTACAAAAATATATACAATAGCACAGAATAAATGAAAATAGCAAAATGACTATATCTCTGTATCTTTCTGCATTAATTTCCTCTCAATATCAATTTCCTATTCCCCACAAATAGCTATTTCCTCTCTCCTGGTTTCAATTCTTTGTGGCTATCTGGAAAGCTCTGGTTTCCTCTGGAACTGATCAGTGCCTTGCTCTGGCCCCAGACTGGCCTGGCTTCTCTCCATGTGGGGTCTGCGTCACCTCCTCTACAAGCACAATTCAGTCTCCAAATGACTTAGGCAAGAACTTTTGTCTTAAACAAATCTGTTTATCAGAGAGCCATTGGATCATATGTTATAGAAGCCTCAACAAACAGGATATTCCATCTCAAGTTGATGGCCTCTTGGCAAACACAAGAATGCCTCCCAGGGAAGCATATGATTCTCAGGAACACCACGGCACGTCATCAGCCACAGTCACTGAAGGAAACGGGTTAGGCATCTGCTCACTGGCACTTCCTGGTTGAAGTACAACAATTAGTGTCTTTTTTGAATATGTGCAGCTTTGGGATTATTAATTTCAGCATGAGAAATCATTAGTATTCTTAATTTAAAGAGGAAACCTTTGGACAGGAGTCTGCAGCTATCAATCAATACTAAAGATTTTCTCTGAATTATGATGTCTTTACCTGACTCTGAATATGGATTTTTTTTCCCTTTTCATTTTTGAGCTTTTGAATTTGACTTAGCATACGGACTCTGTCAGGTTCCTGTAGTGAATTGATAATGAAATTAGGAGAGACAGGGTCCATTGACTTAGAAGACCTGTGCCATTAGTTAAGTCTTCCCTCTGTTTCTGCAACTGCTTGACATCCACTTAGTCACCTGGGTTTTGGCACTTGCCTCTGACACTAACACTTGAGAGAGCAGAGCTCAGAATGGAGATGAGGAGGTAGCACAGTAAATAGGCGTTATCAAAAAAAGACAGAGGTGAAAATCAATACCTCCATTAACATCTAGAAGCAGACTTTTCAAAGAACATTTATATGTTTAGCTGACAGTAATGTACCAAGAAGCCTAGTTCCTTTGTAGGTCAAAAAGTATGTAACTATCCCTATGGTGTTATTTATTTTTCTTCCCATTTGGCTAAGAAGTATCATCAATAGGATTTAAAACTAAAAATAAACAAACAAAAACTCTGCCCAGCAAAAATATCCAAATAAAGGGTACAATATTCAACAAAGTAGATACAACAAAATTCTAGTAATATACATCAAAATTATTAATGATGTACAGTAAAATAGCTATTCTCTTGAAGTTTGTCGTAAGGCTTTGACTTATACATATATCTTTTTTATAAGGTTATTACTTTTGTGATGCACATGACTTGAGATACCTGTATTGCAATAAACTGTATGTTTCTGGTTTTGTTTTTATGGCATTGTGTTACTGTTGTTATCCTAACTGTCATCTTCAAATATAGGTTTAATTCCTGGTTTTCACATTCCTTAGCTCTGTGACTCTTAGAAGTCAACTTATGTCATGCTTGGTTTCCCTACGTGTTACAGCAGTATTAGGAGAAATAAGTGATAGGTGTGTGTAAATGCCTAGCACAGTGCCTGGCACAAAATAAAGTCTCAGTAGATGCTAGTCCCCCACCTCCCCAACCCACCCCTCATTGCTTTCTCTTCTTCCCATATGTTGGTCCCCTTGCCTCCTCTGCTTTGCCATCTCCTTCTCTACACCGTCAAAGGAACACCTCTGGGCAAAGGAGACCACATTCATTTATGTCGGATAACACATTGACCTGGTGGCCTTCATTCCAGTGTAAAGAGGCTGGGTACCTCCTCTGTAGCTATCATCCTTGCTCCTCTGGTATTCTTTGCTAGTGCCTGTGCACAGGAGCCAAAGCTTGGTGTGACCAACTATCATCACTAAGCAGTGTAGGATTTGGGACCCGTCTCGCTTCCAGGAACAGAAGTTGGAGCAAATAAAAAGATGTAGTCTGTCAACTTGGACTTTGCAGGACACTCTGAACTTAAGTCTGATCTTCAAGAAAGAACAGGTTTAGAACAAAGAAGTGCTGAGAACCTTGGGAGAAAGTAAGAGCGCCTTAAAATCCATCTGAGCGAAAGATAGACAGGCTGAGCCGTATCTGACATGCATCCTAGACTATGGAAAGGCACATTTCAAAAAGTTCAAAGAAAATACATGTTTGGTTCCAGGGCCAGAGGGTTTTCCAGAAGAGTATAAATAGGTCCAGAAGGACTTGAAAATTAAATTCTAACTATGTAATAAAAATTAGCCAGATATGGAAGAAAAACTAAAGAAATCAATATGGTTGCTTGGGAACTCTCCTTGGAGCTCAGATGTTAAAAGGCATGTTTGAAAGATCAAAGAACCTGTAGCCAAGAACAAAAGCAATGCAATAGCACAAACCTAGAAGAATGGTGTCCTATAGAATAAAGTGAAAAATAAGCACAATTTTGCTGAATAAAAGGTTAAAAAACGACTTTTACTAATGTGTACAGAGTAAGAACAACAAGGAACTGTTAGCCACATTTCTAAGAGATTATGATGTAATGGTAATGAGACAAAGAGAAAATAGAATGACTTAACTCCATTTTGCTTCTGTCTTTTCCACTAGAAGAATGACCTTCAGACTGAAAATGCAGATGTGGCTGACAATTGCAGACAAAAAGTGTTCTCTATCAGGCGGGGAGCCCCAGGGTGATTTTCCATAGGCGAGTGCCAACAGTGTGAAGAAAACTGGAAGCCAGAAGCTGGGCAACTACTGTGATGGCCCATACAAGAGGAGATAAGGACACAGTGAGGCAGTCCAGAGGAACAGAGCAAAGGAGGCACAGGGGAGAGGGGCTGAGAGGGCAGAAATGACACAATAACCCACTGCAAAGGCTCTAGAAAAGCGCTGGCTGTGCTGCTTAAGGTGAACTTACAGAAGGAAAGGATTCCACACATCTTTCGTGGAAGCAGAAAGCAAACAGGATGGGGAAGGGGAGAGCAACCACATGAGTCTATTCATGGAGACAGAAAGTGGAGCTGTGTTGGAGACATAGTGAGAATCCGGGTTCATCAGAGTCACAGGTTATTTCCAGGGAAATAGCTGGCTATAAAGGGGCCTTGGAGGAAGGGATAAACACTATGTCTGAAGGGTTTACTACCTGTCAGAAAGTCTCGAATGAGTGCTCCGCACCTGATGAGGATCCAGAGATGAATTAAAAACAAAACAAAACAAAAAACCACACACATATAGAGCTATTCATTTGCCTCCTCATTCTGAGGATACCATGTAATCTGAATATAGAGCTGAAATCTGAAGGAATCAAGAATTTTGTGAATTTTGTTTCGTTTTGTTTTGTGTGGGATTGATTAGTTAACAGTGAAACTGTTGAAAACTGTGGACAGAGCCACCCCTCCTGTCCCTGTGAAAGGCAGGGAATTTGGATTAATTCTTTAATTTCAGGGTGTTAATGCCAGAAAAGAAAGCCTTGTGGTACCACCAGAGCTGATGCTGAGGCTCCCTAAGGCCGACAGGGGGGTCAGGAGAAGGAAGTGACATGTGGGCTGAGAACTTCAGACGAGTAGAGCTTAGCCTGAAGAAATACTCTGCATGCTCGGAGTGTGAAAATTGTATTCAGACCAGGGTGCCTCACTTTAAAGAAAAATGTTGCCAAACTGAATTCTGCCAGATGAGGAATCAAAGATGGCTAGCTAGGAGTTAACTGACGTAGCAGGAAATCTGGTTATCAATTCTGTGTAGCCTTAGAGGAAGAATGTCATCCAATTCTGAGGCAATCTTAGCATGAAGGTCAAGCTCAGAAGCTCTAGACCCAAATATGAGGGTTAAAATTCCGGCCCTACTATGAATTACATTACCTTTTATGTATAATAACATTAATAATAATAACTGCATAGAATTGTTGGGAGGATGAAATGAATTAATACGCATCAAGTGCCTAAAACAGTGCCTGGAACATAGCAGTCACTCAATGCATGTTGGTTATTATTAATATTATTATCCAGTGAATAATAGTTATAATAAAACAGATAGATATATATTGTTATATTAAAGAATGTTTCGGAATTCAAATCGTTGAACAAAATAATCTGTGTTACCTTTTAAATAGCCCCTGAGGCCGCTGTGAGAGGAGCCGCCGCCATGTCTGCGCATCTGCAATGGATGGTCGTGCGGAACTGCTCGTTTCCTGATCAAGAGGAATAAGTAGACAGACAGCACAGAGCCCAATAACTTGAAGGCCCGCAACTCCTTCCGCTACAAAGGGCTGATTGACCGCAAGACTGTGGGCGTGGAGCCTGCAGCCGACAGCAGAGGTGTGGTGGTCATGAAGCGGAGATCCAGCCAGCGGAAGCCGGCTACCTGCTATGTGCGGACCACCATCAACAAGAATGCTCGCGCCACGCTCAGTCGCGTCAGACACATGATACTCAAGAACAAGTAGGCCCTGACCTGCGCATGGCTGCCATCCGCAGGGCCAGCGCCCTGCACAGCCAGAAGCCTGTAATGGTGAAGAGGAAGCGGACCCACCCCACCAAGAGCTCCTGAGCCCCTGCCCCCAAAGCAATAAAAAGTCAGCTGGCTTTCTCAAAAAAAATTATAATAATAAAATAAAATTAAAAATTAAAAAAGTTAAAATGTTTAACCAGAGATTAGAGGATCATCTGGAAGAAGCAAGGAGGAGCTGCTGCCTGCTTTCAGTAGACAGATGAACTGGTTGAGTCTAGTTTTTCTGACTTTCGGAGTATATACATATATATATACATATATATGTATATATATATGTATATATATATATGGTGACAGGGTCTCGCTCTGTTGCCCAGTTTTGAGTGCATGATCATAGCTCACTGTAACTTCGACCTCCTGAACTCAAGTAATCCTCCTACCTCAGCCTACTGAGTAGCTAGGTCTACAGGTGTGGCCACCACGCCCAGCTAATTTTTTATTTTTTATTTTTATTTTTTGTAGAGGCATGATCTTTCTATGTTGCCCAGGTTGGTCTCAAGCTCCTGGTTTGAAGCGATCCTCCCGCCTCAGCCTCCCAAAGTGGTGGGATTACAGGCATGAGCTACCATGCCCAAGCCCCAGAAGCCCATAATTTCATGTATAAAAATGGATATTTCAGGCCGGGCGCCGTGGCTCACTCCAGTAATCTCAGCACTTTGGGAGGCCGAGGCAGGCGGATCACCTGAGGTCGGGAGTTCGAGACCAGCCTGATCAACATGGAGAAACCCTGTCTCTACTAAAAATACAAATTTAGCCGGGCATGGTGACGCATGCCTGTAATCCCAGCTACTTGAGAGGCTGAGGCAGGAGAATCGCTTGAACCCAGGAGGCAGAGGTTGTGGTGAGCCAAGATCGTGCCATTGCACTCCAGCCTGGGCAACAAGAGCGAAACTCCGTCCCAAAAAAAAAAAAAAAAAAAAAAAGGATATTTCAAGTGCTCTTCATTTTGACTAATAGATGTATCACTGGTAGTAAAGTATTTATTAAATGTCCTGTGAAACTTTCCTTTGTCAGGAGGAAATACCTATTTTATAGATTCCCAAAGCCATAGATCTTAAATTAGGACATAGCTGTGTATTTCAATTTATGTTGAGTCCAATCCTAGGGAAAGCTATGGGTTCAGTCTATAAGGCAGAAATAAGAATACAGACTTGTTCACAGGAATTCATTCCAAAATGTGAAATAAAGGAGTTTTAATCTACTGTCGAAACTGACACAAACATTTCTTACACATTTCTTTGTCATTACTGAACTAATTGTACCTTAATTGAGCCAGCAGTGAGCAATAAGAATCCATTAAGAAATACAGTAATATAGTACAGGTTTTTATTTCCTTCAAGAGCTCTCCTCAGAATTCATGGTCTCAGTGAGAATACTGGTAATCTGTGAATTATCTGGGCTCTCAAAATGCAGAAAAGAATCAAAGGAGATTTAGAAAGGAGCATTGGCCCATTTTACTGAAAATTCAGCCAGGCTGATCTGCTCAATGGTTAAAGAGTAACAGCAACTACATTAAACACCAGAATGGTCAGTGTAATTAATGCAATTAAAGTAATTAGTCCTGGCAGCTGTAAGGTCAAATAGAGGTAGCTTTGTAACAACAATCTGCCACTGCAAAATTACTGACATTTCCAACTAAATTATATTCTCTAAATTGTTGCCTTAATGCTAAATAAATAAAGTTATGCTAATGTTGGGACTGATTACAGATTGAAATTAGCACAATTGCTTGTTATACAGTCTGCTAGGGTTAACATTTTTTAAAAACATAATTAATGGCCTTTGCTTACTGTCTCTGGTTATAGATCCTGCAGCTCATTTGCATTCTTTTGCAATATGCTGACAGTGCTAAATGTCTAAGAAGAAAGATCTCATCTGCAGGCGGAAAATGCGTTTTTCACGTCATCAAGCTAAAACTTGTTATGGTTTCAGGGCAGTGTTAATAACAAAAATGACCAGAAAAAGAATGGATAAGAATGAGGCTAGAATCCGTTTTTCTTTTCAGTCTTGTGATCCAAGCCTTTTCTGGAGTCAATGTGAAATGTAATTGCTCTTTTGACCTCTATCTTCTCTCTCCCCAGGTCTGAGGAAGAGCTGCACTGGTTGATTATTGCAGGAATGAAAGGCACTCTGACCTTGTCGACCGAACGCCTTGCTGCTTTCAATGTTGCCCATTATACTGAAGGCAGGCAACTCCTGGAGAGAGGCGGAATCTACAGGAGAACTGCTCCCCGGGCAACCTGCCAGAAAAGGCTTCATCAGCAGCAGTTCAGACATGACCAAACAGCTCAGGCAGTAAAGGAAACAGCTAGCGGGGAGAAAAACAGAGTATATCAAAATATTGTTAGCACACAGCCTAAAGAGCTCTCAGGCATCTATACTATAGAGGGCCTTTGCGAATACTGCCCAGCATCATCCGCCTGAACTGAAGATCGACCTGGGAATATTTGCTGAGGAAGGAAGCCGTAACCAATATAAGTACAGTCACTGATTTCCTAAAACAGGCAGTTGCTCATTCAAAGGGATTTGTGATAATATTTATATGTAAAGAGGAATGTGGGGTGATTTTCAGCAGAAAGTAGGTTGGGATATTTGGTTGCAATTGCAGCTGGGTGGGTGGTGGCTCAAGCCTGAAATCCCCACACATTGGGAGCCCCAGGTGGGAAGATCACTTGAAGCCAAGAGTTCAAGACCAGCCTGAGCAACAAAGAAAGACTCCTTCTCTACAAAAAAATAAAAATAAAAATTAGCCAGGTGAGGTGGTGTGTACCTGTAGTCCTAGCTACTTGGGAGGCTGAGGCAGGAGGATTGCTTGAGCCCAGGATTTGCAGGCCGCAATGAATTATGATTGTACCACTGAACTCCAGCCTGGGAGACAGAGCAGGACCCTGTCTCTAAAAAGAGAAAAAACTTAAATTTAAATTTAAAAGAAAACACAATTGCTCTAGATGATAAATCATTCACTAAAAATCTAGTTTGATTATTTTTAGAATTTATGGTTGATGTAAGGATCAACCATAATGAGAACATGCTCTCCCTTCAAGCTCTACAGTTAAAAGAGTCTTTGTTTAAAATCAGCTGTGGTTCCTTCACATAACTGCTCATTCTGCTCAAATCAATTCTATTCAACAAAATTTTATCGAGCATTTATTATGTGTCTAATCATTCTGGGAAACATAAATGAGATGTGAAGTGTGCCTATGAGTTAATGAGACTAGCTGACCAAGCAGACACAGAAATGGTGCCATTTGCTTTCTCATTTCATTGTATTCATTGAGAGAGAACACCAGAAGCCTCTGCTATGAGTGAGGCATGGTGTTAGGTTCTTCAGATTCAGACGTCATTTAACTGTTACATTAATTTTTAGGTTCATATTATTAGCCCCACTTTAGAAAGAGTTTACTGTAGTAAAAAAAGACCCTGGAATCCGGAATTAGCCAGACTTGGGTTTGCAAGGGAGAAAAGGTATAATAACTTTCCTCATCCATTGTAAGGGACACTCCTATAACAAAAGAGATTAATGAGACAAAAGCATAGCAAACGTATTCAATCAAAGTTTTACATAACATGGGAACCTTCAGAAAAGAAGACCCAAAGACCCAAGGAAAGCTGTTTATTCTTATGCTTAGATTTAATGAAGAATGGACAAGGCATATGGAAATGTGATTGGACAAAGAGTATGATCTAATGGTAATAGACTGGGAATGGTAGAAGCCCAGCAAGGCCTGTCTGTTTAGATTCTTTTTGGCCTCTCTGTGTAACATTTCTTCCTCCCAGGTATGGTATAGGACCCTTATGGAATGGTAGTCTTCAAGGGAGAAGAGAGGGAGTCACCTTTCTAAGATTTATGGCTTGCTTTGGGGGAGAAGAATTCTGGTTTCTATGGCTCACTAAAAAGAAGTGAGGGACAGCGGAGCAGGAGAAGCTCAGAGAGACCTTGCTTCAGAGGCCTTTCAATCTCCTTTAGTTCAAAGTAGTCAGCATGCCAAAGCACCATACTTTGGATATCGTGTTCTGAGTCCCAGCAGGTTCATACACAATTCTGTTACTACTCAAAATCTCTGCAATCTTGAAAAAATTCTCCATTTCTCTGGATTTTTATTAGTCTTGTTCCTGTAATGAAGGAGACAAGAAGAACTTAAGACCTTTTCCATCTCTATAGTTCTATGAGAAATATTGTTGTACAGTCACACATATCAGATTTTCTGGGACATCCCAATTCCAAATGTTGTGGCCCATCATGCCTGTAAAAATATTTATGCTCATCAAATGCGGAATTCAAGAAGCATAATCACCCTCTCTAAAAATAAAAAGAACTATCAGAGTTAGGAAAAGAATAATGAATAAAGGCTAGGGAGAATGGCATTACAAGATAATTTTCAAAAGAAGGGTGAAATCACGACCCTCATACAGATATAAAAATGAACATGTTAAAGATTTGATACTAGCCATTAATCAAAGACGGAATGCGGAAGATATTATAACCGGTTCAAGAGAATGTGAAGAGACATATTTAAAGATCAGGAATATTGAAATTAGCATGCAAATGGAATAAAACCAGTTTTTCCAGGGGTAGGGGGAGGAAGTCAATTGAACCTATATTAGACAGGGCAGAATGTGCATGTCTATCAGTTACCTACAAGATACAGGGTTGTAAGATAACTCAAAGACAATGAAAGGCTAGAATCAGATAATAGGAAGGGTGTACTGTACCAGATGATGCATAGTTTCCCATTGAAGCAGTTTTTTTTTTCTGCAATGAAAATAGCTTTGATGGGGTTCAGAAACCATTCCCCCAAAATATGACATCTTGCATACTAAGTATTTTAATCTGAAGGAATGTGAGAAGACGGCAGAAACAGGAAGGTCTATCTGACCTTCTCCCACCCTTCCTTCCTGAAGGAAGGAAGGTCAAAAAACCTAGAAAGGATTTTTTTATCTTTCCCTGAAGCAGAACATAAGACCCGCATGTGAGAGGCTGCCTCCTATGCCTGGAGGAAAGGAACATCCTTATCTCTGAAGACACAGGGATACAGAGAAGAATCTAAGAAAACAGGCCTCGCTAAGTCTCCCTAGTATATTATCATCATCAGATCATACTTTTTAATCCAATCATACTTCTCTGCAACTATCTACTTATTAAATCCAGCATAAAAAATACACAGGTTTACCTGTTTCTTCAGGTCTTCATTACCTTAGGAA
The DNA here is from genome assembly GCF_028885625.2 of Pongo pygmaeus. Lineage (NCBI taxonomy): Eukaryota > Metazoa > Chordata > Mammalia > Primates > Hominidae > Pongo > Pongo pygmaeus. The sequence goes on along the minus strand of NC_072377.2, from coordinate 129,231,372 downwards.
GGCTCTCATGTCACATAAAACTCAAATAAATTTATTTATTTTTCTCTTGTTGGTCCATCTTTTGTTATAGGGATCTTAGCCATGAACCTAGCAATGAGTGAGGAAAAGATATTTTTGCTCCCCTACAGCTTCATGTGGAATACAGCATTTCATTGTAATTTCTGATTTTTCAATGGATATCTAGGAAAAAATGTCAGTGGGGGCCTGGGTGTGAACAAAAATCACCTGAGATACTTTCAAAATAGAATCACACCCCCTTTGACCTGCATCAAGCCATCTAATAAATGCACTAAACAAATAGAGGACCTGTTCAACTGCTTTTTGAGGTTGAAATTCAGATTTGAGGAGACCTAGAAATTCAGCTATGTGCAGTCATTATAGATACAGTAACACTTCCTGATCCTTTAAGGAATCTTTTGTGATTTTCTTGATGTGGTTTAAGAGTCATGAAACTGTTAAGAGTTTGGTTCACCAAGGGCTAAGAACCAATGTGCACATTGCAGGGATAGGAAGGTCAAAAGGAAAAAATGGGAACTAGAGAAATAAAAATAGGGAAGAATAGGATAAGGAAGACTAGAAATAGAGACTAAGAGGGGAATCAGCTGGTGCACTGGCATGCCAAGGATGCCTCCCTGATAGAACTACTTTGTTAATAAAAATACCATTTTAAACCCATGCCCATAAAGAGTAGGAGTAAAAAGAAGCTTTATTTCTAAAGCTCTGCTGCTGCCTCCACTGGAAATCTAATGTGGTCTTTTTTTTTCTAACTTTTCAGGGCATATGTGTTCTAGTTCCATTATAATGGTGGAAAATGTTCTCATACACACTGTTCCTGCAGTTTTATACTTTGGCTTTATTTTCCTCTCTTCTACACTTCTCTCCCTCCACAAAAATCGAAAATACATAAAATGATAAGTTGAAAGCCCAAATTGAAGTCTTTTTAAATTTTAATTTATTTTTTTAAAACCACAACGTTGTAAGTAGACTGGACTAAGGGAAATATAATTATTTATAGCTATGAAAGGGGAATTTATGGAAACGCCAATTCAGGCTTAGCTCAGCAACTAAAATAAAATGTGAAAAAGAAAATAAAAGTGGAGAACTCTTCGGAGGTTCTAGGACGATTGTGAGAATCACCAGAGACTGATAATGCAGATGGAGGAAAGAAGGCCTCCAGAGGGTCAGGGTGTAATAGACATTCTATTTAGTGAAGCTTTATAACCCTCCAAGATACTAATCTGGAATTGCTTTTGAAAGAAACAAGGTAATGGGGTTCAGGACATGCTGCCCCCCAAATATGGCATCATGGCATTTGAGAAAACAGCAGAAGCAGAAAAGCCATTCTCCTTTTCCCCTCACTCTTCTTCCATGGAGCAGTGCATGAAACCCTCATTCAAAAAATATCCTTTCAAACACAGAGAAAAGGACCATCCTTACCTCTGAGGACACGGGGACACAGAGAAGAATATGAACAAACAGATCTTGCTTAATTCCCCGTTAATTCTTAATTTTTATTACCATTAGATCATGCCCTTTTGTTGTCCAATCACACTTAATCAAACCTCAGCATAAAAATCTCCAAGTTTGTCTATTTCTTTGGGCCTTCATTTCTTTATGAATGCTCCCATGTCACATAAAACTTACATTAAATAAATGTGTATGCTTTTCTCTTGTTAATCTGTCTTTTGTTATTAGGGCCCAAGCCATGAACTTAATGATAGATTAAAAAAAAAAAGTTATTTATTTTCCCCTCCAAAGGTAACTCTCTTACATTCAAACACATCAACTCAAGATGGGAGGCAATTTTATCTTGACTAAATCCTTCTGGAACTAAGGACACCAGCAAAGGAAGAAAGGCCCTATGGCTTTTCTACATGACATAGAGCAGATGGTCAGCAAACTCCCTGTGGGCAGTGAATTCACTGTGCTTGGACAAGTCAAAAAAGGTTAAACCAACTAACACCATGAAACAAATGAAAGAATGCTACTTGAGTCTTTGTGAAGTCAAAGTTTCAAATAAATTGTTCAGTCCAACAGAATAGTTGCTTTCTTTTCATTGTTTTAACCTGAGGGAAGAAGAAAAATAAATCAATGTCAGATTTTTTTTGAAACCGCCACTGGTAGCTGGGCAAAATATATAAAGAAAATGAAAATAATCATTTGCTTGTGGGAAGAGAAAGCCAATAAAATAGAAGCTTCCTTCTAAGAGTACATTGCTAGGGTTCAAGACACATTACACCCAAGATATGGTGCCTTGGCATATTAAATATTTTAAACTGAAAGAATTTGAGAAAATAGTAGAAGCAAGAAAGTATCTCAGACCGTCTCCCACCCTTCTCTTCTGATGCAGGTCCTAAAACCTAGGAAGGATTTTTTAACCTTTCCATGAAGCGGGTCATTAAGACACTCACGTCAGAGTTTCCCTGCCTACACATAAAGGAAAGGAACATCTTTATCTCCGAAGGCATAGGGACATAGAAAAGAATCTGAAGCAGATGTTGCTAAGTTTCCCGCCCCCAAGTTTATTACCATTAGATCATACTTTTTAACCCAATCATACTTCTTCACAACTATCCACTTACTCATCCAGCTTAGCATTAAAACATACACAGGTTGGCCAGGCGTGGTGGCTCACGCCTGTAATCCCAGAACTTTGGGAGGCCGAGGCGGGTGGATCACGAGGTCAGGAGTTCGAGACCAGCCTGACCAACATGGTGAAACCCCGTCTCTACTAAAAATACAAAAATTAGCTGGGTGTGGTGGCATGTGCCTGTAATCCCAGCTACTCAGGAGGCTGAGGCAGGAAAATCTCAGGTTCAAACCTGGGAGGCAGAGGTTGCAGTGAGCCAAGATCATGCCACGGCATTCTAGCCTGGCAACAGAGCAAGACTCCGTCTCAAAAAAAATAAAATAAAATAAAGAGAAAGAGTCCTTGTCTTTTAGAGATGTATACTAAAATACAGTTGTCCTTTGGTGTCCATGGAGAATTCATTCCAAGATGCCCACAGATACCAAAATCACACCACTGCACTCCAGCCTGGGCAACAAAGCAAGACGCTGTCTTTAAAAAAAAAAAAAAAAAAAAAAAAAAAAACTAAAAAAAAAAAACACTGGTTTACCTGTTTCTTCAGGTCTTCATTTCCGTATGAAGGCTCCCGTGTCACATAAAACTTGTATTAAATAAGTCTATCCTTTTCTTTAATCCATCTTTCATTATAGAGGTCTCACCATGAACTTAGCAATGGGTGAGGAAATGATATTTTTCCTCTGTCGCAATACATTGGTGTTTTTTGTTGTTGTTGTTGTTGTTGTTTGAGACAGAGTGTCACTCTTGTCACCCAGGCTGGAGTGCAATGGTGCGATCTTGGCTCTTTGCAATCTCCGCCTCCCAGGCTCAAGCGATTCTCCTGCCTCAGCCTCTTGAGTAGCTAGGATTACAGGCATGCACCACCACGCCCAGCTAATTTTGTATTTTTAGTAGAGACAGAGCTTCACCATGTTGGCCAGGCTAGTCTCGAACTCCTGACCTCAGGTGATCCGCCCGCCTCAGCCTCCCAAAGTGCTGGGATTACAGGCGTGATCCACTGCACCCGGCCTCAATACATTGTTTAAAAAGGAAGTTTAGAGATATTTTTTCTCTTCTGCTCTTCCCCAGAAGCTATGAGGTACACAAACTATCAAAATAGGGCTGCTTTCTAGATGTCATGTTTTAAATAGTACTACACACATACGTTCCAAGTTTTTAAAAGCCCATTCAATGTTTTAAATAAAAGCAATTTAAGGAATGGGTAGAGAGTGCACTACTAAATATAGCAACATAATTACTTTCATGTAAATTATCTCCTCTACATAGTGTTAGAACAATGAGAACAAAAAAATGTTTATACTGACAAAATTTGAATAAGTAGAACAGGTGGATTTGGTTCAGAATGTCCATAACTTCTCCATGCATAGACGAAGAGCAGGGAGCCCCTTTAATTTCCTTTGCATTTGGGGAGTTTTCCATGGTGCATTCAGATCATGTGTCCCTGTGTGATCGGATAAGAGAAGGCTAGAATTACTAATGATGAAAGGAGGCAGCACAAGGGCAAGATGCAAAACAGCTCTTCCTTTTCTCACCTCATCTGGATGGATCTGAATTTCAACCATCTCACTTCTTTTTTGTTCTCATAGTGATGGTGGGTCCATTTTCCAAAAGCAGGTTAGAGACATTGCAAATTGAGTTCTACAGATTCTTTTTCTTAAGTGCCATTCAAAGAAGAAATGTGATGTCATTATGCTGACTGGCTATTTCGTTCTGCCTATTTGTATGCACTTCTCAGATAATAAATTGAGGGCAGTTTAAATTAACCATCACTGGCCAGGTGTCATGGCTCACGCTGTAATCCCAGCACCTTGGGAGGCCAAGGTGGGTGGATCATTTGAGGCCAGGAGTTCAAGTCCAGCCTGACCAACATGGTGAAACACCATCTCTGCTAAAAATACAAAAAATTAACTGGGCGTGATAACAGGCGTCTATAATCCCAGCTACTCGGGAGGCTGAGGCAGAAGAATCGTTGGAACCCAGTGGGTGGAGGTTGCAGTGAGCTGAGATCGTACCACTGCACTCCAGCCTGGAAAACAGAGTGAGACTCTGTCTCAAAAAAAAATAATAAAAATAAAAATTAAACATCATTCAGCAAGCATCAGCTATTGTCCAGGTATATGGAAATAATGAACACAGAGGTCTTGTCCTTGAAATAATTTTTTGGAATAGAAAGCCGGAAAGCTGTGATTTAAAAAAAAAATAAGTTTAATTATCAGAATAATGGGGTATTAAGGTTCAGGAGTAGAAGTGATTTCTAATACCATGTTGTCCTTTAGGTAAATGCAGGGATTGACCCAGAGCCCTCAGTAGACTGCAATTTAATATTCTCCAGCATAAGTCAACATTTGGAAGTCAACACTGAGCACTGCACCTGGGAAGCTGAACAGGAGAGTTGTCAGGAGATCATGGATCTCTGGCATGCAAACTAGGCCGTTGGTTAGGCCATTGTTTTACTGCAAGCTTCCAAACGTCTCCAGAAAGGAAAAACTATGCCATTTTACAGAAAATGTGGGAAACAACAGCAGGATCAGCATTTCATTTCATTAATATAGATGGTATGGAGACCAAGCAGAAACGCTCTTGTTTTTAACTCGAGTTCATAATTTATTTAGATTTCTTTAGTTTTTAACTATGTTCCAGTATCCCATTGATGTAGGATATTCTCTTGAACCCTTTATGGGACTTATGACAGGGGTGCCCCATTTACTCAGTCCACTATGCTCCACCCCCGCTGGAGGGAGCACGTAGGTAATGGAGCGTGGGAACCAGCTAGCTGCTTTGGCAACAGCAGATGCAAACTCTGTGCAGGCCCTGCGGTGACGTCCAGGTGGGGGTGCCTGTGACCCTAAGGCCCCAGAGGTGTATTACAATGCTCTCTTAGCTCTGCCGTCCACAAACAGCAGAGTGTTATCAGCTCAGTGAGCCTTTTTCCTCATTGCGTGGGGCGGCTGTCCTCCACTAGCAAGGGCAAAGGGCCGGTGTGACAGCCTTTCTGAGTATCCGCATTTGGTGGTTCTGAATTCTTGTCTGGTGCCCAAGAAGAATGAGGTCATGTGGATGAATTGAAGGATGGTGAATGCAGAAAACATTATTGAGTGATGAAAGCAACTCCCAGTGGAGAGGGGAGCTGGAAAGCGGATGGGAAGTGCAGGTTGCTCTCTCCTGAAGTCAAGTTGTCTGTCTGCTTCTCTCCTCCAAAGTCAAGTTGCCTCTCTCCAACATCCAGCCATTGTCCCTGAAGTCAAGTTGCCTCTCCTTGATGTCCAGCTGCTTCTCCTCTCTACCAGCTGAGTTGCAGATCTTTGTAGGCACAGGATGTGAGGCAGGGCGTGGGGTGGCTCATGCCTGTAATCCCAGGACTTTGGGAAGCTGAGGCAGGCAAATCACCTGAGGCCAGGAGTTCAAGTCCAGCCTGGCCAACATGGTGAAACCCTCTCTCTACTAAAAATACAAAAAATTAGCCAGGTGTGGTGACGTGCACCTGTAGTCCCAGATACTCAGGAGGCTGAGGCAGGAGAATTGCTTGAATCCGGGAGGTGGAGGTTTCAGTGAACCAAGATTGTGACAGTGCACTCCAGCCTTGGTGACAGAACAAGACTCCATCTCAAAAAAAAAAAAAAAAAAAAGACACTATTCAGAAAGAACCAATCAGGAGAGAGGTGGCAAACAGGGACAGAAGTTCTCACTTTGGACCGTGGGTTTCAGGCTTTTCAGCTTGAAGGTGGGGCGAACCTGCCCATGTTTGCCTAGAGTTTCTCTGCCTCCTGCCTCTATCACCATAAAATACTCTTATACAATGAAAAGAATACAGGAATATAGAAAGAAGAAAAACTATTTTGTGTTGACTTACCTAGGAAAATGTTAAAGGCGGCTTGGATGTATGCAGCACTCAATTGGCTGACCTGACTGGGAAAGGCTTAGTATAGCCTTTCATCTATTGCCTGCTGCCCTTTTGGGTCAGGTTCTTCCCTGGGGTGAAGAAGAGATCTAGAGTGAGCAACAACACCCCAAACATGAAGTCACATTGCTCCAGGTCACCCAGAAACACAGTAACTCTGAGTTGACTACGAACATACTCTTGCTTCCCTAGGCCAGCCCATGGTGGTTAAGCTTTGTTTGGTAGTGAAATCTCTCAGGCTGTATGACATCCTGGGCCTTGTCCCACACAGAGAGCAAAAGGAACTGTGAAATAGTGACAGTCTCATTAAGAGAATGGTGTTTTTCCAGTGGAACATCAGTCACCACTAAATAATTGTTATAAAGGAAATGTAGCTCCTACAATGGGGAAATTCTTTCAGGACCAGTCCAAAGGTGAGAGTATATGAGCAATAATCTAAAAATGAGAATGCAATTATGAAAGAATCTCTCCCACCCCCAATCCCACCCTCCCACATTCTAAATGTTTTCTTTCCCCCAAAAAAACTTCAGAACAGTGGTCCCCAACCTTTTTGGGAACAGGGACCAGTTTTTCAAAAGACAGTTTTTCCACAGATGGGAAGCTGAGGGTGGAGGGTTGGGTTGGGGTTATCAGGCATTAGATACTCATGAGGAGCATGCAACCTAGATCCTTTGCATTCACAGTTCACGATAGGATTCACGCTCCTATGAGAATCTAATGCCGTGGCTGACCTGACAGGAGGCTGAGCTCAGGTAGCAATGCTCCCTTCCCCTCACCTCCTGCTGTGAGGCCCGGTACCAGTCTGCCGCCTGGGGGTTGGGGATCCCTGCATTAGAACACAGTCTAAATTAAGACAAACACACGAATAAAAGCAGCATCATACCACCACCTGCAAAGTCATTTTTCAGCCACAAACCCACATCCCATTGAGCCCAAAATGCAGGGGTGGGGGGTGCAGAGGAGGTGAAATGGTTAAGAGCAGGAAAGGCAGATAATACCTAAACTTCTGATAGGAATGATGGTGCTTTCATTGAGATAGGAACTCTGGATGAAGACTAGGTTTGGATAAGAAAGACTGTAATGAGGAAGAATCAAGAGAGAGAGAGAGAAACACCCTGAAAATAGAGAAATGGAAACAAATGATAAAACCAAAACTGAGAGAAAACAATAAGGAACTGATGAGTGCATACAGGTTGAATGGTTAATCCTAAAGAAAAAAGAACACTGATTCCTGTGCATTAGGAAACTCCTTACTCTAAGCTAGAAAACGCCTTCTCTTAAACTAAGGGACTAACATTTGTTAGTGGCTTTGCATGTAGCTAGCACTGTGCTTCAGCACTTTCTTGTACAGTTGACCCTTGAACAGCATGAGTTTGAACTTTGCAAGTCCACTTATACATGGATATTTTTTCTGCTTCTACCACCCCTGAGACAGCAAGACCAACCCCTCCTCTTCATTCTCCTCCTTAGCCTACTCAGTGTGAAGATGGCAAGGATAAAGAGCTTTATGATGATTCATTTCCACTTAATGAATAGTAAATATATTTTATCTTCCTTATGATTTTCTTAATGTTTGCTTTTCTCTAACTTACATCATTGTAAGAATACAGTATATAATACATATAACATACAGAATGTGTTAATCACCTGCTTATGTTATAAGTAAGGATTCCAGTCAATAGCTGACTATTAGTAAATTTTGGGAGGAATCAAAAGTCATATGAGGATTTTTAACTGGGCAGGGATTGACACCCCATCCCCCAAGTTGTTCAAGTGTCAACTGTACATTTGGAAACTGTTTTTAAAAAAGAGCAGGTTATCAAATGATAGTTTTTATTTTCTATGTGTCTACACTGATGTTTTAAAAATAGAGAGTGAGATTAAGAAGATGGTTACATTTGGGAGTATGCTCTGGGGAAGGTGAAAGGAAAATGACTAGAGATAAATAAAAAGAATGCCAAGTGGTATTCAGTGTTCAAAGCTGGATATGCATGGGTCAATGTCTTAATTTTTTTTAGACTAACTAAATATCATGTTGACATATTCCAGGGTATATAGCAATTAGAATGGAAAAAAATTGCTTTCTTTGTTCTTAAAATAATTTTATCCTTAAAAAGCTAAACTCAAGGCCAGGCGCGGTGGCTCACGCCTGTAATTCCAACACTTTGGGAGACTAAGGCGGGCAGATCACGAGGTCAAGAGATCAAGACCATCCTGGCCAGCACAGTGAAACCCCATCTCTACTAAAAATACAAAAACTTCATTGTGGCTCATGCCTGTAATCCCAGCACTTCGGGAGGCCGAGGCGGGTGGATCACGAGATCAAGAGATTGAGACCATTCTGGCCAACATGGTGAAACCCCGCCTCTACTAAAAATACAAAAAATTAGCCGGGCGTGGTGGTGGGCACCTGTAGTCCCAGCTACTCAGGAGGCTGAGGCAGGAGAATCACTTGAACCCGGGAGGCGGAGGTTGCATTGAGCTGAGATTGCACCACTGCACTCCAGCCTGATGACAGAGTGAGACTCCATCTCAAAAAGCAACAACAGCAACAACAACAAAAATTTAGCTGGGCCTGGTGGCGCATGCCTGTAGTCCCAGCTACTCGGGAGTCTGAGGCAGGAGAATTGCTTGAACCTGGGAGGCAGAGGTTGCAGTGAGCCGAGATCATGCCACTGCACTCCAGTCAGCCTGGCCACAGAGTGAGACTCTGTCTAAAAAAAAAAATAAAAAAAAAAATAAAAGCTAAATTCAAAGAACTGAAAAAACAAAACAGAAGTAGTTAGCAAACTTCTGAGTCATTGCTTGAAAGTATGGCGGATTCTGAAATAGGTATCCTTCTCGGGTCAATAGGTTAAAGCCTAGTCTGTGTTAGATTGGTTCAGATACCCTGCAGTATTCCCAAGGGTTTGATTCTAAAACTTAGCAATACTAGAAGATACAATTATTACACAACTCCATGAGCTCTGATAACTAAAGCGTTTTGTGAATCTCTGACAGGTAAGGTGCTAGTGAATAAAAGCAATGTAGTCAGATTTCCTGAAAATGTTACATATTCCTGCAAAATTAGTTTTACAATAAGCACTCTTGTAATAGCCAATCGGGCAAATAGGCTTATTCAATTTAACAAACATTTACTAGGCACACCTGAGTGGGAAGCACAATGCTAGACAAAGCATTACCCCCTACAGGGGGTAACCTTCATGGAGGGCTTACTATGCACCAAGTACTGTTCCAAGTTCTCCACGTGTGTCCATCTCAATAAGTGCTTAAAACAACCTTATGAAATAGGTCTAATCCCAAGTGTACAGAAACGGAAACTGAGGTGTGCTGGTCAGTCTCTGCTTTTCTGAGGCTCAGGGCAGTGAAAGGCACACTTAGAGGAAGAGCAATCTGTCTCTCCTTGTTTATCCCACACTCACTGCAAAAGCGTTAGTGAGGAGAGGGAGCTCAGAAGTTGCCAGAGAAAAAAAGTGAACTCTTACATAAAGTCTAGATGTTGAGAAAATGGACCAATTCTTATTATTGTATCATATTAAATCATATCATATCATATCAGATTATCTCTTTTTTTTGTTGTTTTGTTTTTTACTTCTTTTGAGACAATGTCTTGCTCTGTCACTTGGGCTGGAGTGCAGTGATGTGAACACGGCTCATTGCAGCCTCAATCTCCCAGGCTCAAGCAATCCTCCTGCCTCAGTCTTCTCAGTGGCTGAGGCCACAGGTGTGCACCACAACAGCTGGCTATTATTTTTTTTTTTCTGTAGAGATGAGGTCTCGTCATGTTGCCCAAGCTTGTGTTGAACTCCTGGGCTCAAGCAGTCCTCCTGCCTTGGCCTCCCAAAGTGCTGGGATGAGAGGCATGAGTTACTTCACCTGGCTAAGATTATCTTGATTGTCATAAAGATATATTTAGAAGTGTCACAAGCAGTCTTGGAAAAAAATTGTCTTCTTAACTATATTAGTTAATGGGTAGCTGCTACACATAATGTAATCTTTGTTTTAACCTTAAATGTTTGATGGTAGTGTGAGTGCTTCTGATGAGGATATGGGAGTGAATGTGTAAAAAGCATGTGATCAGCTGGGCGCGGTAGCTTACGCCTGTAATCCCAGCACTTTGGGAGGCCAAGGCAGGCGGATCACGAGGTCAGGAGATCGAGACCATCCTGGCTAACACGGTGAAACCCTGTGTCTACTAAAAATACAAAAAATTAGCCGGGCGTGGTGGTGGGCGCCTGTAGTCTCAGCTACCGGGAGGCTGAGGCAGGAGAATGGCATGAACCCAGGAGGCGGAGCTTGCAAGTGAGCTGAGACAGCGCCACTGCACTCTTGGCCTGGGTGACAGAGGGAGACTCTGTCTCAAAAAAAAAAAAGCATGTGATCATCCACATTTTATCTCAGGCTCCTTAAAAAGAGGAAAAGGAACTTATGTCTACTAAAAAATATTGTGTGTGAATGTCCTACAAGAGTTCTAGGAGTTACTCTACTATCAAGATATTTAGGAATTTGTCCATATTGAACAACATTCCTTCCTTAAAATATCTGGCTATCATTCCATAGCATTGTTGATTTCAGATTATTTAAACTCCATCAAAAACATATCGGCTACCACTTGCAGCCTCAAGAGTATACAGTTGTCCCTCAGTATCTATGTGGAATTGTACCAAAATCTGCAGATGCTCGGTCCCTTGCACAGAATAACCTAGTATTTGCATATAACTTACACACGTTCTCTCATATACTTTAAGTTATCTCTGGATCACTTATAATACTTAATACAATGCCTATATATCATCACATTCACGTGAATTCAACACAATGCTCGGCGGGTGGCAAATTCAACTTTTGCTTTTGGCAACTTTGTGGGTCTTTTTTCCCCCAACATTTTCAGCCCGAGGTTGATTAAATCCATGGATGTGGAACTCAGGAATGTGGAGGACCAACTGCATACACAGATGTTACACCATTTGTAGAGAAAAGCTTGTACATTTTCAAAAAGTATTTGTGGTTAGTTTATTAACATTATTTAAATAGTAACACAACCAGAGTTGATTTGCTGCCACTACCTTGGAAATATTTAAACATGATTAAAACTAAGCTACACATTCTAGTTTTATCTCTAAAATTAATGCTTTTAGGCTCAATTTATGCCTGTCAACAAGTAATGATCATAGATGTGAGCTGGCTCATAATCCAGAGGTACTAGGTTACAATGTGTTACCATGGAAACTGTGTTTTATTGCATTCTGTCTTCTTGATTTAAGGCATTTGACAATCATAGCAACCGTTTGCCAGTCTTCTCACATCATAAAAAATTCAAAAACACAAACAACCAATAGAAAAAAAAAAAAAGAAAAAAAGAAGGAATATCCTCTGCTGTTCTCGGACCCCTCTAGAAACATAAAAAGGAAATGACAGCCTTATATTTAACATGAACCTTTTGTGAATAGTTTATCTCTTAGAAAGTCTAAACGTGTTGGAAAATTCAATCAGTGGTTAGTCATCGAATGGACCTGTCTGCCTATGGTTCATTTTGTTTATTGCATCATATATCTTTTATGATGACTGGGACTTTAGCCTGAAACAGCATTTTCTTTAACAAGGACCGTGTTTCCTTTTAACGTTGTTTATTGCATCTGAAACATTACTCTTTGAAATCATGGCACATTTTCCATCGAGCAAAGGTCTGCAACCGAATCTTGCATGAATGTGTTTATTCAGGAGCTAGAGCAGAGGGGGGGGGAAAAAAACGCCTCATCCAGTTCATGTAACATTAATCACTTTGCCAGTGTTCAGCTGAGGTCATTGCCACATTCCTAGCAGTATTAAGGCAAGTCAAGATTAATCACGTACATTAAACCTTGGAAGGGGAACACGTGAAAGGGATCTCAAATTAGACACGTCTTAAAAGACAGAGAAGGGACTGTAGCTAAATGGGTTTACCTTGCTGCAGTCTGTCTTGGATATAACTTGCTCGCTTTTACCACATGTAGTCATACAACTGCTATGAATCTGTAGGCCTTTTCCCTATTTCTGAAAGCTTATAAGTCAAATTTAAGGTCTTTCTGAGCATTCAAAATAAAGACTCATTCACCAAACATTTTTTAGTACATACTAAACACCAGGCACCTGCTAGGAGCTGTCCATGCCAAGATGAATGAGACATAGCCCTCCCTCTCTCTGCGTCCTCCCTAAGTGCACAACCCAACCAGGACCACTAATACCACTAATACCATGTGCACTGGGAACATGATTTTGTGTGAGTACAGAAGGGAGAATGGCTGATTGTGATGGGAAATCAGAAAACACTGCAGTTAACTTTAGACAGGGAGAAAGATAAGAAAAGCAATCTAGACATAGGAAACAACATAAAGCCTTAGTGAGTGTTCACAGACTAACGAGTAATCTGTTGGGGCTGGGGCAGAAAGCAAGATTGTGTAGGAGAGCTGGAAGGAGTGGTAGAAGATGAGATTGTACAGTAACTTGGAGCCAGATTGCAAAAGTCTTTGAATATGTACTTTATTCTAAAAGGAATGAGAAAACTGTGAAGAATTTAAAGCAGAAAAGTTAGAATAATCAGATTGTATTGGAAAATGATTATTTGGGGGCAAGGGCAGGTTGGATGGCAGGTTAGTTGGTAAGAAACTAGAATCACTGTCTCCAAAGTGGAAGAGAGTACAAGTCATCCAGAAAAGCAGTGATAACAGCTTAAACCCATAGAGTGGAGAGAAACACTGTGGAGCCAGATGTGACAGAACTAGTCAATAGAGTTCCTGAAGGGAGCAAGAGGGTGGACGGTGGAGCAAAAGAAATCTAAGAAGATGCCAAGGGATTTGGTTGTGTCAAATAAGCAGATGATAATGCCATGGACCAAGGCATGGAAGGTCATGGGAATGGTGATTTCTGTTAGGATGTTATGGCACTCATGAGTGACAACAGGGCTGGATACATTGATTTGGGGATCATCAACTTATACTTGATTGTTTAAGTCATAGAGGAAGATAAGACTATCAAAGGCAAAAAAGTAGAAAAAGAAGGAGAGAGAGTACAGGGAATATTTTATGGGAGAAAAACTATTTCCCATTTTTTGTGATAGTTTTTACATTAAGGAAAACATTAGAGGCTTGAGGAATTTTTGTTTTTTTTTCTATTTACAAAGTAAACTTGGCACATAGAATAATAATTTCTTAAAGACAAAATTTGAGAATAAATATTATATTGAAAATATATTCTATCGGTTGCTTATATAAAATACAATCTGTATTTAAGATGCTAATGGGCTCATATTTATACAGTAATGTTTCTCATAAGAGGCTAACATTATTTTGAACCATTGCAGCTTTAAATGTTCATAATATGCATATTTAAATATGTGCTTATATTGTAGGTGACAGATTTATACACTTCCCATGTCAACCATCATACACTTTCATTAAAGATTTATTTATTTTTAAAAATACATTTTGTACTCTCATAAAAAGAGGAAATTAAATCATAAAAATACACACAAAGTTAGCGTTTACAGTCTAACTACTACTCACGCAAGAACCATCTGAGTCAGTGTTGTCTTTCCCCAGTTGAGTGTGGAGAGAAGGCCCAGGTTAAGAGCTTAGTCTCTACTGATGGAGATTTGAATTGCAATGACTGAATTTTCATTTAAACCTAATATAACAGATGTGAAGTACAAAAGTATCATCTTCTAATAGAGAAGAAGACTGAAATCATATTCATCCATGCTTTGCCTTATCTTTGTTAGTACTGAAAATTAAGAACTGTTAATCATCCAGTAGCAAGAAACCATTGGAAAAATAATAATTTTATGTTAAATTCAGAAGGAAGATTTATACTTTTCAATGAGTTTTCTGTGAACTCATACAATAATTCATTCATTCATAAGTACTTACCAAGCAGCCATAATGTGCCAGATGCTATGAGTGGATAGAAGTTGGTGACACGCCTGTAATCCCAGCACTTTGGGAGGCTGAGGAGGACAGATCACGAGGTCAGGAGTTGGAGACCAGGCTGACCAACATGATGAAACCCCGCCTCTATTAAAAATACAAAAATTAGCCGGGCATGGTGGCGTGCGCCTGTAATCCCAGCTACTCGGGAGGCTGAGGCAGGAGAATCGCTTGAACCCAGGAGGCAGAGGTTTCAGTGAGCTGAGATCACGCCACTGCACTCCAACCTGGGTGACAGAGCGAGACTCTGTCTCAAAAACAAACAACAAACAAACAAACAAACAAAAAAGAGAAGATGGTGACACAGTCCTTGCACTCAAAGAGTGAATACTCTACCCTTTGGGAAAGGATAAGATAAATTCTTAGGTTGCCATTGTGATTGGCTGGACACACTGTGTTTTGCACAACTCCAGGGGGATCCATTTACATATAGATTACAATGTAGCCCCAAAGAGACTCTAACCCTGCCTTAAACCAATTGGCATACCCATCTCCCTGGCTACAATGAAGAGCTCCGGGATGAATGTGTGACCCAATCAGAGCCAATGAGATGTGAAGAGATGTTTGCTGAGACTTTGGGAAAAAGAAGCTCCCTCAATCTTCCTGAGAGCTCCCAAAAGGAGATCATGGTTAATGTGGTGTAAGGATGTGAAATCAGAAATTGCTTTGGGTGTTCTGCAACCAGAAGTTATGAGCTTGGAGTTGTTGAGGTCTATCATGTGGAACCTGAAGAGGAAGGCAGAAACAAGACAGGCAGAATGGAGGGAAGGAGCACTCAGCCCCTTAGCGACATCACGGGAGCAGTAGGTCAAGTCTCCTCCAAAGTCAAAACTATTTTGGCTGGGCTTGGTGGCTCACGCCTGTAATCCCAGCACTTTGGGAGGCCAAGGCAGGCGGATCACGAGGTCAGGAGATTGAGACCATCCTGGCTAACACGGTGAGACCCCGTCTCTACTAAAAATACAAAAAATTAGCCGGTTGTGGTGGCACGTGCCTGTAGTCCCAGGTACTGGTGATGCTGAGGGAGGAGAATCACTTAAACCTGGGAGGCAGAGGTTGCAGTGGGCCAAGATCGTGCCACTGCACTCCAGCCTGGGTGACAGAGCAAGACTCCGTCTCAAAAAGAAAAAACAACAACAAAAACAAAAAACAAAATCAGAACTATTTCATGTGCATGAGCCCTTTTTTGCTTAAGCCAGACTGAGTGGAATTTCTGGTCAGAATTGTGAGAATGCTGACATAGTCACCAAATTAACACTTTCCCTGTATCTAATTTTTGTGCCTATTCAGGTATCTATTGGTCTATGTTCTTCCAGATGTATATTTCAGCTTAGGGTGAAATAGATTCAAGTGGAGTCAATGAGAGAATGGATAAGCTCATCTTTGAGAGCTTAACCTAAGCACAGAGGTAGAGCCAACTTTCTAATCCATCAATTCTCATTCAACCTGATTTAGAGATGAAGACAAAGAAAATGGATATTAAAAAGAAGTATTTAACATTCAAAGCTAACCTCCCAAGCTGTCTTGACACTATCTTTCTAGAATTGGAGGCTTTTTGTTTTTAATGTCCTCAATAACACAAAAGAAAGTGCTCAGCATTTGTGTGATCCTTAATAAAGATTTGCTTTAAAATTTTTGTTTTAATTGTAGTAAGATATACATAATATACAATTTACCATTTTGACCATTTTTAAGTGTACCATTCTGTGGCATTAGTACATTCACAATGTTGTGCAACCATCCATCCATCTCCATTACTTTTTCATCATTTCAACCTGAAACTCTGTACCCACAAAACAGTAAACAGGCCAGGCGCGGTGGCTCACACCTGTAATCCCAGCACATTGGGAAGCTGAGGCAGGTGGATCACAAGGTCAGGAGTTCAAGACCAGCCTGGCCAAGATGGTGAAACCCTATCTCTACTAAAAATACAAAAAAATTTTCCAGGTATGGTGGTGGGCACCTGTAATCCCAGCTACTCGGCAGGCTGAGGCAGAGAATTGCTTGAACCCAGGAGGCAGAGGTTGCAGTGAGCCAAGATCGTGCCACTGCATTCCAGCCTGGGGGATAGATTGAGACTCCATCTCAAAAAAGAATAAATACATAAAATAAAAATAAATAAATAAAATAAATAATAACTCCTCTTTCCCCCTCCCCTCAGCCTCTAGTAACCTCTATTTGCCATTCTATCTCTAAGAATTTGCCTATTTTAGGTATATCACATACTGGAATTATACAATATTTGTTCTTTTATGTCTTATTTTACTTAGCATAATGTTTTCAAGGTTAATTCATGATGTAGCATTAAGATTCATTTTCAGGGCCGGATGTGGTGGCTCACACCAGTAATCCCAGCAGTTTAGGAGGCCAAGGCGGGCGGATCACCTGAGCTCAGAAGTTTGACACCAGCCTGGCCAACATGGCAAAACCCCATCTCTACTAAAAATACAAAAATTAGTTGGGTGTGGTGGTGTGCACCTGTAATCCCAGCTACATAGGAGGCTGAGGCAAGAGAATTGCTTGAACCCGGAAGGCGGAAGTTGCAGTGAGCAGAGATCTCGCCATTGCACTCCAGCCTGGGTGGGATAGCAAGACTCTGTCTCAAAAAAAAAAAAAAAAAAGAAAAAGATTCATTTTTAGCCAAGTGCAGTGGCTCACGCCTGTAATCCCGACACTTTGGGGGGCCAAGGCGGGAGGATCATTTGAGGTTGGGAGTTTGAGACCAGCCATAGCCAACATGATGAAACCCTGTCTCTACTAAAAATACAAAAATTAGCCAGGCGTGGTGATGGGCATCTGTAATCCCAGCTACGCCAGAGGATGAACCAGGAGAATCACTTGAACCAGGGAAGCTGAGGTTGCAATGAGTTGAGATAGTGCCACTGCATTCCAGCCTGGGCAACAGAGCAAGTCTCCATCTCAAAAAAAAAAAGAAAAAAGAAGAAGATGCATTTTAAAACGTATTTGCCGCCCCCCGCCCCAACCACGTTTAATTTCTGCTATTCAAAAAATAATACACAGTGCCAGCCAGGCACGGTGGCTCATGCCTATAATCCTAGCATTTTAGGAGGCCGAAGCAGGAGGATCACCTGAGGTCAGGAGTTTGAGACCAGCCTGGCCAACATGGTTAAAACCCATCTCTACTCAAAATACAAAAATTAGCTGAGCATGGTAGTGGGCGCCTGTAATCCCAGCTACTTGGGAGGCTGAGGCAAGCTAATCGCTTGAACCCCAGAGGCAGAGGTTGCAGTGAGCTGAGATTGCACCATTGCACTCCAGCCTGGGCAACAAGAGCAAAACTCTATCTCAAAAATAATAATAATATGTAAATATTGTTGTTTTTAATTATAACATTATAACATGCTCAGGAGCTGTATTAGTCAGGGTTCTCTAGAGGGACAGAACTAATAGGACATATGTATGTAAAGGGAAGTTTATTTAGTAGTATTAACTCACACAATCACAAGGTCCCACAATAGGCTGTCTGCAAGCTGAGTAGCAAGGTAGCCAGTCCAACTCCCAAAGCTGAAGAACTTGGAGTCTGATGTTGGAGGGCAAGAAGCTTACAGCACGGGAGAAAGATGTAGTCTGGGAGGCTAGGCCAGTCTAGCCTTTTCACATTTTTCTGCCTGTTCTATATCCTGGCCGTGCTGGCAGCTGATTAGATGGTGCCCACCCAGATTAAGAGTGGATCAGCCTTTCCCAGCCCACTGACTCAAATGTTAATCTCCTTTGGCAACACCCTCACAGACACACCCAGGATCAATACTTTGCATCCTTCAATCCAATCAAGTTGACACTCAGTATTAACTATCACAGGAGCTGACACATATTTAGAACCCCCAAGCGCCCAGATAATGTACTAAGCCCTTTAAAGACATTACATTATTTAATACTAAAATTTTAACAGTTACATTATTGTCAAAGACCCCTCAAGCCTCAAGATCTTGTGACATTGTAATTAGGATACCATCTTAATTCTGTCCTATTCAGAGCTCATGCTTTTCCCATTTCTCCGCATTGCAATGGTCCAGATACTTCAAACCAGAGAATGATGTAATAGAAAACCTGTTTCTAGTTCTATTAATAGCTTTAAAATTTCCAAGATAATATACTTATCCTTCTAATTAGGCTTTGTTTGGGATAATATAAAAACTAGTTCACACTACATGCATCTACTTAAATATTTGGGAAAAGGCTACCCTCCAGAAACCTACAGAGTGATAGATCTGTTATCCTGGAAACTCAAGCTTTCTCTGTCCAAGACAGAGTTCACTACACACACAACACATAGAAACCCTGGGCCTGGCATGGTGGCTCACACCTGTAATCCTGGCACTTTGGGAGGATGAGGTGGGCGGATCATGAGGTCAGGAGTTCGAGACCAACCTGGCCAACATGGTGAAACCCCATCTATACTAAAAATATAAAAATTAGCCGGCGTGGTGGCATGCACCTGTAATCCCAGCTACTCGGGAGGCTGAGGCAGGAGAATTGTTTGAACTCGGGAGGTGGAGGTTGCAGTGAGCCGAGATGGCATCACTGCACTTCAGCCTGGGCGGCAGAGTGAGACTGTCTCAAAAATAAATAAATAAATAAATAAATAAATAAATAAAATAAACGAATGAAAAACAACCTGTGATTTTCAAGATGCTTATCATTATCACAGAGCTCAAGATTCTTCTGGCTCTTTCATGCAAGCATTCTATCTACCCAAGAGAAATCTTGCCCAGCAGTCCCTAGAGCAAAAGACTAGGGCCACTTCCTAGCCCAAAGCCTGTGTTGCTGTTTGGAGGATTCATAAAAGAATGGGAAAAGGCTGCTGGCAAAGATATTTTGTTTTCTAGAGGCAGAGAAAAGTGAGTCAGAGATTTTTTTCCCCAAATCTAGGGCAAACCTATTTTTTGGCTGAGCATTTTAAAAGACATTGCTCAATTTCACAGATAAACAGCATTGCCACATACCCAGTTCTTCTGAGAACTGTTCCCCTGAGTTTGGATTTTCACTAAATGTACAATTATACAATTTTCACCAACATATAGTTTAACTTTGCAGACAGTTCTCTGGGGACACGTTGGGGGAAGTAGTGTAGGTCCTGGCAAAATAACAGCCAGTGCAGTCAGCAGACTTGGTTGTATTTCCGGCTCCAGCACTTTACTTCCTATGAAATTGTAAGCAACTCTTCAAACCTCCCACTGGCAGTTATTTATTTGTTGCTGTGTAACAAAACAGCCCAAAATTTAGTAGGCTTAAAACAGTAATCATTTTATTTTCTCATGATTGTGTGGGTCAGCTCATTGGACTAGGCTCCATGGGGCAGTTCTGATCTCTCCTAAGGTCAGGTAAGAGGATATAGTTGGACAGTGACTCAACTAGGGGATGCCTGATCGAAGATGGTCTCACGCACACGTCTGTCTGGGGCATCTCACTTCTCCTTCCCATAACCAGCAGCCTAGCTTGGGCTCATTCACACAATCATCTCAGGATTGCAACCACGAGCAAAAAAGCACAAACCCATCTACAAACACTTTTTAAACCGATGCTTGCATTACATTTGCTAATGTCCCATTGACCAAAGCAAGTCTCATGGCCAAGCCCAGATTCAAAGTGTGGAGGAAAACCTGGGCAACATGATGAAACCCCATCTCTACAAAACACACAAAATTTAGCTGGACAGGAAGACCACTTGAGCCCAAGACGTCAAGGCTTCAGCAAGCCATGTGCATGTCACTGCACTCCAGCCTGGGTGACAAAGTGAGACCCTTCTCAAAAAAACCCAAAACAAGCTGGGCGCAGTGGCTCACACCTGTGATCCCAGCACTTTGGGAGGCTGAGGTGGGCAGATTACAAGGTCAGGAGGTCAAGACCACCCTGGCCAATATGGTGAAACCCCATCTCTACTAAAAATACAAAAAGTAGCTGGGCGTGGTGGCAGGTGCCTGTAGTCCCACCCACTCAGGAGGCTGAGGTAGGAGAATCGCTTGAACCCGGGATGCAGAAGTTGCTGTGAGCCAAGATCATGCCATTGCACTCTAGCCTGGGCAACAAGAGTGAAACACATCTAAAAAATAAATGAAAATAAATAAAAATAAAAATAAAAAAACCAAAACAACAAAAAAACAAAGGGTAGAGAAAGAAACTATCTCTTGATGAGAAGAAAGGCAAAGTCACATTGCAAAAAGGTGTGAATGTAGGAATGGGAGGAATTATTGTAGTCATCTTGCAAACAAACTACCTTCTTTATGAAATGGGGATAATACATGGAATATAACATTGTTATGAACACTATAATTTCCTTCTCTTTGTTGGCTAGGTCACTATGGCTTAGAAATGGTAAGGGTGTAAAATAAGGTAGACTCAATCTCATGATACAAGGTCTTGAATGCTCAGTTGAAGCAGCCATGGAGACTTAATGATACACCAGGTACCTGTTGAATGACATCATCGAATTTGTTCAAGGAACTATTTCTACTGGTATATATAGAAAGTTTGGAGACCTGGAGTGAGGTAAATCAAGGATAACAAGAATTGCTGCAAAGAGGAAAATAGAAAGTAGTAGTGGGAAAAAATAATGGGGACAGTAGGTAGAACAAAGGCCATGGTTACGGATGCAATCAGGGTAGAGTGAAGCAAAGTGTAGAATCAGCGGTAACCCTCTGTGTCTCTACCCTGGGTTCCTGAGACACTAGCGGTCCCGTTCACAGAGACAGAAATGGGAGTAAGAGGTGCTTGTTAGGTGAGATAATGGGGCATGGTGTGGAGAGACCAAGGAGATTTTGAGACCTCAAAGTATTCCATGTGTGAAGAAGAGTCCAAAGTGTTGACATTTGAAAAGATTTCAGGCTTTTTTGTAGCAAATCTTAAGCTTTACATTAAGTATAGGATTGTCTTATCAGGGCAATGATGTTTTATTGTATGAGATCCCTTTTCAAAAAGTAAATATTTTTTAAGTATATGTGAATTGATCATTTCGCCCCTTCAAGGTTTAAGATTTTTTTCATTATGGTGGAAGGTATTTAGAAAATCTGCCCACCCGTGTGTTTTTTTTTTTTTTTTATCTGAAGTCAATTCCTATCTATTCCCTTTTATCCACTGACTTTTCCCATGATTGTAATAATTGTATGGTTTGCAGTTTCTGTTTGTAGAGTGGCTAAAAATTGACCATCTGGAGCATTGCCTCTTAGCAGCCACCAGCAGCTCTCCCTGGGATCATGGCTCTGACCTTCCTACTCGTCTCCCACCCTATCTCCTCAGACCATCTTGTCTTCCAATTCCTCAACAATTTATTCTCTACATAAAAGCCCAAATGATATTTTAAAAACATAGCTCTGATCTTATCATTTTCTTTTTAGCACTTTCCTCTTTTCCTCAGAATGAAATCTAAACTCATAAACATGGCCTAGAAGAGCCTAACTGATCTCACCCCTGCCCACATCTCTGACGGCCTTGCTCCCCTCACTCTCTGTACTTTAGTTACCTTGGCCCTCTTCCTCTTCCTCCAAGGCACCGTGCTTATTCCTGCCTTGCTGTCTTTTCATATACTGTTTCTTCTGCAAGAAATGCTTTGCACCCAGATTGTACCAAGGTTGACATCTAGCCTTTCCAGCTTTAGCTCCAGTGCCCTATCCTTAGAAAGACATTCCCCAGCCTCTCTATTAAATGTTACCTGCCCTGCTCTCTTCCTGTACCTCTCTTGTCATCGTGTTTTATTTCTTTTTTGTTGTTGTTATTTTTTGAGAGAGAGTCTCGCTCTGTTGCCCAGGCTGGAATGCAGCAGCGCAATCTCGGCTCACTGCAATCTCCGCCTCCCAGGTTCACACCATTCTCCTGCCTCAGACTCCCGAGTAGCTGGGACTACAGGTGCCTGCCACCACACCCGGATAATTTTTTTGTATTTTTAATAGAGACGGGGTTTCACTGTCTTAGCCAGGATGGTCTCGATCTCCTGACCTCATGATCCACCCGCCTTGGCCTCCCAAAGTGCTGGGATTACAGACGTGAGCCACCACTCCCGGCCCATCGTGTTTTATTTGTTCACAGTAATTATCACTATTTAAAATTATCAGTTTCATTTATTTTCTTATTTATAGTCTGTTTTCATCCAGTAAGTTTATAAGTACCATAAGACAGAATAAAGATTTTGGTCTTCCAGTCTGTGCTCAGCACATAGAACTATGTCTGGCTCAAGAAATGCTTGCCGCATGATTGAATGCAGTCAAAGTCACTTCAAAATTCCTGCTATAATATGGCTTTCAGACTTTTCACTGCACTCATGCCTGTGTAGATGCATGAAGTCCTCTAGCCCCCAATGTCCTCTAGTTCTGTGCACAATCTTTCTGGTATATTTGACGATCATTCGAGAAGGATAGAAGTAACTCTTGATGTGATCACTTCACTTTCATTGATGCAGCCTAAGGTGGAACTTCTTGGTTCATATAGAACTTATAAGCAACTAAAAGTCCTATTTTCACCTATAAAAGACTCTTAATACAAATCTTAAGCTTATCCCATCCCCAAATTGTCATTAAAAATCTTTTTTAAATACCATAAAATACATAATCTTTGTCCTCACTCAGATTTCTCTTCAGTTTCTGGCTCATCATTCAAATTTGTCGGAATTTTTCTGAATCCACATTATGTCACCAAACACATTTGCTTGCTTTCCCAGTTTTGTGCTAAATTCAAATTTGATAAGCACATTTCCTCTGTCTTCAGCAAAGTAGATGATAAAATGTTGGACAGGGAGTCCTGAAAGAGAGACATGCCACTATTGTACCACTAAAAATCTCCCCCTGAGTTGAACCAGCCACACCTACTCAACTCTCCTATTCCCCACTTTTCACGTCTCTAGCTTTTCTGAGGATGTCATTGGCAATTTGTTATATGTCTTGTCGAAATCAAAATATTAAATATTAGGCTGAGGTGGGAGGATCTCTTGAGGCCAGGAGTTCGAGACCAGCCTGGGATACATAGCAAGACCCAGTCTCTACAAAAAATGTAAAAATTAGCCAGGCATGGGGTGCACTGCTATAGTCCTAGCTACTTGGGAGGCTGAGATGGTAGGAAAACTTGTGCCCAGGACTTTGAGGCTGCAGTAACCTGTGACTGCGCCATTGCACTCCAGCCTGTGTAATAGAAAGATAACTTGTCTCAATAAATAAATATCAAATATTTATAGAATTCCCTTTTCTACCTACCTATTTAACCAATCCTATTTCTAAAAATGAAAGAAAACTAGGTTTGTCATGACTTGTTTTCCTCTTCTGTTGACTGATCTGCAACTTTACCTACAACTTTATCTTATTTATTTTCACCAAGGGAAAATAGTCTTTATTCAATTGATGTTACATCCTTCTATTAGGACTTCCTAAATTAACTCCTTGCATCTTGTTGCAGACTTTAGGCATTTCTACTCTTCAGTAATAACAGCCCCTCCTTCTTTCATCAGATCATAGCCATCACAACTGCAGTATTGGTTCTTGTATTAGTCAGGGTTCTCCAGAGGGACAGAACTGATAGGATATATATAATAGGAGTTTATTAAGGAGAATTGGCTCACACGATCACAATGTAAAGTCCCATGGTAAGCTGTCTGCAAGCTGGGGAAAAAAAGGAGCCAATATTGGCTCAGTTCAAATCCAAAAGCCTCAAAAGCAGAGAAGCCAATTGTTCAGTCTTCAGTCTGTGGCCAAAGGCCTGAGAGTGCCTGGCAAACCACTGGTGTAAGTCTAAGAACACAAAGGCAGAAGAACCTGGAGCCTAATGACCAAGAGCAGGAGGAATGGAAGGAAGCATCCAGCGTGGGAAAAAGAGGAAAGCCAGAAGACTCAGCAAGCAAGGTTTCTTTTACCTGCTTTGTTCTAGCTGTGCTGGCAGCGATTGGATGGTGCCCACCTACACTGAGGGTGGGTCTTCCTCTCCCAGTTCACTGACTCAAATGTCAATTTCCTCTGGCTTCACAAACACACCCAGAAACAGTACTTTACCAGCCACCTAGGCATCCTTCAACTCAATCAAGTTGACACCTAATATTAACCATCACAGTTCTCAAACCTGATTTGGCTTCAAAATCATCTGGAGGCCTTGTTAAAACCCAGATTTCTGCGTTTCATTCCCAGAGTTTCTCATTCAACAATTCTGAGGTGGGAGCCAAAAATTTGCATTTCTAATAATTTCCCAGCTGATGTTGATGTTGCTGGTCTGGGGACCACAGTTTGAGAACCACCAAACTTAGTATGTCCCTTCTTTAAAATAAAACAGTCTGGGTGTGGTGGCTCACGCCTATAATCCCAGCACCTAGGGAGGCTGAGGTGAGTGGATCACCAGAAGTCAGGAGTTTGGGACTGGCCTGGCCAACATGATGAAACTCTGTCTCTACTAAAAATACAAAAATTAGCCGGTGTGGTGGGAGGTGCCTATAATCCCAGCTACTCAGGAGGCTGAGGCAGGAGAATCATTTGAACCCAGGAGGTGGAGGTTGCAGTAAGCCGAGATCGGCCACCGCACTCCAGCCTGGGTGACAAGAGTGAGACTCCATCTTAAAAACAAAACACCAAAACTCTTCTCTGATTTTACAAAAGCACCTACAAAAATGTTGCCTCACTTCCCTCTTCCCCTTCATAGCCAAACTTACTCAGAGCATTGTCTAATTTCGTATTCCCTATTTTCTCACGTTCATCCCAACACCACCGAAACATCTTTAAGCAAGTTTACCAATGGTTTTTTTGTTGCTAAATTTAAAGATCACCTGTCTGACCTATTCTTATTCCATCTCTCTGGTACTTTTAAGAACTTCTTTCTTAAAATGCTTTTCTAAGGCTGGACAAGATGGCTCATGCCTATAATCCCAGCACTTTGGGAGACCAAGGCAGGAGGATGACTTGAGCCCAGGAATTTGAGGCCAGCCTGGGTAACACAGAGAGACCCAGTCTCTACAAAAAATAAAAAATTAGCCAAGCATGGTGGCACACGCTTGTGGTCCCAGCTATTTGGGAGGCTGAGGTGGGAGAATCACTTGAGGCAGGGAGGTTGAGAAAAAAAAATGTTTTTCTTCTTCTATTATCTTCTGAAATACCATTTTTTTAATGCTTTGCGTCGTAATTCACTGATTTTCTTTTATTCTCTTTCGCTGGTCCCCCTACTCAATCCAAATTCTAAACGCTGAAGTGTTTTAGGGTTTGGTCCTAGACTTTCTTCTCTTTCTCATTGTTCCTCCAGATAATCTTTTTTTTTATTTCTTATTTTTGATTTTTGATGGAGTCTCGCTCTGTCACCAAGCTGGAGTGCAGAGGCACAATCTCGGCTCACTGAAAACTCTGCTTCCCGAGTTCAAGCGATTCTCCTGCCTCAGTCTCCCAAGTAGCTGGGAGTACAGGTGCATGCCACCATGCCCAGCTAAATTTTTTGTATTTTTAGTAAAGACGAGGTTTCACCATGTTCACCAGGACAGTCTCGATCTCTTGACCTCATGATCTGCCTGCTTCAGCCTCCCAAAGTGCTGAGATTACAGGTGTGAGCCACCACACCCGGCCTCCTCTAGATAATCTAGTACCCTGTGGCTTTAAATACCACACCTCTTACATTTATACCTGTTAGCAAAGACCTCCCTTGTGAACTTTAGACATAATTCCAAGTGGAGATTCAACTACCTATTTGACATTCCACTTGGATGTCTCTTGAGAATCTCAAATTTAAATCTTAATTTTCCATCTTAAACCCAGCTATCTCTCAATTATCCCTGTGGTAGGCAGAATAATGTCCCTCCCAAGGATGTCCACATGCCAATACCTGGAACCGATGAATGTATTACCTTACATGGCAAAAGGGACGTTGCAGTTATGATTGAGAACTTTGAGATGAGGAGATTATTCTAGATTATCTGAATAGAGCCAACGTCATCACAAGAGTCCTTAAAAGTGGAATGAAGAAGCATGACAGAGAAGGAGCTGTGACAATGGGAAAGAGAGCCAGAAAGATGGCAGCATGATTATCAAGGTGAGCCCAATCTAATCCTCAAAAGCAAAAAACATTTCCCAGTTGTGGTCAGAAGGAGATGTGATAACAGAAGGAAGCTCAGAGAGATTACATGCAAGAGCCACCTTTGTTGGCTCTGAAGATGGAGGAAGAAGACTATGAGTTTAAAAATGCTGCTAGTCTCTAGAAGTTGGGATTGACAAGGAAACAGATCCTCCCCTAGAACCTCCAGAAAGAAACAGTCTTGCTGATGCTTGGATTTTAGCCCATTGAGACTCAGGTCAGGCTTCTGACCTATAGAACTGCAAGATACTGAATTTGTATTGTCCTAAACTGCTAAATATATGGTATTTTGTTACATCAGTAACAGAAAATTAATATAACCCCCCATCTCTGGAAGTGCCACCAAAATCTACCAAGTTGCCCGGGCCAAAACCTTATGTGTAGTTTGTGATGCTTCCTTTTTAATTACCTTTTACTCACTCAATCCATTAACAGGTTCTGATAGGCCTGCCTCCAAAATAGAACTTGAATCTGTCCATTCTTCTCCCTCTTCGCTGCCAGCATCCTGGTCCAGGCCATCATCATCTTGCTTCTGGACAACCACAGTAGCCTGAGGGTCTATGTCTACAATGGCCACCCTCCAATTAATTCTTCATGAGTTAGTGACAGTGATCTTTTAAAAAGTGCATGTCACTTTTCTGCTTTAAACTCTGTAATATCTCATCAAGTTGTATACAATAAATATGTACAGCTTTTTGTATGTCAAAAAAAACCTTCTATAATATCTTCCCATCACAATTAGAATAAAATTCAAGTTTCTGAACATGTCCTACATAACCTGGTATCTGCTTACCTCTCTGACTTCACTTTGTACATTTATCTTAACTCACTTTGTTTACTATTATTGAACTCCTTTCTTTTCCTGTAACAAGAAAAACTTATGCTTTGTATATGTTATTCTCTCCCCCAGTAATTTCCCATGTATGGCTTCTTTTTTATGTCCGAATTCAACTATCATTTCCTTAGAAAGGCTTTCAGTGACTTCTCTAGCTAATCTGCCCCAGACCACCAACTGAGTCATTATTTCTCATATAAGCATTTATAATGATCAAATATGTTTGATTTGGGTTTTTCACTTTGTTCCTCCAACCAGAAGGCAAGCTCCATGAGGCTTTCTTAGCTGATTCAACATTACTCCCCCTGTGCCTACCACAGTGCCTGACACATTGTCAGTAGTAAATATATATGCTCCTTGAAGTCATAATGAAGATTGAGGGAGTGAGTGAATGAGAGTGATGACATCGTGGTTTTTTTCACTGAGGTGAAATGCACATAACAAAATTAACAATTTTAAAGTGAAGAACCAGTGGCATTCAGTACATTCACAATGTTCAATTACCATCTCTATCTAGTTCCAAAACATTTTCATCACTCCAAAATAAAACCTCATACCCATTAAGCAGTTACATCCCATTCTTTCCTCCCGTTAGTCTCTGACAACAACCAATCTGCTTTCTGTGTCTATGGATTTACCTGTTCTGAATACTTCATATCATTGAATCATATGATATATGACCTTTTCTCTCTGGCTTCTTTTACTTAGCATAATGTTTTTGAGGTTCATCCACGTTGCAGCACGTATCAGTATTTTGTTCCTTATTGTAGTTGAAAAATATTCCATTATTTGGACCTACTTAAATTTGTTTAGCCATTTGTCCCTCCATTTGTCCCTCCATTTTAGCCATTTGTCTGTGATGGACATGGGTTGTTTCCACCTTTTGGCTATTGTGAATACTGCTACTATGAACATTGTATGTTTCCTTTTAACAGGTCCCAAACCCCATTTTGGAATTTGGGGTATAGGCAGTGATTTCTAGAGTATAAACTCACTTGGTTTTTGCGTGTTTCTTATTTGTTAGCATATCTCTCATACCCCAGGATTTCTCAGAGTCATTGAGAGTAGTTTTGTGATCATATCTGCTTAATCATCACAGACTTCTCAGCTAAGTTGTTTACTCTGTGGATTCATAGAGCAGGTCCCAAACTCAATAGGGCTGGAGACGGAACTGGGGGTTGGCAGGAAGAGATTAAGGGGAAGGGTGGTACGTGTAGTTAAAATTATAACTTTTTAAAAACATGCATATTGCAAGATAATCAATGTACTCATTCTGTGATGAACTCTGTTTTCCTAAGAAATGTCAGAAGCTGTCAATGCTTGGTGAATTACGCACTTGGAGTCCCTTGGTGGTATGTTCAATGCTATCTCCAGTGTTAGAAAGTTTTAATCTGCAATTAGATATATTATTAAGCCATTAAAATATCATTGCGTTTTAATGATTTGAATCTATGAAAATATGTAAATTAGTAATGGCTTATTAAACTTTACAATTTCTGGTTATTGTAAAAAAAGATCTGTACATTATAAGATGTTGAGGGGGGAGCCTTTTGTGTATTTTATTACATTATTCTTCAGTGAAGATGACAAGAATAAAAATGCCCATGCAATTACTAATTTTTAAAAATAAGTACATTAGCTATTATGAACTGAAAGTGTTTCCATGAAAGCCAAGTGCAAACAGTTGTTTAGGTCTAAGCACTTTATCTCAATCCCTGGCACTCTATTTTGTGCTTTGGAAAGCTCTACTCAATTCAGAACATAAATTTAGAAAAGGTTTCCTCCCTGAAACCCTCTGAAAGCCTGTAGTTATGGTGGTTACTTAAATATTATTTCCATAGCTACGCTGGCTTCTAGCCACAGCTCAAATGCATATCAACAAGCTTGGTGTGAAAATGGAAAGGGAGGGAAAAAAAAAAAAAAGAAGAGACAGAGGACATTAATTTTTCTTCTTCGGAGTAGGAGGTATAATGTCTTTATAAAGTAATAATTAAAAGAAAAACAATTACTGGAACCTTATCTGGACCATGCAGCTGTACTTCCTCCTTTTACATTAGCAGTGTTTCTAAGGTTATGACAAACCATGAAAATTGCATCTTTAGGGGAGTTTTATTCCTTTTCCTATGATTTGATTGAAACAGACAGCTACATTTTGTGTATATATAATTAGGCAGTAAAATAGGCTTTGAAGGCAGGTTTCCATTTAGTATGTGAGTCACACACACAACAGTCTTTCATTCAACAGCCAAAGACTGATCTTTTTAATGCTTCAACTCACTCAACATGTTTTTTGAATGCTACATCTTGCACTGAGGGGAAAAAAAGAAAAGAAAAAAAATCAGCTTTTAGCCCATAATTCTTTCTTTTCTTTTTTTTTTTATCTTCTTTCCAAAGAAAAAACAATCTGAAAAACCAATCTAGGAAGTCTTTGGTGATTTAACCTTATGACAAACTGATTTTTATCGTCTTTTTTCCAGATTGTCGTTCGGGGCACCAGTGAATGCTGCACCAGTTCTTGGCGTATCTAATCCCTCTCATAAAAGGCCATTGTGGCAGGAAAACTGAGACCAATGGCTTTTTCATTCTCCACCTCTCAGCTCTCCAAAATAATGGCACTGGGTCTAAGAAGGGGGAGTAAGAGGGAGAGGAAATAAAATCCCATTTTCTCAATGCTGTGCCCATATGTGGCAGTAAGTGATTTTTTTTTTCTGAACTTAAATTAGGAAGAGCTTTAACATGGTGCAGTTATTTAAGATGCAGCTTGTTTTTAGGAAAGAGATCGCCCTCTGAGATTTTGTGAATGCAATGAGAACAACCCTGGGTGTATTTTTTTCCTGTAATAGAAATCAGGTCTATCAACTGTGCATCATCATGCCTTATCTGATTACAAAGCAGTCGCCTATTAATCTCTATGCTTTCATCTCACTGCATAGCATTTGCTATCTTCTGTCTCATTCTGGCAAACCCAAAGATGGAGAGAAATAATATCAAGCTACTTGATTGATTTATGCAAGTGATAGTTTGTGTTTGTAGAATGTCTTTCATCTGAAGACCTCAAAGGGCCTTATGAACATTATCACATTGACAGGGCCCAGCTCCAACATAAAGGGCACAGAGGGGCCATAGTCATGTAAATCCAAATTTCTAGAGTGATTAGTACCCTGGTAACCAAAAGAGATAAACTAGATTCTCATTTTTGATGTGAATTTGATGTCCATGCAGGAATTTCAATTTTCAATTCAGGCCCCATCACTGAATAAACCACTCAGTATTCAATTTACTTCCTGGGATGTCCCCCTGGGAAGTCTACTCCCAAAGATAAAGGGCTTTACATGACAGGCAGGTGTATATATTTCTTCAATTGGCCTAATCTAATAAAGCTGGACATGATTTATATGTGCAAAATGTTGCCATGTTAAATAATTCAGAATGAAACTGTCTTTCTGGTTGTGCTACAAATAGATGTCAATCTGCATTTGATGGTGCCTCTATCCCACAGGGATTTTGAACCAACTGAAGGAAAATACATTTCTTGTGCTGGTTCTAAGAAAAAACACTTGGGACAGCTCTCTCAACTGAAGCCTGGGTAATTTTGGCCCAAACTAAATGACATCTTTCAAAGTAGACTATCCTTGCTGGTTCTGTTTTTGTAAAAGAAGCACCTTCCACAGAAGAGTGTGGTATACATCCAGGTTTCCATGTCAATCTGATACAAAGACCTCTCTTTAGAAGAGAGATACATATGCACATAATCAATGCCCAAAGGTTGAATAATCTCCTTACAGGTCCCTCTTTTTGCTGACTTTCTTAAGACTCTTCTTCACATTTCTTTTCCCTTCCTACCTCACAACTTCTCTCCCCATCCCCAATCTTATTCTCCCAAACTTGATTCTTAATGATTTTTTTCATGAAAACAATATTATGAGTCAAATTTTTACCATAGCTGATATCAAATGAAGTCATAAGATTTGCATTCATCACTTCCATATTAATCAGAGAGACACAATAGGATCTGTCAGTTTGCAAAAACAAGGTCTCCACACTTCCATAGCATTATGTGTCTCAACTTCAACAGTGGTTTGCATTTACATGATAAAGCATAAGAGGCACTATTTTCCAAATGGGGTCTCTTTGCTTATGAAAATGAAATGGCAACATTATGAAAATGATCCAGCCAATATTGGGAGTTTCTTGATGATAACTTCAGAATGCCAGTTTATATTACCAATTTGTTAGCCTAATTTTATGGATGGATATGATAAAACATGGAAAATTTATGTCCTGTGCCTTTCCTTGTGAACTACCCAGACCACAGCAGTCAGTTATTTCATCAGTCTTCAAAAGCTCATTGGGATCCCAGGGTTGTGTTACCCTGAAAGAGAATGCAGCAAATGGCCAATGAAGAAGTGCAAAATGACAAGTGCACTTTACTCCTGTGGGTCCCTCGGTCACACAGAACCAAGACATGGTTTTTCTGGGGCTAGTCCTATTTCATATGGACAATGCTTATTTAATATTCCCTCTAATGCGAGTATATTTTTTGAGGCTTGTTTTAAACCCAATTCAGAGGAATATTCTACAGTTACGAAAGGAAGACCCTCATGGATTTTTAAAGAAGTGGTGGGAGGGCAGGTAGAGGGTTAAAATTCTTCCTGCTCCCATCACATTCCCTCATATCATAATTTTCTATCTTCTTTACAGAATTTATTACTATCTAAAATTATTATATGTTATTACCTGTTTACATATTATTTCTCAACTTCACTAGGATATAAACTTCATGAAAGCAGGAACTTTAGTATCCCTGGTTCCTAGAGCAAAGCCTGGCACACAGTAGATTTTCAATAAATATTTGTTGAAAGAACTAATGAATGGGTATTGGTTATTCTAAACACATATATCAACATTTGATAGACTTCTGATTCTATAATTTTGTAAATATTTAACTAGTATACAAATGACCTGATTATTTTGATTGCAGTTTGGTATAAACGTCAATCCACTGGAATTAATTGCAAGCCGATGTCCAGTGACTCTCTACTGCCACTTTATCACATCTGCATTACAAAGAAAACTATGACATATGATGACCCAGAATTAGTGCAAGATGATAACTTACAAGCTAAGCTATAATTTTGAAACAAGAGTTGGATGTAGGTTCTGGATATTATATTCAAATGCTTTGAAAGCTTTTGGGAGCCATACACTGCACCCTTAACAACAAGCCTATGGATCAAAGACTGGTCTTGCCAAATCCAGTGTATGTCTTCTCTTTTTTCCTGTTTTGGAGTTCATAGACCATAGTAGTAAAGAATGTGGATTTTAGACTTATGCAGGTTAATTAAGCTCCAACT
This sequence comes from Pongo pygmaeus, assembly GCF_028885625.2. Classification (NCBI taxonomy): domain Eukaryota; kingdom Metazoa; phylum Chordata; class Mammalia; order Primates; family Hominidae; genus Pongo; species Pongo pygmaeus. Next base: position 129,198,701 of record NC_072377.2, on the reverse strand, counting down.
CTCCCATTATGCCTCCATTTCCTCCTCCCTAAAATGGGATAACAGTTTCTATCTTCTTTTTTAAAATATATTTTAAGAACAAAATGATGAGGCCAGGCACAGTGGCTCATGCCTGTAATCCGAGCACTTTGGGAGGCCAAGGCCAGAGGATCACTTGAGATCAGGAGTTTGAGACCAGCATGGCCAAAATGGTGAAACCCCATCTTTACTAAAAATACAAAATTAGCCGGGCATGGTGGTGGACACCTGTAATCCCAGCTACTTGGGAGGATGAGACAGGAGAATCACTTGAACTCAGGATGTCCAGGTTGCAGTGAGCCAAGATTGTGCCACTGCACTCCACCCTGGGTGACAGAGTGAGACTCATTAGAATTAGTATCATGATTCTCTTGTTGCCCTTGTTCCCAAACCTATTTTGGCTAGCCTGTCCTAACTTCTGGTATTTACTTTTTGTGTCTACATTGCCTTCAGCTCAAGGTCTCCCTTCAGATACTTTATTTTTTCCTTTAGAATTTAATTGACCCATTTCTATCTTTTTATTGGAGTGGATCATTCAACCAACTTGTCTTTACACCTGGTTATCCATAAGCTTCATTTTATCTCCCAGCCCAGCCATGCCAGCACTGTCCATCTTGTCCATCTTTGGAATCCCAGATTCTTAATGTAGCTACCACTTTGAGTGAGTCTCTCACTTTGGGATTGAAAAATGGTTTCAAAGATAGCTCTGATTATCCAGAATATTAGATTAATCTTGCCACTATCTTTGATGTGTGACCTTTGACAAGGAACAAGCAAGCTGAGTTTCCATGTTTTCATCTACAAAATTACGGGAGTTTGGGTTAGAATATTCTCTAAGGTCTTTTCCAATTAAAAATATTTGGTTCTGGCTGCAAGTGGTAGCTCATGCCTGTAATCCCAACATTTTGGGAGGCTGAGGAGGGCAGGTCACTTACATCCAGGAGTTCGAGACCAGCCTGGGCAATATGGCAAAACCCCATCTCTACTAAAAATACAAAAAAATAGCCCAGTGTGGTGATGCACACCTGTAGTCTTAGCTACTCAGGAGGCTGAAGTGGGAGTTTCACCTGAGCCCGGGAAGTAGAGGCTGCAGTGAACTGTGATCATGCCACTGCACTCCAGGCTGAGTAACAGGAGTGAGACTCTGTATCAAAGAAAGAAGGAAAGAAAGAAAGAAAGAAAGAGAAAGAAAGAAAGGAAGGAAGGAAGGAAGGAAAGAAAGAAAGAGAGAAACGAAGGAAGGATATAGTTCTAATGATGAAAAATTTTATTTACTTTTATACTTTCTCAGGTTAAATTTTAAAATAACTACTGTAGCAAAGCATTCAACTTCACTATTATTTTATCAAATGCTAGACTAACTGATCTAGATTGCACATTTGCTATTACATCTTTATCTCAACATCTCCTAAAGCTATCAGTGTCTAATATATCATTTTCTAACATACTCTTAGCCTCATCTGTATACAACTGTTTTTATCCCTCTATCAATTCATACTGGAAATAAAATTTGAGGGTATAATATTAGCAATTTATTATGTTTGTTTGTATAATCCACAGCCGTCAAAGATGGAGTATCATCCAACTACATGTTTATTTGATAGTTTCACTAGACAACATAAAAAATGAAAATGCACTGCGTTTGTGGATGGCTTTTTGTCTTAAAAGCACATTCACACATTAACTCGTATGACCCTCACAACAAATGAATGAGATAAGTAGGGCAAGCCTTATTGTCCCGATTTATAACAAGAAAAACTAGGGCACAGCAGAAAACTGAAGTGGCTTGCCCTAGGCACCACCATTGATTAGTGACAACTAGGACAAGAACCCAGGATTCTAACTCTGAATCCAGGGTTATTTCCATGGTTCCTGCCCCCATTCTCAGCCAGCTCACTCACTCCACTAGGTGCCCATCACCAAATTCTTCACTGCTGTAAGAGATCTCTTACCCATTGACCACATTGCTTTGTTTGGGGAGAATAGTCAAATAATTTGTTATACAAAAATAAAAATAGAAAAGTATATATATGTGTTTATATTCTTATGAAAAGTTATACAGGTAGGTGTTTGCAGTTCAGAGTTTCAGATGTGATGTGTTGCTGAAGATAAAAATCCTGGCCGGGGTGGTGGCTCATACCTGTAATCCCAGGACTTTGGGAGGCCGAGGCGGGTAGATTGCTTGAGCTCAGGAGTTTGAGACTAGCCTAGGCAACATGGCGAAAACCTGTCTCTACTAAAAATACAAAAAAAAAAATTTAGCCGGGCATGGTGACACATGCCTGTGGTCCCAACTACTCGGGAGGCTGAGATGGAAGGATCACTTGAACCTGGGAGGTGAAGGTTGCATTGAGCCAAGATCACTCCACTGCACTCCCGCCTGGGTGACAGAGTGAGACTCTTGTCTCCAAAAAATAAAAAAAGAAAAAAGAAAAAAAATTCTGGTTATGCTTGGCTTTAGTGCCCTACTACCTTCGCCAACATGGGCCCTGGTGAGGAAACCATCTGATAATCAGTTAAAAATAACAAGCAAACTCCAAGATTCTAGTGGGAAAAAAAGCATTCCTCTTTCTGGGAAATGGTGGTTACCATTTGAACTGTAATGTTCCTGCTATTTACAACTCTGAATACTAGTAGACTGATGTTTACTCTTGCTGATTTACACTCACCTTCCCAATTTTATTACTGTAACATCATGGGCATTGGCATTAATCTTTTTCAATGTCAGGCCGAGTGCGGTGGCTCACCCCTGTAATCCCAGCATTTTGGGAGGCTGAGGCAGGCGGATCGCCTGAGGTCGGGAGTTCAAAACCAACCTGACCAACATGGAAAAACCCCATCTCTACTAAAAATACAAAAAATTTTCCCAACGTGGTGGCACATGCCTGTAATCCCAGCTATTCGGGAGGCTGAAGCAGGAGAATCGCTTGAACCCGGGAGGCAGAGGTTGCGGTGAACTGAGATCATGAGATCATGCCATTGCACTCCAGCCTGGGCAAAAAGAGTGAAACTCCGTCTCAAAAAAAAAAGAAAAACATATATATATGTATATATATATATTTCAATGTCAAAGAGCCTAGAAGTTTTAAATGTTTGCCCTTTCTTCAGTCTTCTATCACTGACCTCTTTCATACTAGTATCCATGAACCCATGTATCATATTGATTGTCCTTCCACTTATTTTGATTTGCAAATTTTGTAAAATAGATTTCATTTGTATATTGCTCAGTCTACTACATGTCTAGTCACAGCTAAGCCCTTTGCAAGAAACATAGAAGTAAAAAATGCAACACTATCTCTCTGCTTGAAGTCTTGAAAGACAAGATACATTTAAGAAGGCACTTGGTTATGCACTGAATGTTTGTGTCTCCCCCAAATTCATATGTTGATGCCCTAACTTCCAACGTGGCTGTATTTAGAGATGAAGCCTCTAAGGAAGTAATTGAGGGTGAATGAGATCATATGCATGGGGCCTTGATCCAATAGCATTGGTGTCCTATAAGAAGAGACACCAGAGAGCTCTCTGCCTCTCTCTCTTTCCACCACATAAAGACACAGGGAGAAAGGAGCCATTTGCAAGCCAGGAAGGAAATGCTCACCAGTAACCAACCATCCCAGGTCTTAATCTGAGACTTTTAGCCTCCAGAACTGTGAAAAAACCAAATTTCTGTTGCTTAAGTCTCCCAGTGTATTTGTTTGTTATGGTAGCCCAGGATAACTTTTTTTTTTTTGGTGGAGTTTTCTTTCTTTTTTTTTTTTTAATTTTATTATTATTATACTTTAAGTTTTAGGGTACATGTGCACAATGTGCAGGTTTGTTACATATGAATACATGTGCCATGTTGGTGTGCTGCACCCATTAACTCGTCATTTAGCATTAGGTATATCTCCTAATGCTGTCCCTCCCCCCTCCCCCAACCCCATAACAGTCCCCGGTTGTGATGTTCCCCTTCCAGTGTCCATGTGTTCTCATTGTTCAACTCTCACCTATGAGTGAGAACATGCGGTGTTTGGTTTTTTGTCCTTGTGATAGTTTGCTGAGAATGATGGTTTCCAGCTTCATCCATGTCCCTACAAAGGACATGAACTCATCATTTTTTATGGCTGCATAGCATCCCATGGTGTATAGGTGCCACATTTTCTTAATCCAGTCTATCATTGTTGGACAATTGGGTTGGTTCCAAATCTTTGCTATTGTGAATAGTGCCGGCTAACTTTTATAGCTTAGAGAAAAAATATATGACAACCCATGGAGAACTAACTAGATCATGCAGTGCACAGTGCAAAAAAAAAAAACAAACAAAAACAAAAAACAAATAAGAGAAGTAAAAAATGATTTGGGGTAGTAGTCCTCAGCATAAAAACTATGGTGGGCTTGATTTACTTTTTAGCCTTGAAAGAACCGTATGATTTAGATTGCAAAAACCAGTGAAACAAATGGTGAATTACAGGTATGGTCACATGACCTTGGTTTTGGGAAGATAACATGGAGTCATGAAGAAAAAAGAGGAGGCCTTGGACTCATATAGACTTGCGTTCAAATTCAAGCTTGGTGTCTTTCTAGCCACAATAATAGTATTACTATTACAGGCCAGGCGCAGTAGCTCACGCCTGTAATCCCAGCACTTTGGGAGGCTGAGGGCAGGTGGATCCCTTGAGCAACATGGTGAAACCTTGTCTCTACCAAAAATACAAAAATTAGCCAGTTTCATAATCTGGTCTCAAAATAAATAAATAAATACATTTAAAAAAATATTACTATTACATTGCAAAAACCACAATTACCTTTGTACCAACCTGATATTTATCATTTGAAAGCATATTTTGTGCCAGGTACAATTTTAGAAGTATGATTTCATTGAATCTTTCAAACAACCTTGTTACTCAGTGCCTGACACACAGTAGGAACTCAATAAACGTTTGTAAATGATTGAGTACTAGAGTATGGTTCTCATTATTTTCTATGAGGAACACAAAGCTCAGGGAAGTTATATGACTGGCACAAGGCCACAGAGCTAACAAAGAACAGAGCTAGGATTTGAACAAAATCTAATTTAAAAATGGGGATAACACTTTTCTTGGATGGTGTATGGGTTAAGCAAAATACTCTGGCTAAAGATTTAGTACGCCTGGCACACAGAGAGTGCTTAAATAAATATTAGAACAAAACATCTCACATCAGGTAAACTGATATGAGAAGAATAAGGAACAAAAAGGAAAGCAGTAGTATAACTATTTTTAGATTTTCAACAGTTTAAGGCAATGTGTTTAGAGTTGATAGAACCTCAAATGACCCATGGAAAGCAAATATTTAATGTGATGTTTGCTTTCATGCTCAGCCATGGCCACTGTTACTTAGTTTTTTCTGCCTAATAATTTTAATCCTAAGCATAAGAGAGACAACTAAATGACTTTTCCTGGAATAGTCTTCATTTTTCATACTGAATAGTTTAATAATATTTTCTGTTATGATATAAGATGTTATTTGACACCCCTGATACATATAACACCTTAATAACTATTTGAGATGTTGAATTAAACCATAAGCTTTTTCAAAACAACCTAAATATTCATCACTTGGAGAACTGATATAGTAAATTATAGTATTTCCGTCTCAATGATATCATGCAGCCATAAAAAGAATGAGCTCATTCATATGTACTGATCTGGGAAGATGTTTATCATATATTCTTAGGTGAAAAAGTAATTGCAGAAAAAACTGTAATAGAGAAATTCTAGTTTTTGCAAGAAAAAAACTGCATATCACATGTATACACTTATAAATGCATGGAAACAAAATATGCAAGGGAATATAGTAAATCGCAGAGAAACATTTCTACTGGATAAGAGAGTACGGTTAGCAGGAGATTTGGAAGGAAAGTTATTCTTTTTTGCTTTATATACACCTGAATATTGCATTTATTAGTAGTAGTATTTTTCCTTTATGAGACAAACGTAATTATTTTTACTTATTTCTTCAATTTAAAACCCAATAGGGATTACATCAAGATAATGGCCTCAGTATGCCTATATAATTTTTTAACACCCCAAACTCCACTGAAATGACAGAAAATAACCTTTAAGAGTGCTACAAAGAAACATCGGTTACCATAAGAGCCCCATATTGGCCGGGCACGGTGGCTCACGCCTGTAATCCCAGCACTTTGGGAGACCGAGGCGGGCGGATCACCTGAGGTCAGGAGTTGGAGATCAGCCTGGCTAACATGGTGAAACCCTGTCTCTACTAAATACACAAAATTAGCTGGGTGTGGTGGCGCATGCCTGTAATCCGAGCTACTCGGCAGGCTGAGGCAGAAGAATTGCTTGAACCCAGAAGGCAGAGGTTGCAGTGAGCCGAGATCGCGCCACTGCACTCCAGCCTCGGCAACAGAGTGAGACTCCGTCTCCAAAAAAAAAAAAAAAAAGTTCTATAAAGCAACATGTGTTACCATAAGAGCACCATATTATCTTGAGAAATTCCTGAAAGAGGAAAAACCAGTAGAGAAAAACATGAACAGAAGAAAGCTACCACAAACGTGATATCAGTAATATCAACAATAACCTAACATATAGGAAGTTCAATAGAGGATCCACAGTAATCCTCAAAGTACCAAAGAACCACATTTGAAAGAGCTACACTAGTAGGGTCCAACTCCTTGCTCCTTTGCCACATCAATTGAACAGCAGGAAGCAAAGGCTTTTTGCCTCCAGGTTATTGCTCTAACTTCTTTCCAAACAAAATAAGACAGACTCTAGTTTGTGAGTTCAAGTCGGAGAGGAGCCCTAGGTAATGCAAGGTCTACCAAAGGGCCTGGGTGTTGGGAATATATTCACACTGTATGCAGCTGCCTTCCTTTCCTTTTGCATAGCATTTGTTACTAGGATAAAACCTTGAACAGGCATTTCTTTTTTTAAAAAAAATGTATTTCCACAAGTTATTGGGGAACAGGTGGTGTGTGGTTACATGAGTAAGTTCTTTAGTGGTGATTTGTGAGAGTTTGGTGCACCCATCATTCGAGCAGTATACACTGAACCCAATTTGTAGTCTTTTATCCCTCACACCCTTCCCACCTTTTCCCCCGAGTCTCCAAAGTCCATTGTGTCCTTCTTTTTTTTGAGACAAAGTTTCACTCTGCCCCTAAGGCTGGAGTGCAATGGCATGATCTCAGCTCACCGCAACCTCTTCCTACTGGGTTCAAGCGATTCTCCAGCCTCAGCCTCCCGAGTAGCTGGGATTACAGACATCCACCACCACATCCGGCTAATTTTTGTATTTTTAGTAGAGACAGGGTTTCACCATGTTGGCCAGGCTGGTCTTGAACTCCTGACCTCAGGTGATCTGCCCGCCTCGGCTCCCAAAATGCTGGGATTAGAGGTGTGAACTACCACGGCCAGCCCGTCTCTACTGACTCTTTTCTCTCGGCATATTAAGAATGTCAGCCGGGCGCGGTGTCTCACGCCTATAATCCCAGCACTTTGGGAGATTCAGGTGGGCGGATCACTAGGTCAAGAGATTGAGACCATCCTGGCCAACATGATGAAACCCCCTATCTACTAAAAATACAAAAATTAGCCGGGCATGGTGGCATGCGCCTGTAATTCCAGCTACTCAGGAGGCTGAGGCAGGAGAATCGCTTGAACCCAGGAGGCAGAGGTTTCAGTGAGCTGAGATCGCGCCACTACACTCCAACCTGGGCGACAGAGCAAGACTCTGTCTCAAAAAAAAAAAAAAAAAGAATGTTGAAGGCTGTTTCATAGTAGGTAAACAACAACAAAAGCCTTTTCCCAGACTCTTTTTCTAAAAATGATGCTCTCTCTTCCCTTTCAACCAACAAGCTTCTAAGAGTAGACTTCATTTGATCTACTTCATTTGATCAGACTTCATTTGATCCTGTCTATTTCAGTCCCAAACCCACTGTAGTGAATGGGTTATTGCTACCATTTCACTGATATTACTCCTTTTAAGATCACCCATGACTTCTCCAAAAAACCAACGGAGGCTTTTCCATCTGAAACTTACTTGATTTCCCTGATGCATTTGGAATTGTTGGTCACTCTCTCTTCAGAGCTGTACCTTCTCTAGCTTTAGAAAATCTCTCTTCTTGGCCGGATGCCGTGGCTTACGCCTGTAATCCCAGCACTTTGGGAGGCTGAAGTGGGAGGATCACTAGGTCAGGAGTTCGAGACCAGCCTGGTCAACATGGTGAAACCGCATCTGTAATAAAAATACAAAAAATTAGCTGGGCGTGGTGACAGGTGCCTGTAGTCCCAGCTACGAAGGAGGCTGAGGCAGAAGAATCACTTGAACCTGGGAGGCGGAGGTTGCAGTGAGCCAAGCTTGAGTCACTGCACTCCAACCTGGGCGACAGAGCTAGACTTCTCAAAAAAAAAAAAAAAAGAAAAAGAAAAAAAGAAAGAAAAGAAAATCTCTCTTCTCTCTCATTCAAGACCTTTTATTTTTTGCCCTAGATTTAGATATTTATTTATTTATTTATTTATTTATTTATTTATTTATCCAGAATATCTTCCTTGACAACTTAGATGTTGTTGTTCTCTAGGGATCCCATTTTTGACTCTATGTTCCGTTTCTTGACGTTAACTTTTGTTTCATTCAACATGTTTTGATTCGTAAGGACCTGTCTCTCAACAGGTTTTCATTCATAAAGACCTCTCTCTGCCTTCATTAGTTTATTTAATTTGGCCGTAAAATATTCTTGCAGAATTTGCACTTTCTAATTTGAGGGTTTCTAAATTCCGAGTTGTCTTAATACATGTTTATTGTTATCTTTTGTCCAGTGAATATACTCATTGGCTTCAGTATATCTCAATACATCCTAAGCTGCTTGTGATTCATTACTGCCCCTTACATTTTTGGGGAATCCATTCTCTCTACTATTTACACATATAGAAGTTCAATATAAATTCATTAATTTAACAAATGTTTTGAGCATTACAATTTTCAAGAACTTACCCAGGCATATATGATATGATATGATCCATTACTATCTTCTGGAACTTTTCTGTCTTTTCTTTTTATATACGTCAGTAAAAAACTGAAAGTGATAAGAGATTCAAGAATTTTCCATAGTCCCTACTGGGGTAGGCCATTGTCCTCTGATAAACTGAAACGCTCCTCTAAAGGGGGTAAAGGCAGCTGTGTAATCCAGTCTGGATGACAGCACAGTTTGACATACATTACAAAAGATTGCCCTTCGTTAGGGTGACATAGCACAGAGCCAGGACACTCAGCCTGGTGAGCAGAGCATGGCCTGATGTCAGCGTCCATTGTTCCCTCAACAGAACACCGTTGTGCCAGTTCATAATGACCCTATCTACAATAAGACTTCAGCCTATAGCCTGACCAGCATTCCTTCCCTTTAAGACCCCTAAGATCTAGCCATGCTGGACAACACTGGGGCCCCATTCTTTCTTGCCCCATATGTATGGTCATTATATTTCCTCTGCTTGGAAATACAATCTCCATTATAATGTGGTTTAACAATTTAACCTACTTTGTTTCTAGAACCTATACTGACTCCTTAAATAAAGTTAGCTTTTCCTTTTCCCCCAAAGCAATGCTTTTTTCTACTTATTATCATAAATCATATTCTTTTCATAGTTGGGTGTCTTATCTCCTCTAGGAAACTCAAAGTCTCTCAAGGGCAGAGATGATGTCTTTTCCTTTTCATATCTTCTTTGAACCTTACATAACACAATAAAGGATTGTTGAGTTACTACATGGATATCTCAAACTTAATTACAGGAAATGAGTTGATATTTGTAAAATGCTTAGTATAGTGCCTTGCACTGAGTAAGTGCTACACAGGTGTTCCTTAAAAATGAAAGGATGATAGGAGATGAGTTTGAATTTGGAAGGACCATTGTTATTATAATTAATGAAAACTGGGTCTATAATTTATTAATAGACTCAGAGATACTTCCCTCTTTATCACTAGACTTTTACTAATGTGGAACCATGGATAGAAACATTGCTTTCTTTTTATATTCTGTTCCTTTTTCTAATTACATATCATTTCTCTTACAGTGATAGTTAAATCTCATTATATTTAATGATTTATCCATTTTCTGCTATAACAGTTTTATCAGTGACTCCTTGTGTTATAATCTCATTATTTCACAAAATTATATCCTATTTGTTAAGAATAGTAACTGTTACCACGATTTTATCTTTTTCAATGCCCTTTTTAATGTCGATGTCTTAGACCTCTTTGTGAAAAGATTAAACATTTTTCTCTTCATTTAGTCTAATTCTGTTCAATTTTGCTTATATTATATAGTGTCTTTCACTGTATGCTGCTATTTTATCTAAAGAATTTAATTCTGGATAGGCATGGTGGCTCATCCTTGTAATTCCAGTGCTTTGGGAGGCCAAGGCAGGAGGATTGCTTAAGTCCAGGAGTTCAAGACCAGCCTTGTCAGCAAAGCAAGATCCCCATCTCTACAAAAATGAAAACTAAAAAATTAGCCAGGTATGGTGGCATGCACCTGTAGTCCCAGCTACTCAGGAGGCTGAGGCGGAAGAATGGCTTAGGCCCAGGATTTCAAGGCTTCAGTGAGCTATGATCATGCCACTGCACTCCAGCTGTGGCAACAGAGCAAGAGCTCGCCTTAGAAAAAAAAAGAAAAGAATTTAATTCTGTGTCTGAATTGTGTGTTTCATTTCTACAACTCTATTTCTTTGAGTAAGATAGAAAACATGTACTGAAGAAATCTAAACTACCAAATTTTTTCTTTATTTTAAAGAAAATGAATGAGCTGGGTGTGGTGACTCACGCCTGTAATCCCAGCACTTTGGGAGGCCCAGGTGGGCGGATCACAAGGTCCGGAGTTTGAGACCAGCCTGACCAACATGGTGAAACCCCATCTCTAGTAAAAATACAAAAATTAGCTGGGCATGGTGGCACACGTCTGTAATCTCAGCTACTCAGGAGGCTGAGGCAGGAGAATTGCTTGAACTCGGGAGGCGGAGGTTGCAGTGAGCTGAGATTGTGCCATGGCACTCCAGCCTGGGCAAAAGAGGGAAACTCTGTCTCAAAAAAAAAAAAAAAAAAAAAGTTTGTGCAAGGAAGTTATAAACTGTTCAACTGAGTCTCCTAGACACATGTTGAAAATATAAATAGCGGCGGGGTGCGGTGGCTCACGCCTGTAATCTCAATACTTTGGGAGGCTGAGATGGGTGGATCACTTGAGGTCAGGAGTTCGTGACCAGCCTGGCCAACATGGTGAAACCTCTTCTCTACTAAAAATACAAAAATTAACCATGTGTAGCAGTGCATGCCTGTAATCCCAGCTACTTGGAATGCTGAGGCAGGAGAATCACTTGAACCCAGGAGGTGGAGGTTGCAGTGAGCCGAGATAGCGCCATTGTACTCCAGCCTGGGTGACAGAGCCAGACTCCATCTCAAGAAAAAAAGAAAATATAAATAGCACGTTACAGATTTTCAACGTATATAGCCTTGCAAGTAAATTGGACTCAAAACAAACAAACAAAAACCTGTGTAAACAAAGGGTAGGCTACAGGTGTAATCTGCTGCTTGTTTGTATATACAGTAAAGTCATTTTACCCTATTGAATTAATGCAAAAACTGTTCTAAAGCCAAGGGATAAATTGTGTTTCTGAACAGCTCCTTCCTTCTCCAAGGCACGGTAGCTTTTTGTTTGTTTGTTTGTTTGAGACAGGGTCTTGCTCTTTTGCCCAGATAGGAGTACAGTGGCATAGCTCACTGTAGTGAGCCTTGAACTCCTAGGCTCAAGTGATCCTCCTGCCTCAGTCTCTCAAGTAGCTGGGACTACAGGCATGTGTCACCACATTCACCTAATTTTTGAAATTTTCTGTAGAGACAGGGTCTTGTTATGTTGCCCAGTCTGGTCTCGAACTCCTGGCCTCAAGCAATCCTCTCGCCTTGGCTTCCCAAAGTGTTGGGATCATAGCAATGAGCCTCTCAACTGGCCCCAGTTTTTAACATGGAAATTTTCAAAAGTGTGTGTGTGTATGTAAGCGCATGTATTACATAAAGAATATTATGATCCCAGCGGGGCACAGTGGCTCACACCTGCAATCCCAGCACTTTGGGAGGCCGAGGCGGGTGGATCACGAGGTCAGGAGATTGAGATCATCCTGGCCAACACGGTGAAACCCCGTCTCTACTAAAAAATACAAAAAAAAAAAAAAAAAAAAAAAAAATCTGGGCGTGGTGGCGGGCGCCTGTAGTCCCAGCACGCCCAGGAGTCAGGAGAATGGCTTGAACTCGGGAGGCAGAGCTTGCAGTGAGCCAAGATCGTGCCTCTGCACTCCAGCCTGGGCGACAGAGCGAGACTGTTCCAAAAAAAAAAAGAGAATATTATGATCCCAATCAACAAACCACTAGTCCCAATAATGGCCAGTTTTATGTCATTTTTTAACTTCACTCTGCCACCTATTGTGGTAGGACTTTTCCTTGGTTCAGCTAACAACAGGGTCCTTTTCCGTCCCACCGCCATGAAAATTTAGGCTCCCAGATGGTTTGAAGGGTGAGTGAAGCAGGGTTTTATTGGGTGAAAAGGAAGAAAAGGGGGAAGCAAGGACTCTGGCAGATAGAGTGCTGCTCAGCAGCAGCTTGAATTCCAGGTTCCACACAGGAAAAGGTGGGGCAAGGTTCCTCCCTGCTGCAAACGTCCTGAACTTCGCGTTGGCGAGGCTCCACCTCATTGGGCAGGCTGGTTGGAGTTTCTCCAGGGACCCCTCCCACCTGGCTGCCTCACTATTATGGGAATATTTTTTAAATGTTTAAAATTTTTCTCAGATCCAAAGATGTGACCAAAAACATTTTTTTCAATTAAGTGATAAGAAGAAAATTGATTTTAAAAAAATATCCTGAGTATAAGGACCAGAAGTGACGCAATTTCTCGCAGAATTTGCATATATCTGATCAAATGTGCCATATCTTCAGTTTGGCATGGAATTGTTTTATGTTAGAAAAAAGTTAGCACATTGCTTGTTAACTGCATTCTTTCAGGAAAAGAAGTCCTTGGTCACCTGTTAACGTTCCTGCGCTCAACAAAAAGAATGGCAATGTTGTCTGGAGTTTTGTTCTTTTATGATAGTCCTGGTGCAGTGGTTAAGCATACAGGCTTCCTGTATTAAGTCTTGGCTGGACCAAGATTTGGCTGGAAAATTTAGACAAATTACATCATTTCTGTGTCTCAGTTTCCTCATTCTGATGCTAATACTACTTATCTCACTTGCCTGCTATGAAGATTAAATAAATTAATAGTATAAATAATTAAGAAGAGTTTTTGGAACGTAGTAAATCACACATGTATTTCCTACTATTGTTCACTTGAATTACAAACCTATTTCAGGCTGGGCATGGTGGCTCATGCTTATAATCCTAGCATTTTGGGAGGTCGAGGCAAGAGGATCCCTTGAGCCCAGCAGTTTGAGACCAGCCTGGGCAACATAGGAGACACCCTTCTTTACAAATATAAAGAAACTAGCTGGCTGTGGTGGTGCATGCCTGTGGTCCCAGCTACTCAGGAGGCTGAGGTAGGAGGATTGCTTGAGCCCAGGAGGTTGATGCTGCAGTGAGCTTTGATCATGCCTCTGCAATCCAGCCTGGGTGACAGAGTGAGACCCTGTCTCCAAAAATACAAAACAAAACAAAAAAAACCCAACAACAACAACAACAAGCTTGAAATAGTTGTGCATCCTTAATACACTATAGGAGTGTTAACTTCTTTTTTTTTTTTTTTTTTTTCCTTGAGACAGAGTCTCGCTTTGTTGTCCAGACTGGGGTGCTGGAGTGCAGTGGTGTGATCTTGGCTCAGTGCAACCTCTGCCTCCCAGGTTCAAGTGATTCCCCTGCCTCAGCCTCCTGAGTAGCTGGGATTACAGGCGGCTGCCATAATGCCCGGCTAATTTTTGTATTTTTAGTAGAGACGGGGTTTCACCGTGTTGGCCAGGCTGGTCTCGAACTCCTAACCCCAAGCGATCCACCTGCTTCGGCCTCCCAAACTGCTGGGATTACAGGCCTACGCCACACCACCCGGGCAAGGGTGTTAATGTTTAAAACATCTTTTAAAATTACAAATAAAAGGCAATGTTTTAATTATGAAAAAATACATTGTCTGCTTTGCCTGAAAGATTACTTTTCAGTATTAAAGGTTTTTTAGTTTAATGTTTTGAATTGTAAAAATCTCAATAAAATTCTTTTTGGGAGACATTATGTTTAGAATTATAAAAATTAAAGCATATGTTTGTTCATTTAACTTTCACGGGACTCCTCTAAAATCCAAAGACACACCATTAAAACCCAAATAAACAGAAAACATTAAAATATGGTTAGAAAACATGTTCTTGTGTATTCAACTCTATTCTTAACAGATCATTCCATTTTAAAGGTGTTTGCAAGAAAATACAAGGTGCTTCCTTAAATGATTTTAAGAATCTTAAAAAAGAAGACAGAAGGACGGAAAGGAAAAGAAAGGAAAATAAAAGATGATTAAAATATTCATAGCAGAAAAAGGTTCACAGAGCAGTCTGGCAGGCAATGCATGTGTTGAGCTGTAGAAACCTTAAACATCCTGGACCAGAAGTCAGCCAATCAGGGGGCTGAGAACCATATTTCCATAATGATGATTGGCTGGTGGACTGGAGGCTCCGCAGAGCTATGAGGAAGGGGGGGAAAGGCTCTGCTGAGAAAATAGCAAAACAACTTTCTGGCTTTCTGTTGTTTATTGCATATTCTCCAAATGATTGTAGTGATTCATTCTTTAGGAAATCTTGTTTTGAAAACAAAAGAGGCACAGTTGTTCACAACAAAAGTGATATTCAACAGCCGAAAGAGCCGAGTATAATGGAACTCTTTTATTCTTCTTTAAAATAAACTTTGGTCTCCTGATTTCATCTAACCAAATATGTTAAGACTTCCTAGGTGATGCATAAGGGTTGGATTTAAATCATAAAATTAGGCAGGGGTTACTGTTTCTGATAAGTATCACTGCTTTATTCTTCTGTCAGCTTTAGAAAATGTGCACAAATAGAATATATTTTTATAAAATGTGAAAAAAATCCTTAAATTCTAGCATCAAAAGTATATTTAATGCTTTCACACTTGAGGGAATTCTGCCACTCTCCAAAAAGAAACTAATTTAGGCATTTTATTTTCCTGCAGTCATATATGTGTGAAAGTTGGAGATATGTTTATCAATGTGTTTGGTATTGCTCTCAATTTTTACACATATGTAAAAATCTACTGTCATTAAGTCATAGGGATTTTAAAAATGACAAAAGAAGAAGCAGAGAAATGGAGGCAAAGGAGAAAGATGGAGTGGAACGTAATGGCTGGATCCTGCTGCCTCTTGATCTTCCTGTGCTTGATCATATTGCATTTTGTTGTAATTGTTTTGAATTCAAATAGAGCAGTGACAACATTTCACCTACAAGTTTTTAAATTTAGGTTTACAAACACTGTATCTACAGGCCATCTATCTGGAAATGAGAATAACTCTATAATGCAGATTAAGCAGAAGTATTTTGCAGTCTCTCCCAGTGACTATTCCTTGGCTAGCTAACAGACCAGCCATTCAGAAGCAATTTTCTTCAGGCTGAAATTATGTGCTGACCTTAGCAGATCACTTCCCATAATAACCCTTCCCCCACCCAATGCTAAATACAATCTGTCTCCTACTCGCTGTAATAACGTGCAAATGACTGTAATTTTACAGACAAGAAACAGCCCAAAGTGAAATGTGTCTCAACAGAGGTCGATTTGAAAAATCAGGGCTATTACCTAAATCTGTAAAATACATATTGTAATAAATCCAGCAACAGAAATCTCCAATAAGTAGTTCTTTTTTTTTTTTTTAATGTAGCTTGTGTTTTGATCTTCTTTATGCAGCCAGTCTCCACTGGCATAAAAGAAAAATCCTTTTCCAGAAATGGTTCCATTACATGAGATGTAAATTGCCTTACTTTGCTAACTGATCCTCAGACCTTGCTTGGGCACCCACTCAGATATAGCTGCACACACCACACCACAAAAGCCTGAGCCAAGCGGAGGTACAATTTCAGATACTTAACACTGACCTACATTGCACTTCTCTTAATGCGAGCAGTATACAAATGTTTCCCTTTAAAGATCACATTGTTTTGCCATATTTTGCTAGGTTCTCTAGAGCTGCAAAGCATAAAAAAGACAATTTGCTGCTTTTCTGTTTGATTATTTTAAGATGGAGGATTAGAGACTGTATGAGGAATTACATAAACATAGAGGGTTTATAAGTATATAAAGTTCTTCAACTTTATATTGCTTTACTAATTAAATGCATTGTAGTCTTAAATAAATTCACGTAATATTTGCTTTATATCATCGCAACTTGTTTAAGGTAACCTGTATTGTAAAGACATGTCAAGACAGTTATTATTTGCCCTCCCTTGGATGGAGGGTCTTTTTGTTATACTCTAAGGAATTTAAACTGAAGGTGAATTAATAAGGCATAGAAGTATCTTGAAAAGTTAACATAGCAGAGTAATACGATGTGTGTAAATAGCCATATTTACAAAATGTATATTGGAAATGTCGCACAGTCTTTCATGGCAGGGAGAACACTGTTGATGTTTTTCTTCTCTGAGACCCTTCATGCTCCCCAAAAGGACCTGAAATGTTGTGGTGTGCAGGGGCCCTTCTTTCCACGGTAGACAAGGCTCTTGGTGCTTTGTCTTGCTCCAGTGATATTTCAGGATAATGCAAAACGTCAAATGTTTGACCAAGAACAACACTGCTCGTCTCTTTTTGGCAACAGTTACCCAGAAATGGATATTTTTGGTTTTTTTTAAAAGACAGGGCCCGGCTCTGTTGCCCAGGCTAGAGTGCGGTGGCGTGATTATGGCTCACTGCAGCCTCGACCTCCTGGGCTCAGGTGATCCTTTTGCCTCAGCCTCCTGAGTAGCTGGCATTATAGACCACCTTGCCTGACTATTTTTTTTCATTTTATATAGAGACGGGGTCACCCTATGTTGTCCAGGCTGGTCTTGCACTTCTGGGCTCAAGGCATCTTCTCACCCCAGCCTCTAAAAGTGTTGAGATTACATGCATGAGTCACCACATCCAGCCTGGGAAATGGATATTGTTTAAAGTACTACCCAGAAACTTAAATAGAATTTAGCATGCAGGTGTGAAAAAGTAGAGACTGTTTTTTCTACAGGACCTTTAGCAAGTCAGGATGTTACCTGCAGGGAAAAAAAGCAAAGACCTTCTTGTGTTTGTGTGGGTGTTTAATAAGTCATCAACTATATTCCCTGGAAACCAGGGCAGGACACCTGCCCACTGCCTTGAGGCCATCCTGTTGATAAGCAAACCCAGAGAGATAAGAATCTTTCTCCATAATCCTCTGGGATAGCCGGTAAGTTTCTCATTTTGTCTAAATTAAGTTCCTTTTCCTATAAATTAACCCCATTTCCATGTAGGTTTTATTTTTTATAACTTTGTTTTCCACTTTTTCCCTTGATCCTGAGTAGATCTCAAGTGTCAATGTTGGCATAAATATAGAAAAGGTAGGCCTAGGAACAGACTCCCTTACAAATACACAAAAACTGGAGAAATAGATATATATATTTAGACATGTTCTCATTCTGTTGCCCAGGCTGGAGTAGAGTAGTATGATCATAGTTTACTGCAGCCTCCAACTCCTGGCCATTAATGATCCTCCCACCTCAGCCTCCAGAGTAGCTAGGACATAGGCATGTGCCACCACGCCTGGCTAACTTTTTAAAAATTTTTTGTAGCCAAGCGTGGTGGCTCACACCTGTAATCCCAGCACTTTGGGTGGCTAAGGCGGGAGGATCATGAGGTCAGGAATTCGAGATCAGCCTGACCAACATGGTGAAACCCTGTCTCTACTAAAATACAAAAATTAGCCAAGCGTGGTGGCGCACACCTGTAATCTCATGTACTCAGGAGGCTGAGGCAGGAGAATCGCTTGAACCCAGGAGGTGGAGGTTGTAGTGAGGTGAGATGGCGCCACAGCATTCCAGCCTGGGCAACAGAGTGAGACTGAGTCAAAAAAGAAAAAAAAAAGAAAAAATAATTTTATAGAGACAGGGTCTCGCTATGCTGAGCAGGCTGGTCTTGAATTCCTGGTTTCAAGCGATCCTCCAGCCTCAGCCTCCCAAAGTGCTGGGATTACAAGCATGACTCACCGGGCCTAGCCCAAGAAATAATCTTTGATCTTTAATAATATACCCTAAATCAGAGGAAATAGGCACCAAAGAAAGATCACCATGTTTTCCTGTGTTACTGCTAGAAGCTCCTGGCTGCCTCAGCATTGAGATCGTCTGTCTTTAAAAAAGCAGGAAAGGGACCTTTTGATGACCTTAACAATGATGTAGTACAAGCAGGGGCAGAGTTGATCTTGAGATCCAAGGAGGGGGTAGTGGAGGTTGTTGGAGGGAGATGATACTGTTTTTTTTTTTTTGGTTTTTGTTTGTTTGTTTGTTTGTTTTTGAGATGGAGTTTTGCTCTTGTTGCCCAGGCTGCAGTTCAATGGCGCGATCTCGGCTTGCTGCAACCTCTGCCTCCTAGGTTCAAGCGATTCTCCTGCCTCAGCCTCCCGAGTAGCTGGAATTACAGGCATGCACCACCACGCCTGGCTAATTTTGTATTTTTAGTAGAGATGGGGGTTTCTCCATGTTGGTCAGGCGAGTCTTGAACTCCCGACCTCAGGTGATCCGCCCACCTCGGCCTCCCAAAGAGCTGGATGATACTTTTTAAATGCCCCTTTTACACTATCCTCATGCTCCTTCCGCCCCTCTGTTCCAAATACTCATTTCCAGACATCTTCTCCTTTCTACCACATCGCTGAGTAGACACTAAGGTGTAAAATTACATAGTGCTTATATTATACAGTAGTGTATTGAGATTATGAAGTATATGCATGTGGATATTAGTATGGTGACAAACAGGTTCCTAGTTACCTTGATGAGAGATTAAGATAACATTTTCATCTCTACAAATACAGAAAACTTCCCAATTTTGTGAGAGGAGTAGCTCTGATTTTCAAAACTGGTAGTTAATTGTCTTAGTTTCAGTCATCAATTAGCTGATGGTCCTCTGATGCCTTTTGATTGGCCCCTTTGTCAAACAAAACAAAACAAAACAAAACAAACACAAGAAAAGCCAGTCTGACAACACTGGTTTATTCAAAAGTCTCCTGGAAGAACCTGGGAGGAAGGAGGTGGGGGTGGGGTGTAAATGGAGTGTGGAGATGGTGGAATGGAAGGAAATACTTTATCAAAATGGTTTGGGTTAAATATGTGGTTGAGTCGGGCCTAAGCTTTCATCTTGGGCCAGTAGGGTTTCTCAGAAAGGTTTAAGGTTTGGGTTTAAGTGTTGAAGCTAGGGTTAGATTAGATTATTTGATTATTACAAACCCTAAACTTTGGTTTTAGTTAGACTTCATCTGTGCTGCAGACGCTGTAATTTGTTTTGTATTGGAGGAACTCCAATCTTCTCCAGCTTCACTAGATCTCATTTTTAAATGTCCCATTCTTTTAAGAACTACCTGTTGATTTTTCCAAACTAATATAACATATGGGGTAGGCATGGGCTTCCAAAGGCTGAGATGTAGATGACACCCCAGGGACACAGGAAGTGCCCAAGAGTGAGCTGGTCCTTTGAGAAATCACTCTTTAAGAAGAAGAAAAGTAAAAAAACAGTATGGTGCTGTACTCTTATCAATAGGGCATACACAAATGTAAAATCTGTATATTCAAAAATATAAAACAAATCTCAAAGCTAAAATGGAGGCTAGGTAGATATCAGATCCCTAATTTGCCCATTTTATTTGTTAAAGTACAGCTTTGATTTGAATACAAATTGACTTAGGGAGAGCTAAGGACTAGTACAGATTGCATTCCTCTGGTTTATATGTCCCGATAAAGGGTGGAAACTGCTGTTTATTACTATTTGCAGCCTCAAATCTAGTTCATTTATGGTAGTGAAACAGCTAATTGGCAATTTTTTTATGGACTAAATATACTGAAAGCTCAAACATGAGTCAATAGCCATTATTTAAAATATGTGACATAAATATTTTTATTGATCCACGAAGTCATCACTGAATATTTACATCAGAAGCTGTCTTCTGCTAGCACTCATTCACTTTACGCGTCCATATGACTCAGTTAAGACACAACCTTAAATTGCAATTGTCACGTGGAAATTACAATCCCAGTAGTACTGGATCTTTAAAACTTGGGATTATGATGCTTTCAGTTTACAGTACCCTTTGACTTTCAAATGTCCATATTGTAGCTTCTAAAAACAATGAAGGTAACAATAAAAAATTAAAAATTAAATGTACTCTAAAAGCTTAATATATGTAAATACATTAGCTTAAATATGTTAGCTGTTATAGTAAAATGCTAAACTTGTTATTTCATATTAACATTTCTTATCCTATGAGCTGAGTCTCATTAACTTGGTTGCTGGCATTTGTCCTACAATAAATTCTAAAATATTTCTGTGTTTGTGGATTGTAGATGTGGCATTCAGAGGATTCATGACGCCCCCTTCCCCACCAGTAGGGTTAAAGATTTGGAGGAAGAGGAATTCTGACCATTCCACAGTTTAAATATGTGTACTGGGACTGTTTAACAGTTAATCTTCCTAGTACATTTAACTTTCATAAGTCGATTTTTTAAAAGATGAGGCTGGCCCGAGGTGTTACTATGGTTAGCTGGGGCCTTATTTTAATATTAAGTTTTCCTTTTTTGGAGTCACATAACACCAGGTGGAAAAGATTTGTTACCAATTCCAGGGAAGAACCATTCACATAGTGTTGGTTAAATGGTCGTCTGCGTTCACACTTCGGTGCCTGTAGACCAGAGCCCTGGAAACAAAAGGGTTACTTGTTTCCCCACCGTCGCCTTTACCCGCAGATCGATTTTTCTTATTTAATCAGCGAGTAAAAAGAGAGACACAGGGAAGAAAAAAAAATTGCAAGAAGGGCAAAGTGGTGGGGGGAGGGTTGAAAGCCAGAAGCTGCAATACAGAAAATCAGTCTTGGGAGTTGGGCTGCGAAGTCCTTGGAACAAGGAAGGGAAGCCGGCAAAATGCTCGCAGTCATTTCCACACAGCCAGCCTCCCTTTTCTCCTCGCTACGCGCTAGCGGCTCGTTTGGCTTCTCTCTGCCACCGAGCGATCACATACATTATTTCCCCCAAGATAACACAATCAAACTTGTATTTACCGACATCCTCTCCTCGCAGCCTGTTTGAGATTTGTTTTAATAAATAAGTGTTTTATGTGAATGATGTAGTAATTGAAACGGGCGCACCATTTTTTTCCCTTCTTACTGCGGGAGGTTCCTCAACCCCAATCTGGTTGGAAAATAAAACGCTTTGTCTCCACAACCACCCCCCACAGCACCCCCACCCGCTCTCAGTGTGTGTTTTATACGTGCGTATATCTCAACCCCTACAGTAGCCAAGAGAAAGCAGCTAGCCAATGAGAGAGCCCAGTTTCATAAAAGCTGCTCTCTGATTGGCCCGATGCGAAAGGGCACTGGGAACAAAGAAAAGTCCCTTTCAGGTATAGAGGCTGAGAGCTTCTTTTGCTCCACTCCCCCTGTGTGTGTGTTGTGTTTCAGTCCTGATTTAGTGTTGCAGAACAAGCTTGTTGTGTGTGTGCACCAGGGGGATTTTTGTCTTGCTTTTTTTAATTTTAATTTTTGCTTTTATAAAAAATACACAGGACGGTCTGTGACATTTGATGGTCCATCTTCTTTAATAATAAATTTGTTGAAGAGATTATAATTTCCAAAATAAAGCGGCTGCAACCAAACACATTCAATGCAGTTAGAAGGAAAAGGTCAACTCGATCCAATACAGACCGTAAGTACGGTTGCGTGGTGTGTCTCTATATAGCACTTAGCGGGGACTTCATGCAGGGGAATGTGCGAGTTTTATGCATAGAAATGAGGAACTAGTTACAGGGTTTGGCTTTTGCATTTAGAACAACAACCCAAGAAGGGTGAATTTTATTCAGTGGAGGGTGAAGCATTTGTAACTTCACACAAATTAAGCTTGACTGGGCACTCGGGGTAACTTAGAGGAAATTAGCTTTTGGGCTCTAACCCAAAGGAGAATAAAAGTGACACAGTTACATATCCTGGTCTGCAGTGTCAATTCTCTAGCTCACCTTACTCCCTCCCTCTTCTGTCCTAGCTGGGCAAACCCCCCTCCCAAAGCGATCCAGGAAAATGGGGGCAAGGGCAGTACAAGCCGATTTCTGTCTCCTGTCAGATCCCAGTGCCCGATAATTTAATATTAAACAAGGGAATAGTCACTCATTACATGTAATGGTTATAATTACCATTCGCCATCTCCTTAAAAAAGCAAGCAACAAAAATACCATTAAGAGAAAAAATAAAAGCCCCACCCAACCCAAACAAACCCACAAATAGTAACAATGGTGTGTTTATTACAGGACCAGGCTGGGGAGCAAGCAAAAGGTTTTTCTTTGTTTAATACATGAAGTGGGGGTCCCTAAAATCCAAGTAGCTCGGAGATACCCTTCTCCCTCCCCCAGGCGTCCCCGTCTCTGGCCCCTTGGGAAAGGCGACAAATTGGAGATAAGTTGAGGAAAGGTTTATAAAGTGTTTCTTTAAAACATCTGCTTTGCTCTTGTGCTCATTACATTTCACTCCTTCCGAACTTCGGAGATCCTAGATCTCCGAGAAATGTTTCACATTCATAACTTGTAGCTTCGCCCACTGCGGGGGAGCGGGGGGAGGAGGTTGGGGGAGTGTGTGCAGGGGGAGGGGAGAGACCTTCAGCTTTTTTTTTTTAAAGACCAGATCAGTATTTTCTTGATACGCTTGTCACCATTTTTGTTCTCACGACAACCAATTGAGCCCTTGATCCTCACGTGATGTGAAAGGCTTGCACTGTAACAAAATCGCTCCTTTTAGATGGTTGGTTGTTACTAACTCGCCCATCCCCCCCATCCCAGCCCCGACATTTCCAGCAAAGCGACTCTCCACTTCCAATCCATCAACAATTCATTACTGCTTTTAGCTTCCAAACGCCAGCTAATTAAAAATACTAAGCCAAGCTCCGGGGCCATCTGACTAAACACAGGAGGGGGTGGGCGAAGGGAGGAGGAGGAGAGAAAAAATAAATAAAAGGCAGACACACCGTTTGCTGCGAGTATAAGAGGGAAAAACTCCCGAAAAAGGTCGCCTTAAAAAAAAAAAAAAACAAAAACCTTTTTTTGACTCTAATTATCGAATTACCACATGACTGAATGACCTGAGCGACAGAGGATTCCACTCCCCTCGGGAGCTATACTAGGAACTCAGTTCCTTTTTCTTAAAACTACATAAGACAGGAAAACATCACATCCTTTAGGTTTCGAAGACTGAGCCCATTTTAAACGCCGTTATTTTCCCCATCCCACCGCCCTACGCCCCCCGCCCCGAGCGAATGCTGTTATAACTGGTTTATCAGCTCGCTGAATCATCTGCTCCCTCCTGCTCCACACCTTTCTTTTTCTCCTCTTGCCCAGTTTCTCATCCCACCCTTTCTTCCTCCTCCTCCTCCTCCCTCTACTCCCCCCCTCCTTTTCTCTTAAGTT
This sequence comes from Pongo pygmaeus, assembly GCF_028885625.2. Taxonomy (NCBI): domain Eukaryota; kingdom Metazoa; phylum Chordata; class Mammalia; order Primates; family Hominidae; genus Pongo; species Pongo pygmaeus. Next base: position 129,175,048 of record NC_072377.2, on the reverse strand, counting down.
AGTTCAAGAAATCAAATCTGTCAGGACGGGCGGAAAAATGCCACTTCCCGACTAACAGGCGGAATCCAGCCCAGATTTTCAGTCCTTTCTTCTTATTCTTTCTTCCCTTTCACTAATTTATCCCGATGTTAGCACATTCTGTCTCGTTACTAGCGGACGCCTGTAGGTTTGCTACATGGGATCATTACTGATCACGGTGACTCTGAAGTCTGGAACTGAAGGCGGAATGAGAAGTTGGGAAAACTTTTTTCTCTAAACTCTCTGTTTTTTAAAAAACTATTATTCTCGATGCTTGTTAAGAGGAAAAAAAAACCTTTGGTGCTTCTGTTGTGAATGTGAAACATTATTTTCCAGCTGTACAGTGACACATTTTTTTTAAGGAGAAAAGGACTGATTCGTTTGCCAAAAGGGGGGTGGGGAGGTGGAATAATGTTATCGAGTGATTATTCTGGCTGAGATGTGTTATTTGGTTTCTTCCTTCTTGATCATTTGGTGTTTAAGTAAAATGAGGCACAGGCTTGTTTGCCGAGTGGAGTGGGAAAGGCATTTTGATTTGCTGGCCTAATTAAAAAATGATAAAGGATTAAAAGGTAAGCAATGTCTGTGTGTGTGTATGTGTGTGTGTATGTATATTTATTTATTTTTTTCTTGACAATCAACTGTTAAAAAGGGGCTGATCCCTTTAAAAACCGTTTTAACTGCTCTTTGTCAAACACACACTCATTTGCGGTCATTGAGGCCACCTTGGCGCAGATCACTTAAAGTGTATGTCTTAATCAGTTTTCTGTACAGTCAGTAGCACCATATTTAACAGAGTGAGCAATTCTGTGACCTAGGAATACGGTAGAATTGTTTAAATGTATTTTTTTCTCAAAAGGCAGATACTTAACTTTTTATATAACACTGTCTTTTCTAAAGAGAAATGCTCTTAAAAGACATGCATATTTCAAAAAAGAAATTGTATAAGCTGTTGGGGAAAAGAGGATAGGAGGGAGGTATGTGTGTGTGTTGGGGGCAGTTACTGGTTATTTTTTCTGTTCCTTACTAGGAACAAAAACCAGATTGCCCAGACAATTTGTAAAAAGAAGTACTGAAACCTAAAATTAGAAATAAGGAAAATTTAGCGACATTCTATTCTGAACACTAGCCTCAGAACTTCCAGGGTCTGGTCTTCTAAACTGCAAGATCTAGGACATGTTTAGGGATGTTTAAGGCTGTGTTCTTCCTTCTTGTCTGAGTGTTCAGGCTGTGTTTCTGGGTTTGAGATATCACATGTGCCAGACTGAAATCCTAAACTTTAAAAAAGAACACAAAAACCTTTCTGGACTTGAATCAGATCCTTAAGATAATTTAATGCTTTTAAAAAGGTGATTATCCTTGTGTTGTTGATAAAGGGATTTTCTTTTTAGCTACCGTAAGATGCTTACTGTCATAGGTTTATTTTTCGGGTTTGGTTATTTTCCTTTAAACCTGATATTGGACTGTGAGGACAATACATGAGCCACCTTACTCTCCATCCTTTCCTGTCCCCTTTACTGATTCCCCAATACTAATCGTTTTTTATTCTGGTAACACCCAGACAAGAAATATTCGACTTTTCCCCCCTTCACAGGAAAAGGTGGACCTGGATTGAGGGTGTAAAATCCCTGGACACATTCGTGGGGCAGGAAAAAGAAGAGGAAGATTAGAAGATTTTTTTTTCTTTGAAAGAAAGCCCAGCGGAGATAAACGAATGTCCCCTCATCTCCAAAGAAAAGTTCATCGGATTTTTATTCTAGAGAGCTCATCTTCAGGATGTCAGTGAACATTTCTACTGCAGGAAAAGGTGTGGATCCAAATACAGTTGATACTTACGACAGTGGCGATGATTGGGAAATCGGGGTTGGAAATCTAATAATTGATTTGGACGCTGATTTGGAGAAGGACAGACAGAAATTTGAGATGAATAATTCCACCAACACCACCAGTAGCAGCAACTCCAAGGATTGTGGAGGTCCGGCCTCCAGTGGGGCTGGTGCTACCGCAGCCTTAGCTGATGGCCTAAAATTTGCTTCTGTTCAGGCCTCCGCTCCCCAGGGGAATTCACACAAAGAGACCAGCAAATCAAAAGTGAAAAGGAGTAAAACTTCTAAGGATGCTAATAAATCTCTGCCTTCTGCTGCCTTGTATGGGATTCCCGAGATCAGCAGCACTGGCAAGAGGCAGGAAGTCCAAGGGCGCCCTGGAGAGGCAACTGGCATGAATTCAGCGCTGGGTCAAAGTGTGAGCAGCGGCGGCAGCGGCAACCCAAACAGCAATAGTACCAGCACCAGCACCTCTGCCGCCACCGCGGGGGCAGGCTCCTGTGGGAAAAGCAAAGAGGAGAAGCCAGGTAAAAGCCAGAGCAGCCGAGGCGCCAAGAGGGATAAGGATGCGGGGAAATCCAGGAAGGACAAGCACGACCTGCTTCAGGGCCACCAGAATGGCAGTGGCAGCCAGGCCCCTTCCGGGGGGCACCTCTATGGCTTTGGGGCCAAGAGCAATGGAGGCGGCGCGAGCCCCTTCCACTGCGGGGGCACTGGGAGTGGCAGCGTCGCCGCTGCAGGGGAAGTTAGCAAAAGTGCCCCGGATTCAGGGCTCATGGGAAACTCTATGTTGGTAAAGAAGGAAGAGGAGGAGGAGGAGAGCCACAGGCGAATCAAGAAACTGAAAACTGAGAAGGTAGGATAAAGTCGCCTTCCTAGATGTCCTACTCTCCTCTGTGTGCATTTGTGTGGGTGTGTGGGGGTGTGCCTCTGTGTGCCTTACACTTCTTTATGCTTTCTGGTTCTTTGTGAGATTTCTATGATATGCATCCTTTATATTAAAATTTGATATGGGGGAGCCTACTTGGGTGCAGTGTTTGGCTCTTGCTTCTGCTGTCCTTGCTGCTGCTGCTGCTGCTGCTGCTTGTGATGCTAGTGTTTGGGTTCCCAGGTGGGAGGGCCTGAGTGTTCTAAGTACCTTTTGCCCTGTAGATCGGTTCCTCACTAGTCAGCAGGTTGCCTTGTGCTTTTAATAGAAAACCTGCTCATGCACCCTCTTGACTCTTGTCCTGGTTTCTTCCTTAAGGGGAACAGTTTTCTATTTTAATTTATTCATCCTAGTATTGCTGGTAATGTGTCCTTAGGTGCAAGGTTCAAGTTCCCTCCCTGGAGAGAATGTCGAGGATTCTAATTTACATTCTACAGACCTCATCCCTTTTTTTTTTTTTCTTACTGTCTCCAAAATAGTACTGTGAAAGGATATCCTTGAATGAGTTCCTGTTATTGGTCCTGAATGAAACCCCAAGCTTGATGTGTTGGGTCATTGGTTTCATAACTGCAGAAAAACTCGATGGTTTTGGTGGCTATTATTAGCACTCTACCCTTGTTCCCTCACCCAGTTCTTAGCTAGAGATTTAAGAGTGTTATCACTTGGATACCTAGGTTGACTGGGGAGCTGGACGGCTGCTAAGAAGAATAAAACAGACTTGCTGGACTGATACTCGTGAAATGTGAAAATGTAGCCAAAGGGGATGTAGACGGCTGAGTGAATTGGAATATAGAATTATGTGCTGCATTTAAACGGTGTGGATGGTTGATTTAGACCATTTGGACCCTTCCTCCCATCTTTGTAGAAGTCTATAGTTAGACACTGCCTTGGAAGAACTGCCCGCCCCGACACACACCTCATGTTTTGCTGCTTAGTCATAGACCACATTGACTAATGTTTGGGAACAGAAGGTGTTCTGTCCACTAGGCAGGTTGGGAAGGAGTTAGGGGTGTGTGTGTGATATTTCTATGAAATTAATCTTCATATTAATTCTACAGGTTGTGCCTTACAGAAGCAAGATTTCTGTCATGTGGGTTGTGGCATGGTTGTTGGGGAACATGCTTATTAAATAATTTTGATTTTTTTTTTTTGCTATAATTGGCGATTGGGATTGTAAGTGGTGATAATATGTCTTTGGAGAATTATTTCTGTGTAAAATGGTTCACTGCTACTTAAACTTTTATATTCTTGTTTTTGTGTTCAGGATTTAAGTTGGAGTATAGGAGTAAAGTTTTGATTTTTAAAAGTTGATAGAGGCACATTAAGGTGTAGATAATGCCAAATTTGCAAAAAACCTCCGAACGCTTATAAATTCATATCCTCTTGGTCAGGTACATTGATGACTATAAATGAACTTTTAAAAATTCCAGGTTTTGATTCTTATGTTTAAATGTGTAGTTTCACATTATTTCTGCTAAAAGGTGTTCTGAAATCTTCTTATTACTTAGTACAGTAGGGCATTTACTTTTGTTGCCAATAGTCTTCAAATTGCAGTTCTAATCTGCTTTAACTATCTAGATGAATTGCCCTAATCCAGTGCTCACAATGGCTGTGGTTAAGGAGTCAGAGCCATTTGATTGGATTCACTGGCTGCTTGGAATGTGGGAGGTACTGCCCTTTTGCATTCCCCTTAGCCTTTTAATCTTCCAGCCAAATGTTCACATTCAACAATTTTGTTTAGCTGGCAATCGGAACATTTCAGTATCTCAAAGGCTGCTGTCATGGCAACTGAGATTAGAGCGTGGTGTCGTTTCTCCAGTTTTTGTGTGTTCTTTTCACTTTCCAGTCACAGAGGAAACTGGGTGAAGAATGGAAGAATTAAATTATTAATATACATGCAACTCATCTTCAGTTAGAGCAGTATAAATGTGATAAAAATGAATTACATAAAGGGAGAGCAAACAAGTCATAGTGGATCTGGGGTGGGGGAGGGAAGAAAGCACATTGCAATTTAGATTCACTTCTGATCCTATACCAGAGGAAGCTGTGCCACCAATCTTAGCCACTGGAGTTGGCACAGGTGCCCCTCAAAGGCTTGGATCCAGGGTCTTAGATCCTGTAGTGTTGGCCATTCTCTGTCAGCTTGGGCGTTGGCTCAGGATCTCAAACATTATTCCTTAAGGCTTTCCTCCCCACCCCCACTTCACCCTGAGAACGACTTCTCTTAAGAATGCTTTCATCCTTGGCACACAGAAATGGCACTCCCTTGCATGAATGCCACCCAGGAAAGTAATTCTAATTCCACTAACTAGTGGTTGCATCAGATTAGGCATCAATTTAGAAAATACTTCGTACTGATGTGAGAATACCTATTTAGAAAGTAAAGATTTAGTAGGACCAGAAGCTTCACCTGAAAAAATATTTCAGCACTGAGGTTCTTTGCCATTTTATACAATGTTTTAATTTCCTTCAGCCTGGCTTGATTATCGAGTTTGTGAAGAGTAAGTGCCTGGAGAGTGAAGATTATTAATTTTCAGCAATCAGATGTGGCTCGTGAGGGGCCACATGTGAAAACCAAAGGGGAGTGTATGTGTTTGTGCATTTTTTTTTTTTTTTTTTTTTTTCTGGTTGGAAGGTTCACAGGAGATTCATAAGACTTGCTGTCACCGGTTAATTTTCACAGCATGCTTAAATGTCTATTTTTGGTCTGTTTATTCTGTTTCTTCACTACACAAAGTCATGTAAAACATGATAAATTGGACCTTATGAAACCTAATTAAATCAATGAGTGTTCTACTCCTTTATGTGGAAACCACAAGTATGTTGTAAAAGTCACCACTCCCTTAATACGTGAACAAAATCAAAACATGCCATAATTCTAAGATGTTTGAGCTATATTTCTGTAGCCCATTTTGTGGTTAAGCCACCAGTGACATGTCTGAATAAGTAGATTTGACGGGTTGGCTTTTGGTTGTTAAAACCTGCCTCTCCACCTTCCCCTCCTTTCTTGTGAAGCATAATAGCCTTGTATTGAAGCTCTTCTTTATGTATCCTCCTAGCCATCTTACAGTTTTGCCTTATCAGATAGGGAGGCATTCAGCTGGGCTTTATAAATAAACAGTTTATATGTAAAGTTGATGGGTTTATTTGATTTCTGGGAAATTCAAAAATATATACAAAAACTCAAAAATCCTAAAAGTGGCTGATACTTAAACAGAAGTGAAAGGCACAGGAGGTCATATAGTTGTGTCTCAATACCTATTCAGGGAAGAGAATTATTTCTGTAATATCATATTGCTTTCATTAAGATGGCCCTGGTCATAAAGGTGGTGTCTGCAAATGTACCTCTCCATAAAAGATATCATTCATTTTATTTTATTCTTTTGTAGAGGCCTTTTTATACTTCACTAGGGAATTCTGGCACATTTTCTAAGTGAGTGTGAGCAGTTTAAGAACATATTTTGATTAATGAGTTTTGTGGACATTATGCTTTTTTTTTTTTCAAATATAGTGTCCCATATGAATTCTGCCTAGAGTGTAGTGTATCTACTGTGAAATAAAAGGGCAGAAAGGTCACTTGCTATAATTAAAGAACAGAGTCCATTGTTGTCGGACAGCACACTGTTTTGAAAGCTACATAAGAGATTTAGCTGTTAAAAACGTTGGTAACTAAGGGTGGCTTCCAATCAGCATTGATCCAGCTCCTTCCTTTTCTATAGGCCTCCTCAGGGTGACAGGGCTTTTTGAGGTAGGGAGGGGCTGCCCTTTCCCCAAGAACACATGGAACTTAGGTATTTGTGTGATCAGACCCATCACTGAATTCAGACTTTGGTGTGTGAAATCCATTTGCTTTGCTGGAGAGAGAAGGAATATGCATAACTGATCAAGATTGTCCTGTAGGAGATAAATAATGTTTTGCAACTTTTAATAACTTTGCAAATAGTCTGTAAAAAATGGTGGGGGGAGGGATTGATAGTCCAAATGTCATGAGGTTAAGAATGCTCTTCAAGTGAAATTGCTTGGCTGCAAGATGGTTTTAATTAGACTGTTATAAAGACTTATTTTTCCTAAGCAGCATTTTATAGTTAGTAAATGAAATGTATGCCGAAAGTGCTAAGTAGAAATCTCCCTAACCACAGAGGTGTTCAATAACCAGATTCAAACAACATGGAAAGTACCATCTGTTCTTCGTTTTCAGCATGAAAAAGAGGGATTGAATGGCTGAGATTTGCTCCAATTTCGACGGTGTCTGTGTGTGCGCGTGTATTTTTTTTAATTTAAAAAAGTTCACCTGGTACTTCATAGAAACTTGAAATTGCAGTAATATGAGCAACACTGTGAAAACACATGTTCCTGCATTTATTTTAACCAGTTCCACTTTTATTTAAAAGATTTCCAGAAGCCCAGCCATTGAACACTTTATAATGGTTATACAGTTCCTGCAGGCAATCACAATGAGCGGTCAGCTTTTCCAAAGATCTGACTATTTAGTCAGTACTTGAATTATTCTGTCCATTTTCCCCCTGGAGGCAAGGAGGGGAAAAGGCTCTCACGCCAACTCTGGTCAGCGTTTATCAGTTAATCTAATTGTGTGTGATATTGCTGTGGACTGGTGTTTACTATACATAGACCTTGCTCTTGTTCAGAGCTGTAATCTAGGATTGTTGATAATGAGGAAAATATCCTTTTAAGGAAGGGTAACTTTTGAGTCCTTGACTTTTACACACTAAGAATCTTGGTTCTGGGTTTAGTTAGAGCCCTGGGTAAAACATTATCCGGCCTTTGTTTGAGGTCTTTTATTGAAGCTAATGACTGGGCTTGTGCCTCCCTGAGATAAATGACATTATCTCTGAGTGGCCTGACAGGAAACAGACATGTTAATGGTGAAGCTGCGGGGAGGATCTGCTTGGGTTCTGACAAAAGAGTCGAGAAAGGGACCCCTGGTTGTGGTCATTAACACATAATGCATTCTTGCTCTTCCTAAGAGGCCCTTGATAATTGGAAAGCTATTTTAGCCACAAGCACTTAAATCATAAATCTACTACTCCTAGTTCTTTGCATTCTTAAAAGTAGCAAAGTAATGTGTTTTTTTGTTAACAAGTGTGTGATCTGGTTTTTTAACGTGGTGGCAGCTCTAGGCTGCCTGGGTAATGACGTGTGGGAGAGCTGCACATTGAATTGTTTTTATCAGTTGAGATCCTTCTTTGTCTTTCAGCATTGCTCAGCCATCCCTCTACTTTAATAAAGTGAAAAGTGGGTACAGAGCTGAAAATAAGTCATCTTTATGCTTGACGATGTCTTGTGGGAGGGGGATAAAATCTGTTTCATAAGATATTGTGCAGTGATTTGAATGTGATGAAACCTGACTTGGAGTGTATGTTTTCAAAAGTCATGAGTATAATTGAGTTTCAATGCAGTTTAAACTCTCTGCTTCTTGAAGGAAGATAATTGCCACGTTGAACACACTCTAGAGGTGTAGAAGAGGTGGCAGGATCATGTTATTCTATTCTTTAATATTAAGCACTGGAAGTTTTTCATAGTAATTACTGCAGCACAACATAGTTTTGATTGCCAGCACTTTGAACTTGCCAGCAATCTGAACATCAAGGGTTTTGCTTGAATACAAAACAGTTTATTCCTAAATTACTTGTATTACATTCCTGTGTTATATGGAAGTCAGAACTAAGGAAATACTGGGCTATCCTTGTTAGCAACATCTTAGGGAAAATAACCCTTCTTCACTAGGATTCTTGTTGATAAATGATCATAATACTCTCCTAATGTAGTCACTGAAGATTAAAGGGAAGGAGAACAGGTGAGCTCTCTGCCTCAGTGATGACTTAGATTGTCATTAGAGAGTAAGTAATATGTGTATGATATTGGTGCCCTGTTAACTGGTATTTCATAGGTGTGTGTATATAAATGTTGTAACTGCATATACAGATGTTGGATTGGGAGTATTTAGTTAGTATGGGCTTTATTCTTTAAAAAATGTTCACTGTTGGTTTTACGTTCCACTCTGTTGCAGAATATATGGACCTCTCCCTCTGCGTCTAATTCTTTCTTCCAACTGCAGTTTCACTAGTGACTACTTGCTCCCTGTCACAAGTCCTTTTTAATTTAAGCTCAAGGTTTTGGCAATGGGAACAAAGCCTTTGCAACTGAATGAAAGGTTGTTAAACTATTCATAGTTGATTGACCAGCAGTTGGGCTGTTTGTAATGTTATTTTGAGAGCTCAAAGGATATGCAACCTCTTGCATATCCAAAGTGAGACTTTGCTCCTAAAGCTGAATTTTGCATATTTGCTAAATTTTGCTTAGAAATACCTTTGGGAATGTAGTAGAAAAGATGATGGGTTTTGCCTTAAGAACTGAAATGATCACAAAGCAAATACTTACATTTTGCTAGGTCAGTGGGCCTTGAACCACAGGGATCCCATCTGGTATTCAGAAGGCTTTTCCCCCCAGTGAAACTAAATGAAAACTTAAAGGTATAAATTATAATTGTAATAGAGAACTCAAAGGAAAAGGTGTTTCGGTTAGAACAAATAGGTTTGAAATGATGAACAAATACTTCTGTGGATTTTTCAAAGCCACTTACTCTTCTTTCTCATCTCCACCCCCCGACCTAGTTTGATTATTATTCACTGTGACTATTCCAGCCCAACCACTGAGCTTTCTGCCTCCTGGGAATCCTCATTGTCAGCTAGCGCCTTAAGAAAAATGTGTCTACAGGGACATTTAGGCATATTCCAATAATGCCACATGAATGTAGCTTTTACAGTTTAAAAAGCAAGTAAAAATATATTGATTATATTTTGTGTTGTACATAATGATTTCAGAAAGCAGATATTTAGGTTGTGGAATTGGCTTATTATGCTAACCAGAGAGCAGATGGCATGGTGCCACAGACGTATAATTTTACTTAAAGGGACTTTTAAGGTTTTGATGTGTTTTCTTTTCCTCTTATTTCCCTGATGGCTTCTTTTTATTGAAGGGTAACTTAAGGAGACCTGGTAGCAATTTTACTGCCTTCCCCTGACAGTTTGAAATAATAGCTTGGTCTTTGGTTGCACTGATCTTCTACCAGGCAACTCGATTCTGGTTTTTGTCATGTGGCAGAGAATTTTTAAAAAAGTGTTAGTAGTATGTTTTAAGAAGTGGACTCTTTTATATGCCTCAATTAGCAACAGACGACAAAGTTCCAATTGGTCACACTTTCATAAACTCCTGGAAGTCACTGTTTGTCCTTTTGATTAAAGAAAACTCCTGGTTTAGTTTCTTAGGAAAGCACATCTGGCCCTCTGGCCGCTTTTGGTACACCTTTTTGTCCTTCGCATTAGTCACTGAAGGTTCAAAGGTTGTGTCTAAGTTGTTCCTAGTTAGGTTAGAAAATTGTCCCCATGCTGGAGGAAATGTACTTTTTTTTTTTTTAAACTACACTACACTCATCATGTGTTTGGATTCAGCTGGCATAAAAGTACCTTTTGTTTCTGTACCTAGATTTTACAGTTTTATCCATTCTTCAACTCAAACATCATCAGGATGAGTTGGAAAGCATCTTCTAACTTTTTTTTCCAAAGTGTGCATAGCCAGACCAGATTACTTCTGGATTTCCTGTCACTTCCTTGGCTGATTTTATGGATGGCTCATGTTAAAAACAACAAAAATGTTTGAACTGGAAGGGGTTGAAGCCTTGGGTTTTCATTCTTCATGGAGAACTGTTTATTTGTGTGTGGTTCACCACAGTACACGGATAATGCTATCAAATCTGTGCTTTATTATAGGCTTATGACTAGCACAGCCGCACTTTAGTTATGTGTTCCCGTGCTTTAGTTATTTGCCAATTCTTTTGTGATGGAAATGAAATTAGAGCTGAATCTTTGCAGCGAAGGGGAAAATAGGCACAACAAATAGAAACTATCCCTTGAGCCAGTTAAGAAGTAAGCAGTGGTGATTAAACATGTTTTTTTTTTTTTTTTTTTTTTCAAAATAAGTGAAACACAGAGGAAGCTACTACCATTTAGCTTTTCTGTGAAGATGTGTGGAAGATGAGCTCAACATTTTGAGAAGTGGAGGCTGCAGCTAGATTTTATCCCCTCGTATCGTTTGACATCTTCAGTAATTGAAAAGCGATTCGTATTCCCAAATCTTTAAACTTCTCTAAAGGTGTAATTTGAGTTAAGTAATATTGTTTGTTTCTGCCCCCAAAAGGGAGCAACATGATGTTAAAACAGAGCAATTGAGCCTCTCCGCATCCAACTCCGTTTGGTCAATTGTCTCCATTTACATTCCCTGCCCAAATCTTTCACCAGCCTTTCCCATGATGCCGCAGCAGATGCCAGACACTGAAGTAGAAAGCGAGCAGCTGTTTCCAAACATTACTCCATTGCTGTATTATCCTCCACAATCTGCTTTCTTTTGCTCTCCCCTTCCCCCATTCTTAAAGAAGCCTTCTCTCCCTTTGACTTTTGCATCCTCCAGTTTATCAGTGTGCAGGTTTTCTATCTTATCAGTCGCACTGGTTTCTTCAGCAGGTCTGTTTATTGTTTTCGCTATGGGAGCAGATGGAGGGCCCTGGGCTCCTGGGGGCGTGGCCGCTGGCACCTCGGGCCCGGGGCTGCGCGTTCCCGACGGGGCGGCGGGGGCGTGCAGCCGGGGACGCGCCCTTCTTCCCGCCGGGGACCCGTTTATGGCCCTGAGCGCTGTAAATCTGTCAGCTCTTCACGACGCCTTCACCTCTTTCTTCATTTGCTCCAGCTTCTAGTTTGACAACGTTCCCCTGAGGCAGAATTCTAATCTGCTTCCAATTAGTTGCAAAATGTGACTGAAATTTCCACATTATGACTGCTGTTTTACTTGCACGCACACATCTAGAAACAAATTAATGCTCTTGAATATTTATTTTTTGAGCCCTTGGATTTACTTTAAGAGGAAGAGTTTCCAACTGTTTGGAATGACTTCCAGGATTTGCATTTTTTCCCGAAAGCCGAATATACTGGGTACATTAAAACAAAACAAAGCAACTATGGTTGCCCCCCATCACTTAATACGCCTTTTCCATCTTTTCAAGATTTCCCAAAATGTATTGCATATGTTTAAGTAATGCAAATAAATTTTGTAGTATTTCTAAAATAAACAAAACAAGGATGTTTGGCTAAGGAAGGGTCCCTATGCAGTGTTTTAATAAAAGAGAAATATACACACACATTTCCTTCTAAATATAGTTTAAGTATACTTTGGCCAAAACACAAAGACTTTTGTTCCACACGTTTAAATTCTTTCATTCAATATTCAAAAGCTGTAAACCCAAATAAACGAATGGAGTGATTAATTGGCTTGGCACAAATCTAAGGGGTAGCATTAAATAAGTTACTGTGGGCATTAATGTGTACCCAAGTTTTTGTGTAGGTCTCTGGAGCACACCCTCCCTCAGCGAGCGGCTGGGGCGGTTGTGCTGAGATCAGTATAGTAGGTGGGTTCCTGTGACTTTGGTCTTCCCAGTCCCTCCGTACGCCAGTGTTAGGAGAATGGACCTAGCTCTGGGCTTTGGGGTGGTTCTGTTTAGAGGGTGATCATCACTCGTCACCCCAACTCCATTTCCTCTCTTTCAGTGATTTTTTTTTTTAACAAAGATGTTGATCCCCCTGATTATGTGTAAATATTAGAGTTGTTTAAATCTTGGTTGCTGAGAATGTCAAGTTAAGACAACCATTTTATTACTTGCCTTAAAGACTGCTTTCTCAAGTACTGCAGAATTTTAGTACCAAGGCAGTGGATTAGTATTTGTGAAAAGGTGCTACTCTTAATGTAAACAGCGAAATTTACTGGTGCATTTTATAGTAGAATTTTAGTCCTCAAGCATCTTGGCAGATTGATATCAACAGTAATAATGGGCTTTAAAGAGGTGTGAAGGATTTTATTGATGGTAAAGTGGTTATGTTGATCGCATCACTGTGTATTAGTTTCTGAGTAACAACTGCGCATGTAAATGGATGCATGAGTTTTTTTAAACATCTTTATCGTATATAATCATAACACCTTATATTGATTGATTTCTAATGCTCTTTTATGTGCCACTTTGAATCTCTAATCAGGAGGTGGAGAATTTATTTCATTTTGTTTCAACAAAACCTATTCAAAATTATTTCTTAGATATATAGGGTATACGTTATTTAAATGGTTTTCTAAAAACTTATTTTTAGATATGCCAGAAATCCACAAAAGAAGTCGGAGTGCTCTTTGTATTGCTTCCTTTCTTCTTACTCAATGACTAGTAGTAGAAAAAAACAGCCAGATTGAAATCCTTAAAAATTTAAAATGTTGGGCCTTCAGATTGCAGAGACCTCCTGGGTTAAAAAAATGAAAAAAATAGTGACCCCATAGTGAAATGCTCACAATAGCAATGATTGTGGTAGCCCCTCAAGTCCTGGGGTTCACTAATTACCCTTTAATGAGGTCAGTCTGCCCCAGCTTTTTCCCTACCTTGGGAGGAAAAGCACACAAGACAGTTGGAGTTCAAGTGGATCTTGCTGTATTTGCAACTTAGCATAACTGCTTTGAAAGCCCCCAGGGTGCTTAATTGGGGCCTGGGCATTTTTGTTTCGGGGGAGACTACACACAGCTCCTCATTGTGCTTGTAGAAGCCACTGTGCATCTTGGAAGCATTACATGCTTTTGTTGATGGTGCATAGTTTTATAAACTCCAAATGAGCTTATTGCTTTTTAACCATTGGGAGAAACCAATGGTTAAAAATGGAAGAACCTAGAAGTCTTTGCGTTGGGTAGCCGCCAAAGAAAAAAAAAAAAAAGAAAATGAATGGTTTAATTGTAGAGCAAACCATTTGTTTGCAGATTAAGATTTACTTGGTCGCCAAATCCTATGGATGAGGTGAAAGAATGAGGCCGTAAGGTACAGCAATTGAATGCCCAATGTTATGTTTTGTGATCATGCTCAGCTGTTTTTACCCTTTTTTTCACAAAGAAGGCAAAAGAAGAATGAATTGTTTAATGGAGAGAACTGCCTGGCCAAGTGCATTTTTTAAGCTGTGTAGAGGGAGGGAAGAAGGTGGGGAGGCAGGTTATTTCTGTGCTCCCTGGTCAGGAAGCAAAACTCTCAAGGTTCTTTTAGCTGAGAGAGGAGCTAGAAGACTTGCTGAATTTTCCTGTTTGCTCACTTAAGGAGGAATGGTGGTGGTGGAGGTAGGGAGTGAAAAGTAGAAGAAAGGTGTGTGGGAAAGAGGGTGGTTGGGGTAGAGCTTTTGTTGCAAGGGCCCTAGACAATGCATTCTCTTGAATAATTGGGACCATTTATAGAAATTCCCCATGATTTCATTAGTTAGTAGCCCTGTTTCTGAATAGAAAGGGACTCTCCAGCAACAGCAGTGAAGTGGTACAGCAGTTTTGGAGGGGGAAAAGCAGTTGCCTGGCAGCCTGAATGTCAGTATGTCTATTTTTTTTGAACAAACAAAAAAACCCCTTTCCTAAGGACTAGAAGACCAGAAATCATGGCATTTGTCCATGTTGTAGTTGCAGTTTGTCCTTCTAATCTTATTGTGAATAAATAGGTTTCTGGAAAGATCTGGCATTATTTTCTAGAAGTATCATTCTAAACACTCCCCAACTCACTGTTTTTATTTTTACTTTAATCTTGGGAGTGAAACCCTTTATCTTAATCTGCTCTTTTGTATATAAACTGTCTCTCTCTTTGATAACTCAGGATGCATGCCACGAAAAAGCCCATTTCTTCTGTAACATTAAAATCATTTGTTTATTGATGCATATTTGATACATTGAACTTTTAAATATCTTAATTGGCTTTAGGTGATCTTGTTTTGTTTTTCTCCTAGCTTTAAGTTCTGGTATTATTTATTATTTTGGTATCATGATCGTTTTGAAATGGCATGATTTTTGAGTCCAAATAATGGCTGAGAGCTTCATTTTATAGATCTATTTCTTCTGAGGGGTGGTGAACAAGAGAAGGATTGTAGGAATTGGGGAGCAAAGAGAGTGTAAAAAATTAGGTCTAAGTAGTTTCGGTTTTGTCAAACTGCTACTTACTTTTTAATGTGCTATTGCTCATTCCTGATTCTTTCCTGTTAATATTTTCCATATTAGTGAGGAAAGAGACTGGATTTTACTTCTGTTAATGTCTAAAACTCCAAACTTTTTTTTTGTTTTTGAGATGGAGTCTTGCTTTGTCGCCCAGGCTGGAGTGCAGTGGCACGATCTTGGCTTGCTGCAACCTCTGCCTCCCGGGTTCAAGCGATTCTCCTGCCTCAGCCTCCCGAGTATCTGGGATTACAGACACCCACCACCACGCCTGGCTAATTTTTGTATTTTTAGTTGAGACGGGGTTTCACCACGTTGGCCAGGCTAGTCTCGAACTCCTGGCCTCAGGTAATCTGCCCGCCTCAGCCTCCCAAAATGCTGAGATTATAGGCGTGAGCCACCATGCCTGGCCTAAAACTCCAAACTTTTAAATCTCATGTAAGTTGACCGGGTGCGGTGGCTCATGCCTGTAATCCCAGCACTTTGGAAGGCTGAGGCGGGTAGATCACGAGGTCAGGAGTTCGAGACCAGCCTGACCAACATGGTGAAACCCCGTCTGTACTAAAATAATACAAAAATTAGCCAGGCAT
Source organism: Pongo pygmaeus (assembly GCF_028885625.2). NCBI lineage: Eukaryota > Metazoa > Chordata > Mammalia > Primates > Hominidae > Pongo > Pongo pygmaeus. The sequence goes on along the minus strand of NC_072377.2, from coordinate 129,159,635 downwards.
GGTGGTTCGCACCTATAACCCCGGCTACTCAGGAAGCTGAAACAGGAGACTCGCTTGAACCCGGGAGGTGGAGGTTGCAGTGAGCTGACATCGTGCCACTGCACGCCAGCCTGGGCCACAGAGCGAGACTCCGTCTCAAAAAAACCCAAAAAACAATAACACTGCCATAGTCACTAAGTAGACTAAATTTGTGTAAACACTTTTTTTTAAAGTTATAAAAAAAAGTCATGTCTTACCAGTGGGAAAACCTGCAGATGCTCACCTACATGTGATTTCTTTGGTTGTTTGAATGTTAACATGTGCTCAGTCTAGGTTTACTTAGCAAACCAAAACAAAAGTGCAAAGATAAACATGGCTTCTCTTAATATTTGTGACAGCCTAGAGGCTTTGCAATCTTGAAATTGCTCTACAGTTTTAATCCTTCCTGGAAAGAAAGCTTTTAACCAAATTGTCAGTGCCTCCACCATATGAATGCTTCTGAGGATTTAAAAAACAACCCCCCAAAATACAAATTTATTTCAGTAAGTTTAATATGTGCCCACATGTAGCATAAAGAATGGAGAGTAAGTGCTGAGCTTTCAGCCCCTCAAAATTTAATATTAACAAGAGTTCGTGTCTCTTGTTTCTCCTCTCTAACCTGTTCTGTATACTACAGACGTGGATCCTTTTTGTTGCCCATATAAAATGTGAAAGGAAAAATGCCAACGTAAGACACTCTGAAAATGATTTCTATAAACCTGTTTACACCAAAGTCTAATACTCTCTATCTTAGCTCATATTAAAGGCTTAAAGTCTCCTTTGAAACACTAGCATTTGCATCCGTAAGCCTGCTATAAATTCCTGTACGTTATTTCCTTGTAAAAACCAGTCTTTTCCATTTACCTGGAGTCAGTACATCTGTGAGAGTTACTTCCAGCAGATAATCCTGTCTAGTTTTAGATTGATAGAAATTTTGTAATATCTATAGCTGTATACCGGTGATTGGATGACAACACGAAATCACTTGCCCTTTTTGGATTTCAGCTCTGTAAGTATATTGGGTCTTAAACATGTTACATTTTCCTTTTTTGACACTTACAGTAAACTCTGAAGAGGGTCGAAGGCTTTTACACTTGAAAAATCTAGAAAATGCCCTATGTATTCAAATCACATTTTTGCCAGTGTTTAACACATAAACACAAATCTCTTCAAATCGCTTGTGCATTTGGTGAGCAGCTTGCCAGCACACACCAGTAGTAGGAGGAAGTTAAATGGTGGTGAAAAAATAGGTACTGTTTTATCTTTTGTCTGTAAGATAAATTCTGAAGGCTTTTTGAATAATTTTACTTTGGATTTGTTGTTACTTAAGGATCTAAGGAATAATACTAATTGTACAAATCTGTGCAGTGAGGTGTAGTTGCTTCCATGTTATTTGAGCCTGAATGTGCGTGCGTAATTGGAGAGATTATTGGAGAGAGAGTGTTTTGCTGTGGTAGATGTGGTTTAAATCCTAGCACTGAGCATAGCATTTACTTTCTCAGCTTACCCACAAAATCTGTGACTAATTTAGTGAATGTGAAGATTTTTGTCCAGATGGTTAGGTTTAATTGTAAAAACTGGAAAGATTTCAAAGTACCCTTTGGGGGAGTGCGGGAAACAACAAGTAAACAACAAAAAAGAAATAAAAGTAACCACAGATCACTAAATATAGCATATATGTATACTTTATATTTATAAACACACATAGACATATATACTTAAACATATACACATATAGAAGTACAGTATTTTCAGTCAAGGAACAGCTTAAAGAATTTGTTGTAACAGCATGAACCAATACAACCTACAAGAGGAGTAATTTTTAATGTTTAAGGATTTACTATGTTCTGTTCTTAAGTGTTTCCTAAATGTGAGTGTTTAGCCTCTCCCGGGCTCAGAATAGGTTTCCCCTCCAGTGTGTTAAGATACCACTTTCCTGCCACTGGCTATCCTTGGTTTAGGGGCATTGTTAGGTATCTCACCAAACATTAGGGCAAATGTCCCTCTCACTCAGGACCTCCACTGGCTGGTCTTCCTCTCTGGGATGCTTTCAGAGGCCTAGGCTAGCCTGTTCTTCCCAAACTGCAGCTGTGAAGCTCAAAGAGGGAGTAAGCTTGTGAAAGGGACAGTGAGTTGGTGATCAGTGTGCTGTGTCAGGACGAGCCTTCTTTTAAAACAGCATCCATTTCTTCTTCACACTTCTTGCATTTGATGGCCATGCCAGAATGAGTACAGTAATCAGAACTGATGCTTTTAAAGTGACTCAGGGACCTCCTCCTTCTGGTTGCTTCCTGTGCAGATGAGAACTTAAAGGACAGAAATTGGTCTCCTCCCCTTTTGTAGAGTTAGAATACTGCTGACCTAAATCTTGGGCCCATAAATTAGCTTTGAATTTGGTGGGCTAATAGGGTTCTATAGTGAATTTTATTTGTGTTACCTGGAATTATAAGAAGAGAAAGAAGAGTGATGTGTCATGGGGTTTAGGAAATAGCAGGACAGAAGGTGAGGTTATGGGGCTGTTGATAAAGTCGGCATTGTTTGAGTGGGTGGGGTTTATTGTGCTAGAGTCTACAACGCAAGCAACATGGATATATTTCTTGCACTACAGTGGACATATGCCCAAATATTTATAAATCAACATATTTAATAATATTCAGGAAGTATAGAGAAATGAGCTAAATGTATACGTATTTATCATATATCAATTGCTGTCATATTTGATTATTGAGTCTTCAGCATTTAAAAATGGCTAAGGAATGAGTTTGAGGTTGTCTTGCATGGTAAGGAAGATAAGCAGAAGGCCAGACATGTTGGGATAGTGATTTTCAGATTATGGAAAATCTGTGTAAGATAGGTCAAGAGAAGGTGTTTCCTGTGGAGGAGTGAGTACTGTACATGTCTGTGAGGCTATTATTATTGCCAGTAGCATGGGAGAGCTAGATAAACAAAAGGTCAGCCACCCCAAAGCAGAGGTGATCTTTGCTTTGATCCCCTTGGCTAAATTCCTCCTGAAAATACCTTTCTGATATGTTCCTATCCACCTAAAGCCTATTTTTTTCTCCATTTATCAAGAGCTTTACCCTCCACTACCAACCTATTGAATAACCCTTAAGGTGATTTTAAGATAGCACCTCTATCCCATCGTGAGTCGACTTTTCAAGACCAAGGTATGGAATTCAAAGGTAGGGACTGGTCTGATACGAGGAGAGGCATAAGAGCTTTCCTGGTGTCTTAAATCACACCTTTGGGCAGTCATCTCTTCTGCCTATTTGTAAAGCTGTGTTTGGAGAGAACCTCCTTTACAGATGTTTCTTAAGATACTTGGGGCCGGGCGCAGTGGCTTACCCCCTGTAATCCCAGGACTTTGGGAGGCCGAGGCAGGCAGATCACCTGAGGTCGAGAGTTCGAGACCAGCCTGACCAACATGGAGAAACCCTGTCTCTACTAAAAATGCAAAATTAGCCAGGCATGGTGGCACATGCCTGTAATCCCAGCTACTCAGGAGGCTGAGGCAAGAGAATCACTTTAACCCAGGAGATGGAGGTTGTGGTGAGCCGAGATCATGCCATTGCACTCTAGCCTGGGCAACAAGAGCAAAACTCCATCTGAAAAAAAAAAAAAAAAAAAAAAAAAGATACTTGGAGCTGGCAACTAGATATAACTGATGAAACTGAAGCTGTATCTGATGTGTGTGGTTTTTTTTTTTTTTTTGGTCTGATTTTTTTTAAGGGACTTTTATAACTAAGAAGTGAAGTTCAATAGGGACCTAATAAGAAAATGAGATCCTGAGGATTGATACCATCTTGAGAGTAGTATAAATGTTATATATTTCTTTTTTCCATATTTGTTAATATATTTTTACATATACATTCATTTCTAGAATTTCTGCATATTTCTAACATACCCAATGAAATTGATTTGAGAAAGAGAAATAATAGAAGTAGTCTGCATAAACTGACAAAGATACTGTGAGGGCCGCTATATAAGGTCAAGACCACTGGAATCCCAAAGACACAAGTCAGAAAGATAATGGATGTGATAAACTCAATACAGCTTGTATGAGCAGTGACACTTTTCATTTCCTCTGAAGCCTTGACTTGGGGAGAGGAGAGGGTTTTAGAGTTGATAGAGCACAGGGTTGTGAAATTTTCTATTGGAAATCCTGGCACATTTATAACACAGTGGAGAAGAAATTTACTGGAGGAAATTTGCCTACTTGTTGCAAAACTCTGTTGCTGTCACTGTAAGACCTTTGGTGCTAGGAACTATAGGTAAAGGGATGAAGTTGAAGTGCAGGATCTCACTGTGATTTTGAAGCTCTGTTACAGGGTAGAGGCCTGTGTTAAGTACAAGCCTGAGATGGGAGAGAAAGGGCAGATACAGCAACTGATGCTGAATTGAGAGAGGATCCAAAGCCCAGAATCCCAGTTGATTGGATGTTTGCATTTTTTTTTCTGGAGGTGCTTCCTAGTCTGTTTCTTGACCGACTGCACATGCTGTTAAATCCACTCAGGTAACACATATGTGTTGGGCGCACAGACCATGTCCAGATTGGACTCGGAGTTGGGCAGAGGCCAGGTCACGCAGGGCCTTGTAGGCCATGCTAAGGAATTTGGATTTTAGCTTGAATGCGATGAGAAACCATTTCAGGATTTTGAGCAAGGCAGTGACTTATTTTATTTTACTTTATTTTTAAAACAAATCTTACTGTTGACTGTTGTGTGGAGAATTGACTGCAGAGAGGCAAGAAGAGGACAAGGGAAATCAGTTACAAGACTTTTTCAGTGGTCCTAGTGAGAGAAGATAGGCTTCTTTGGTAGGCATGGAAGTGGTGGGAAGTGGCAAGATCTCAAGGCATTATCACATTGTCCTGAGATAATGAGGATATGGATATATGTGGAGTTGTGAAAGAATGAGAATTAAGGAAAATACCTGGATTTTGGAGGTGGATGGAATCAAGAGTTGTGACTCATTTTTGATATATCCTGTGGCTGCCAAGTGATTATGGTCCTTCCACAGGAGGGCCAGGGCTGGAGACACCTATGGGCAAATAGGTGGGCTTTAAAGTTATTGGACTGGAAGAGGTCACCTCTAGAGTTAGTAACAATGGAAAAGACTAAGGCCCAGAGGTGGGCTATGGAGCAGTAGGAGCCAGCGCTTTGTCCATTGAGGGGAAAGAAAACCCAGCCAGTCTGGTGTTTCTGGAAAGCAATTGAAGAAATTCTAGCAAGGAAGGTGTGATCAGCTGTGTCAACTGCTGCCGAGAAGTCAGGTTAAAATGAGACTCAGAATTGATTTTTGGTGACATTAGCACAAATCGTTTCTGGGGTAAAGGGTAGTGATGGGGAAATAAAAAGTTTGATTAGAGTGCTTGGATTTTTTTTGTGGGAGGTGAGAAAAAACAGGACACTATGAATATAGCACCCTTTTCTATAAGGGGCAAAGATATCAGGGAATATCTATCATTTTTTAAAGTGGAGAACTCTCACAGCCTGTTTGTATGCTGATGGGAATGATGAGAGAGGGATGGAGAAGAGCTGTCCATACTAGAGAGAGAGAGGAGACAGTGTCCTGAAATAGGGTGCATCCATGGGTCTCTGGAGCTAGGACAGTCCTCCATTATAACAGGAGAAAGGGAATATGTACAGATTTAGGGGTGGTACAGTTTTTTCTAGAAAAAAACTAGAGCGTTTTCATTTTATCACTGTGCAGGGTATTTTTGCTGTGTTAAGGGATTAAAAAAAATACACATGACATAGACAGCAGTTAAATATTCATTTCCTTGCCTCCTCCTACAGTTTAGAAGCTTTGGCCATTTTGTGTTCTGACAGCAAAAATAATTAGAATGGGGGAGGTATAAAAGCAGGTCTCAATCTGTTCTTTCATTTATTCATTCCTTTATTCATTCCTTACTTTGTTTACCCAGCAAAAATACCTAGTAAAAATATTTCCTCAGCAAACATTTTTTTGAATATCTATTATATGCCTAGCACAGTCTGGGTCCTGGAGGTACGGTAGTGAAGAAACCAAGTCTCTGCTATCATGAAGCTTATATTCAAATTTATTCGAGACAAATAAATATATTTTGGTTGGCGTTACGTGCTATAAGGGAGAATCAAGCAGGAGAAGGTGGTAGAGAGAGATGGTGGAAAAGAAGAATTTTATTTGTTTATGTCTGAGTAGGGACCTGAGTACAGTTAGGAGCCATTTGGCCCCCTTGTGGAGGGAACTTTTTAGACTCAGGGCCTGTGTACAATCCCCCTGGGGGTCGGGGAGAAGGAGAGTGTATTTGGTGTGTTTGAGGAGACACCAGAGTGACTGAAGCTGGATGAGGGAGAGAGGAGAGTTCCAGAAGATGAAATCTAAGATGGAGCTTGAGGCCAGGCTCCAGAGAGCCTTCCAGAACCAAGTAAGACTCAGAAAGGTGGGAGGGACTGGGGGGCTTTGAGCAGAGGAGGGACAGGCTGTGACTTAAGTTCTAAACGTATCTCAGTGTGTGGGAACTGATCCTAAGCTTAACCTCTGGCTTTTGATTTCATTCTCATTTCTCAGTGGTTAAGGGAGATGATGTTACCTCATGTGAATTATATTAACTGATTTCACATGCAAGTTCATAAATACTGAGTCCTTTTTCAGAGAGTGGACAAAATGGTACTTTTCTCTGAAGACATTAATTGAAAGAGTATTACTTTCCCCAGAGAATGTTTTCCAGGTGTCTCTGGTTGTGTACACACACACACACAGACACACACACACACACACGTGCTGTTGAATTAATATAGTTGATGTTTACTAAAGTTACAAATAACAAAAAATTGGAAATGATGAGGTAATAATATAAATAGTAATGCCAGTCTTTTTTTCTTGCACTCCTTGCGTATTCCCTGGGTTTGAACATGTCTCCTACTTAGGAGACTGGTCTAGAGCCCCGAGAAAGTAGTTGCATTTATTACTTTTTGACTGTTTTTTAAATTAAAAAAAAGGTCAGAAATTGGTAAAAGTTCAAACTATACTAAAATGTTATATAATGAAAAGTAGGTTTTACTTCCCCCTTATGTCCCCCAAACTGGTCCCTAGAGCCAATTATTTTGAACAGTTTTGTATGTCCTCGAAATAGTCTCCATATGTTCAAGAATATATATTTATATTTTTGTCCCCTTATACAAATCACAGCATATTAAAGAAACTGATCGGCACCTTTACAATGTTCCTTTGAACATCTTTGCACATGTGTGTTTCAAAATTTAATTGCCCCCCAACTTGATTGCATCCGTTTGCATTCCTAGCAATGGTGGAACATGAATTGCCTGTAATTTCTACAATTTAATACTGTGAGTTATAATCTTCTGGCTTTAATCTGTGCTAATCTAATAGTAATCCATTATTTTAATTTGCATTTTTCATATGTACAAGCCATTGTATTTGTTTTCCTAAATATTGATAATTTATAACCTTTGATTGTCTAGTGAGTTGTTGGCCATTTCTTACTGATTTTAAAGTATTTCGGTGTATAATAATTAAATATATAATTTTTTCATGTGTTTTGCAACTTTTTTTATGTGCTTTGCAAATATTTTTTCCCATCTCTTCATTTGTTGTTTGATTCTGTTTATGCTGTTCCTCCCCCTACCCCGTGCAAATATCTTAAACTGTATAGTCAGATTGATTGATTGATTGAGTCAGCGTCTCACTCCATCACCCAGGCTGGAGTGCAGTGGTATGATCTCTGGTCATTGCAACCTCTGCCTCCTGGGTTCAAGTGATTCTCCCGCCTCAGCCTCTCGAGTGACTGGAATTACAGGTGCCCACCACCATGATCGGCTAATTTTTGTACTTCTAGTAGAGATGGGGTTTCAACATGTTGGCCGGGCTGGTCCTGAACTCCTGGCCTCAGGTGATCCACCCACCTTGGCCTCCTAAAGTGCTGGGATTACAGGGGTGAGCCATTGTGCCCAGCCAAAAATTTTTATTTATTAACCTTGGAGTAAGAAATGTCTCCCTAAACCAATACAAAACCCCTTAGCCATAAAAGGCAATGAATTATAAATCTGACTATAAGGCAGGGTGCGGTGGCTCATGCCTGTATTCCCAGTACTTTGGGAGGCAGAGGCAGGCGAATCACCTGAGGCCAGGAATGCAAAACCAGCCTGGCCAATATGGGGAAACCTTGTAGCTGGGAGTGGTGTTGCGTGCCTGTAATCCCACCTATTTGAGAGGCTGAGAACCGAGAATTGCTTGAACTGGGGAGGCGGAGGCTGCAGTGAGCCAAGATCGTGCCACTGCACTCCGGCCTGGGAAACATAGAAAGACCTTGTCTCAAAAAAAAAAAATTTTTTTTTTAAAGTCTCCTACTGCTTTTATGGTAGTTGAACTATTTTTATGGTCTTTAACTGGAAGTTATGATACACACCTTCTTGGTTTTGGGGGTCGTATTTCTACTTAAGTAATTTTTGATCCAGTATACAGAATTGTTGAACTCTTAATATAAATACTATTTCTTAATCATAGCTGTGCATCTGAATTACCTAAAGAGTGCTTAATTGTTTTCAGTTCCACAAATATCCAGTCTCAGGCCTCGTAACCCCTATTCTGATTCTCCAGCTCTAAAGTTTGGCTCCTTCGTGTGCATTTAGCAAAAGCTTCAGATAGCTTATTTGAAGATATCTTCTCCAACCTGCAACCCCCACCTCCCTGCCCTTTCTTAAAAGGGAGATGTTAGGGATGGTTATTAGAATTTCTTGTGTGTGTGTGTTTTAAGGGTTCTTATTTATAGAAAAATCATCACAGTATTGCTTTAAATATGACTTCATTAAGGTGTTTTACAGGTGGTTAATTAGTGTACTTGGTCAAATGGGAGGCAAAAGGACTAATGATTTGCAGCTCCAGCCCTAGGAATATTTCCAGCCAGTAAATACACTTACTGGTGTTTCCCAGAATCCTAGGGCAGAAACATCCCTGCACAAATGAATTGCTTAAGTAGTAAAGATGAGCCATAGCTTTGCTTAGTTAGCCATTTTGGCTTAGTACAATGTAGAAAATTGCCATGGAGGCAGGGGGAAAAGTTTTGGGAGTGTATAAAGCATGAAGTTGTAAGTATTGCTGCTATAGGTCTCATCTATGCAGGTCATCTTTTCTGGTCAGCTGGGCCTCAGAAAATTGCCATTTTGCTATTGTGCTCTCTGTGTGGAGGTAGCCAATAAGTCCTGCTGCTGTTGGCCACGTGTGGCCTTTAGGTAGATTGTTCCCTCTTGCAGACCTTTTACTCTTGATTTCTACAAGGGTCATGATCCAGGGAGAGAAGCTCTAGAACTGGGAATTGGGGTACTGGTCCCACTTGATGATTTGGCTTTGAGTTCTTTTTTTTTGAGACAGAGTCTCGCCCAGGCTGGAGTGCAGTGGTGCGATCTTGCCTCACTGTAACCTCCGCTTCCTGGGTTCAAGCAATTCTCCTGCTGCAGCCTTCCAAGTAGCTGGGATTACAGGTGCCCGCCACCTCGCCTGGGTAATTTTTGTATTTTTAAAGTAGAGATGGGGTTTCACCATGTTGGCCAGGCTGGTCTTGAACCCCTGACCTCAGACGATCCACCCGCCTCAGCCTCCCAAGGTGTTGAGATTACAGGCGTGAGCCACTGTGCCCGGCCTGGCTCTGAGTTCTTTTATGACCCTTGGGCAACAGCCACTGGCTCTGAGCCTTAGTTGCTTCTTGGTTATGTTGTCTGACTATCTTTACTGTTCCAAAACAGTTGTAATTTCCCCCATTTCTATTTATTGCTCTGGAAACACATGTCGTTTATCTACACTTTTGCTGTTTTGTTCTGTGGTGTGTGAGCGCATGTTTCCCCTGCCAGCCTGGAACCCCTGAGGGGCATGCATGCCATCTTATTTGTTTTTATCTCCCTGGCGCCTAGCACTGCGCCCTCTTACAGGAAATGCTCAGTCAATATTTGTTGAATTCGATTCTCTTTTAGTAGGGTTACAGAGGAAAAAAGAGTCTTAAAACTGTCTCCACATCTTTTGTCTTTTCTTCCATGTAGAGATTGTTGGCAAAAACATTGATGGGAATTATCTATCTTGCATTTATGTGACATTTTTAATTCTTTAACAGTATTGTCACCTGTATAATCAGTTATATTGCACCTGGTTTCCCAGGTTTGGTAGAGCATGCCTGTTGAGTTTTAAAGAATAAAGATGATTTATTCGGAAGGGTCATGCTCTCAGAATAACAAACTGTCATGGCATCCTGTTTGCAAAAATCTGCATTAGGCAGATTTTTGTCTGATGATTTCTTTGTTATCCACACGATTTTCAGGGCTAAAATGAAATGCTACTTTTTTCTTTAAGTCATTATTCAAAAGTAAGAGAGAAGCGTTTATTATAACATATAGCTTAGGTGTGACCTTGGGAAAGTTGTTTAAACCAAGTTAATGATTTAATTTGCGGAGTGGTGGGGGGGAAGATAAAGAAAAAGCAAAAAAAAGCCAGCCCAGGAGTTGGGAGTGTAATTAGATATTACGAGCTCAGGCATGAATTTGGCCCCTTTATCTCTGTTGAAATTTGTATAAGAACATGAAGCGCGGCCCATTCTGACACTTTAATCATAGGTCATTCATAGCCATAATTGTTGCTGAAAAGAACAGTGGTTGGATTTATTTTTACCTGGAAGTTGCCCATTAAACACAACATGTTATTAAAATTTATTTTTCGAAAAAGTATACTTCTCAGTATACATTCAACAGATTGAAGATATACATGTTTGCCAGGAAAGTCTGTTTCACCTGAATGAATTCCGGTGTTGCTGTGTTAGATAGCTATAGCATGGTTGTGGTTTTTGTAGAGCCTCTACTAAGTTTTATTTTTCTTACCATTCACAATTTTTGCCGGAAGAGTGGTAGAAAAAAGAAACTTCATAATCAGAAAGGTGATAGAGAAACCTCATAGTCAGATATATTATAAAAGAAGATGATGACACCCATTAATGAGAAATCTAACATCTTTTGGGGTGAGCTTCTAATACAGTATCAACAAAGCCTTGGAAGAGTTTCCTTTTTGAGACACCCCGCTTGCCCCCAAATACATTCACTCAGATAAATTACTTACTGAGAAGGCTATTTCTTTTCTAAAATAAAAAATACAATCAATAATTTGTAATCTCTATACAGTGCCTGGCATCTAGCTGCCCAAGGAACATTTGTCGAATTCAGTAGCACCTTAAATTATGTTTAAGTGCTTCCAAAGCCATACTCCTGTTGGTTGTTTTGTTATTGTTGTTGTTGTTTTGACAGCCTTCAACGATCGTAAGAGAGTATGTCATTGCTCTGGCTCACAGGTGGAGAAACTGAGGTTTAGAATGAATGCCTGTGCTTTTAGTCTAGCAAATGTTTATTGAGTATGCATTGTAATGAAGAAGAAGCACAGCTGTTGCCCTTGAATTTACCACTGGGTCAGTTTTCATCTCCTAGGTAGGTTAGGATTTTACTGGGCATCTATGGACTCTCTCTCCAGGAAAAGGAAGAGAGAAAGTACACAAACACATAAACCTTTGCTTCTGTAATTACAAGGTTTCTGAGGCCCCACAAATCTTTGAACCCCAGATTAAGAATCTTTGATCCCCACATAAAGAATCTTTGATTTAACCATTGCTTGTCAATAAGCCCTTGAATTAAGTAACTGACTTAGGGGGCAAATAGCTTAACTACTGAGAAGCAATAGGAACCCCATGCTTCTTTTCCTCCCCTAATGTTTTTCCCACCACCCCATGCTGATTTTGAAGTGGTGAACAACAAATGAAATAACAGGAAAACACTTTGTAAATATAGTGTTCTACAGATATGAATGCAAACAAATCTGTAAGTGGCAGGGAAACCCAGGCCACACATTTCGCAGTGTGGCTTATGTTCATATATTAGGGAGCCTGCTGGAACCCCACTAAATTGTTAGTTGCCAGCTGTTTGGTTTAATCTGATCATTTACAAAAATATAGCAATCCTCACTGGTGTGTATGTTAAATACAGACATCACTGAAACGAATGCTGTGCCTGTGACATACATTTTTGCAAGTGCTTTCTATGTATGGGTGTCAGAGCTAGTTTAATTCTAATTGCAGAAATATCAGTGGGATTTATATCTGTCTTCTTCAAATAGTTGGAAAGAAGAAATGTAAGCACTTGGCACACATTTTGATTTTTGTTCTACATTGAGAAGAACCATGTTAATTTCAAGAAACTCATTAATGTGCAGGTCAGTACTAGCAGTTTCTCTTAGTTACACATTGGTGGATGGCAGAAGTATTAAAAATGGCACATATGTAATGAGATTGTACAAAATTTCTGATTTTGAGGGTAGAGAAAAAGCCAGTGGATTTCCTATTGTGCATGTTAATTTAAAAATAATTTGATAATGACTCCATTTGTTTCATTCCAGCATTAAAAAGGGACATGGAGAAGGCTTGCCTGTCTTTATTCACCAAATAGCAGTTTTGCAGACCCTTGCAAGTTCCCATATGCTAGTGAAAAACATTTTCCAAGAAATTGGCAGCATTGCACTTTGTAGCTGATGCCAGCTTCTTCCTTGGGCCAATTCAACAGAGAAGAGAGAAAAAAAAATGCCTTGTTTTAGTGGCTGAATTACTCTGACAAGCTTTCACATCGCCCCTCCTCTTATTAATATTCTTTTTGATGTGAGCTTGTAAAACAGAGGATTGGCTGTTAATCTCCAAGATCTCAAGGGCTTTTGGCAGTGGCCCATAATTGATGTGTTCACATGGCTGTTGTCTGACTACTAATGATTAGACAGCAGTGTTATCTACCAGCTAAATCAGTGTTGCTTATAAATCACACTTGATAAACTGCAGTTTCATTTCTTCAAAGAGTTCGTACAATTCTGCATACTTTGATGGAAGTGCCAGAGGCATTTCATGATTCTTTGACAGCTTAGATTAGGTTTATTTTTCATTTCTGTTTGACAAAATATTAGACTTTCTAATGCATGTGAAAGAGAATTTTTTTGTTCCCCTAACAAGGCATTGAAAGAGTGCTAAGCAGAGAAAGATGACTTGCTTTCAGTGGGAAGATGTACAAGTTGGGATGGCAGGGCCTAGTTTTGCTTTTGCTACCTACTCCAAGGTGAATGGAATGGGGCCATGGCGTCTGGTGCCATGCCACTTTGAAAGAAGAAGAGAAGAGGCCACCAGCGAGGAAGTTTGCAGAATGTGGGCCTGTGCTCAGATTGTGACAGGGTGGAGTACTGAGAGAGCACTAATTGTTCAGCCATGTTATGTGTTGAGCCCATGCGTCAAGCTGTGATTCTGCTTTATAGACAGGCAAGAGAAAGCAAAAAGGATTTATAAGAGGAAAAGTTGCCAGCCATAGGATTCATTTTCCTCCTTTGCTGCCCCTATGGGGACACTTGGCTGGCCACAGACACACCCAGAGTCCCCCATCTGTCCAGAACTCTGTGTACTGCAGAGATGAAACCAGGTTGCATGTTGCATGCACATGGTGGGCTTTGAGAACTTCTGCTAAGTTTTGGGTCTTTATTGGCTACAAACTCCTGTGGTCTTGAGTTAACTTTCCTCATTTATAAAACTAAAACAACAACAAAAAAGGACTAAATAATATCTAAGGTCATTTTATTGCTCCTAATTTTGCATGTCCTTGGACTGTATTGTTCCAGAGCCTCAAAAAAGCCTTTTTTGCTAATATTAGTTAATCTTTGCTTAATTTTTGAGATCAAATATTAGATTGCAAATAAATGGTTAAATCAGAATGGTTTGTGATTTTAAAAAAATGAATTTATTTATTTATTTATTTATTTATTTAAGGTGGAGTCTCGCTCTGTCGCCCAGGCTGGAGTGCAGTGGCGCAATCTTGGCTCACTGAAACTTCTGCCTCTTGGGTTCAAGCAATTCTCCTGCCTCAGCCTCCCCAGTAGCTGGGATTACAGGTGCTTGCCACCATGCCTGGCTAATTTCTTTTTTTTAATTTTTAGTAGAGACAGGGTTTCGCCATGTTGGCCAGGCGGGTCTCGAACCCTGGTGATTCGCCCACCTAGGCCTCCCAAAATGCTGGGGTTACAGGCATGAGCCATTGCTCCTGGCCAGCAAAAATGAATTTTAAAAATCACATTTCTTTTAAGAGAAGTTTATATAATTTTAAAATGTGTCAGAGGGTAAATATTTAATCAAAATTTACTTTTTTTTGAGACGGAGTTTCGCTCTTGTTGCCCATGCTGGAGTGCAATGGCGCCATCTTGGCTCACTGCAACCTCTGCCTCCCAGGTTCAAGTGATTCTCCTGCCTCAGCCTCCTGAGTAGCTGGGATTACAGGCATGCACCACCACGGCCCGGCTAATTTTATATTTTTGTAGAGACGGGGTTTCTCCAGGTTGGTCAGGCTGGTCTCCAACTCCCAACCTCAGGTGATCTGCCTGCCTCGGCCTCCCAAAGTGCTGGGATTACAGGCGTGAGCCACCATGCCTGGCCAAAATTTACAACTTTTATTCAGGATAAAATTATGTTCTGTGACAAAGATTGGGAGTGGGGCTTTTGTTAATAACTTATTAAAGTTTAAAGAGTTATTAGAGCTCTAGAATGCAAGAATGCAGGAGAATGCACTTAACACTAAAGCTACCTGAAAAAATTTCACCTATCCTACCCTACCCCACTCCACCAAAACAAAAGTCACGTAAGATTTAACTGAGTACTTCCTTTTATATCCAGTACTTTTAGACCTTAAGTCTAGGTGGCAAGTTTATTTCCCAACTTCCTAAGAGTGGCTTTGACATGAGCACTACTTTTTCCTAGTATATTTTAGGGCTGTCATTAAAATAAGCACTATAGTCAGGGAATAAATGTTTATTGATAAGTATTAACATTGATGAACAAAGGTGCTTAACTAAGCTGCTTATTTAAATGACTTGTGGTTGAAGGAAATCCCGTTTTTTTTTTAATTAAATGAAACAATTTAAATTTAAGTTGTTTTGGTTATGGTTATTAGATTTTAATGCACTATGGAAAAATACCCATGATTAACTTAGAGAAGATAGCCATTCAGTGATTTAAATAGATGCTTCATTTAGTTTTGGTACGTAAAGCAACTATATTAGAGTTTCTTTCTTTCTTTTTTTTTTGAGACAGATTCTCGCTCTGTCACCTAGGCTGGAGTGCAGTGGTGTGATCTCGGCTCACTGCCAGCTGCGTCTCCCAGGTTCACACCATTCTTCTGCCTTAGCCTCCCCAGTAGCTGGGACTACAGGCGCCCGCCACCACGCCCGGCTAATTTTTTGTATTTTTAGTAGAGACGGAGTTTCACCGTGTTAGCCAGGATGGTCTCAATCTCTTGACCTCGTGATCCGCCCGCCTCAGCCTCCCAAAGTGCTTGGATTACAGGTGTGAGCCACTGCACCCGGCCTATATTAGAGTTTCTAATGCAGCTATAAAATATGAGAAAAATGCATTAAAAGTTATGGAGTATGGTTTTCATTACGTAAGGTATGTATGCATAAGTAAGGGCTGGTTGGTAATATTAAAAATAAAAATAATGATAACATTTAAAAATATTTTTTACACCACTTAAAAATAATATTTTTTGTTTAAAAGCAGTATACGTACATATATCTATGAGCTTTATGAAGTGTGTATACTACCATTATGGCAAAAAATAAGCATGCATTTTTTAATTTTAGAAGATAATAGTTTTTCTTGACTGATTTAAATCATGATTCAAATCAACTTGATTTAAATGTAGTCTAGATAATGCTAAAACTATATTGCAGGTGTTTGTCAACTAGCTAGAAATTATTTTAATGGTTAAGGGAGTGCATAATAGAAATATTTATTTTGCTGCAGATATGGCAAGCTCTGTCACCCGTGGACTGCTTGTACTTGGATATTAGACACATTTGTAAAAATAAATAATAAATATTCTGGAAATGTGATGCCAAGAGAGTGTGATCCTGTTACCACCCCTGCTATCCTTCATTTCTTTGTGGCATCATTTTTTTTTGTCTTAAAGAGTAAATGATGTGACTTGGTAACTGTGCAAGAATAAACGGCTAATAACATTTATTTTTATTTACATTTGTGCATTCTTTTGAGGCCATTTTCATAGAGTTTGTTTCATTTAATTCTTGAAGTACCCCTAAAAAATAGCTGAGGAAGCATTTTCATAGAGTCCATTTCATTTGATTCTTGAAGTACCCCTATAAAATAGCTGAGGCAAGCATTCTTAATTCTTATGGATGTTAACACTAGAAGTAGAAGATCCTGATCTCATTCTTAGGCTGGGATTTCTCCTAGGACGTCAGCTTTTAGAAGAGGAAAAATCACGGTTCCCTCCAAATAAAATCTTACTATATAGTTGGTTCTAAAGAACCTTAAATATTCAATTATAAATTCAACCCCAGGTATTTTGAAGTGTTTTGTTTAATTTGAAAATTGTCATCTGGTTTTCAGAGACTACAGCAGTATGTTTTTAATGTGTTGGTTCAGCCATGTGACAAATTAAGCAAGCCCTATGAACATGTGTTATTGAGATTGGTATTGGCAAGGACAATAATAACTAACATTTGTTGAGCACTTATATGATAGAGATACTAAGGGCTTTATGTAGGATCTCTTGTTTGATGTGTCTATTACATTAAATACAATTAGGTAATACTATAATCTCCACTTTATAGGTGAGGAAATTGAGGCTTAGAAAGGTTAAGTAAATTTTCAAGATTATACTAGTAAGTAAATGATCTGAGATTGAAGCACAGAGACCACACTCCTATTTATTACACTATATTAACCAGTTCAAAAGCATTAGTGAGACATGTGATGTGTGACATTGACCTGTCATCCTCTGTGAGAAGTAGCTTCTGGGACTGATGGTCTTAGTTGTTCATCCATGACTAGACTTCTGGATGAAAGAACCCCAACTTTCTAGGAGGGCTTGTTTCATTTCTAGTCCTCAACAGAATGTGTTTGAGAACTTGATTTTTTCATGTAATTCATTCACTTATGGGGGAATTAAGATAAAATATCCTGGTTTTCGAGCTGAAAATGTTACCAAAAACACACTGCAATTACATAGGATGGTTGTTTCTTCTTTTAGGAATAGAGAGGTATCATAGATGGACAATGTTTTTTTTTTTTTTTAAAAAGTTTACTTCTTTGTCAGCTCCGTGAAGGGAGGGATCTTGTCTGTCTTGGTTGTCATTAGCACCCAGCACAATGGCTGGTATAATAAAAAGATGTTCAATAAATATTTAATGTTTTACGTTATGACTGCTTAAGTTAGAACTGGAATGTGGCTCCTCATATCTCTTTTGGTTTATGACTCCTAGGTTTTTTTAAGAGAGTTAGGTAGTAGTAGGCACATTTATTATTATTTTTCATTCAGAGATGGATCTAGATGTTTACTTTTAAAATCTCCTACACTTCTCTCCACTCCCTACTTCCTTTTTCGCTTCCTTCCTGCCCTTTTCCAACATACTGTTAACTCCTCCTCCCCCTCTCCACCAACAGATATTAACGTCCAAGTGTGAACCTAAATGAGCTCTTGAATTCAGTAGAGCAAGGATTGGCAAATTTTTTCTGTAAATGGCTGATAGTAAACACTTTAAGCTTTGCAGGCCAAGAGGCAACATCACGGATATTATGTAGGCACTTGGATAACAAGAGAGAAAACAAATTTTCACAGAATTTTTTAATTGACAAAATTTAAAATCCAATGACAATTATTGAACACAATTTTTGGTAACACAGATCTACTGTTGAGAAGAATGAAATTCTTTTTGTGGGAGAGAATAACATTCCACTTAATAAGTGTTCAAAGTTAATGTTTGCTGTCATTACATTGACTGCAAAAGTTCATCTGTAGAAAACATTCTTAGCTTTCAGGCATTAGGAAAACAGACAGTGGGCCGGATTTGGACCGTGGGCCATCATTTGGTGACCTTTTAACTAGACTGTGGACTGAGAAATCCCTAAGCAGGGTTACTTGCCCTGGATATTCCTTCTTATAAAGGCTCATTGCTCTAAGACTGGAAAGGGAAGATATTCAAATGGGATTTGTAGGGTGGAACCACCTTAGGGAACTAGCGAATATAAAGATACAAGAGTAGTAAGAGAGAAGGGAAGGAGAGAGAGTTTATCTCTGTTCAGGGACCAATGGTGATTAAGGGGCATGTGCCTTGGACGTCATGCTGGGAAGGCCTGAATCAGGTGGTGGGTGGGGAAAGAGGTTTGAAAAAGCTTATTTAGGATACCCATTACTTTTGTGATTTAGCTTCCTGAAATGAAGGGCTCATTATCGTGGCCGTCAGTGACACACGAAGATTAAGGGACATGGCATTTGGGATGAGATCTGGTTTCTCAAAGATCATGAGTCATCTAATAGAAAAATAGGTGACTTGCAGCATGGTGTGGAGTCATTTCTTCACCTAAATTGAAACAAAAGATTCCAGGTTGGTGTAGGGGCAACACTGTGAGGCTGCCAGTGGCTGTTAGGGTAAAATTAAGGGAATTATTAGGAATCTACAGGTTTTAAAAATCCAGCTGCTTTGTTCTTCTGGTAGCTGGAGGGAAAGCAGGGACCCTGGGTCAACTCCACAGGGTGGGCGGGCACTGTCTCCTCGTGGCTTCTCCGCTGGCGTCATTGGACACCAGGCTGCCCAGACCTCCGTACTCTTAGAGCCCCGCTGCTTAGATTAGTCACCCCGCTTTCCAGGTTTGCCAGTGCCTCTCCAGCCACTCTGCTCCTTCTCACTCTTTGTGCCCCATCACTATTGGGGTCTACAGGGTTTCGGCCCTTCTCTTTACATTCTTTGCACTTTCCTGAGCCATCTCAGCCACTCCATTGACTTCATTACTTTATTTCTGCCAGGGGTCACAGAGATGATCTAGAATGATCTAATTCTGTCCATCTGCCTGATAGACGTTGCCCAACAGGCGATCCTCTGCCCATCCTCCCCATCCCAGGCCGTGACACTGTCACCAACTGAAACAGACCCATGGGCACATCTTGAGTTTGTCCTCCTCTGCCACCTTCCCGAGTCTGACCTCTCCTCCCTATCCCCCCACCCCACCACGGGTGCCAGGTCTTCTTGGAGTACTGCAGTGGCTTCTTTTTTTATGTTTTGTGATGGAGTCTGGCTCTGTTGCCCGGGCTGGAGTGCAGTGGTGTGATCTCAGCTCACTGTAACCTCTGCCTCCCGGGTTCAAGTGATTCTCCTGCCTTAGCCTCCCAAGTAGCTGGGATTATAGGCACACACCTACACCCGGCTAATTTATAATGGTTCCTTGTCTTCCTTCCTCCAGTCTTGCCCTGTCTCATCTGTTTTCTCATGGCTTCCAGTGTGCTTTTTACCACATTAACAATCGAATCCTTCCGTGCCCCTACTTTAAAATCCTCAGTGCCCACTTCCAACTTCATAATAACCCCCCAGATTCTTAGCCTGGCCTGGGCTGTTGTGAATTCTCTGATATTCCAGCCTCAGCTCTCCCTGCTCCCCTACCCCCTAAGCTGCCAGTCCCTTCACAGAGTGTACCATCCAGAGCTGCCCGGCTCCACTCCACCTCCCATCCCTTCAGGCTAAGTCCTCCACTTCCTTAACACCCAGCTCAGCACACTCCCTGCCCCACCCCCTTGGTGCTCCCACAATGCCCTGGGCTTAACTGACCATCTTCAGCTCTGACCGCACTTGGCTCTGCGGCCACTGCTCATCTCCCCACCTTTGGCACATTGTGGCACCTGGCAAAAATTTGTTGGATGAAGGAATGACTTCCCCAACAGTGAGGCTGCTTAAATGGCAACCCATCTAAAGGGGAGGGCCTGGGGTTAATACATGATTCCTGTCACACAAACTAGGTCCTTATGCCACCTTGGACTCACTTGTGGATTTCAGGACCTCTGCATAAGGAGTTGAAATAATAGTCTTCAAGCATCTACCCTCTCCTCTCTGCTTTACTTTTACTCTAAAGTGGAATGCCTTAGCATCTTTTCATTAAAAAGTTAGTTTAAGAAATGGTAAAATAGTATATGGTCATGTTAAAATTTAAGCAGCATAGAAGGCTATAAAATGAAAAGTGATTCCTTCTTCCTCTGTATGTTTCTATGTGGATAAAATTTCTGAAAGAACACACAAACTGTTAGAAGAGAGGTTCTCTCTGGAGAGTGATCTGTTGACTTTTATTAATAAAATCTGCTGTGTTCTCAAGGTGGGGAAACCGAATTCTGGACCTGTGAGCATGCAGCTGTTTTTTGTGGAGGCCTCTGTGAGAAGAAACTTTTAAAAGTGGTTTATGGTTTAGAACTCGGTAGGGGGCATGATAGACCTCATTGGGACAGGCTGTGGCCTCTTGTTTTTGCTCCTGACCCTGAGAAGTAACTTATCTCTTAAGACTAAGTTTCTTCAGTTTACACAATCAGATGAGAAAACCCACCCTTGCCTTTCTCTAGAGCTGTAGTAAAAATGAATGTGCCTGGGCACATCTTGAGTTTGTCCTCCTCTGCCACCTTCCCGAGTCTGACCTCTCCTCCCTATCCCGCCACCCCACCACGGGTGCCAGGTCTTCTTGGAGTACTGCAATGGCTTCTTTTTTTATGTTTTGTGATGGAGTCTGGCTTTGTTGCCCGGGCTGGAGTGCAATGGTGTGATCTCAGCTCACTGCAACCTCTGCCTCCCAGGTTCAAGTGATTCTCCTGCCTCAGCCTCCCGAGTAGCTGGGATTATAGGCACACACCTACACCCGGCTAATTTGTAATGGTTTCTTGTCTTCCTTCCTCCAGTCTTGCCCTGTCTCATCTGTTTTCCCATGGCTTCCAGTGTGCTTTTTACCGCATTAACAATCGAATCCTTCTGTGCCCCTACTTTAAAATCCTTGGTGCCCACTTCCAACTTCATAATAACCCCCCAGATTCTTAGCCTGGCATGGGCTGTTGTGAATTCTCTGATATTCCAGCCTCAGCTCTCCCTGCTCCCCCTATTTAAAGAAGACTCTCTTCTTTAAAGAGTCCTTGACAATAGATATGTAGCTAAGTATTACATATGGATGGAAATATCATATACATGCATGTATAGAGATGGTGTATGGGGAAGCTTTGTCTTGTTCTCTCTAACCATTCCATTTCTGTGATAAACTATGGAGAGCTTTACCCAGTTGCTTAACTGTGATTCAGAATGAAATTACATTTTCAAAACTTTGCTTAATTTATTAAAATTGATCAGTGTTTTGGATCAACATTTGGGAGGTATGGAAAGAAGAGGCAGGAGACATACATAAGAAGCTCCTTGGACATATGTTGAATATATGTGACCAATATTCAGATTTTGCAGGGAGGAAAGTGAGTGGTACCAAGATAGTATCCTGTGCAGGGAGTCAAAATTGTCTTCTTCTGTGGCCGACCCATGATGCTTTGGGTGCTTCTGTGGCCTTCCCTTTACATGGATCTCAGCTCACTGCAACCTTTATACACCACATAGCTCCCATACGGTGTGACTCAGGTGCTTCCTTGTCATTTAATTTGTTATGACCAGCATGTTTTGAGTTTGTAATTCAAATGTGTAAAATTTTAGTTGAAAATACTCCTTTTAGGTGGTTGCAAGTGAGATTCCCTAAAAGAAGGTAAGAAAAATGACTGATGTTAAGCTGAGAGAAATTGGAATACGGTGGTTTCCAAAATGGGCTTTTCTTTCCTTTCTCCTTGCCTTCTTAAAATCATGTCTGCATCCAGAAGCGTAAGGATGAGAGACTTCTAAACTTTCCCTGATTTCAACCTAATTTCAAGGAGAAATAAGGGTCACACAAGGACAGTGTATTTATCAATGACCAATATCAACTAAGATACATGCATTATTCATGTGTTTTGAAATTGATTTATTGGCTAATGTAGGCGCTACCATGTTTAGCAACATCCAGAATTTACCATTGAACTTTCTTTTTAAAAACTTTCACTCTTAAGGGATTGGGAACAAGATCTAATTGATAGAAATGGAATTTGCATGGAACTTTTCAGGAATTCAGCTTTGTACAAAGGGCCTTGTGCAAAGGATTAATCCAAGAACACAGGCTTTTTTAGTACCTTTTCGATGGTCTCCTTTCTTTGTGGCTTATTTTTGTGCTTTAAGTGTCTTTGGAAGTGGGATGAGAGGAAATCAGAGAACTCTTATGAACAAGATATGAAAACACTGATCATTTACTGCTACTATTTAAAGCACACACAGCTCTCTGAGCAGTGAAAGATGTCAGCGGCACTTTTGAAACAGATTAAGTATCTGTGGCTCAGCAGTAGGAAGGACAGGTTTTCAAAGAACACAACTGAGGCTAAGTATGTGACAACTGATGTGGTGTAGTAGAAAAGAGTCCCTGTGTCTGCTCCGCCTCCACCAATATCGCTTAGCTATGGAACTCTATACAGTTCAAGGCCTTTGAGGGAGGAATTTTAATTTGGCTTCATAACAAAAGAAATTTAAGACATTGAGTAGAGTAGTTTAATTATATTCCATCTTTACATACTCAGTACCTTCTGTTTTGCTTTGAAAACTGTCATGGCTAGAGAATGAAGTTAAAAATAGTCACTGCTGTTTAAAGCATATTTTACACATGTAGCTGTGTACATTCTCTTGCTTTGTGACCTGCATATAGGGATCCTTCTGGCAGTCAGACACGAACAGTCAGTGACCCCCTTTCCTCTCCACCCCAAAGCAGTGCCATGCAGACCCCAGATTTTTTTTTTTTTTTTTTTTTTTGAGACAGAGTCTCTCTCTGTTGCCCAGGCTGGAGTGCAATGGTGCAGTCTCGGCTCACTGCAATCTCCGCCTCCTGGGTTCAAGCAATTCTCCTGCCTCAGCCTCCCGAATAGCTGGGATTACAGGTGCTGCTACCATGCCCAGCTAATTTTTGTATTTTTAGTAGAGACTGGGTTTTTCCATGTTGGTCAGGCTGGTCTTGAACTCCCGACCTCAGGTGATCCACCCGCCTCGGCCTCCCAAAGCGCTGGGATTACAGGCGTGAGCCACTGCACCGGGCCTCGGATTTTTGGCATTCTGGAATTTTGGCATGGTCGGGGTTCTGGCTGGAGGTGGAAGCATCCGTCTTGGCCCCACTGGCCTTGGGGCCAGAGCCCTGGTCCATCCCCAGGCCAGGTCCTACCAGATCAGCTGCTAAGCCTGAACAGCACTTGAGGGCAGGGTTGGTCTTCATACCTGATAATGAGAAAGTGGAAATGGCAATATAATTCCTAGTCTGTGCATAGTGGTAGTTTTAGAATTGGATGATTTAAAACAACAACAACAATAAAACAAAAGCTGAGCTTTGGTTTCAGTAAGATTTTAAAGTGAGGTATCTGAAGGGATTGTAGTATTTGCTTGCAAGCCTGAGATTCACTATTCTGAACTATGGGTAATAAAGGGTGATTCAGGTATATTGCTTCCAACATACGGAAGAGGGTCAGAAATTACCCATGGAGAAAGGTTTCTTTCCATCTCATCTTCTATTTTACATTTAGAAGGGTTTGCATTTGATGTTAGACCAATGTGGGGTCAAATTCTGGCTCAGCCACCGACCCTGAGTGACCTTTTAAGTTACTTAACTTTTCCCACGTTTCCTTTTCCTCATCTGTAAAATACTTCCCTTAACAATTTTGTAAAGATCAAAAGAGAGAATGCACAGTATAATCCCTCCTACACTATATGTGGTAAGACAGTTATAATCCCTCTATGTTGTATGTGTTAAAAAGTAGCTGCTGATGTTACTATTTTTATGAGAAAGCCCATGGACTTTAAGATCAGAGAGCTTTGGTCTTGAATTTCAGCTCCTTGGATAAAGTTGCCCATCCTCTGAGATCTTCAGTTTCTGCTTCTATAAAACAGGAATGTTGTGAGAATTAAAGGAGATAGAAAAAGTCTGGTACCTTAGACCCTTTGTGAGAATTTGCCCATGTTGTTTTCTCAGCAAGCTGCAAAGCGTAAATTGCTTTGATCATGGTTCTGAAGGGAAGAGTTGTCTCCATCGCATTTACGAAAGGCGGAATTAGAAGTGACCAAAATTCAGTTGTTACAGGTTTGTCCTTTAGGGATGGAAATTAGCCCTGATGATTAGTTTTGCAGAAAAGATCAGTGCCTAATTTAAGGAAATGGTTTTTAAAGCTTCCCCTGCTTTGCTAATGAAGCAGTGATGTCAGGCAGAAAAAGGGTGGTTAAAATGCAAAGTAAGAGACTGCAGCAGTGGTCACCTCTAAAGAGCAGTGATTTCCCCTACGTAGTAGTGGAGTCTCTTTCTAATGCTTTTTAAATGAAGAGGTGACTATGGGCAATCTCATAAAACAGCCCAATACCAGGATATGGAGAAAACGTGAGCATTAAGTAATTGTGCCCCAGCATTCTCATAGACTATAAAAATATTGGCTCTGAGCGAAGTAAAACACCATTCCCCCTCTGGTTGTTGGTGATCCTGGGATTGAGGGGTTAATAGCAGGATCGGTGTGGATATTTTTGGCAACAGACGTGAGAAAGCTATGGCAAGCTTCCCTGTCAGGGTTTAGACCTGATCCCAGGTAAAGGAGGGAATCTCTCTGCCTTCTGGAGGCTTGCTTCTTGGTAGTCCTGGGTTTCACCTTCTCCTTCTACCTGGCAGCAGAGCCACCTGAATGTCTCTTTGTTGGGTCTGGGTGGAGCAGGAGTGCTCGAGGGAGCACTCTCCAGTCCTACCCTGGCCACCTATCCTCACTGGCTGTCGGTTTCCTGGTACTGAAAGCATCACTGACCAACACAGTGAAATGCCCCGGTGATGAAAAGCTGTCCCCACCAACACTCCAACTTTGGATCTTTCCTTGCCCATCAGCACTCAGGAAGCCCTTGAAAGAAGGTGAACAGAGAAAATATTGCCAGGGTTTCCCTGCAGATTGCCCGCCCCCAACCCAGCCCTCTGATTACACACACTAAGTGCCGCTATCTGTGTAAATAACCTTTTCTTCCCTGCCTCCCTTGAGCCTCCCGGCTCCCCCCTCCCATGCTCTTAGGCTCTCTTGCGTGATAAATAGCCAGGCTACTGCTCAGCATGCACCAACACCTGGGAATAATCATGCAAAAATAACAGTGAGAGACTGCCGCGCGTCTGTTCTTGACATTAACTTTCCTCAGTTTGACAGGCTGCCACCACCAGCTGTTAGACTTATGGGTCTTTTTTTTCCAGTGGAGATGGCTGCTTTCCTGCTTTCCTCTTTTTTTGGGCTCTAATAGGTTACATCAGTGTCCTATCAAGATGACAGAAAAGAGCTTTCACAAAGAAACCATTGCTAAAACAGGCCAGTTCTCTATTCTGATATTTTATTCCAGTTATTAGTATTATTAGACTAATAATCCCCCACTGATTTTTAAATGAGGAGCATCTGATTAGAACTGTATTAGTGTTTCTCCCCTCAGAAAGGGATTTGTAGTTGCCTCTTGTGAATTGCCTTTGAATGTAGCAAATACTAGCATTTGGTCCCATAGGGCCAAACCACCTATCGATTTCAGGTCTCAGATATATTTGTAATAATGATACTAATATTGACAATAGCAATAGCCCCTGTTTATTGAATGCTACCTTCTACCAGGCCCTGAGCTAAAGTTATTTGTATGATCTTCTGTAGTAGTCACATGAGCCAGATGTTATTTCCGTTTTACAGATGAAGGCACTGATTCCCCAGAGCGATCAAACTACTTGCTTAAGGTTTTGTAGCTAAGTAGAGCTGGATTCCAACTCCCAGTGAAGACAGATCCCTGCCCCACCCTGTCTTCCATTAATACCCTACTTTTTGCTCTCAGGCCACCATGAAAGGTCCTTTGGTTGTAGTTCTACAATTATCCTTGTAATTTTGCTATATTTGTATGATTATCTGACTAGTGTCACAGTCTTGCCCACTACACAGTCAGTCCACAAGGGCAGGGACCAGGTCTGTTTGGGCCACTGTTGTTCTAGCAGGTTGCACGGTGCCTGGCACACGGCATGTGTGTAGTAATTATTGGGTGGATGTGTGATAAGAGTTGAGGTGAGCTGACTGTTAGGGCAGCAGTGCATGAAAAAAAGCTGCAACTAGAGATTAGGAGGAGGAGATTCTGTAGTAGTACGGGACTCATCAGGGCCTTCACGGTGATCCCATCATTGCCATAAAATTGTAAAATGGAGGTGGGTTAAGCCAGTTGACTGCTGCCAGATGTCAGTGTATGAAAGAAGCAGCATTTCCCCAGGCTGAGCTTCTCAAGGTTAAGCCCCCTTTCTTGTATTTTTAACATACTTTAACCGCACTTAACCATGCATTTGGAGGGGATTATAGATTTATGTTAAATATAGTAGGATATAAAAAGGAGCTTTGGAAGATTGGGTGCAGGGTAGGGAACTGTAATATCAGACCAGGGACTTTTAAGCCAGTGTTTACTGACCTAAGCACTATGCTGAGCATTCACTTTGTACGGATTATCTCATTGAGTCTTCACTGCAACGCTTGTGGGGGTAATTGTTATTATTACTCCCATTTCTTAGAACTAGACACTGAGTCTTAGAGAGGAGAAGCCCGGTAACTTGCTCAGGGTTCCACACAGCAAGTACTGACGGGGTCAGCATTTGAACCCAATTCTGTCAGCTAACAGAACCAGAGGTTCAAGGCCTGGTATGCTGCCTCCTCACTGGAGGGAGTCCTTGTGGAAACTGTTGCCACCCTCTACCTTAACGACCTTCATTGACTGAAGAAATTATGGTTCAGCGTATGGATCAGTGACCTGAGAAACCAGGGTGCAGTGGAGTTGATCTTTTGTATAAGGCAAAAATAACTACTGAAAATGCTTTAAAATCCTGCTTTACATATGATACATGTGACTTCACGTTTGACACTGAGATACACAAGAGAACTGAAACCTTTTGGGGGGAACAGCTCCTGCTGGGTGCATTACCTAGCAGAAAGAATTGGCCACACTCTTTGAATTACTTCCCTTCCACCCTTCTTCTGTTTCCCAGTGTATGTTGAACTCCTGTCAATTTTCTGCTTGTGGGATGCCATCGTTTTATGTGTACCTGGGCTGCCACTAGAGATAGCTTATTACACTTGTACAAATATGGGCCACGGCTTTCTCTCGACTGAGTAGGTTGGGCTAGGCGACATTCTGTGATTGTTTCAGGGAGAGGGTGGAAGCACAAACTCCAGCATTCTCTGGTTGGGCAAGTCACGTGGCAAGGCTGCAGTGAAGCTCAGTCCTGTCAGTTGATGCCATGAGGAATGTGGGCCCAGGAGAGCACATTATCCAATTATTATTTTACAAAATAGGAGAAATCCAATTCTTTCCTAATTTATTAAAGTGTTGCTAAAAAAAAAAACTGGAATGTTTTAAAAAGTAACTTACCTGCCAAATAAAAACACCTCTGGGAGTGGCTGTAATCCCCACCTGCAAATCCTGTTCTTGTTGGCGACCTCTAAGGAAGAGGGGCCTATGGTAGACCACATGGGGCGACTTTGTGCTCCACCTCCTCCCCAATCCCGACATCTCACAGTGAATGGGGAGAAAGTGCGATTCTCCTCTCATTTGGTTCTCCTGTCACTGGTAGTGCTGGTCTGGTACCTATGGGAGTGGCAGTTCTGAGCCACTATGAGAAGCCGATACTACAGTGGAGAAAGAAAGAAATTCACTTGTGCAAGTCAAAGATGTGAACCTCAAAACAATAGTAACTATCAGGTTTAAGCCTTAAAAGCCTTAAATAGTCTTAACGACTATTATCACATCGGGGTGCTATTTATGATTAAGTGTATATTTATAGTCAAACTCTCTGAACCTTAGCTTTCTCATTTTAAAACATGTTGAACTGGGCTCAAAAGTGCTTGCTATAAATATCAATTCAACTTTCATGTTACATTTGAACTGTGTTAATGGTAACAAACACAATTAACTTACAAGTAGGCCCAGAATACTCTGGCTTCTCCCCTCAAGGCATCCAGATTCCATAGAAATTTGAACTTGGAAATTACATAAATATGAGAGAGAGAGAGCGAGAGGGGTGTGTGTGTGTGTGTGTGTGTGTGTGTGTGTGTGTGTGCGTGTTTCTGAATGCAAATATATCTATAGGTGAAGTTATGTTGAAATAAGGATTTAGTCTAGAAGCTGTTGTGATAGGATTTGTCATCAATATTAGGCGGCTGAAGAATGCATTTGTTGTTGTTGTTGTTTTTAAAAGACAGGGGCTTGCTTTGTTGCCCAGGCTGTAGTGCCATGGCATGATCATAGCTCACTGCTGCCTTGAATTCTTGGGCTCAATTGATCCTCCCACCTCAGCCTCTCGAGTATCTGGGACTACTCGCATGCCACCGTGCCTGGCTAATTTTTAAATTCTTTTTTATAGGGATGGGGGTCTTGCTGTGTTGCCCAGGCTGGTCTCCAACTCCCAGCCTCAAGTGATACTCCTTGGAGCTCCCACAATGTTGGGATTACAGGTGTGAGCCACTACACCTGGCCAGGAATGTGTTTTCTAGTTGAGGAAAATGGGCCTCAGAGGGGTTGAATGACTCTCCAGGGTCATAAGCTAGTTAATATCAGAGTTGGCACCAATCCTAGTGTTAGTATGTCTTGCCACCATAACTCTCATTGCCCCATTGTGTTCTCACCTCCAAATCAGAGAATTGATACGCTGTAAGACTCATCTCTAATTTTATTTCATTTTCCTATGCATCCTATTCAAGCTACATTTGTTCTCTTGGTATTAATGTAGGCTGTTGATCAGGTGATGTGAAGAATATTTTCAGAATAATATTCTATTTTTTCTTTTCAATTTATACATGTGACATCGAATTGCAGTCAGTTTACAACTAACTATACAAATTAAGAAGCTGGAAAGCATGCAAAAAAAAAACAGTGGTTTATAATTTTCTTTGGTCTTTACTTTTAATTCTGGAAAGTGATTCTAATCTCAGACAGTCTTTTAGTTGTAATAAAGACTACTAGGTAGCATTGTTTTTTTCCCCTCTTAAATTTCCTCTCTCAGAACTGCTTTGTTCATTTGTCAGCTCAGTTTTAAAATAAGAACTATCAGTGTGAACTTTGATCCACATTAAGCTACATTTACACAAAAGCATAAATCACAGTATCTGGGGTTTGGGGCTGTTAAATGCTTTTCTTTCCTGGGCTCTGTGATCAAGAATGCAGAACAATAAAAAGCATGGAGCAAAAGAAGTTTTATGGCAGCTTTGAGAGCAGGAAATTAAGTTTTTTTTAACATGCAGATGGGTGAAAGGCTGTTCTGTTGCATCTTGGATCACTCAGGCAAGTGAACGTCAGTTTATCATTTTAGTGAAATGCAAACTGTAGAAATAGTTCCTACAGTCATATGAACAAGGAGCCCACACAGATGACTGCTTCAGCTGTTTAACTAGGAGCACACTTCCTCATATGACTCTTGAAATACACTCTTTTTGTTTTGTTTCTTTTCAAAAAAAAAAAAACCAAAACCCAACAAAGACTATATACTATTACGCCTGTAGCCAAGTGGCTACAAAAGATAACTTACAGTGGTTAACTGGGAATCTATGAACAGCAGAATAAGATAACATTTTACCAGAATGATCTTCGACGCGCCCTTTTTACATATAGGATTTGTTAGCCCAACTGATAATACATACAAGGTGTCATCCCTTAAATGTAGGCCGTTTCTATGTGCAACACGAAGACATAGGTAATCTGGAGTCTCGGTACAAATGGGCTTTGTGTGTGGCATTTTCACAACCAATAATCAGGGTCAAAGCTATCTGTAGCAGTCCTAGCAGTTGTTACAATGGGCCAAATGAATGTGCTGTTTAGTACATGCATAGCCTTTGGTTGCATTATGGCCAGACTTTTAAACTTTTTGTGATGAAGAACTCTTTTGCTGCTCTCCTGGGGATAGCAGTGCAAAGGGGATGCCACAAGATCTTGTAGTTGGCTGCGATTTACATTTCCTGTATTTAGAGAGGTGGTGGCTGAGCCTTAATCAAACTCATTAGGGATCTTTACCAGTTTAACCACAGAAGAATTTGTGCATTGGAAAAACTCAAGTTATGTTGACGTTGGGCACGTGCATTTATCTCCCCCCTTATATGAATTCTGCTAAACTTTGCAATAGAACGCTTAATTAGGAGTTGATGCTTAATACATGCTTAACAATATCCAGTTTTTGTGTTTTGGTGTAGATTGTAAAGTTTATATATTTTATATATTCAGCAAAGCTAATATATTTTAGTAGTGATTTAATTCATTATGGTTTATAAAGTTCTTTGAAAACAATTTTATTTCATCTCTTATACTTAAATTTTTAGTGTTTATTGGAGTTTCTCCTTTGGAAAATGTTATAATTTTTAAAGTGAGATTTCATCACATGTGAGAAGTAGCCTTAATTTTGCAAAACATGTTTCATTCACGTCTGCTGAGGCTAACGGTTGTCCAATGATGAATTTAGAAGGAGAAGGACACTGAAGGCCTGCTTATGATTCAGGGAGCTAGCGCTCTCATGTTTAGCTTATTTGGCATGAAAAAACAAAATGCTCATTTCTATTCTACTTTATATTTTGGCACCATTAAAACACTCAAAGCATATTATAATTGCAAATGGAATTTGGAATGGTGATATATTCTAGAAGTGATATAAGCAAATTGCATTAAAAGGAATTCACGGAATGCAGCACTACTGCAGTAAGCCTGTCTGTCTTTCAGGTTGACCCCCTGTTTACAGTGCCAGCGCCACCACCGCCGATTTCCAGCAGTCTCACGCCTCAGATTCTACCCTCCTACTTTTCCCCATCTTCATCCAATATTGCAGCACCGGTTGAACAGCTTTTGGTTCGGACTCGTTCTGTGGGTGTCAATACATGTGAAGTTGGAGTAGTGACAGAGCCAGAGTGTCTTGGGCCCTGTGAACCTGGGACCAGTGTGAATTTGGAAGGGATCGTGTGGCATGAAACAGAAGAAGGTAAATACAATTTATTTTTATATATTTCCCCATGCCCTCTTCCCCATGATGTATTTATGTCCACGTGTGAGGAGAATTTGTTTTGCAGTATTCAGAGAGGAATGGAAAGTGTTTTTTATTTCCGCTCTCTGGATTTGTGTTGGAAGTAAGAACCGTGTTTGTCTTCTTGTGCATGGCTGCTTTTAAATTGTAGATGAGTCAGGTGTTTCTAAAAGTGATTCTCCTCTTTAAGTGCTAACATGGAAGGACTGTGAGAAGCGGGTCAGGGTTTACTCTTCCCCTAAAAGGTATTGTGGAAATTAGGAAGGGAGATAGATCTCAAGTTTATTTAATTCTTAGGGTGCCAACCAATGTGTCTGTCTTGACATGGTTGTTTTTGTGTTGTAGAGGCTTATATTTACTTTCTGAATTGAGCCAAGGTTCTTGCACATAGTGAGGATCATTGTCATGATGTGGCTGTGGCCAGCTGGTGCTCAGAAGTAATGAGGCCAGGGCCAAAGACTTAAGCCCTAGTAGGCCGGTCACTTCTCTTCTATGGCCAGAGATGTAAATCCTTTTCTGTTCCTTAACTCGGCAAGCCATTTGGCAAATGCAATCCATTAGTCACAAGAGAAACAAGGTTCAAAGGAAATGGATCAGGATTAATCTATCATTGCTATTGGAATATAAATCAAAGCATATGCCATGCTGATAGTGGATCCAAATCATGGTTGGCCATGTCTCATAGCACATGACCACCAGGTATGAAGTGTTTCATATGGCCAGTGTCATTAACAAGCCAACCAATAATTGAAAACTAACTACCAAGAAGAGCTGCAGTGCTCCATTGGGGAATGAGTAGAGTAGAAGAGATAAGGAAGAAGCATGCTCCAGGGTGCTTCAGAGTGGACCAGGGAACAAAGAAAAATGAAGGGGTGGGGGAACTTTTTTTTCCCTGTAAGTTAGATCGGTCAAAGATAAGGGAGATGACAGTTGTTGATATCATGGTCATTTGCCAGAGGAGTAAGGGCAAGATGAGGGTAACAAGAAGGGTCTGAGACTCACAATTATTCATCAGATTCCTCTGAATCAAGGGGGAAAAATTGAGGGCCGAAACTCAAAGGGAGAAGGTGAAATGTATTCAAAAGTGGCTGAGTGGATGGGGAATATTGAGGATAATTGCTGGGCAAGAAGTAGTTGAGAAAAAATAGTTAAGGATAGTGACAAACTGGGAAATGAAAGAAGAAGATAAAAATAAATGAAAATCAGATGACAAGTGTTGAGTATAATTCTTAAGAGGTAGAAAACAGCTCAAGCTGTTTCAAGGTAGAAAACAAAGGTTCTTAGAGAACTCTGAATTCTACATATTACTATATTACATAATAATTACTAATAATTACTAATATTACATATTAAATATACTCTTGTAGGATATGTTTCGTAACTAAATAAAAATATTTGTAGATAGCACTGGTAAGTATAAATAAAGACAATATACAAGAAAGAATCAGAGAAAAGGACTGAAAGTAGCTATGGTCAGCTCTTGTTTGCTCAGAGGGAAGTGATTAAAATTTACTTTTTTGGCTTTAGAAATTTTTGAGTTTTGGGTCTCTTCTTTCATTTTGTACTTTTCATTTGGGTTTTTCAGATATTCTGGGAAGCCATTTGAAACAATACTGTGGAACCACACTGGGAGGAACTGATGTAGGAGGAGCCAGAATTTGTCTCATCTTGCTTGTCTGTTCAGTCACCCTCCAGTACAAGGCGTCCCATGTGGGGAGCAAGCTTCTATCATGTTATTCTCTTGGGTTGTGCAGTTTGCCTTCCCTTAGATTTTCTCTAAGGGAAATGGTGGATAAGGCTTTCAGACTGACACTCAGTGTGAAAAGTATAAAAAAGTATTCAAGACCTTAATAAGGTCACAGTGAATTTGTTTAGGTGCACATTTTCAGGAACAGAAAAATATTTGGAAAGTGTAAGGGTAATTTCCCTAAACTTGAACATCAGATTTTTTTGTACTTGGATAATTTACTCATTAGGGTGAAATGCTGTCTTCCCATTTCTTAGCTATGACTTAGCACTCCCATCAGTTTATTGCTTGTCATGATTTTATTTATTCAAGTGTAGAGTAGGACTAAGTCCCTGCAGTGTGACCTCACTGGGTGGTAGATGTTGTAAAATTAGCCACAGACTTTCTGGAACAGCTGTAAAGCTTGGGTTATTTTTCACTTTGCTTAGAAGTCTGCTTAGTTTTGACTTTTAACCTTAGCCTCTTCTCAAAGATAAGATTATTTAGGAAAAAAATCTGGGTTTAAAAACTATAGCAGTACATAAGATGATTTGGAATTCTGGGCATATGCTTAAAGAGCTGTAAGATATTACTACTATTATTATTATTTGATAGTGATATACATAAAGCCTCACCAGTTCCACTCTGTCCTCTGAAAAATTGGTCTCCTGAGTCCAACGTGGCTGCTTTTATACGTGCTCCGATCCATCCGTTTCTGTGAATATCTTTGTACATTCGTATAACAGACTGATAGCTTTAGAAGGTTTTCAGGCTGTTGGCAGCTCCAGCCTTCTCTTTACTGCCTCACATTTTCCAGGATTTGGAATGTGTGGATGTTTACTGTGGTGACAAGAAGGAGCTGGAGCTGTTAATAGAGTTATTCTTGCTGAATAAACTAAACTTCTGACCTCCAAAGAATTTAAGAACTCGTCTTAGTAAAGGCCTGGGTCATAAGATGTATGTTTAATGTGCAACCATTTGCAAGAGCATTCCATTTGCATTTTTCTCACTATAGTGTGTTTAAAGCTCTTGTACCAATTTAAAAATTAAACCCACTTGACCATTAATTTTTTCCTTTTGGGAAAAACAAAGAGAGACACAGAACAAACACATTGGGAGCCAGTTATTTGGCAGAGCTGAAAGAGAGGGATTCCAGGAGAAGGGGAGGGGAGAGTAAGCTGCAATAGTTTTGTAGTATGAGGTTTCACTAACAAAGAGCTTCAAGTTGAGCATTTATAAAACTGTCAGGTGCCTTTGACTAATGTCCTGTAGATGGAGTTGAATAAAACCCCGTCCCTGGTATTTTCACTTGGAGAGTATTGTGTAACTGGTAGTGTTTTCCACAAACCTAATTTGTTACGTGAGTTCATATGTCTGTGAAGGTCATATATGTGCGTGTGTTTTAAGATCCTAGAATTTTAAGAGTTCATGTCTGAACTCTTTGGGGGGGAATATTGAATATTTATTTGGATGGTTGGGAATCGCAAGACTGGGCTAGGAGGATCCCCATTCAATATTTAATTGTTTCTTGTGTTTGGAGTTTCTCGTTAGAGGAGGATTCTTTTCGTCAGTCTTTCCCCTAGTGTTACTGCCAGTACGTGAAGTACTGGTTGTCTAAGAACCAAGCTGTGTTCAGGAATAAAGTGTTACTAGTGAAGTTCCCTCTGGAAAAAATTAATGGATTTCAGATCATGCCTAATAGGAGAGAAAAACTATTACTGCATTTGGATGTTTGGTAATTCTACTCTGATCTTTTTTCTTAAGGTGAATGCATAGGACCAATGATGTGTGGTACAAAATTACTCACAGATGTTGGAAAGAATTTCCTTAGCATTTATTCCTGCCATTTGGGACACACATGCCTCTGTATAGTCATTTGTTTGAAAATTTGCTCTTTTAAAAAAAATAAAAAAAAAAAACAGAAAAAACATGGTGTATATAGCAATATGTGTAAATACATATGTGCTGAACTTGGCTTTTTAGCCTTTATGAATGTGTTTCCTTTTGATTTTTATTGAATCATGTTTCTTATTGGCTTTTTTTTTTTTTTTTGCCTTACCTGAGAACATACTTGGTTTAGCTGCATCTGTCGCCATTATTATGACCGTTATTTACTACTGCTCTGCCACTCTATCATTCACGACCCTTTCACTTTCTTACTGGTTAAGTAAAGCCATGAAGAAAAGAAAGTGAGAGAAAGAAAAGTGGTACTTGCCAAAGGCAGTTCTCGGTGCTGTGCCTTTGAATCACCTTGGGAGCTTTTAAAACCCACTGATGCCCAGGCACCACCCCAGGCGTTTGTTTAGTCTGGGTTGGCATTTTGGTCTGGTTTGGTATTGGTGTTTTGTCAAAGCTCCCTAGGTGATTCTAATGTGCAAACAAGGTTGCGAACCACTGTCTCATGGCAAAGAGTTGATGTCTTAGCCCTTTGCAAGTTCCTTGACCTTTTCCCTGTAAGGAAGACACATGTATTATTGCTTCACTTTCCCAGGTATAAAATGGACATAGGGGCTCCCGTCCTGCTTACCTGCTACTTACAGAGCAGATAATGTTTATCAAGATGCTATGGCAGGTGAGCAGGGTTGTTTAATCACTGTGCTGACGAGGAAGAGGGTCTGGCTTTGCTCCTCAACATGAACTCCACAGAGGATTTAAGAGGCTTAACAAACAACTGGTAGTACCACTCTTCCTAATTTATTGATATGGGAAGAGTGGACCCTACTGTTGATTTCTCAAGTGAGTCAGATGCAATACTTCTATTACTGTGTGGCCTCTGCTGAATTATTTTTGAGATAACTCAGAACCCCATAGTATTAAGGAAAGTTGTTAATGTAGCAAATATAGAATGTGCTCAGAGAATCAGAGTTTTTGGGGGTTTGGGGGGCAATGAAAATACAAAGGGCAACTTATGATAGTGACTATTATTTTAATGAGAAGACTCAGCACCTGGTGTGAGAGGACGAATGCTTGTTTGTATGAGGACCTTCTTCACCTTATGCATTTTTCAAGGAAGGAAACTGATTTTGGGAATCAATGTTTTCAGGGTAGTTAACTGGAGAAAGAAATGATTCTCTCTCTCTCTTTTTTTTCTTTTTTTTTTTTTCTTGAGACGGAGTTTCGCTCTTGTTGCCCAGGCTGGAGTGCAGTGGCACGATCTTTGCCCACTGCAACCTCCACCTCCTGGGTTCAAGCAATTCTCCTGCCTCAGCCTCCTGAGTAGCTGAGATTACAGGCATGCGCCACCATGCCTCGATAATTTTTGTATTTTTAGTAGAGTCGGGGTTTCTCCATGTTGGTCAGGCTGGTCTCGAACTCCTGACCTCAGGTGATCCACCCACCTTGGCCTCCCAAAGTGCTGGGATTACAGGCGTGAGCCACCCCGCCTGGCCGAAATGATTTTCTTTTAAATCACCAGAGATGTTCTAAAATTCTTCTGCTTCTCCTGTATCTCCAAAGTCATAAAGATGATAGTGTTTAAATGTGCAATGTAGGAGGAGGTTCAAGCTAATTCTTTTTTTTTTGAGACAGGGTCTCAGTTCATCGCTCAGGCTGGAGTGCAGTTGTTGTGATCATGGCTCACCGTAGCCTCGATCTCCTGGGCTCAGGTGGTCCTCCCACCTAAGCCTCCCGAATAGCTGGGACCACAGGTTGCATACCACCACACCCAGCTTATTTTTTTTTGTATTTTTTGTAGACATGAGGT
Source organism: Pongo pygmaeus (assembly GCF_028885625.2). NCBI lineage: Eukaryota > Metazoa > Chordata > Mammalia > Primates > Hominidae > Pongo > Pongo pygmaeus. Next base: position 129,123,203 of record NC_072377.2, on the reverse strand, counting down.
TTTGCCATGTTGCCCATGCTAGTCTTGAACCCCTGGGCTCAAGCGATCCACCCGCCTTGGCCTCCCAAATTGCTGGGATTATAGTGAGGTATCTCACTCAGCCTCAAGCTAATTAATTAAAAGGCAAATGATCCTATGTAATGGAAAATGAATCTGTGGTATTGTTATTCTCATTCTGCAGTATTTACTTGTCAATCTTACTACTGAAAATAGAACTTTTCTTTTGAAATTCTGATTAATTTGAGGCGAGATTAAACATTAATCCAGGCTTACTTTGTATTTTCAGTAACAGCATGGAGTTGGTACAGTACTTTACAGAGTGAAATATTATTTATTGAGGTATATCATAGTGACTTTATCAATTCAACTTTGACTCTCAAGAGGAATAAGATGTCTGTATTTCGTTACCCCTATCCAAATCAGTGGCGATTATAACAGTGTGGTAATGGGGAACTTCAGATGTCTACTGGGCATGCTTCTTATGACTCCTGTGCTAAATGGAGATAAATCAGCCCCCAATATGTGAGTTGGGCAGGTGAGCATGGTTGTTTAATTCCCATGCTAATGAGAAAAAGGGCCAAGTGGTGAGCCTCAATGTGAACTCTACAGAAGTTCTGAGGGGCTGGAAGAACTGCTAGTTAGTGCCACTCTGTACTGGCTGTGAACTTTCCCCTCGGCTTCCTGGGCCATCTTGCCATGGAAGTTGTCAGTGAAAGTGTGGATGGTTCCCATCATTCTGAGCAAACTATCGCAAGGACAGAAAACCAAACACCGCATGTTCTCACTCATAGGTGGGAATTGAACAATGAGAACACTTGGACACAGGATGGGGAACATCACACACCCGGGCCTGTCATGGGGTAGGGGAAGGTGGGAGGGATAGCATTAGGAGATATACCTAATGTAAATGAGGAGTTAATGGGTGCAGCACACCAACATGGCACATGTATACATATGTAACAAACTGGCAGGTTGTGCACATGTACCCTAGAACTTAAAGTATAATAATAAAAAAAGAAAGTGTGGATAGTTCCTTGAGGTTCGTCACCATTGTCAACAGAGCAGCACAGGGTAGCAGTGCACTTCTGAAGTACACAAGTGCTACCCACTTTCACATGGAAAAGGCAACCCCAATAGTGAATCAAATCTGTATATTTACTGGACCATATACCATCTTAGTTACCTCTATTCTGAGTATACTGATGAAAATAATTTTTTTAGTAAAAATAAAATTGAATTAAGGATACATAATAAACAACAAAACTCATCAGGGTATTTTCATTTTAAGATTAATGAGGGCCGGGCGTAGTGGCTCAAGCCTGTAATACCAGCACTTTGGGAGGCCGAGGCGGGCGGATCAGGAGGTCAGGAGATTGAGACCATCCTGGCTAACACGGTGAAACCACGTTTCTACTAAAAATACAAAAAAAAAATTAGCTGGGCGTGGTGGCGGGTGCCTGTAGTCCCAGCTACTCGGGAGGCTGAGGCAGGAGAACGGCGTGAACCCAGGAGGTGGAGCTTGCAGTGAGCCGAGATTGCGCTACTGCACTCCAGCCTGGGCAACAGACCGAGACTCTGTCTCAAAAAAAAAAAAAAAGATTAATGAAGTGTTACCAGCTTCACAGAAAAATACAGAAGGTAAAAAAAATGGAAGACAGGTCTTCACATAGGCGTACAATAGACAGTCAACAAAGGTGTACTGAATAGAGAGAAAGGAAGGAATTGTCCAGGGTTTTGTGCCATTTTCCTGGATTTGCTTTACTCTTGGACCTACTTGTTTTATGCTTTCCTGATGACGGAATGCAACCAAATTTGGATACGATGAGTGATTGTGTATTTTGTTGGAAAGCAACAACATAGAGCGTCACTTTAACTCTTGTCAATGTGAAAAATAAGCTGCTGTTGAGTAGGATTCAGTTTAATGTTTTTAGGTCAAATATTTGTTTTTTGGTGTCATTTGTGTATATATTTTCGTGGTGACATTAGGTGCTAAGTAATGAACCAATAGGTTTAAAACTCACTGTGTAAAGACATTGTTACCTCTTTTTTTGTGTTGGTTGATATTGTAGCCAGGTTTGTTCTTATATGTGAATATATAATGGAAAACTTTAAAACTATTTTCTTCTTAGGACTTAGTTATAGTAAAAGATGTAAGCACTATCTTGTAACATTTGTGGGTATATGTGGTATTGTTCTGCTTTTTAATCTTCCTGTAACGAAGGAATTAGTAAGAAAATCTTGAGTGTCTTAATATTATAGTGACTTTGAGCTGAAGATGTATTTTCTAATTACAAAATGGAGATGGTCTCATTGGTTGCAAAGAATAGCTTATTATCCTAGGTAGGCATTTGGTTAAAGTATTCCACTGACATTTTAAAAATAAGTTCTCACAACAAACAGCTTTATTGAGATATAATTCACATAACTTATAATCTACGCACTTAAGGAGTATAATTCAGTGTTTTTTTCTGTGTGTATTCAGAGGTGTGCCACCATCACCACAATTCCTTTCAGAACATTTTTTATCACCCTAAAGGAAACCCTGTATCCATCAACAGTCATTACCACTTACTCCAGTCCCCCCATTTTGTTGACTTTTACATCATTGTCCTTGATTCTTTGTTGTTTTTATGTGTAAACATGTATGTTTTGTAGATAACAGAAGGGACTAGCTTGTTGAGTACTTACTTTGTGCCAGGCATTGTGCTAGGCATGCTTGTCAGGTCATGATTTTCTTTAATCCTCAGAACAAAAGCCAAAATAAGCCCACTGTCATTATCTATATTTTAATAAAGGAGACTTAGAAAGGGATTCATCTGTGCCAGGCAGCACACCTGGCAAGTGGGGGGGAGTCTGAATTTGAACATACTGTGGTTGGACTTTCAGAGCCCTTGCTCTTCATACAATTCCTGGGTGTTCTGGATTTCTGTCTACCCCTTCACAAAAGTTCCTGTCTATTTTACAAAGTGCTCTTTGGAAAGGGAGTCAAGTGTGATGTAATAACTGGAGTTTATTTTTAAACATGGAATGATAGGAATTTCTTTATAATTCTAGCATCTGATTTTGGCAGTAGTATTTGAATCAGCTTCAGCTGGGTTGATGTATACAAACCATCATTTTCAGCCCCACTATGCTGCAAGCTTCCTAAGTGCACAAATTCCATCTGTTTTGTTCACTGTTGGATCCCCAGCGCCTGGCACAGAGTAAGTGCGCCATACATATTTGTTGAATGTTGAGTAAATTCGTGGAATAAAGTGATATGGTCTTGATACCTGTTTAAGTAGTATAGCTTTCTAGTCAGGAATATGTTACTTTTAAATTAAGTTTGGTCTAGACAATTGAAAATAGAGAAATCTGCTTTGTCACTGATTTTTAAAAATCCATTATAAAATCTCATTACGTTTTATTATATTTCAGCTTCCAACCTTGTTATTGTAAGATTAATCTGCACAAGAAAGGAGGAACAAAATATTTGACATGCTTTTTCCCTCAAATCATTCATATCCTCAATACGGTTTTTATTTTTCAATTATAAAAGGAATACATGCCATTTTAGGAGATTTGGGAAAAAAAGTAAAAATGTAGATGGGAAAAAACTCTATAATCTCACAATTTAGGTAACCACTTAATATGTTAGTTCATTTTCTTGATTTTTTTTTTTTATTCTTAACCATAGGTACCGTGTTGTACTGCAGATCTCTAGAACTTAGTTATCTTGAGCAACTAAAACTTTATACCTATTGAGCAACAATTTCCCCTTTTTCCCACCGACAGTTGCTGGTAACCACCATTCCACTCTGCTTCTGCCTTGGCCAACTACTTTAGATACATCATATATGTGTAATAATTATGTGACTGGCTTATTTCACTTGACGTAATATCCTTAAGGCTCATGCATGGTGTCACATATGACAGGATGTCCTTTTGACATGCTGAATAATATTCCAGTGTGTGTATATTCCGCATTTTCTTTATTCACCCATTGATGGACACTTAGGTTGCTTTCATATGTTGGCTATTGTGAATAATGCTGTGATGAACATGGGAATACGGACATCTCTTCAAGATCCTGATTTCAGTTTGGATAAATAACCCAGAAGTGGAATTGTTATCTTTTGATTTTTTAAATAATGGCTTTCCTAACAGGTATGAGATGGTGTCTCATGGTTTTGATTGCATTTCCTTTGTGGGTAGTGATGCTGAGCACTGAGCATCTTCACACATACTTGTTGGCAATTTGTGTGTCTCTTCTGGAGAAAAGTCTATTCAAGGGTTCCCCCAGCCCTCACCATTTTTTTTTGTTTTGTTTTTGTTTTTTAAATAAAAGAGACAGGGTCTTGCTGTGTCACCCAGCCTGGAGTGCAGCCTCAAACTCCTGGGCTCAAGTGATCCTTCTGCCTCAGTCTCCCAAGTAGCTGGGATGGGCCTACAGATGTGTGCCACCATACCTGGCTGAGACGGTGGTCTCACTATGTTGTGCGGGTTGGTGTTGAACTCCTGGCCTTGAGTGATCCTACCATCTTGGCCTCTTGAGTTCCTGGGATTATAGCAAATAACAACCCAATGAACAATTGTGTAAAAAAAATTGTGTAAAAAAATTTTGCATACTTTTTCATTGTGTGTGTGTGTGTGTGTTTCTGTTGCTTTGAAGGAATCCCTGTTTTGGATATTAACCTTTTGTCAGAAACAGTTTATAAATATTTTTCCATTCTTTTTCCTTTTTACTCTGTTAATTGTTTCCTTTACTCTGTGGAATCTTTTTGGTTACATGTTACTTGTTAGTTACTTGGCTATTTTTGCTTTTGTTGCCTTTGTCTTAGTGTCTTTAGTTGAGATCATTCAGCGGATAAGGTTTTTTTTGTTTGTGTTTTTGTAGAGATGGTGTCTCACCATGTTGCCCAGGCTGGTCTTCAACTCCTGGGTTCAAGCGATCTTCCTGCCTTGGCCCCCCAAAGTGCTGGAATTACAGGCATGAACCACTGTGTCCGACCTGGATACACTTTTTTAAAAGGCTGTTTTGTAAGAGCAGTTTTAGGTTCACAGAAAAATCGAGAAGAAGGTACAAAAATTTCCCATATATCCCTTGCCCCTACACATGCATAGCCTCTCCATTATCAACATTCCCCACCAGAGTGGTACATGTGTTACCATTGATGAATCTAATTGACACACCATCACCCAAAGCTCCTAGTTTATATTACGGTTTGCCCATGGTGTGATACAATCAGTGAGTTTAGATAAATGTATAATAAGCTGTATTCACTACGTAGTTTCATACAGAGTATTTGCACTGCCCTAAAAATCTTCTGTGCTCCACTTACTCATCTCTCCTTCCCCCATCCCTAGCAACTACTGATCTTTTTATTGTTTCCATTGTTTTGTTCTTTCTAAAGATGACATATTGTTGGAATCATACTGTCTGTAGCCTTTTTCAGATTGGCTTCTTTTACTTAGCAATATGCATTTAAGTTTCTTCCATGTCTTTTCGTGGCTCAATAACTCAATGCTTGTGAGTACTGAATATTATTTCATTGAGTCTGGATGTATCATGGTTTATTTGTCCATTCACTCCTGAAGGACATCTTGGTAACTTCCAAGGTTGGCAATTATTAATAAAGCTGCTGTGAACATCCATTTGTAGGTTTTTGTGTGGACATAAAGTTTTTAACTGCTTTGGGTAAATACCAGGGAGTGCAATTGCAGGATCATCTGGTAAGAGTATGTTTAGCTTTGTAAGAACCTGCCAGACTGTTTTTTGGAAAAGTGGCAATACTGTTTGGCATTCCCACTAGAAATGAATGAGAGTTCATTTGGTGTTGTCAGTGTTGTGGATTTTGACCATTCTAATAGGTGTGTAGTGGTATCTCATTGTTTTAATGTGAACTTTCTTGACAATTTATGATATGGAGCCTCTTTGCTGGTACTTACCAGCCATCTGTATATCTTTTCTGATGAGCTGACTGTTAAGGTTTTTGGCCCATTTTTCTTACAGAGTTGTTTTCTTATTATTGAATTTGAAAAGGTCTTTGAATATTTTGGAAACTAGCTCTTCAGTTCTTTCTCTCTCTCTCTTTTTTTTTGAGGGACAGGGTCTTACTCTGGTCTTAAACTCTGTCACCTACGCTGGATTGCAGTGGTGTGATCATAGCACATTGCAGCCTTGAACTTTTTGACTGAAGCCATACTCCCTTCTCAGCCTCCTGAGTAGCTGGGACTATACAGGTGTGCACCACCACACCTGGCTAATTAAAAAAAAAAATTTATTTTAGAGACAGGGTCTTGCTCAGTTGCCCAAACTGGAGTGCAGTAGTACAATCATATCAAGCACATCACAAGCATATCACTGCAACCTTGAACTCTTGGGCTCAAGTGATCCTCCCATCTTGGACTCTCAAAGCACTGGATTATGGGCATGACCCAGTATGCCTGGTCTTTAGCTTTTCTCATATAGATCTTATACATATTTCTTTTACATTTATACTACCTAAGTATTTCACCTTTTTCATTGCTAATGTAAATATTATTGTGTTTTTAATTTCAAATTCTACTTATTATTGGTGTATAGGAAATTGATTGACTTTTGTATATTAACCTTATATCCTGCAACCTTGCTATAACTTCTTAGTAGTTCTAGGTAGATACACTTTTAAATGTTGCCTTCTTTTAATCTTAACATTAAAACACAAGCATTTCTGATGTTATGAAAACACTTTCTAGGAAGCATTTTTTAAAATATCAAATATTCCATGGAATGGACACACCAAAGATTAATTTAATTTAAATTCTATTAACAATGGATATTTACATTGCTTTCAACTTCTTAGATAAATATAAATAGCATTACATAGTATATCTTTGTGTATGAAGTTTTTTTGTTTTGTTTTATGAATTTGGAATTTTTATGCTGGGATCAATTTTCAGGAAACTGAATTGCTGAGTTGAAGTATACAAAGATTTCTAATGTAGTGGAAACACATATTGCCTAACTGCTTCCCTTAAGAGTTGTACCAGTTTATATTTCCTGGATGAGAGTGCCCATCTCAGTTATCCTTTCCAACTTTGGACTTGCTGACATTTTGATGACAAAGGGATGAAGTTGTAAGTCAAATGTATATAGCTCTCAATGTTCATATCCAGGGTCCTACCCTAGGTAGAAAGGGAATGAGACTTTCTCCTTATAGTAAAAATCAAAATTGTTCAGCAAGAGGAAGCAAGAGTGCAAGTGATGCTCCCAACAGACCACACGGCTGGGCTCTGCCTCAACGGAGGGCTTTGCTCTGGATGACAGAAAGGTTGGGATTTAACTTCTGCTTGTGTCTAGAATGACTCTTACAGCTCTTTCTCTCCCAAGTGAAGGAAGTTAAAAGATACTTTTAAATATGAAGAATTCAAACACTCAAGGGAGAAAATTAGTCTGTCAAACATCCATTCTGAACTGGAAGGAATCTGATTTACTTTTGTTGCTGTCTCCAAAAACATTTTTCTTTTGGATTCTGCTTTTTCAGAATAAAGAAGGATGAAGGACAGGATTTTCTAGAAAACCTTTTGCGTCTCATGATTTGTTTATAATATATAATTTGTCACTTGATGCATGCAGTGTGCAGTTTTCCCTGGCATGCCCAAGTGCTGTCCTGCCGCCTGCTACTTTTATTTTTTATTTCCTCTTGTAGTCTCTTTTCCCTTGTCTTCTTCTATATATAACTACAGCAGGAGGAAGAACCATCAAGGTAGTTTTTAAAAGTAGTATCTACGAAAGCATTCCTATATGCCCTTCTGGGGCCTTTCTGATCTCAAATAAGTTTGGCTGGTATTTTCCTGGCAAAAGAAAAATGAGCTATAATATGACAGAAGTCATATCACGGATTTTCAAAAGCTGTCCTCAACAAAGAAAGTTAGAGGAATTCGGCTCGTGGGCACAATTGCAGGGTTTCTAGCGAAGTATGACATAACCCAGTCAGGAGACCTAAGAAGGTTAAAAAAGTGCTGTAAGGCAGGCAAGGTGCTTACTGCTCATTTGATAATTTCTTGGAATTGAATAGTAAATTGAGCATTTATTATATACATATACATTTTACCCATAGATATTCATTTCATAATTAAGTCTTCAGACTCAATATATATATTTGAGATTCTTTCACAGTATTTGAATCCTTGGATGTCAGAAATGTGGCTGTTTCCTTTATGTGACAGAAGACACATTTGGTGTGTCTGAACAATTAAACACTTTTGCCTGGAGAACCTTCTGTTGCTCTGTCAACACCATCTAGTTAGCATTTTCTCATTTACGGAGATGAGTCCCATAATTAGGTCCATTATTCTTATGAAAAAACTGAGATACAGACCATCCAAAGAAAATGACTGTGGGAAGTATGTTCTTTCCGGATTTCTAGTTTTATCTAATATTATTAGTCTTTCCTAGTTTTGAGTCTGTTTATGTGTGTGTGAATATAACTAGCTATTTAAAAAATATGCTATGAGGGAAATAAATAAACATTTGCTTGTCCGTTTGAGGTTTTGACTGAAATATGGAAATTTAATTCGGCTTATTGAGTGAAATGTTTTTAAAATTTGATATTCACCAAATATTTTTACAAAAACACCCCAAGTGTGGTTTCCAACTATATATTTCATAACAAGGAAAAAAAAATGGCCCACCACTTCCTGTGCCTCAGAGAGTCAATGCCTTGTATTCTCCCGGCCCAGCGGGCAGTTTTGATCCTGCCAGCTCTTCGAAGACTTACTTGTACATTTGCACAGTTTGTATATTGTCTTGTAGATGTCTTCCTCATATCCACGTTGTCAGACAACTTTTGAAGTAACTCAAGTTGACAGAGCTGACCGAGAACATTTAACATGTCTTATTTCACTTGAGCAGCAGCAGAGGCCAACTTGTTTAAAGAGAACCCGCAAAAGCTGCTTTCCACTGTTTTCCTCAGTTTCATGAGAAGACCTAGTCACTTTTCAGAATACAAAAAGCCAGACAGTTCCAGACAGTGCACATATAAAATTATTTATTGTCCAGACAAACGTGTGGGTGGGTACCAGAAGCACAGAAGAACCACAACTGGGACTGGGGCATTGGCTTGGCTCCCTCTTGAAGCTGGCTGCAGTAAGCACGTGTGTGAGAGTCACTTTCAGTTCAAAAAGTCTTTGAATACTCAAGGGTAGACACATTAGGAGGCCATAGACCAGGAACCGGGACAATCTTCATTGCAAAGCAGTAACGCCATGTTGAACTCGTCTCTTCATAGACTCCTGCCTGATAGGGTAACTGAAGGGCATTATCACATTCACAGGGACAGAGAATCTAATGGGATTAAGGAAATGTAGGGTCAGCTTTCAAAGAAGCAGAATAGAGTGAGCTACTTAAATATATAGGTTGCACATTAATCTTCAGTGATTCAGAAGGAAAGCATTACCTTAAATTTCCCAGTTACTAGAGAATCCCTAAAGTATACACCCTCTAGGAAATCTCCCTTTATATTTGGCATTTGAATTAAAAGTCTTCTTAAAATAAATATCATCAGCCATACCAGTCCTCCTTAGCTTGCAGTTTCTTGCAAGTAGCACATTTCCAAGTATGGAATTTCAACAAAGCACATCATATGTTGAGTGTGACTGTTAAGTATTTGAGGCTGTGATTTAGCATCACCATCTTTATTTTCTCACAGTGAGGAAAATGAAGTATGGGGGAATCTATGACTTGCATAGAAATCAAGGCAGAGTCCGAAGGAGAATTAACAGCACAGAGTTCTGTGGCTCTAGTGATGGCTTGGGAGGGATCTAGTTGTTCTAACCACATATACCCACCTCAAGGTTTCAGGATCAGGTGGGCTGGCCGTGTACTGAGTTCCTCCCCTGGAGAATCAGGCTGGCAGCTAAGTCAGATCCCCTGGGGTCTGTTGATAAGTTGCTGTTGTTTTTTTTTTTCCTCTAGATTTCACTCTACCCTGACTACGCCTGATCAGGAGAGTCAGGCGTTACACTACAATTTCCCCAAGGGAGATGCAGATACTCTACCAGCGGGTATGCAACTGCAACTTCATGCATTCCTTGGGGTAAATTGTTTGTGTATTTTGGAAAGTAAAAAGAATAGTCTGGTGTTTACAGAGGAATATTAGGGGATTGTCAGGGAGCCTAATTTTGTGTTGTTCTTTCGCTCTGTGAATTCTGGCACTGCAACTTGCTATGGTTCAGTGTTTTATGTCATTTCCCCGTTTATTTCATTCTGATCATTAATGAAAAGCGACAAAAGTGTAGCAAGAGTGCCAGGCCAGTTGGTAGGCATAATAAGATTGATTAGAGCCCAAAATGAAAACATTAAACTCACTTGAAGGCAGCCAAAGCCTTACTTCTATTACATATGAACTTCTCTTTTGAATACATGAATAGTGAAAAGTATTTGGAGTTGATAGTACGTGACTACAAAAGCATGTGAGAAGCTATTTGCCTTTATAATACCTCATGACAACTAAGCAAAAAGTGCATTTATATTTCATACAAAATATTGTGTTTATTAAGACCCTCTGAAAGGGCATGATTGTATAAATCAAGAAGCATCTGTAATATTTTGCTTAAAATTTCATTATTCTTTGACTGCAATAGTCTAGCATCTATCCACTTAGCAGATTTAAAAAAATGTATTGTTGCAGAATCCTCAAGAGTTCTTGGTATTTCAGTTATGACTACTATTGGACAAACTGTTTTTGAGAAAAGACCTGTAGCTAAACCATGAGAAAAACCAAATTAAAACAAAATGGTGTGATTGCTGTAACTTTGAGGTTACTATAGTTTACTGGTTTTAAAAGAAGGGAAAAGGGAGACCAGTTAAAAGGAAAAGGAAAACTAAGTGGTGAGCTTCTGTTGGGAACTCTCACTTCCCACTACACCCATTTGTTATAAAAATATATGTATATATGATGACCTAACAAAGTTCTTTCAGAGTATTCCTGTTGCGTCCTCTCCTTTTGGTGACATTATCCCCCATTCACTGTGAAAACTAATGCATTTTATATAACCTAAATATGATGTAGTTCAGAAATGCCTTAGGACTTATGGGTAAGATTGATAAGGTACAAGGGAAAAGAAGAACCCAGGAAAAAAGCACTGGATCAGGTGTCAAGAGAACAGGTCTGTAACCTCCCTTTTCGCACCCTCTGCCTGTGTTTTCTTGGCCCTGGCCTCACTTTCCTCACGTGTACAGTGAAGGGGGGGTGGAGGTTGGAGTACATAATCTCTTGAAGTTACCTGAAATTCAGGTAGCAAAGGAGTGTTAAGATATTAGAGTGTTCTTCATGGCAGAATCAGGTAGCAAAGGAGTGGTAAAGATCTTAAGGTGTTGTTCATGCCAGCATCATTTCAGACTTAAAGAATTCTAAACAAAATTATTAGCAAATAGTCAGCCCTGATGGCATTACCCATAGTGCGAAGTCCTGTTGAATGAGTAGCCATGACTTGAGTCTCCAAAAATAGATCTGTTTCTAGGACTCTATTTACTCACATCATTTATTAAACTAGTAGCACTTCTGCAGGTAAAGCGGGGTCTGCTTTGAGTAGACTGACACTTATTTTATGCTCTGATACACTCCAAAGAAGAATGAACCCATTAAAGACATTATCTGATAAAATTCCTAAGAGGTAGAGTCTTACCAGTTTCATTAGCAGGTTTTGGAACCCCTGGTCTAACGTGCCTGTACCAGATCCAATGACTTCTAGTGCGACTTATATATGCCTTGTATTAAGATTCCTTAGAATGCTCACAAGACCACTGTGAAATACAGAATTTATTGGATGCACAAGAGTTAACACAAAAATTTAGTTGAATTTTCTTTTTAACTTTTATTCAGGTTATATGTTTATATAGTTTAAAGAGCCACATAGCTCTACAAGGCCCATAACAAAGAACAGTAGTTTCATATTTCACCTTTCCCTTCACGCAATTTCTACTTTCCAGAGGCAACTCACTCTTTGAACTGGCATTTCCTCTATATTGAACTGGCATTTTCCTCTATATTTTGAAAACACATGTTTATGTGGATATTTCTTGATTTATTTTTCAGTTTTAGGTATTTTATAGTAACTTTTTATTATGGAAGGTAATGATTTAGCTCCCTTACTCACCTTTCCCCCAACACAAATATATTTTACCACCACCCATACTTCCAATATAATTATGAGTTATGAGCTCTTCATTGCTATGTAACACATTATTCTAGATGGTAGTACCTTAAAACAACAAACATATCCCACAGTTTCCATGGGTCAGGAATCTGGGAGCAACTTAGCTGGTGCCTCTGGCTCAGGTTGTCTCAGAAGGTTTCAATCAAGCTGTAGGCAGGTGCTACTGTCAGCTGAAGACCCCATCCAGTGGAGATGAAGGAGCCACTTCTAAGCTTCCTTACATGGTTTTTGGCAGGCTTTAATTCCTCACGGGGCAATTCGACTTGCTATGCCACGTGGGCCTCTCCATAGGACTGCTCACAACATGGCAGCTTGCTTCCCAGCAAGATCAGAGAGAGGGGGAGAGAGAGAGAGAGACAGAGCACCCAAAATGGAATTCATAGTCTTTGAATAACTTAATGTTAGAAATGATAGCTCATTACTTCTGTTCGTTGTAAGTGAGTTCAGCCCACACTCAGGGGAGGGCATCACACAAGAGTGTGAATGCCAAGAGGCAGTGGTCATTAGGGGCCATCACAAGTAATTATGAGGCTGCCCACCACAAGTAATTATGGTTAGGTCAATATTCAGTATTTACATTATGACTACAGCACAGCCATGTTCTATGATTACCTTTTCTAATCCAACTCTTTTCCACAAGTTAATAACTTATTTTTTTGTTTGCTTAGTGTTCTGTGCATCCACACTGATTCACCATCAACTGTCATGCCAGAATTGTAAATTGCTTCTCAGTATATTGAAATACACCAAGTATAAGTTCTATATGTTTTATCTTTTGGGATAGTTTCTCCCAGAGTTTTCTGACCTTCTCCAATCTGGACTGATTGCTTAGGCATTATTCATAGCTATAAAAATCTGAAATATCTCTTGTATACCATTCTGAAGATGCCATTGCCTCTTATGTTGGATACACTATTTCCTGACTCATCTCTCTTGGTCCATCCCTTCATTTTCGTGGTGCACATTTTCCAATAGCTTCCTAAAAAAGGATTCATGGTAGGCCGGGCACAGTGGCTCACGCCTGTAATCCCAGCACTTTGGGAGGCCAAGGCGGGAGGATCACCTGAGGTCAGGAGTTTGAGACCAGGCTGGCCAACATGGCGAAACTCTGTCTCTACTAAAAGTATAAAAATTAGCCAGGCGTGGTGGCAGGCGCTTGTAAGCCCAGCTACTGGGGAGGCTGAGGTAGGAGAATCGCTTGAACCTGGGAGGCGGAGGTTGCAGTGAGCAGAGATCGTGCCATTGCACTCTAGCCTGGGAAACAAGAGTGAAACTCCATCTCAAAAAAGAAAAGAAAAGAAAAGGATTCATGGGAAGTAAACATTTTGAAAGCTCAGATGCTTAAAAAATGTAACGCGTAAAAATGTCTTCTGTCTACCCTCATGCTTGATTGATAATGGGGTTACATGAAGAATTGGTTGAAAATTGTTTTTCTTCAGACTTCTGAAGATTATGCTCTTTTGCTTTGAGCTCCCCAGTGTTGTCTCTGAGGAGTCCAATGTCCTTCCTGATTTCAGATCTTGTATTTGATACCTATTGCTCCACCCCAGAAACTTTCATCTTTTCTTTGTTTCCAGTATTCTGACATATGTCAATGCCATCCTTTAGCATGAGTCTTTTTTTAGAGTCAGGGACTTGTTCTTTCACCTAGGCTAGAGTGAGTAGCATGGTCCCTAGTACACTATAGCCACAAATTCCGGGGCTCAAGGGATTGTCCTGCCTCAGGCTTTCAAATAGGTGGGACTTACAGTCATGTGCCAACATGCTAGGCCAATTTTTTTTTTTTTTTCTATTTTTTTGTAGAGATGGGATCTTCCTAGGAGTTTAAAGGTAGTCTTGAACTCCTGGCCTCAGCTGATGCTCCCAGCTCAGCCTCCAGAGTTGCTAGTATTCTTTTTTCTTTTTCTTTTCTTTTTTTTTTTTGAGATGGAGTCTCGCTGTGTCACCCAGGCTGGAGTGCAGTGGCACAGTCTTGGCTCACTGAAACCTTCGCCTCCTTAATTCAAGTGATTCTCCTGCCTCAGCCTCTTGAGTAGCCGGGATTACAGGCTCCCGCCATCATGCCCGGCTAACTTTTTTTTCTATTTTTAGTAGAGATGGGGTTTCACCATGTTGACCAGGCTGGTCTCAAACTCCTGACCTCAAGTGATGTGCCCGCCTTGGCCTCCCAAAGGGTTGGGATTACAGGCGTGAGCCACCACACCTGGCCTGGGATTGTTTTTTTAATCTGTTGTTCTGAGCTTGGTCCTCTTGTTGAAAACTCAAGTCCTGTAGTTTTGGAAATTTTATAGATGTATTTCTTTAGAAATGATTAATTTCCATTTCCATGCTCTCTCTTTCTGGAACTCATTTTATGTAGAAGTTGAACCTCCTCTACCAATCTTCTTTTCTCATCTTTCTCCTTCTTTTTCAAAACTCTGGTTTATATGCATTTTGTATTTTCCGTCGGGAGAGTTTTTCAAATTTATCTTTGTTTTTTCATTTCCCTCATGTAGTTTTTAATTTCTAAAAGCTTTTTATTTTCTATTTTGGTTATTGGCATTGCTCTCTTAAAAAGCCTTCTATTCTAGTTTCATGAATGAAGCATCTCCTCATTCCTCTGAAGATATTTAATTAGCTTTTCTTCTTTCTTCTTTTTATTGTCAGCATTGCTTTTAATTCCTCTAAGTTTCTTTTTTGTTTATGTGTGTGATTTGTCATCTGTATTTTATGTTGGAGACTTTCCTCAAATGCCTATGACTGTTGGCTGTCTGCTTCTGTGAGTGGTGCGCTGAGAAGCTAGTTTGAAATTCTACATGCTTCAGTAGAACTGGTTGATGGTATAGGCAGACCTGGATCAATTATTTCTGTAGAGTTGCAATTCCCATATTCCTTTTCTCTTGCTTTTATCAGTTTTCCCCGAAAAGCCTTCACTGATTAGCTGGCAACCAACTTTCTTGGTGCCAGTTTTGGAAAAAAAGAGAGTGAAGCATTCACTCTTCATTATATAAACTTTATAAACTATGACTTAAATCTTCCTTTTTTTTTTTTTAGTGGCTATAGTATCATCCCCATTTTACAAATGAGAAAATTTTTAGAGCTTTACATTTCTTTGTTGTAATTTCTTCATAGCTATTATTTATTCCATGACCTGAAATAGAGATAATTTCAGTCAATATGGAATGTGCCATCATAATTATCCTTCTACAGCGATCTAGTCATTTAATTTATCATTATTGTGGTTTGCTTGGCCTATTTTTTTTTTTCAAATGTGTCTTCAGCGATGCTTGGTTTTCAGAAGACTATAAGCTTGAGACTTAAAACAGCAGCATGTGAATGGCCAGAGTCCCCCCAACCCAGCCCTACCTCCCTCCCTTATGGGTCTTTGCCAGATCATTATCTTGGGCTTGAGCTCTGTTTTTATCTTTACTTATCAACATGAGCTGTTCGCCAAGCTGATTTTTCACAAATTCTTTCAATGTTGACCAGCCCTTTAATATCTGCACTTCTAAGAATCAAAGTCCTAGGAAAAGACAGATCTCATAAGCACTTTCCTTCTACAAGGGACAGATGCATGGAAGACACCTCCTTAAAACCAAGGTACACTGCTATGTTCTGTGGTAAAACCAAGCCACGGGGCAGGGCGTATTCCCCAGAGCTCCAAAGCATTCTGCTCACTTAACCAAAGCACATTCAGTCACCTGTATTTTCAAGTTTTTCTTTTCAGCCTAGAAAGGTGCTTTTTCCTTTAGTCTACCTACTTCAGAATAATAAAAGGTACTTGCCTGCCTTCCTTGAGTGGAGACTGTAAAAGGTGATTTTAAATATCACATTGTTATCTTACTCTGAGGCAGGGATTTATCTCTCTCTTGTCCATGAATGTAGCCCCTGTGCCCAGCACATTGGCTGTTACCAATAAATATGTGTTGTCTGAAGGAAGGAAGGAAGGAAGTAGGGAGGGAGGGAGGGAAGGAAGGAAGGAAGGAAGGAAGGGGAAGTCAAGCGAACTCATGACTTGACTTCAACCTGACTGAAAACAATCTCCCCACTTCTGTCCCCCGTCCCTCCCATGTTGCTCAAGTCCTACACAGGCACCCAGAGGGAGCTTGTTGCATGGAGTCTGTGCTGTTCTGCCAGTTGAGTAAATAGGTGACAGGCAGTAAACTGAAGGAAACGTTTTTATATCCTTAAAAGTGTTATCTTCAAGGAGCACAGTTTGTAATGCTGGAGTGAAAAGAAGCCTCCTTTCAGATGGCCAGCTTGATGCAGGCAAAGCTGCTAATTTGTTTTCAGCTTCAAGGAGATTTAGAGCCTTGGCTTCCTCGGCAGTAGCTCACAGTGGAATTGTTTTCTTGCTCCTTCATGTAAGTCTGCTGCACAGCAAAAAGAAAGGCCGGGGTGTTTACTGAACTGGCAGGACCAAATTCTTCTTTTTGCAGACAGACCTGGAGATTTGTTGCCCAGGACTTTTCTGACTTAATGGTGTACTCTTGGGAAAATACACCAATCTTTTTTCGTATCTGAGGGCAACCACAGAACAGCCAACAGGAAGGAGCACTAGAGTCCAGTCACTTACCTGCTGGGAAAGGAAGAATCAGAGGGAAAGCTTTTGGCTCATGGGCCCTAGGTAGAGCTGTCATCAGCCCTGGCAGAAGTAGACAGCATACAAAGGAAACACACATCAACTAACACGCACCCTCAGAAAATGCTAGCCAGACTCAAACCTTTGGCAAGTGACACCCCTGGCTTTGCCTGCCAGTCTAGATGTGAGCATGGGAACGGAATGGCAGCCCATTGTGGTGGGAATGTTAGTTCCAAGTTGTCCTTTTCTGGCCTCCAGTTAAGTCCCCCGTCTGTTTAGATTACATTTACAGGAACCTATCAGTGGCACTTAGAAGGGGAATGTAGAAAAAGAAACTCTGGCAGGTGGTTCTATTTGTGCATTCTTGGTCAGCCGTTTCATTATTATGTGGATTTCCATAGTTAATTAGATTAATTTTAGTCTATTACATTTGCTGGGATTTTTGTCCCAAAGTGGATGCCTTTGGGTACTGAGAGTTGAAGTTTTAAGATTTCTTGGTAATGCCTGGATCAACATTCTAGGAATTGCTTCATTGCCAGCTTTCCTTTTTTGGCAGTGGAAAAGGCATGAATAATGCCTTCTTTGAAGCTTTAAGGCACACAATAAGCTAAGAACTCTCTAATTGAACTTTACAAGCTGAAGGGGCTGACTTACGGGCAGCATTTGAACAAACTTCTAGTCACCATAATTTAGTAAGGGTTGGCTGCCAAAAGCCATGTAAGGCTTTATTTGATCCATTTATGAATTAAGAGCCTGCAGTAAATTAATTACCATATATTGGGGCTAATAAAATCTAGCAAGATGAGATCGCCTTTGGGTTCATCTGCAGAGAGGAATAAGGACTGAGAGCTGCTTCCTGGTGTCTGAGTGTTTCTGGCTTGGGGCCTTCTGCAGTGCTGGGCAAGGGTGGTGTTCGTGCTCCGTGTCCACCGAAGAGTCATTTGAGGAGCTTTTGGCTCTGCAACTGCTGGAAGGCTTTGCTCTATTGATCATAATAAGTTGTTCTGTCTTATTAAAGTTGCATCATGGAGTCTGGTTTTTAGGAGCCCTTTTGAGAATTAGTTGCAGAAGAAGCGATTTGCTTGTATTTTCCGACAGTTAACAGGCCAAGCAGATGGGAGAGCAGACCTGAAATAGTTGGGTTGGCTGCCTGCCACTGTTCTATGAATTTTGATTTGCACGGATATGTAATAGTTGTATTTTTCCCTTTTTTGGAAGTACTTGCCTGTGAGCCTTGGGAAAATTAATCCTTGGTTTCCTGTGTATACCCTTGTACGCGAATGTTGCTGCAGTGTTCCTTACAGACCCTGTGCTGTGTCCTATGTCAAACAGATCAGGACACCATAGACTCTATGTTCAGTTGAAGAGGAGAAGAGGAGAGTTCTCGCTCCAGTTTCCCATGCCTCCTCAGGGAAAAACTGTTTTCATTCACAATTTACTTTGTGTTTTAAGATGTTTTCCCTTTCAAAGGGGGGGATTATTTTTCTTTTCCTTCAGGCTATGTTCACCAAAATATTGAATAAATGCAAGAAAGGATGTTAAATTTAAGCTTAAGAAAAGGAATTTATAGACAAATATGAAACAAGCATGAATGTATCTGGGTGAAGATCTGAGTTCTTCCTAAATCAGTTAAAATCTTGTCTTATTAAACATTAAATATATATGCAAAATAATATTTTAAAACATATGCATAAGATATAAAAAACAACATGAAAGCAAACATATATTTCCTATCACTAGATTGAATAATAGAAAATTTCACTTTCAGGACCTTTTTAACCTCTCAGTGATCCTTCCTTAACCCTATTGTGCTTGTTGCCCTCCCTACATAGCCACTATCCTGAATTTTGTGGTTTTTATTCCCATGTTTTATCATATACCTCTAAATTCCTAAATAATACATTGCTTGGTTTTGCATGGCTTTGCACTTTGCATAAATGGAATCACATATAGAATATTTTTCCAACTTGCTTTTTTCACTCAACTTGAAGCATGAGTTCATTGTTAATGCTGCATCATGTTGTTTGAATATACCATTATTATTTATCCATTCTTGTACCCATGGACTTTTGGATTGTAGCCAGTTCTTTACTATTTCACACACTTTCTCCTGGTATCTAAGCCAGTTGTTAAACAAACCAATCTACTTTAAATAGTGTGCGGCTATTTTTTTTAAAAGATTTGTTTTGCTAACATGGTACGTCATAAAATATTTTAGGTATTATAGATTATAAAATGACTATTTGTTACACACTTCAAAGAAAGTTCCATATTTACACAACAGTGTAAAGGAACAGGAGCTTTGTTTGTCTGCTCTTAATAGCGGTCTAGATAAGTCATTGCTTCTGCAAAATGTATTTCATTAATATTTGTTAAAACTACAGCTTGAAGAGTCAAATGGAATTTTAAGATCAGAAAGATAAACAGAAGGAAAAGAAAACCTCCAAGAAGTACCTACTTCATTTCCATATGCTGCATTCACCTCTCCTTCTTGGGTTCACAGAGCGTTTATTGTTTGCAGCCCCTCAGATGGCTCTAGACTTCTCTGGTTACTTCTCTCCAGTAACATTCACCAAAGGCCTTTGATGACATCTCTTTGACTTCATTTAATGTTGAGAACACACTAAGTTCTCAATAAATATGCACCATTTTTCAAGTATGACTTCTGAGACAGGCTTTGTTGAACAAGTAGAATGCTACATCTCTACTTCTGCAGCCCATCTCCTTGCTGCCAGCAGGCCTTTGTATGGCCAGCTGTCTCCTGTCTTTCAGCTCTTGGCAGAGATACTACCTCCCAGAAAGGCATTTCTTGACTCCCTTTTCCAAAATAGTCTCTCTCCTATTACTTCCTAAACCTTTGCCTTATTTTTATCAAGAATTTGGTACCTAAAATTATAGCTGCTTGCTTGGTTATTATCTCTCTTGCCCCATGTGGGCATGGAGTCTGTCTTGTCCACTACTGTATTCCAAGCACCTAGAAGTGCCTAATGCCGTGAGGGGGCAGAGCATAAAAATGGATGGAGAAAATGAATTTCCCTTAAATAACAGATAGATTAAGGGTATTTCTAAAAAAATGATGGCCGTAGTCTCATGGAATGAATTGTGATAGGGACAAGAGTCTTTTAAACAAGTCATTAAACTCCTTAGGCCTTATTTTTCTGTCTGTAAAACGGGATTAAGGATTTGGTAAACATAAAATGTTAACGGATACAATATTGCTTTAAAAAATGGAAACATTATTATGAGAATGTGTTACAGATACCTAAACTGCCACTGGCCATACTAGCCTTAAATGTTTGTGAAGGGAATGTGGATTGAAAGTGTTTTTTATAAATTTTCCTGCAGGAAGAAAACAGTCTTCAAATAGAAAAGGATCAGTCAGGTTGGAAGGCTCCAGAAGACTTTATATTTCAAATCCATGATCTCCAAGTCAGCTAGAGTAATTTTTGTCAAGAATTTGCACACGTTTGAATGATTTGTCACTTAGCTAACATGTACTGGAAACTTACTAATAACATTTTTAGTTTTCTTCTTAGCACTTAGGTTTTCAGCCTTCTGTAAATTTCACCCTTGCTGATACTCTTTAATATACTCTTGTTTTTTCATCAGGGTGTATTTTTATCTGACCAGCTGAGTTGCAGTCTCCTTCAAAGGAGAGACTGTTTTGTTTTTAATTTATTTGTTTTTAATTAGTTGTTGTATTTGGCAAACATAGTCATGTGCTTTGCAGAGAAAGCGTGTTTGGATAAAAGCTTATTAAGTTGTTTAAATACTTTTGATTAACCTTAGAATCGATTAGGCCTATTCTTCTCAATCTAGACTGCATATTAAAGTCATTTTAGGGCTGGGTGTGGTGGCTCACCCCTGTAATCCTAGCATTTGGGGAGGTGAGGCAGAAGATCACTTAAGTCCAGGAGTTCAAGACCAACCTGGGCAACAAAGTAAGATCCTATCTCTACAATAATAGAATAAAAAAATTAGCCAGGTGTGGTGGCGCGTATATGTAGTCCAAGCTACTCAGGAGGCTGAGGTAGGAGGATTGCTTGAGCCTAGGAGTTTGAGGCTGCCGTGAGCTATGATTATACCATTGCACTCCACGCTGGGTGATAGAGGGAGACGCTGTCTCAAAGCAAAACAAACACACAAAATCATTTTAGGAACTTAGAAAAAAAATGCATTGGCTCAGTCCTAATGGTCAAATATTCTGAATTAATTGATTTAATATGCAGTCTATGCATTTTTTTAATGAGTTAGTTTGTAACTTCCTACAAGTTATTCTGATGAGCAGCGAGGACTGAGAACCACTAAACTAGGCTGGAACATTAGTTCACCAATGTGGCTGTCCACTGGAATCACCTAGGCAAGTTAAAACCTACTGATATTTGGGCCCCACTTCCACAGAATTTGATTTAAGTGGGGATGGGCATCAAAGCTTAAAAGACCACCCAGTTAATTCCAGTGTGCAGCAGTTTTTGAACCATTACACTCAATTATGGGCTCTTTTGAACATAGTACCAGACACAGATAGGTTAGCCCTTGTCTGACTTTACCTGATGATTCAATTTACCTATAATGTGTAGTGCTTGCTAAAATGCAGATTCCTGGATACTACACCAGAATCTACAGAAGAATGTTTAGAGGAATGCCAAGCTCCACGATGATTTTTATGATAATGCAAGTTTGGGGAACATGGCCCAGTAAATATTCCACTTCTAGAATTATTATCTTTATGAGTGAATTTTCTCATAATTTACCTGGTTTGCCTCTGAGCAGAGAAACTTGCTTTGCAAGCACATACTATCTTTTGAATAATTAAAAAAAATTTCATATTTAGGGAAAACGTATATAAGCAGCAAAAGGCATCAAATTATGCCATGTCAGGAAACAATTATAATTGCTTTCTTTCTGTAGTTAAATGATCATAAACTACATGCTGTATATATCCTTGAAATAAACAGCCGATTTAGAGATAAGCATTTGATACTAGGAATATGCATCAAAACTGATGAGAAGTCTCATTATACCTGAGGTTTCCTCTCCCCTGCTCCATTTTCTATTTAGGCTTTTTTGAATTTTGAGCTGTTTTCTGGTTTGTGTTTAACTCTATTTTGTTTTCATGATTTTTGTTTTAAGGACATACTCAGATATAGTATTATATTAAAAAAGAGAAATGAACAACAAAAAAAAGGTGAAAAGCTGAGCTCATTCAATAGAATCTATCGAATTCTATTCTGTGCCTAGCATTGTGTAAGAATGTTTATACATTTTTTTTACTAGGAAATAAATTAAAAGTTTAAGACCATCTGTTGTGGTTGGAGGATAAATATAAATGTTTTACAGTGTCCAAAAAATGTACAAACTGCTTAATCTACCAACTGGTTAACCAATTGCATAATAATTAAGAGTGGGAGATATATCTACGTATCTGTATTTCTATCTATAACCATCATATTGTCTGGTGTTTCTAATCATTTGTAAGAGATTTCCAATCTCTTGTAGGAGAAAGTTCTCCTGGTGTGAGTTAAAGTACACTGAGTTTAATAATAACAAGCATTTGCAGCTTTGTGCTGAATCCATTTGAAAGGATGCACAAGCTATGCTCATACTGATGATGGGGATGCGGGGTGGGTATTGGGACCTGATAGTTAAGTTAGGCCCCTTCATTGGGTACTGGAGGCTCCAGGAATGTATTAATTGCACGTACCCAGTGTTTTGCGTTATGTTTTTTCTGCAGTTTGAGAATAGCCAGTCCACTGCAGTTCTCCGTTTTTCCTGTTTATTTGAGAGTCACCTTAACTTAGTAGGACCTTACTGTTGTCACCTCATACTCACTACAAGCCTATGATAAATGACTTGGGCTCATACTTTTTTCCGACGAAATAATTTTTAGGAGACATATTTGTTTTCTCTGGACTTCCTCTGAACAAGGTTAAGATCTGAGATTTTTGCATTTTAGCATTTGAGGAGGTAACATCAAAAGGCTGTTCCTTCAAAGAATGTCATGTTGCTATTTAATTGGTAATCACTTTCTCCCTGTTAGCTCTGGGCTTGGTAAATTTAATAGGCTTAGTATTTTCATTTCATATTGGTACTATGAGATGAGTGTCTGAATCAAAACACTAAATTCTGATTAGGAAGACAGTTGAACACCTAGATTGAAGATCTGTTCCAGTGTTACTTGAGAAACATCTTAAACTATGTTACAGTGAAAATAAGTGAAGGTCCTTTTGCTTTTTGTAATTATTCATTTTGCATGCATTTTTCATTTAGTATCAGGAGACAGTTTTCCTGTTTTCCAGTCAACTTAGCCTTACTGAGGTAATCGAGGGCATAGTTAGATTAGCTTATTAGTTCTTTAGAGATTCATTATTTCCATGGAGGCAGAGCATAGGCTAGTGGTTTTCAACTCTGGTTAAACATAAGAATTCCTTTTTTTAATAAGTGGCCTTTGGGATCCAGATCAACCAAATCACAATATTTAGGAGTCAGCCATGCTGTGGTTATTTAAAAACAAAATGAAACAAAACCTCCCTTATAATTAATGAGCAGTAGGATTGGAAACCACTGACACAGACAAACCAGTTCTGTATTATATTTGGCTGAGAGAGAGTTAAATCAAGTTTATTTAACTAGGTGCCTATTAATATTTTATGTTGTATTTCTCAGTAGAATTCTTAGGGAAAGAATGACTTTTTAAAAATGCTTTTCCTGGATACTTTCTTGATTAATTATTTGATTCTTTTTTTCTCTGTAGAATTGGGCTTCTCTGAAGCCTGTTACCTTTTCTGTGTACTTGATGATAAAGAAGCCCAAGGGGGCTCACTCCTTGTAATCCCAGCACTTTGGGAATGCTGGGATTACAATGGCTCACGCCTGTAATCCCAGCACTTTGGGAAGCTGAGGCAGGTGGATCACTTGAGCCCAGGAGTCTGAGACCAGCCTGGGCAACATAGGGAGACCCCCATCTCTACAAAAAATTTAAAAAATTAGCCAGGTGTGGTGGCTCATGCCTGTAGTCCCAGCTACTTGGGAGGCTGAGCTAGAAGGATGGCTTAAGCCCAGGAGGTTGAGGCTGCAGTGAGTTGTGATGTCATCCTGCCACTGCACTCTGGGGTGAGACCCTGTCTCAAAAAAAAAAAAAAAAAAAAAAAAAAAGAGAAGCCCCAAGACAGTATGATGTGCCTGTTTCTTAGCCCCAAAGATGAGCCTAGTTTCTTTCTCCATATAAAATATTTTTGTTTAAGATAAATTTGACTCTTGAGGTATTGTGTGGGTAGACACATTTAGAAGGGAAGGTTGAGAAATTAAATCTGGTGTTCTCACCATGTGCTGTAGTAGTTATTAGAAACTTAATGCAGAATGGGATTTGTTTTTGTGGTTTCAAATGACCTTTTGGATATGGTGAGTTATTTAAAACCCCAGGTGGCAAGGTGAGTCTTGGCACATTACTGATCTAGGAATTGGGCAGGAGATACACAGGCAGAAAAAGACCTTTCTGGGCTTCTTTTTATATTGTATGTCTCTATTTCTATTTAGTTAGAGCTTCCTTTGAATATTTTATTATCTACTTGGTTTATAATCAGGACCACCCACCTGATTTTAGCCTGCTGACTCTTTTCTGCCTTTTTATTCCCTCAAGCCCACAGTGCATGTGTATTCATGTTTTTGCTTTCCATTCACGGAGATCTCCAGCTGGGAAAATATAGTGTGTACAATACTCTCTGCCTTCAGCTGACATTGCTCATAAATTGCAACAGAAACACTGCTATCAGCAGCTTAATAGCAGGTAGAATACAGCTCTACATATCAAGTCTCAGCAGGAT
This sequence comes from Pongo pygmaeus, assembly GCF_028885625.2. Lineage (NCBI taxonomy): Eukaryota > Metazoa > Chordata > Mammalia > Primates > Hominidae > Pongo > Pongo pygmaeus. The sequence goes on along the minus strand of NC_072377.2, from coordinate 129,098,639 downwards.
ACAGAAACTATGGTTACCAAATTTCCAAAGGAGAAGGGGAGGGGGTAGAAAGTTTTCTATCTAAGAATAACTGAAACAACATTGAAAATTGATTCACTGAAAGCAGCTTTTTGAAAAGGACTTATAAGGGCTGACCCAGTGGTTGCTCTGCTGTCACTTTTTGCTGAATTGTTATTTTTGAAGACCTCACAAGAAGGGTTTTGTGTGATGGAATGGTATAGAAAAGGCAAGCTTGTTTGCTTCTCTTCCTTCCTTTCTCTGTCTCTGTCTCTTATAGTTTTAAAAGAAAAGAAAAGGCCTTTGATAAACTTAATGAAAAGTGTACTGGTTAACTGATTCTAAAGTAGGGTGATTAGGTGGAGTTAGGAGTTACCCTCAGGCACACTCACCATCATACATAGGCATCCTTGGCAGAGGATCCATGCCTATGACAAGGAAGAAGCGAGCCTTGCTATTAGTTTTTTCTCTAAACTACAATTTATTTTATCTTGCATGGCGACTGGTCCAGTTATTTGACTTCTGGTAAAATAGCACACATTTATATAGCATATCAAGACGTTCATATTTTAGGCTATGATGTGAAAATGGGCAACTCTTATAGAGCCTTCCCATTAAAAAAAAAAAAAAAAAAGAAAAAGGATAGCTGCACTTGTGAAAATTTCCAGTGCTTTATTTAGCACATCATTTTATCTTAATAAGTGAGATTATATTAATATTTTGAAAAGTCCCAAATTCCCCTGTATCTCTACGAAGAAAGGATTGCTGGGCTCCATCATCTTTTGTGAGTAGCCACAGCAGAATTCTGCCTCTTGCCAGAAGAGATTAGTGTGGGTGGTAAAATAATTCTTTCTTTAAACCAAGTAAAGCTGTTGTATTAATACTCCTGTCATAGGACTCAGGCAGATAAAAAGCTCTCAGCCTTGTTCCAGGCTCCTTAGTGACTTCTGAAGGAATAGTCAAATATATCCTACTCCCGCCTGCAACCCAGTCCCCAAAATACTGGAAAGTAATTAATCAAAATCATCATTCCCCATTTCTTTCCTGGAAAAACTCAACACAGTTTATGTATATCTTAGTTTGTATAATGTACATTTGTCTTTAAAGTCTGTTAGCCTGGTGGCTCTGATAAGAATCACCTTGGATCCTTAGGGGAGAGCTAGGGATTAGTATCTGTAATAAGGACTCAGGGGTATTTTTATCATCTGGCGAGTTTGGGAAAACACAGGAGTCTGATAAGCCTAGGTATGAAACCAATCTATACCATCCTCCAGGAGTGTGTGTGTGTGTGTGTGTGTGTTTGGGAGAAGGGATTCATGGATTTTTTTGAACCAGGGACCCAGGTTCTGAAACCTACGCTGTAATTCCTTCAAAAATGGAACCATGATTCTTAACATTTGGAACAAGCTAGTGCCTTGCAGCCTATAGTGTTCACTTGGCAGGGACAGCCCATTTGGTTTGAGTATTGTATTGTATGCTGCCCACTGTTCCCATCAGGTCCCTGGGTGCTGAACCATCTCCATGAGAGCAGGCCGTGTGGTGGCTGATGCCATGCTGAGAACACCTCTTCTTCCATTGTGGAAAGCACAGACAGTGTGCATCTGAGGATGCAGCCCCCCACCTTTCAGCCAGAGCGGCTATGTAAGCCTTGTGATAAAATGAAGCAAGTAGAGCAAGAGGCTTGCAATGTAAGTTTAGATAAACTCTATTTTATAATGTGATTTTGGTGGGGGACGCTGAGTCACCAGGTTCATTCTTGTCCACCACTTGTCCCTGTCTTATGAAGGTGCTATCCCAGGAAATCTATGGTCATATTTACCAGAGGCAGTAAAGTCACTACTGCTCCATCCGATTTTTTTTTCTTCTCAGTGCACTGAATGTGGTGCTAAATGGGTTATATTTTAGCAGTATGCCTTTTGCAATAGGTAGTCTTCTGGTTCCTTCTCTTCAATTACTTTATGTGCCATAAATTTGAGACATTTGGGTTTGGCTGTCTTGCTAATGAGGAAGTTTAGGATTAAATGAATTGGTTGAATGATTGATTAAATGAATTGCTTCCTGTGTCACCAACTGAAGGACTTTGGTTATTGCCTAGTGCATTGGCCCCTTCTTTACCCAGACCTCAAGGAAGTCTTGTCTTGAACCCCCTATTCTCCAAAGCAATTTCTGATCACTTAGCTTTGTGTTAGTCTCACTGGGGCAAAATTCCCAAAAGGCTCCCGGGTGTGGGTCAGGCCTCCCAGCTGTGTGATGGGCGTTAAGGGAACATTATGCTCACTGGAGAAGTGCTGAGAGCCAGGCAACTGGTGTCCTGATGGCCATCTACCCCGGAGGCTGCTGTGTGGAGGCAAAGGATCACTGGAGGAGAAGAAAGTTAGAGATCCAAGTGTGGTTTGGGCTCTGTTTTCGGCTCTGTTCCAATTAGTTTTAGGGCCCATGACTAGCCATTTAACCTCTCTGGGCCCCAGTTTCCTTCTTGATAAGGAGGACAAATATGGAATAAGTGATCTCCAAGATTCTTTTGTGCTTGAAATTACGTGATTTTTTTTGTGTGTGTGGTGTTTTGTTTTGTTTTGAGACAGGGTCTCATTATCATACCTCACTGCAACCTCAATCTCCTCAAGGCTCAAACGATCCTCTGGTCTCAGCCTTGTGAGTAGGTGGAAGCCACTACATCCGGCTGTATATACATGTATTTTTTTCTTTTTTTTTTTAAGCGTAGAGAAGGTCTCCATATGTTGCTCAGGCTGGTCTCAAACCCCTGAGCTCAAGTGAATCCTCCTGCCTCGGCCTCCCAAAGTTCTGGTATTACAGGCACGAGCCACCATGCCTGGCCTTTGTTGCTTGTTTGTTGGTGTTTATTTTATATGAGTTCTAGATGTGATATGGTGAAGCTTATTGTGTGATTCACGTACCTTGTCATGTATATTTAGCACCCTGACCAACTAGAGCAAGGGGCAAACCCCTTGAGTTGAGGGCCAGGAGTCTTCTGTTCACTCTCTTTGCACCAGTGTCTTCTACATGGGAATATTGGGTAATTGTCACAAACTGGGTTCCATTTCCTAGTTCCACAGATTACTGCCTACGTGATGTTGGGCAGTTACTTATTGTCTTCCTTGTACCTCGGTTGTACAGTAGAGATACCATAATATAGTACCTCCTGTTTGGGTGGTTAGGAGGACTAAAAGAGTTAATATTTGGAAGACATTTTGAATAGTGCCTAACATAGTCAGCACGATATGCACTTGTTAAATTAAACAAACAAAAGTGCAATTCCCAGTGTTATAATATTTGTTCTAGGCAGAGACAGGGGTGTCTGTCATTAGCATGCCAGCATGCTGTCTATAATTTGGAATTTCAACATCGAAGACCCTGCTACTTGTAGATCTTCTTACAGTTATCACCAATGGTGTTGATGTTGCCACTTGTTTTCTTCCAGCCACGGTGATGGTGGGGGTGAGAGGAAGCTGTGTTCAGGGGATGAATGCAGTGCAGGACCTGCACAGAATGAACACTCTGTCCCCAGGAGCCCAGTTTCAATGATTATCAGAAGCAGCTTTCCTCTGGAGTCAGGTGGAATTAAACTATAGGAACACATGTAGTTGGGATCAGTGCTTTATGTATAAATGCTTTGTAAAAGATATTTCTTGCCCCCGGCCATTCCTCCTGCCATCCTAACTTCCAAACCCATACCCATAAGTTTATTTCTTTAATGTGATGACTGGGGTTGTGAATACAGTCTAAGTAGATGTTATCTTGAAGAATTGATCTTAAATACTTCATGCACTCAGGGATCAGGCAGCTCATTTTTACTTTGAATTGAATTGCTAATTTATATTAAGTAGATGAAAATTTACGTCTCTGTAATCTGCTCCTCCAGAGGATACCTTCTGCATCTGTACTGGCCATATTTACTCATATGTTGATTCCAGGCACCTACATTGTTGGTTATTGTGACCATGTGTTTTTAGAATGACAATTTTTATTAAATTTTTTCATTATTTTGTGTTCTATTTTATAGAATATATGCTTGCATACTGGGATTTCTACATATTTACCAAGTTTCTATTTTAAAATATGTCTTTACATAAAATTAGGCTAATTTAATTAACTAGGGTTAAGCATTAAAGGCCATAAATTGTTAAACAGATTAAACACACACACACACACACACACACACACACACACAGAGCAAACCCAGTTTGTATTTTGATATTTGAGTTGTGATAAAAGTAGTCAAATTGAGTTACTAATCTTCCAGGGCTGGGGGAGCAGAATGTGCCTTTGCTATATTATGAAGGCAAGAAAATTGAAGTTTTTTTCTTTCCATTTCTTCCCCTTGTATTAGGAGCCAGGTACATGATTTCTAGTAGCCTTAAGAACTGACATTTTAAAAGAAACTACTCTATTTGTATTATTTGGAGAGCATGAGGTACCCAAAAGCACATTGGGAAAGCAAATTATCTTTTAGTATTTCAGCTAGTACAAGGGAAGTGCCTATTGGAAGCAATGGGCCACTTGAGGACATGGATTGCATCCAGTAGTGGTGCATTCACCAAAAGGCAGATGAAAATAATCTGTACCAACAAGGATCACAACAGGAAACATCATCTGAATTTTCCACTATTGACAATCTTGACTATGTAGCCTGGGATTTGCATTGCCAAGCAACACGTTAAATAATTTTGTATCTCTTTGAAATCAATTTCTGGTGATCACACATGCAGATTGAAAACTATGGCTTTAAGATTTACATTCAGTGAGTAAAATTTACGTTCCCTGAAAGGCAAAGAAGGCTGTCATTTCATGCCTCCTAACCTTCATTGTCTATTTCCCTTTGGTACACACAAGCAACCTAGTACGCACAAACGTACGCGCCCATTATGGAGAGATAGCTTTCTGCTCTGTCAACTTTGTTTTATAAAAGCTCTGTTTTCTTTATTGCCTTTATCTATTACATCTGTAAAATTTATTTTAAGCAATGACAAATCCCTCTTTGGGGCCCAGAGTCTGGGAGAATAACCACTGGCAGGCTATTGGGAGGAGATTTGTTGGATATGACTGTTCATTAAACTGCAAGGAGTAGTGGGAGAGGCCAACAGTCTGGATCTGCCATGGCTGGGCACGTTATGGGCTGCGTTTAGAGTTTCTACATCAGGTGAGCGACAAATGTACCTCATCAATTGCTTTTGTAATAGTCCAATAAAACTGGATGGCTACTGAAATCTCAGGAAGATTCCTGATTTCTTTGACTTGTGAGATTACTTATTCTACAAAAGTTTCTAATAAAAAAAATAGAAGTACATAAAACCAAATTGTTTACAGCTATGCCATTATCAGATTATTTTAAAAAAGGAAAGAACCAACTGAGACGGGCTCCTTCACTTACAAGATATCAGAAGCAGCTGATGAACAATTTTCACCTTTCCAGTTTTTACTTTTATATTTGGCTGGGGAACATAATTATAATGCAGGAGCTCTTTTGGCTCTGTTGTACTTTATTTTAATATTTCATGTGATTGAAGCATGGCAGTTCAGCAAATTAAATTTATAACCATTGGTGTGCCCGTAAGTATTTAACAACTGGCTCTGTGGTGGGAGTTGCAGGGAGAGAGCCCTGATTTGTAACATTTGCTGTTTTCTTTGGTGATTATATCACCACCGTGGTCAGTTTCAAGTTTGCAGTGTGATGTCACTGAACATGGTTTTTTTTTTTTTTTGAGACGGAGTCTCGCTCTGTTCCCCAGGCTGGAGTGCAATGGCACAATCTCATCTCACTGCAACCTCCGCCTCCCGGGTTCAAGCCATTCTCCTACCTCAGCCTCCTGAGTAGCTGGGATTACAGGTGCCCACCACCACACCCAGCTAACTTTTTGTATTTTTAGTAGAGACGGGGTTTCACTATGTTGGCCAGGCTGGTCTCGAACTCCTGACCTTGTGATCCATCCACCTCGGCCTCCCAAAGTGCTGGGATTACAGGCGTGAGCCACCGCGCCCGGCCTTGAACATGGTATTGAGAAGAGATGCTTGCCACCTGCAGCACATGCCTCCAACATACCACTGTCATCATCAAGATGACCTTAGCCTTGTGGGTCCCCATACATACATGCACCATTCCTTCATGACACTGTGTTATTTATGAATAAGTTTATGTAAACTTATACAGTGCATTTAGAAGTATGGTATCAGAAGTCAGACTGCCTGTGCTCCAGATCTCTGACTTTCTGACCTGGGGCAAGTCAGCCAGTTAAGCTTTCCAAGAGTTACTTTGCTCATCAGTAAAATAGCAATAATAAAAGAACCTGACACACAGGCTCTGAGGAATGAATGAGATAAGCTGTATAAAAACACTTATTCTTGCGACCTACACATAGCAAAGCACTCAATCAATGTTCCTAATATTTATTTTCTGTCTTTATCCCCTGGGGACAATAACAAAAATGTTAACTGCCTAGTGTGTAAAATAATGCTTATTTTATTAGTTTTGAATTGCCTTCTTTTAAGCTTCAGAGGAAGCCTCAACTTTAACTTTACCAAGATTCAGTGAGCAAATCCTGAGTTCAGTTTGTCCATAGGCTTACAATTTTTAGTGATTTCAATTTTGACCCCCTGCAGTTTCCATCTTTATTAACTCAAGACTTAAAATTTGTAGTGTGTCTTTTTTCAGCAGCTACTTGAATATTTTGGTTTTTTTCCTCTGAATTGTTTCCTAACTTATTTCTAGGCTATAAGAAATAGGACGACTCAAGAAAGTTCATTATATAAGAACAGGCTATTATTTTGTTTTGAATGCTTGACAAAATATGTTTTGGCCCTGTTAGCCCATCGTATTTATGAGCTTAATGTGCTATGATGTTGCATTCTTGTTTGTTAAAAATTAAGGATTTGTTAAAAATTTAAGCTACAGATACAGGACTACAATTTAAAGGGAAAGGGTTAATTGCAAATTTTAGGTTTCCTTGATCTAATTCTCTCTAATATTAAAATTAAGTTGAACTGAATGGTATCAGAAAATGTAATCGGCCGCACCAGGAGACTTTATCAAGACAGAAAGCATTGTTCTCCTAACCAGTGCCTTTTTGGAAAGCTTATCAAATTTAGTATACTTTCACATATCTTGGAGTCAATCCATTATCTAGCACACAAATGGAACAGAATTTAAAATGGCTTTCTGCTCACTGGTTTGGGAAAGTGTGCACTAATTCATATATACTAATTCATATGCTGAGATGTACTAAAGTATTAATAGCATAATACTTTGGCTAAATGTCAAAGTCTTTTGAGGCTGAAAATTTCTCAATCAAAAGCTGTGTATAAAACCAAACCATTTGGTTTTTGTGCTTTTTCCCTGAACCCAAGAAATTTGATTTCCAAAATGTCAACATGTGCTTTCTCCCTTGAAGCATTCACATTCTAACCTGTCGTTTACCACTTTGAACAGCAAGGTTTTGGGGAGTGGGGCAGGTTTTGTGCGTGCTGTGTGATAGGCCAGGTCTGGGTCCCCAGTGCTGTGAGCAACAGACCTGGACGCTCTGGTGTGTACCTTCTATGGCCACACCACTCGCCTTTCCCTCCTGTCTCCCCTGAGAGGCCTGTTTGGGTAAGAAGAGATAATGGGCTGCCTGTTTTCTCTTTCAAAGAAAACCGGAAAGCCTTTGGACCAATAATTCTGCCACCCCTTTAGAGTGCTGAATTTCTTCAAAGGAAGCCTGAGTGGAATGCTGTACTCTTCACCCTGAGGCTATCCAGTCTGTTGCTGGCTGCTCACAAATAGAACTACCAGTTTCCACTGAAAAAGATCTTTAGTTATTTTAAGCAAAGGACATCAGAAGGAAATAACAGGTTTCTACCTCATTCTTCCATCAGGCATTTTCCTGCCCTATATACTAATCCCCACAGATATTTGCCATGAAAAAATTTATTTATTGTTCCAGGTGGCAACCCCCAAGTGTTAGCATTGTCCAGCCAAACATTCTGTTTGCATTGGTATTAGATTTACTGGTTCAGGGACTGTGGCGAGTACAAATCAGATTTTTGTCCAGAAGTGTGTGTGTGTCTGTGTGTCTGTGTGTCTGTAAATCTTGAGAGAATTACAAGGCAACCTGGGAGGATGCTGAAATATTTGGTCAGGTTTTCTTTCAGTGAAGAGAGGTGTATAAAACACACGCTGATGATGAGCAGCAATTAACAGTGCATTACTTTCTGGAAAAGGCTTGAAGTCGGCTGCCCTGCAGGTCAGAGTCAATAAAGACTGAGTTACTAACAATAGCCTTTCTCTCGCTAAAGCCTTGGACTTAACCCTAACTTCATCAGACCAGAGAATAAGAGAATAATGCGAACAATAGGAGTCTTGGAGGTTGACTTGGGCCTAATGCACAGAGGCAGTAAAAGCTGTCAGAGAGTGTGATTGATTGGCTCACATGCCTTAGTCCCCAGTGCGAAGCACTAATGTTCCTGCCTCTTCCGAGAGGGCTGATGTGCCACCTGGGGTCAGAACTTATCAGCCTGTGGGGCTAATGTTTCAGATGAGGCCAAAGTGCAGTCAATAATTTATACGGAAATTTGTGCTCAGATTCACAAGGAAAGCAGGTTTTGACTTGAATTCCTCAGTCATCCAAGAAAGAAGTCAGAGCCAACTTCAGATCTTCCTGCTAACATCGCTGCTGTGTATATTAATAATACTTAAGACAAACGTTAATTGAAGAAGATAATTTAAGTCATCATGAAATATTTATTTAGCAGTTAACATTTGGAGCCAAATTTCAGGAGTTTCGGAATTGATCAGTGAAATGGGGAAAGGAAACAGCAGCAATTTTGAATTCATGAAAAAACAAAATCACCTCTAGAATGTAATAACCAGGTCAGGTTAAATCAGAGTGACTTCGGAAACTATTAAGTGTCCATGGGGAGGGTCGGTTTACAGGCCCTGAAATTGAGGTTCATGATACTGACAACATGGAGAGAAATGTTAGGTGATATCAAGGACTAGAAGAGATACAAATATCGGAGAGGAATTAGATTTCAGTTAGATGCCTTGAACACTCCATCCTGTTTGCAGAGAACGGTTAGCTGGCTGTGTGTGACTGTGTGTGTACAGATGATCTCCGTGTCTGTGTAAACACACGTATTTACACACAGAGTATACAGAAATAGACAGTAAAGCAGTGACACCGAGCAGGCTGGTCAATCAATAACCAGCTAAGTTTTGTTCTGCTCCAGCAAAATGACGACTTTGCTCCAGTAAGTGCTAACAAAGGCCCTTTTACCTTCCCTGTGCTGGAGGAGAGCACTATTAGTCACACTTCATTAGGCTTGTTTACAGAAAAGAGCTGGTCTCTAAGCATGTTATTGAAATACTTGTAACTCTGTGGGGCTTTTTTTTTTTTTTTTTTTCCTTCTTCCCTGAAAGATAAGAACTTTGGAATGTGGAATGGGGGAGGGTGGGAAGGCAGCCTCTGAGTGCTGTCAAGAAAACTGGTGGGTCCAGATGGGAATTGGAAAGATGAGTTCATGTTTAACCTGCTCTGTCCATCTGCATCCCTAGAGCCTTGCTGCAGTCTCATTTCTGTTGTCACGGTACTGGGGAGCTTTAATTTTGGCTTTTGTAATTTAGACAAATGTCAGGCATTCAGTTAGCTGTTCCTGAAAACATGAAATGAGGTTTCCTTACCCTGAAATGGTCCAGAGATGAGGCTTCAGTGATTTAGAACTGCATTTCTCAGTTGACTTTACTATTGAGTAGTCAGAGGAAATGTTTGCTTTAAACAATGGATGGGTTAGGAAAGATAACTTTTATATCAGTTGAAATTGGTGGCGGGTATAGAAATAATAAAAGAAGTTCCTCAGGTTGGAATTTGCAGCCCTTAAGATTCTAAAAGATAGATAGGCCACATTTATAGTAAACCTGGTCACCAGCAATGTGGGATAATTAGTGTAGATGCGCATAACTGAGTTTGCTTCACCTGGGAGGAATGCGGGAGGGCTTGCTGCCAGCTGCATTTCTGAGTGTGGAATTCATAGCATTTTGGCATCTCCTTCCATTCTTCAGCTTATGACCTGGGTGAGTTACAGGAGAGTTTAAAAGATGAGGACGCCATAGTACATATGCTGAGTGGCTTCTTTATGCCAGTGCTCATGTTAAATACTTTACATAAATCACATCTTATTTAATATTCATATTATCCCCATTTTATAGATGAGGAAACTGAGGCTCAGGTAGGTTTAGGTTAGCTCAAGATGAAGCAGCTACAAAGCTGGTTGTGAACAGGTGAGTCTGCCTCTGTCTCCAGAGACATGCTTTCAGGTGCTTAGGGTGCTCCATTTGACGGCCACTGTTTATTCTTTCTTCCTTCCTACTCCTCAAAAATGACTGCAGACTAAACTTGATTAGAGTTCATCCTTTCAGCTTTCCCTATTGCCTTCTGAACCGGAGCCACATGCTGTGGCTTCTCTACCAGAATGTGAGAACTACTTCTCACACTGCCTGCAGGGCATGGCCACCTCCAGGAAGAACAGGCAGGTTCACCAACAACTTAAGCCTCATTCACCCTGCTGCCAAAGGTGAAACTGAGTCTGGTTTCTCTGACATTCATATTACTTGTTTCCTTTCTAGATTTGCAAAGATAGTGGCTTTTTGGTGACACACAAAATGTACCCCTTTGTGTGCCATATACATGCAGATCCCTCCCATTCGCGCGCACGCGCGCACACACACACACACACACACACACACAGAGTTCAGAGAGGCAGTTCTTCTGTTTTCGGTTGCTGTTGTAAATTGCTATTTTAAATTTCAGTGAGTGGAATAATAGCAGAGTGATCATCTCCAGTAAATGTTGTTGGCCTTTGTAAAGAATAGCTTGTTCAGAGGTTTTATGATTTACAGAGGACACAGCTGGTGGCCAGCAGAGCAGTAGGAATGTATGCTCTCCTGGGCCCGGTATAGCTAGAGATGAAAAGGGCCCAGAGCTGGCACAAAAGCAAATAAGCGCTCTGACTTTAAATAAAGCATCATAATTTATAGGAAGCCTGGCTCTTCAATCCCAGTGAGACACATGGATCAGTAGCAGCTTTTTGATGTGGAGCATAATTGTCAATTGGTTCCCACTGTCTCCTTATAGCTCAAGGACTGGGGATGGTAAGAAATTACTTTAAGATACAGTCCTATAATCTATAGTTGTATTACACATATTTTGACAAGCAATTCAATAGCATTTAAACCTGGAACTCTGCTAATCACCCATGACCTACTGATCTACAAGAGGTGGTGCGTTTGTGAGGAAAACTAGGTGATGAGAGGTATTAGGAAGACGATAGCTCCTATTCCCTTTTCCTTGCCTATCCCTCCCCACAAGGCATAAGATTTTTCATTCTTACGTTTTATTTCCTTTGCATGTTTCAGTTTCATTCATCTTGGTAATTACTTTGCCTTCCTTCCTGCCTGCTCCTCCTTCCTTTGCTCCTGCCACTGGGGAAGAATTGGGCAAGAAACAGACTATACTGCCAGATACAGAAAATAGGGAAGTGGCAGATAGCTGTTAATGACTTCTCAAATTCAGAGCATTTTACACCCTTCTACGCCCTTTTAGTCCTAGAGTACTCTGTTTTTTGGTGAGTGGCATGGAGGGGGAGTTTTTGCCTGAAGGATGATTTATTTTTGTCTGGTTTTGCTGTTCTCTTTACCTGTTTTTTCTAGTCAAAGTAATGGCATTGTGGAGAGCTTGGGTATCTGAGTAGTTAACTTAAAAAAAAATCCTGTAATTAATATTAAGTGCAGGAAAGGACTGGGACCAATGATTTGAAAGGCTGCATTCTTTCAGTTGCTTATATTCAGTGACATCCTGAGTCTGACAGTGGGAGTAAGTGAAAGCTGTTTCCCTCTCATTTTGAGAGACCCTGGCCTTGTGCTATGTGCCCAGGGCCACTTGTAATAGCTGTCTTCTAAAATAACACTCTTAGGAAAGGGATGACCACTAGGAGGTAATACCACAAGATCTGTGTCATTATTATAGCTTGTAGTAGGTCTAGTTCAATCATTACAAAATACCTTTCCCAAACTTTTTAACACTTTTATTTAAAAGAAGAGAAATATGTCCTGACAAGCTAATGATACAAGCTTGTGAGACTGGTTTAGGGGAGAGGAGTCAATTCTGTTACAGTGGGCATTGAACCTTTGTCCTCCCATGAAGAGAGGGAGGAGGAAGAGAAGGAGAAAGCATTCTGCTACTCTAATGAGGAAATTTGGCTTTAAAAAAGGAGAGGGTTTGAGAAACCTGCCCCACACTAGAAATCATCATCATCCAAACTCATCAGGCAACCAGTGGTGCCTGAATTGGAGCAGGAGAAAAATTAAGTTTCAAACTTGGCATTAGAAATCAGAGTGATGCTGTTGCTTAGTTTGGTGGCACTAAGCCTCAAAGGAGGCAGCTGCTTACTAGGAAGTTTAATCAAAGACAAGAAATAAAACTCCTTGGTACAAATGTATACAGACAGACACTCTACACATGTACATATTCAGTTTATGCATTTGAATTGCTCCAAATGTCTGTCTCAGAAGACTATTTTTTTATTTGATTCTATCTTCCTGTCCTTCTTTGTCCCTTGCATCCTGCTGTGTGTTGACTGAGCCCTGATGGACCACAGCATGAAGACCATCCCTTTTGGGGTACAGGGGGTGGCTTTTGATGCATCCCAGTTAAATGTCTGACTTGCTGACCTTGCTGAAGCAAGCTCAGGGGACTTGACTTCTTCACTCCTCCCCCAACACTGTCACCTCAAACCTGTTCTGCCTGCCTGTCCCCAAAGCAGGGACTCCAGGAACCTTAGCAGAAACTACTAGAGCAACGGTCTACACAATAAGGGGTACATATTATATATGAATGGTGCAGTACATATGTTTTATTTTATTTTAAAGCTGGCCTCAAGTCATCAAGGGCAATGTTGCTTTAGGATATGTATGTTTGCCTAACTTAAAAGCAAATATTTTTGTTACTGATCAAAATTTCTGATTAAAAATTACTTTCAAAAGATCTCCATGTGATTTTTTTTTTAATGATGCTCTTTGTTACCTAAAATGTCTAAATTACACCTGTGACATTTTATAACTAGGACACTTGCTTGGTAGAACATACGTTTTGATTATTTAAAAGAAGTAAAGCATGTCTTTCCACAGTAAACAGTAATTGATCTCTAATGATCTGTTTTTTGTTTGTTTGTTTGTTTGTTTGTTTGAGATGGAGTCTCGCTCTGTCGCCCAGGCTGGAGTGCAGTGGCACGATCTCAGCTCACTATAAGCTCTGCCTCCCAGGTTCATGCCATTCACTTGCCTCAGCCTCCCGAGTAGCTGGGACTACAGGTGCTCGCCACCACGCCCAGCTATTTTTTTTTATTTTTTATTTTTTTTATTTTTTAGTAGAGACGGGGTTTCACTGTGTTGGCCAGGATGGTCTCGATCTCCTGACCTCGTGATCTGCCTGCCTCGGCCTCCCAAAGTGCTGGGATTACAGGCGTGAACCACTGCACCTGGCCTCTAATGATCTGTTTTGATTTAGCTTTTTTTTTCATGTTATATCTTGGGCCCTTTAAGTTTTCACTGATGCTTAAACTTGGTCAGTGAAAATATTGTCACCATCTATATGTGTGGTGCAGCCTCCCATGTGAACATATGGGACAGCATTTTAGTGTTACCGGTGGTGCCTTATAAAAGTCTTATTTCTGCTCCCTCTTCTTACTCACAAGACTCCTTAACAGGCCATTGTATCTTCTAGAAGTGGGAAAGGATAATGTTACTAGGGAAGCAAGAAAAAAGCAGCTAGGGCTTCTTTTAGCTGACCAGTCAGCTGGATATTGACCACCTGTCTTCATGGGAAAGAAATAGATGGCAGTGAATAAGCGAGAGTCTAGTTTTCCAAAGAAGCTCAATGATTTTCCCAAATCAATACAGCTCATCAGGCCTCAGAACAAAGGCTGCGGGGGAGGTGACAGTGATGGAAGTGGCTCTGTGTTCTTTTGTGTATTAAACCATAAGGCCCATGGGGAAACAAGGTTTCTTTAGCTGTGTAGTGTGTGTGTGTTTAGGGCTTATTCTGTGTATTTAGGGGGAAATCCTTTCAGATTTTTTTTTTTAAAAAGGATTTCCATAGATTGTATACCAATGATCAAATGTACTTTTGAAAGAGATAAGTACAGTCAAGTAAGAAAGACTATCATGTTTTAAAATGCAGAGTAGAACAGCATTTTTCCATTGCTTTTGTTGTTGCTTAAGGTTTCATTTTTTGTTGTCATTATATGTGGATTGGGTTTAGATGAACCAAAAAAAAAAAGTCTGTATTCAGATTAACCTCTGGCAAACCAGGAATCGTAACTACCTTCCCATAAACAAACCCTGTTCCTAATGCCCTGAAAATAACACCAAACCCTAATAGGAATGCTCAACTGTCATCTGAGAGTTTATAATTAACGCAGATAGAGTGATGCCAACATATTCCAGCCGCTGACAGAGAAGATCTATCCAAACCAGCAATTTTTAGCCCTTCAGTCCTTTAATCTTTAAGCTCACTGTGCTTTCATAAAATAGTACATTAACACCAGAGCAGTGTGTCTCTGGGGTTTATGACTGGGGTGGCGTCACATTAGGGCATAAAGTGTTTCATTACACTTCCTTTTGTTAGTACTGCCCTATCTCCCAAGCTCCATTGCCATACACTATTTGTTCAGATAAAGCCCTATGTTCAGGGTGACTAATCGCAGCACTGTGTTCCAGATGGTTTGATTACAGGATGTGGTTAAAGTGACTCTTCAAACATTCAGCCCAGCGGTAGGGCTCTTTAAAAAAAAACATACTGCATTTTATGGTCATGTGACAGCACTTACTTTCCCTGTCCTAGTGCTCTATATATACTTGGCACAGGTAATGGGAAAGTCCCTCTGATTTTTGGCTGGCAGGTATTTTATGAGCAACCTTAGTTGAACATTTTAAATTTTCCCAAATAATTATATTTGAAGAAGGATCTGTCTGAAGGTTGTAAGCTCCGAGGCTGGAACAGCGAAGCTTGTACTATACAAGATTCAGCTTTTACAAAGTACCAGTATTGAATACCACAGAGTGACGACAACATAATAATGGGGGGAGGGAGTCCTGAACAAAGAAATGGTGATAAATCATACCTTGTACAATAGTCACATTGTGTAAAAATGTAGGGTAATATGATATCTGAAATATATTAATTTTATCCTGTACTCATGAAATCAGCATATTGTGACATTTTGTCACCAATGTTTCACTAGAAAAAAATATATAAAAGGAAAGAAATCTGTAAACTTTCTTTTTTAAAGGCATATGGCATGAATGGGTTACCATTTGGTGTTATTCGAATGAGGTTTCTGTTTTCTGCTTGGATGCACATCAAATGCATCCAGATGTGGTAGTCTGAGAGTTCAAAAAAACTTCTGTCTGATTCCAAACTCAGCATTTGCGATGCTTGGCGAAGGCTTCTGTCCCAGGGATGAGGCACTTTAAAGACTCTGAAGCAGTCTTTAAACTCAATACAAACAGAATTATGTCGATCCACTGGGAAATCAGGCATTTGCCCTGTTCTTGAGGAAACAGCTTCACAAATACCAGAAATAATAATTCATAAACCACATTTATACCATCTTGGGAGCAAAGCCTCTCCACAGAGAATGTCTATCATCTATAAAACTAATGGGAGATTATGCTTATTGAAAAAGTATGGTAGTAATAAAAGGAAGTCACTGAGTAGGATTCAGTCTAGACTCTCTCGTCAGTCCTCCTGTAGTTAGTTTCTAGATGTTTAATGAATTCTCACTATTAGGTAGACACTGTGCTGCCAGGGGTTGTGGGTGCAGACACTGCTCCTATTTTCAAGGAGTGTCATCTAGTTGGAAGAGATAGGCATACTGTGTATATGAGCAGAGTAAAATATTATGGGGGCCATGTATTACGGTAGGACAAATAGCCTCAAGTTCAGACCTTGGAAGTTCTCCTTGTCATTCAGGGTCCCAGATGAAGGAGACTCTGCCACCTTCATCCTGAGGCCTTCGAGATCACAATAGCCATTTCCATTGCAGCCAGACAGAAAGGGATGAGAGGTTCTTATGGGCCAGGCCTGGAAGTGGCCCACATTGATCAGTTCTCTAACTTGATTTCCGTAGGACTCAGTCGCATGGCTGCATCAGACTGATAGGGAGGCTGAGAAGGAGTCTAGTTGTGAGCTCAGAAAGGGGAGGGAAACATGGCTTGTATGTTTCCATCAGGGCAAGAACTGTGTATGCAGTGCTGTGGGGATCCAGGAGAGAATGGCTGTCTTTTGGCGGTGTGCCTGGTATGTGTGTGTCTAGGGCAAGGATTCACAGAAGTGAGAACCTTTGCATTTGTCTCCATTTGCTTCTAACTCATTAGGAACTTTAACTTCCCCTAGGGATTTGGACTAAGGCATCTTCGAAGTTTCTTTTAGGGGAATTAAAAATGTGACATGAAGAATGGTTGAAGAAACTTGTCTAGGCTGGAGAGTAAAGAAGAGATAGAGGCTGGGTGTGGTGGGTCACACTGTAATCCCAGCATTTTGGGAGGCTGACGGGGGAGGATTGCTTGAGGCCAGGAGTTCAAGACCACCCTGGGCAACATACTGAGAGCCCATCTCATTAAAAAAATAGGAAAAAGAGAGAGAGCAGGAGGTGGGGAGAATGCCAACATGGTCATTATCCTTGCCTGGATGAAAGGCTGTTGAGTGGATGATGGGTGGACTGCATCTGCAGGGTATCAGGAGGCTCAGCCAGGACCAAGGTATTCAAAGACAAATTTAGTTTAACACAAGGAACAACTTTTTAACAAGATGGCTGGAAAATAACTAGGCAATCCTGGGGGAGTGCTGGTGAAATCTTCTATCAGTGATGAAGCTGGAGAGGAAAGGGACACACACGCACACACACACAGTCCTGAGGGTGTTGCACCAACAGTGCAGTTGGCTTCCTGGTCTTATAGCTATTGCACCCTTGGAACTTTGGCCCATCATGGTTCGTTATGCCTCTTACTACCTTGCAAGCTTTAGGCTTCTACTCCTATTGCCAATTCTTTGGAACTTCCATATTTCTCATTCAGATTCCCAACATAAGTCCCTGTTGGGCTGGCTGCCTTTGCTCCAGGTGCCCATCACTGGTCCAGTCAGATGGGGGCAGGGTTAGGATCACTGGTCTAGGTGGGGGCACCATGAACATGAAATCCAGGGTCTAGCCTGATGTGATAGCATAAGGGGCCTACTGTAAAAATGCAGGTAATAGACAAAACTATACTTCCACTTGTGCATCACAGTGTATGCCTGTGTCTGTTCTGTTCTTTTCACGCACAGACTCTTGAAGTACAGAGTTTGGATGGAGCTCCAAGTAAAACGTGGTTGATTCCATAGCACCAAATAGGCACCTAATGTGTACCCTGTAGACACACGCAATAAGTGTTTGTTGGGCTTGACATCTTCCTGGAAACCCTTTACAAAGGACATAACAGAACACTGACTGAAATCCTTATGAGGTCTCAGGCTTTTTTGGCTTGAGGAAGTAACAGGCTCAGGTTATATAATAAAGACCTTGTTCTTATTAAATGTTCTGTAGGTAATAGGCCTTTGGGGGCAGCATCTTAGACAAAGTGTTAACAGTACAAAGAAGAAACCTGTGTGTGGTCAGCACACTCTCAAACCATCCATTGTACTCTTCAGCTGTATTCTTACTTTATTAGTAATAAGCCTCAGATATTTTTCAAGTATAAAATGTTACAGGGCATTAGCTCTCTGACAAAGGCCAGGCCCACCCAGTCCATGGGTGGAAAGGGGAGAATAATAAACCTGGTAGAATACTTGAATATAAAGATGAAAAGTACCTGTATAGAGCGTCCCCAACACCTAGCTCACAGGCTAAATATTTGAATAAATGTGCATGAAAAGAAACCAATCTTTCTGGAATAAATGTACACTTATTTCCAATTTATATGTGAGAAATAGAACTTTATGCCCAGATTTATAAAATACAAATTTGCACTTTTAAAGAACTAATTTTCATCATGGGCATTTATGCCTTCAGTAAGTGTAGTCTGCTTTATATGACTGTGGGTTATAAAATGTTCAAGATTTTGAGATTTCAGCAAAATGATAAATCATTTACATGTTTTAGAACTTAAACACCACCTTTATACTTGGCCCTTCACAATGGGGTGTTGTCTAAACATAGACCTTCTTACAAAGAAACAGTACACTGTGTAGTTTATATGAGAAACATTCCTTAAGCCTTCATTCCAATATAGAGTGGCAGATTTGGCTGTGTAAACATGTGCCTGTATATATTCGGATGTGAATT
The DNA here is from genome assembly GCF_028885625.2 of Pongo pygmaeus. Lineage (NCBI taxonomy): Eukaryota > Metazoa > Chordata > Mammalia > Primates > Hominidae > Pongo > Pongo pygmaeus. The sequence goes on along the minus strand of NC_072377.2, from coordinate 129,080,279 downwards.
GTGGGCAGATTTAAACACTCTGTGGCATTGTGAAGCGGCTCGTACATATAAAGAAAGATAGACACAAGCACACATATTTAATTAGCACTGCTTGATGGAGACTGTTCAAAATCTCCTTGGGTGTGAAGCATTTGTTTTGAGCATTTTAAATACGGAGTGCTTCTGGATAAATAAGGGTGACTTATTTAGGCCCTTTGAAGTTGAAAATGGATTTTTCTTTCCAGGACTTGATTCCTTCCGAGTGCAAATAACAACGGCATCACTTGTACTTCGATAAGAGGTCTGCTTGTGTGGCTTCCAGAAAGAGCAGCAGGAGATGTGAATAATTTTACAGTGAGGAAGTTGCAACTGCAGATTAGCCTTTGTGACAGCTTCAACCTGTGGCCCCAGATAACCAGTGATTAATTGCCTGCCCTGGGTCCCTTCCTTTCTTCCGGCTCCAGGTTTCCCTTGAGCCTGTATTGAGACGGTGAATTTCGTTCTGAGGGTTCTGCGTGGGCCGGCGTGCTGTGTGGAGCCGCGTGGTGGGGGGAGCGCAGCACGGTCACGCAGACCGAAGCTTTCACTGCACGGCCGGGCTCGTTAGTGCGAATGAGCCTGTGTCCCGCGTGCACCGAGGGAGCCGAGCAGCGCAGGCGGTCCTCTAGCCCCGCACGGCCAGCGCGCTGTGGGGGCTGCGTCCCTTTGCCTCAGCCACGCTCGCCTCTACCCGACCGCTGTCTCTGTGCTCCGGTCGGCCGCCTCGGCTCAGCCAATCAGACGCGAGTGCTCGCAGCGGGCGCCGGCCAATCCGCGGCCAGGGTTCTCTGGAAACGCGAAACCCTTAGGGGAAAAGCAATAACAAAAGCCTTTCACTGCAGACAAATGTTAAGTGTCTGTGCAGACTTTTCCTGTTTTTAATTTTATTACTGCAAGAATGGAAGGTTTGTTGTTTCTTTCATGTTTCTTTTCAAGCAATTTTAATTATACATTTGTGCTACATCAGGGACTCTGGAACGCAGTGATTCAGCCTATTGGATCTAAAGCTAAAATGCAGTAACCTTCTGGCAATACAGATATATTCCTGCACTGTAAATATAGCTGACATGCTAAAGAATTTTAAGCAGCTGCAAAGGTCTTTGACACCACACACAGTGCCCCAGGGAGAAGATGATGAGAAAACCAGCTCAGTCTTCCCCTTCGCCTCCTCTCCCCGCCTCTCCCCTTTCCTGAAGGGATGTGCTCATAAAGAATCTTTTCCTCCAATTGTTCTGTCTTGTTCAGATTTTGACCAAATGCCTAATTACCATGGATTCTCATCGCAATATGAAATTTTATACACAATGGTTTTAAAAAAATTTCCTGAGGGAATTACATTGGAATCAGCTATGATTTGAGGAAATACTTGCCTTGCTCCATCCTAGCCTTTCCCCTGCTAGCCTATTGCTACAATACACTGAATTAACACAGAGTAAATAATTCAGCTGTTGCCTAAGTAATAGCAACATAGACCATATGGGAAACAATTTTAAAATCTCCTTTTGAGACTTTGGAAAGAAATGGTTTGGAAAGAAATCGTTCTCCATTACTTGAGTCCCTACCATTCAAATATTTCACCTGCTGTTAAAAGATTCCCAAGGAAATGAGTCTTACCTTGTGAGGTTTCCCTTACCATAAAGGAGCACAGTACAGGTTTTCTGTAAAATTCACAATGGCAATGGTAATGCAAGTGAGCAAACTAGCTAGAAATAGATTTTGACTAATGTCTTCTGGTGCTTCCAAGAAAGAGTAGGGGTAGATGCAGAAAAGAAAACAAAGGCTCAGTTAAATATTTTATTTCTTTACCCTAATAATTTATGTATGTCTCAAAATCAAAGTTCTATTAAAATATGCTTTAAAGAAGTGATTTTTGTAATTTGGCATTTGTCCTCTCAGAAATAAAGAGGATATTATATTTTCTCTGTGACATTTGGTATACTAAGTGCACTTAAGTTTAGTAATTCACAGATGCAGTGCTAAATTAAACTGTCTGTCTGAAAAGCAGTTGGAAAAAGCAGAATGGCTTGCAGGAAACGAGTGTGTTAGTTTTGAGATTTCTTTTCTAATCCTCTGAGGCAAATGCTTACCAAAGTTGATTCCAAAGATAACCCCAAGAGTAAATCTATTGTGCACATTTATTTTCTTAAGAGGGCTATTTTAGGAGTCCTTAATAGGAAACAAGACCAAACACTGAAACAGATACAGTACCCAGGCTGATTATTGTCTCACAAAGTCAAAGAGGGGAGGATTAGGGAAGTGAAATCATAGTTGATTGTCTGCTATCTGGACTCTTAAGTCCCCACTCTCCTGTCTATGCCTATTTTTATGCACCTGCATAATTATTTTTTCTTAATAAAAATCACCATCATTTTATATTGTTGAATTGGAAACAAAACCGATTCCTTTCAATCACCCTCTGGTTTAAGCACTGGTAACTGGCGCTAGTTTATGTTGGCTGCTTGCCAAACGAAAGCAATTATGTGTAATAATAGAAAAATTAAGAGGTGAGTGTTGCTGTTTTACAGCAGGACATGGCAAAAACCATTTCCTTCTGTCAGCAGTATCTTGATTACACTCTCACACACAGTCTCACCCCTTTTGTACCACATGCGCACGCGCACGAATGCACAACACACATTATTTCCTGTGGGTTTTAACTTGAGGTCACTGAAACCAGAAAGAGGAAGAATGCAAACCACAGCTTTTAAAAGCAAATGAGAATAGAACTTTGCTGGCAAAAAAAAAAAAAAAAAAAAAAGAAATAATAAGTGAACTGGAAATAATAGTAATCAGTGGTAACTATGATCCTTTTTCATCCCCTGCCTCCTGCAGGTGTCCTAGTGGTCAATGTCACGTGGAGGAACAAAACGTACGTGGGAACCCTACTGGACTGCACCAAGCACGACTGGGCCCCTCCCAGGTACGAACAGGGCCTTTTATTTCTCTCCTTCCCCATCCTCTCTTTGCAGGGAAACTATAGAGAGAGATTCATAATACATAAAAGTGTGCCTGTAATTGAAACCAGGCAAAGGAGAAATGAGCAATTTAGCATTGAACGCAGTAAAATGCAGATGCTAGATTTCTTTTCTATCATCAGAAGATCTCTGCTCCCCACCCCTTCTCTCCTGTCTTTGTTTTCATTTTTTCTCAAAGTGGGAATTTGAACTGGATTGGAAGCTAGCTACTTGAGCTGTTTTTCTTTGTTTTTTTCTGAGGAAGAATATAAGCCCTTGGTAGCCTGTTCTTTTGCAGGTGTTGGAAATTGTCAGTCTTTTCCTTGACTGGGCCCAACCCTTAAGCTACTGGAATGTTGACTCCTGTTTGCTGCATTGTGTACTTTGTGATTTCACCTGGCTCTTTTGGGGATGCTCATTTTCACATCTGTTACTTGCTTCCATAGGTTTTGTGAGTCACCGACAAGTGACCTGGAGATGAGAGGGGGCCGGGGCAGAGGGAAGAGAGCAAGGTCTGCTGCTGCTGCCCCGGGCTCCGAGGCCAGCTTCACAGAGTCCAGAGGGCTGCAGAATAAGAACAGAGGGGGGGCCAATGGGAAAGGGAGGCGGGGCAGCCTCAATGCCAGTGGACGAAGGACACCCCCAAATTGTGCTGCTGAGGACATCAAAGCCAGCCCTTCCTCCACCAACAAAAGGAAAAACAAACCTCCAATGGAGCTGGACCTGAACTCCAGCTCTGAGGACAATAAGCCTGGAAAGCGTGTCCGTACAAATTCCAGAAGCACTCCCACTACCCCTCAAGGGAAACCAGAGACTACTTTTTTGGACCAAGGCTGCTCTTCTCCAGTGTTAATCGACTGTCCCCACCCAAACTGCAACAAAAAGTACAAGCACATTAACGGCCTGAGGTACCACCAGGCTCATGCACACTTAGACCCAGAAAACAAGCTGGAGTTCGAGCCTGACAGTGAGGACAAGATCTCAGACTGCGAGGAAGCATTGAGTAATGTGGCACTTGAATGCAGTGAGCCAAGCACAAGTGTATCTGCTTATGACCAGTTGAAGGCACCGGCATCCCCTGGTGCTGGAAACCCGCCTGGGACCCCAAAGGGAAAGAGAGAGCTGATGAGCAATGGCCCAGGTTCCATTATTGGTGCTAAAGCTGGGAAGAATTCTGGCAAAAAGAAGGGCCTTAACAATGAACTGAACAACCTTCCAGTAATCTCCAACATGACGGCTGCGTTAGACAGTTGTTCGGCAGCAGACGGCAGTTTGGCTGCTGAGATGCCTAAACTGGAAGCAGAAGGATTAATTGACAAGAAAAATTTAGGAGATAAAGAAAAGGGCAAAAAAGCTAACAACTGCAAAATGGACAAAAACCTCTCTAAACTGAAAAGTACCCGACCCATTGCCCCTGCCCCAGCCCCCACTCCCCCACAGCTAATCGCTATACCCACTGCAACCTTTACGACCACCACCACTGGGACAATACCTGGACTGCCCTCCCTCACAACAACTGTTGTTCAGGCTACACCAAAGAGTCCTCCATTAAAACCCATTCAACCAAAGCCCACGATTATGGGAGAGCCCATCACCGTGAACCCAGCTCTGGTGTCACTCAAAGACAAAAAGAAAAAGGAGAAGCGAAAGCTAAAGGACAAAGAAGGGAAAGAGACGGGAAGCCCAAAAATGGATGCCAAACTGGGGAAACTAGAGGACTCCAAGGGGGCCAGCAAAGATTTACCTGGACATTTTTTAAAGGATCATCTCAACAAGAATGAAGGGCTGGCAAATGGACTGTCAGAGTCTCAGGAGAGCCGCATGGCCAGTATCAAAGCTGAGGCCGATAAGGTTTACACTTTCACAGACAACGCTCCCAGCCCTTCCATAGGGAGCGCCTCGAGGATGGAATGCAGCACTTTGGTGAATGGGCAGGCACCAATGGCACCTCTGCATGTGTTGACCCAAAATGGGGCAGAGAGTTCAGCTGCAAAGACAAGCAGCCCGGCCTATTCAGACATATCCGATGCTGCTGACGATGGTGGTTCTGACAGCAGGTCGGAGGGTATGAGATCAAAGGCCAGTTCCCCATCAGATATTATTTCTAGTAAGGACAGTGTTGTAAAAGGGCATTCTTCAACTACAGCACAATCATCTCAACTGAAAGAGTCCCATTCTCCCTATTACCACAGCTATGATCCTTATTATTCTCCAAGTTACATGCACCCTGGGCAGGTCGGTGCCCCTGCAGCTGGAAATAGTGCGAGCACGCAGGGAATGAAGATCAAGAAGGAGTCTGAGGAAGATGCTGAAAAGAAAGACAAGGCAGAGCAGTTAGATTCTAAGAAAGTGGACCACAATTCTGCATCCTTACAACCTCAGCACCAGTCAGTGATCACACAAAGACATCCTGCCCTGGCTCAGTCACTTTATTATGGCCAGTATGCCTATGGGCTCTATATGGACCAGAAGTCTCTGATGGCCACCAGCCCTGCCTATAGACAGCAATATGAGAAGTACTATGAGGACCAGAGGCTGGCAGAGCAGAAAATGGCCCAGACTGGGAGAGGAGACTGTGAAAGGAAAAGTGAGCTCCCCTTGAAAGAGCTGGGCAAGGAGGAAACTAAACAGAAAAATATGCCATCGGCCACAATCTCAAAAGCTCCCTCTACTCCGGAGCCTAACAAAAACCATTCTAAACTAGGGCCATCAGTGCCTAATAAAACTGAGGAGACAGGTAAATCGCAGCTTCTCTCCAATCACCAGCAGCAGCTTCAGGCCGACAGCTTCAAAGCTAAGCAGATGGAAAACCACCAGCTTATTAAGGAGGCTGTAGAAATGAAGTCTGTCATGGACTCTATGAAGCAGACAGGTGTAGACCCAACCTCGAGATTTAAACAAGTAAGATTGTGGAGCGTGGCCCCAACAGGGAGAGAGCAGTCTGAGACTTGTATTATACATGTCTGGGCTTGATCTGGTTAGACTTCTGACACAGGAAAGAAACCCACATTAGTTTTTTCCTCTGCTCTTGAAAAATACCTTAAGATTCTCAGGAGTTACTATGTAGCTCTAAAATGTACATTATCAGTATTTTCTTGTCATGGTGTATAGTAAAAGGAACTGTGGATGTGTGCTTTGCAGATTTGTGTTTCATGCCACTAACTTGCTCTGTGACTCTGATGAGGTCCATTAATTTCTTTTTTTTAATTTTTTTTATTTTTTTGAGACGGAATCTCGCTCTGTCACCCAGGCTGGAGTGCAGTGGTGCAATCTTGGCTATCTGCAACCTCCGCCTCCATTCAAGCGATTCTCCTGCGTCAGCCTCCTGAGTAGCTGGGACTACAGGCGCGTGCCACCATGCCCAGCTAATTTTTTGTATTTTTAGTAGAGATGGGGTTTCACCATGTTAGCCAGGATGGTCTCGATCTCCTGACCTCATGATCCGCCCACCTGCGTCAGCCTCCTGAGTAGCTGGGACTACAGGCACGTGCCATCATGCCCAGCTAATTTTTTGTATTTTTAGTAGAGACGGGGTTTCACCGTGTTAGCCAGGATGGTCTCGATCTCCTGACCTCATGATCCACCCACTCTGGCCTCCCAAAGTGCTGGGATTACAGGCGTGAGCCACCGCGCCTGGCCAGGATCCCTTAATTTCTTAGTCCAAGGCTAGGGCATTCCACGATGGGGCTGCTGAATTCTCTTCTAACTCTGAGATTCTGAGTCTCATCTCTAAAATATTTATTTTCCATTTTCAAATTTCTACTAGCATCTTCTTGGAAGATAATAAAAACTGGGTCCCTGAATTTACATTTCCCATTAATCTTTTTAATAGAATTTGGGGCCCAAATTTCTTTCACGTGGGGTCAGAGATGCCTAGATTTCAGCCTTACTCTCTATATTAAGTACCCCAAAACTCAGAGCTCAGTGCTGAATGTTTGTGAAGAGGGTGAGGAGGTTTGGGTGGCGGGCCTCAATAGCTGTCCCAGAGCCCCATGGGTCAGTCAGCTTGAGAACACCTGAAAATTGATCACCATGAAACCACAAATGTACTAGCACCTTCTGTCATGGTTCAGACATCCTGACCCACTGCAACCCTGTGAGCATTAATCCTGGTATTTCCCAGCACTGCACATCCCCACTCCCACCCTCACCCCCATGCTTAGATAATCCCTGGTGCATCAGAGCAAGAACCACCAGCCCCCACCACCACCACACACACACATACATTTACTTAGGCACAACTTTGCATGTTCTCTGAGAACCTGAATCCCCAGTGGGTTTATATCATGAATGGGATGGGGATCACAAAGGCCATTTAGGATTCTCAGTTTCCCCACTTACAGAGGCATAAATCAGGCTGTCACTTCACAGGGCTGCAGAAGAATGGTATAATTTTGGGGGTTTATAGATGGTTTTGTTTTCCAATAGAGAAGCCATAATGTGTGCTATTATTCTGAAATTTTGTTTTGATTAAGATGTTAGCACGTAATGAGAAGTGAGCCAATATATTAAGCCTCAGCTGCAGTAGATGAGGAAAATGTATTAGGAAACCAAGAGTTTTTCCTCCTAAGTGATGTTAATAGCTATAGCAATTACTTAAATTTACTATTATTAGCTTGAGTTGGAGTTTTTAACATTCTTTTTACCTGTGTGAGATATTAAAAGGCAAATGAAGGTAAAATTAAATATGTCTGAGGATGTTATTTAGTGTTGAGAAATGACATTAAGGGCCCAGCTCTGAATTTCAGCAGACCTGAGTTTGAAGCCCAGCTCCATGACTGGGCAGCAGCATGACCTTGATGTTGCCTGAACTTTAAACACTTTGGTTTTGTCTTCTGTACAAGGGATCAACAATAACGCCTACCTGGGACATTATTACTTTGTAAGAGAAGGAGGTAAAGCAATTAGCACAGTGTCTAGCACAGAAATAAATGTCAACTTAGCATTAAAATTAAGAGTGCTAGTGCTGTCATGATTATTAACAAGTTTTCTTTAAAATTGAAATTTTAAAACAAATCTGTTGGTTTTTTTTTCTTTAAAAAAAAAAAAATCAGGACCCAGATTCAAGAACATGGCATCATTATGTATACCAGCCCAAATATCTGGATCAGCAAAAGTCAGAAGAACTTGATAGAGAGAAGAAATTAAAAGAGGATAGTCCGAGGAAAACTCCTAATAAAGAGAGTGGTGTGCCCAGCCTTCCTGTATCATTAACAAGCATTAAAGAGGAGCCCAAAGAGGCCAAGCGTCCTGATTCTCAATCAATGGAGGAGAGCAAGCTGAAAAATGATGATCGAAAGACTCCTGTGAACTGGAAGGACTCTCGGGGAACAAGAGTGGCTGTCTCCTCACCCATGAGTCAGCATCAGTCATACATACAGTACTTGCATGCTTATCCTTACCCACAGATGTATGACCCCAGCCATCCTGCATACCGGGCAGTTTCTCCTGTCCTAATGCACAGTTATCCTGGTACGTGTTGTCGGTTCTGACTATATTGGAGGGAAGAGGCGATGTTCAAATATTAGCTGTTAAAAACTCAAGATAAATTAGAAGCTTCGAGAATGACATTTGTTTTGCTTGTTTTTATGCTGTTTAAAGTCCCAAAGATAAAACTGATTTAATATAAGTTTTTTTAATGAAATGTCAAGAATCCTCAGCCATAGTTTCCATAGTCTCTGATGGTCTGCTATAGCTGTTAGGCTGACAGATACTTTATTGCCTATAAAAATATTCTAAGCACTTACTGTCATAATCATTATAGTTACTATTCCTTTCACTTAAGCGGACACGTAAATGTATGAAATGGCTGTAAGCTCAATTCTGTTTATAAGCTCCCTTCATCAGGATGAATTAACTGGGAGAAGAAAATTGGAGAAGCTAGATACAGTTTAATGATGATATAGCCCATTCTTAATGTAACCGCCTATTTTAAGATCTCTTTGACTCTTATCCCAAATTCATGTAACCCAAATGATTTTTTTTAAAGATATAGCCTGTAACTTGATGTGGCATTTGTTGTTTATCTGCAGGGGCCTATCTCTCTCCAGGATTTCATTATCCTGTTTATGGGAAGATGTCAGGGAGAGAAGAGACAGAGAAAGTCAATACCAGCCCTAGCATCAACACGAAAACAACCACTGAATCTAAAGCACTGGATTTGCTCCAGCAGCATGCTAACCAATACCGCAGCAAGTCTCCTGCTGTAAGCCTCCTTTTGTTGTTATTTAAAAGTACTGTGTTTTGGGGAGAAAGGGGAACAAGCTAGAGAACAGTCTTGAAATATAAATGGTTTCAGAACCCAGCTGTGATTTCAGGATGCTGTTTTATCCTAATACATAAAGAATGGAGCGTTCAAAAGTAAGACGCTTTCACACATGAGAGAAAATTGTTAAAGCATGTATGGCAGTAGCAAGCTTTTCTGTTGCAAAATCTAGTATACCTTGCTTACCCGGGAGGATGGTCGTTAGGTGGAAATTTAAATTCATAGGAACCAACTTTTGGTGCAAAATATGTTTGATAAGACATTGAGGAATTAGGTAACAGAGGAATATATTTTATATAATTTTTGTACGTAAGTAGTTCAGAGGCTACAAACTGTTGACCTTTTGGGCAAATCAAGCTTTTCAAAAAATGTTTTCTTGCGGGATACCATTTAAAAATCAGACATTTTACATACAAGTTCAGATGACCTCTTTCTCTTAAGACAATAGAAAATCTGGGCCGGGAGTGAGCCACTGCCTGTAATCCCAGCACTTTGGGAGGCCGAGGTGGGCAGATCACCTGAGGTCAGGAATTCGAGACCAGCCTGGCCAATATGGTGAAACTCCGTCTCTACTAAAAACACAAAAAGTAGCCTAGTGGTGGTGGGCACCTGTAATCCAAGTTACTCAGGAGGCTGAGGCAGGAGAATTGCTTGAGCCCGAGAGGCGGAGGTTGCAGTGAGCAGAGATCGTGCCACTGCACTGTAGCCTGGACGACAGAGCAAGGCTCTGTCTCAAAAAAAAAAAAAAAAAAAAAGACAATAGAAAATCTGGTTCAAAATGACATGGCAGTAACTGATGGGAACTAGTAGCCCCATCTACGCAGATGTGCTGCTCCCCATCAGTGTGCATGGATATAAATAGAAGCTCCCCAACCTGCATCACTTCTCTTTGTTGTTAGCTTGACTTCTGGAGAGATTTGAGGTTTCTGCTACTTGTATTGACCCTTCATATTCACATCATCAGTGTTCATGGTTGGGGGTTCATCACAAGCAAAGCTGAGTGCCCGTGACATGTAATAAGGCACAAATTTGAGCCTTGCACAGTGTGAGGCTCATTTGCAAGAGTAAGTCATGTGGCTTAGGAGTGAGAACTGTGTCTGCTGTTTTCTGGCCTTGACTCTTTGTCATGTCCCTTTAACTCTGCTGAAGTAATACAAATATGTGTCTGTGAAAGATGGCTCTTCCCCAAAAAAGGGGACTGCTCTAGTCCTAGAGACTGTTGTGAAGAGAGACTAAACAAAAATAGGATGGTGCTTGGCTAGGAAAGAGCTTAAAGTAAATTAAAATAATAGCATCTGCAATGTGTATGAGTCTACCAGAAACTCTACAGAGAAACCAGAAAAGGTGATTTCTGAATCTTTTTCTGAGTCCTCCTTCTTAGTACAAGGATTTGTTTTAAGTGAGAAGGATAACTTTAGTTAAAGGATGATTAGGCTCTGAAGGTAGAAAGTCATAGGAAATAAACCATCCTTACCCCAAACTATGGTTTGGGAGGACAGGGGCTTCTCTTTGAGAGTTCAAAAATTGAGATTCAAAATGTGGGTGTAGGACAGTGATTTCTTGTGCTTTATATTGGCATATAACTTTAGAGCATGTTTTTTCAGTACAACAAAATGTATACAGACACGTTTAAAACTGTGAGATAGGTTCTCTCCACAAAATACAAGTGTAATTAGAAAACTTGACCTTAAAGATATCTCCAAAACTACTTATTTTGTAAAAGTTGTTTATGGGAAGCAATTGGGTAAATTCTTAACCTGCAATTATGAATGAATATAGAGAGAAGTGCTCTTATTTCCGTCATTTCAGGAAAATATTGGTGTCACTTGGTTTACTTTGGGTGGAGCAGTTCTTTTGTGTTGGCTTAATTCCAACTGAAACTAATGCATGTTTTTTGAAATTCTCTTTAGTTACTAACGAATTGTATCTTTATATTTACTTTTTAATCATTAACACAATATTGTCGAAGGGACAAAGGTGGTTTAGTACTCTTAAAAGTTGATTTTCAGAGCATGAAGGGGGAAAATTTCTCTTTTCTGTTGCAGCCTGTGGAAAAGGCTACAGCTGAGCGGGAACGGGAGGCAGAAAGGGAAAGGGATCGCCACTCCCCCTTCGGCCAGCGGCACCTGCACACGCACCACCACACCCACGTTGGCATGGGTTACCCGCTAATCCCGGGTCAATATGACCCTTTTCAAGGTCAGCAGCTCTATCATTACTGTGTCTTTGTCCATTCTGCTTTGGAAAACAGTTGCTAAAATTGCGTTTCACATCTTAAAAATATTGAGCTTTGAGTTCACATTAGCTCTCAGGAGGGTTTTTAACACTTATTTTCTGGTGACACAGCTAAGGCTATTCCCACATCTTTGTATTCTATTGAGACATGAAATGGCTACCACTTAATAATTGTCACCAGTTGATGTTATCGGTGGCTTACTGTTATCTCACAGACTGAGGGCGGTGGCCAGTGTCTGGGGCACTGAATATAACAATCAGAAGATCAGATATCGACTTCAGGGAAATTGTAGAAAAAGGGAGGGATGGTGGGAAGCTTTGGTGAAATTACTTGTTCTGATTTCTGCCTGCCTTTTAAGTTGCTCTTTTCCCATGGAAATCATGGGAGTCATGTGATCAGGTTTAACACTTTTATAACCTCATTCAAGGGCTCTTCACAGCCCTTCACTGCTGCGACCTCACTAAATGGGAGAATTGAGAAAGAGACACATGTTTTAAGCCATAGGATTGATATGAGGAAAACTTCACCTTGTGGTTCATTAGTTGAGCATGTATTATTTGTCCCATCTTTGTCATCTCATAGCGGGTGGGTGGTGGCACCATCTTTACAACTTGCTAGAATACCACAGATTGATTGCATGGTTTTAAACAACAGGAATTTGTTTTCTCACAGTTCTGGAGGCTGGAAGTTCAAGATCAGTCAGGGTGCCAGTACAGCCAGCGTCTGCTCAGGCCTCTCTTCCTGGCTTGTGTGCAGCTGCTGTCCTGCTGTGTGCTCATATGACCTCTTCTTTGTGCATGAGCTGGTGGGTGGGGAAGGGGCAGGGGGGAGCCCTCGTGTGCTTTCTTATAAGGACACTAATCCTGCCCTATTACGGTCCCACCCATATGACCTGATTTAGCCTTAATTACCTTCTTATAAGCCCCATCTCCAAATCTAATCACGTTGTGGATTAGAGCTTCAACATATTTTGAGGAGACATAATTTAGTCTATTGCACTTGCAAAGTTGCCTCTTATGCTGCTGTGTGAATAGAAAGTAAGATAATATGTTTGAAGGTGTTTCCAAAACTGGGAAGTGATATATAAATGTGAAGGGGTCATTTTTATTTATTCAGGTCTTTTTAGGTGATGTCATCTAGTAGTGTTAAAAGAGAGCTTTCCTATTTCTTAAACAATTTGTATTGAATGTGATAAGAACTTGGAAGAGAAAGAGGTTTTATTTCTAGTCTAACACATTATATCTATATATAAATAAAGTATATATGAGAAGAAAACAATTGTCTCTTTTAAGATAATATTATTGTTATTGTACTGTCTTAAGTTACCTCTGGGAAAAGAAAATATATCCAAATAAAAGACCTAGAAGGAGACAGTAATCTTCCCTAGGTTTGCATTTGTTTACTCTATTTTTCCCCAGGACTGTCTTCTATAGAATTTAAAAGAATTCTCTGTTAGGCAACATCATGCCATTTGGAGCTATTACAGTCTCTGACTGCTACCTTCGTCTTGCAGGGTGAAAGTTAAGAGCATTTCTAAGTTTGATTTACTGATTCTGTGTATCTTATGGGTGCATTGTGTTCAGTCACTGGGGAAAATGTTAAAGTGATAACAATTATTATGAAAGTATTGTATTCTAGGCAAATAGCATGCTGCTTCTGTAATTCACTGTGACTTTTGATTCCTGTTGTTACCTGGTATCTGTTATTTCTCCTGAGCTTCCTATTCAGGGAATGCATGCAAACCGTTTGGCACCATGCAGAGCCGGAGAGATGGAATGCTGTATCTCCTTCGAATAGCTATTAAGAAAACTGCAGAGTATTCAAGAAAGGATAGATAGCAGATAGACCAAATGGTTTGTACTATGTCCTTGCTGCATGAAACAGTTCATGTGTGTGTTTAGGAGAGGACACCGTGCTGCTACTAGGTCTGCGGCCCTTCTCCACTGGGCCTGTATCTACTCTTATCCTTCTAAAGATCACAGACACTCTACGTTTTTTCCCCATTAGGCTTGACCTCTGCTGCCCTTGTTGCCTCTCAGCAGGTGGCTGCCCAGGCATCTGCATCTGGAATGTTTCCTGGACAAAGAAGGTAAATATCCTCTACATTTTTAATTAGTTGTAGATAGAAATATCTTAATGGTTGGGAGGAAGCAAGTACAGGATTTTTAGACCAAAAACTTAACTCCTTGGGTTTTATATCATTGTAATGAATGTGTTTATTATGCCAATGTAAGTTGCTTCACATGCAACTTAAATTCCATGAACCTCATTCTGTAAGGGTTACAGAGATTAGTAATTAACTGATTAGTTTTTTAGACAGTTGAAATTTTCTTGGGTTATCCTTATGGCATTGCTAAAATAATTCACCATGACTCCCTTTGTTTTATTATGTTTAAAGATAAAGTCGCAAATGGAGACATTTATTTTCATAATGCTAAAGGTAATGTTTGTTCTTTGATATTTTAAATTATTCCCTAAGTTTTAAGAAGGAAAATGATTTAAAGGAATTAAATTATTAATATTATAAAATTAACATTTTTCACAATGTATGTCATTACTTTATGTTTATTCACTTTCTCTGGAATTGAATTCCACATTTGAATGGAATTAAAATAAGACTATCAGTCTTATGGTTTTCTGGTTTACAGTGCCAAATGTTGATAGAGGCTGGGCATGATGGCCCATGCCTGTAGTCTCAGCACTTTGGGAGGCTAATGCGGGTGGATCACCTGAGGTCGGGAGTTCCAAACCAGCCTAGCCAACATGGTGAAACCCCGTCTCTAATAAAAATACAAAAATTAGCTGGGCGTGGTGGTGTGCGCCTGTAATTCCAGCTACTAGGGAGGCTGAGGCATGAGAATTGCTGGAACCCAGGAGGTGGAGGTTGCAGTGAGCCGAGATTGCACCATTGCACTCCAGCCTGGGTGATGGAGTGAGACTCTGTCTCAAAATTAAAAAAAAAAAAAAACTGTTGGCTGGGTGCGGTGGCTCATGCCTATAATCCCAGCACTTTGGGAGGCCGAGGTGGGCAGATCACCTGAGGTCGGGAGCTTGAGACCAGTCTGACCAACATGGAGAAACCCTCTCTCTACTAAAAACATAAAATTAGCCAGGCATGGTGGCACATGCCTATAATCCCAGCTACTCGGGAGGCTGAGGCAGGAGAATCACTTGAACCCAGGAGGCGGAGGTTGCAGTAAGCCGAGATCGAGCCATGGCACTCTAGCCTGGGCAACAAGAGCAAAACTCCGACTCAAAAAACAAACAAAATGTTGATAGAACCGTGTGCTAAGGTTTGCTTTTCTTTTGCAGAGAATAACAAGATTGGAAATGTACATTGTCATGTGACTGGATCACATGGGGAAGCGCTTTATACAGACATCAGTTCCATGGTGTTAATTTGAAATGCCTTAATGGCAGGCAAAAACCAGTCATTTCATTTTTGTAAATTACAGATTTTATCACAGAGTAACAAATGTTGCTGTAATTAAACTTCTGTTTTATATATATATACGTATACATATCTGTATATATACATATATATATATATAAATATAAATATATTCTTTACTTTTTGTATCAGTAACCAGGCTCGCACACACAGGGTCTGCTGCCACGTCGCAAACCACTCAGTAAAGGAAATTAAAAATGTATTTGTCACGTTGAAAAGTGTTAGCCACAAAAGGCTACTTACTTTCTTTTCCTTTTCCTTTAAAATTGTAAATAAATAATGTTATGTATCAGTGTGCCTGAACCTTGCATATCCTTCACATATTTCCCATAAGCCCCTCAGAAAGGCTAACTGTGATGATGACACTTTGGTACAATTTAGATGTCTATTTGGTGGCTCCTGTTAAAGACGCATCAGTGTAAAATGTTCCTGTAGTCACTGTTTGTACTTGTGTATTGTGGAAAAAGTACTTTTGGAAGGCATGGGGTTGCCAGTACCACAAAAACTGTGTTGTATATAATGTAAAGATTAAAATGGGGAAATAATGAGCATCTGTGAATAATGAGGTGTCATTTTTTGATAATCTTGAATGGCAAATAACCCAATAGCCTGCGTACCAGAGACATCTGTGATTGTTCTATTACTTGAATAGTTCTACAGTCTTTTTTTTTTTTTTTTAATGTTTACAATTATCCAGTTTTAGAAGAGAGAGACTTTAACGCCATTGCCTGGTTACTTGTTTTATGCTGTAATCTAGTTTATTTTATGTAAAATGTATATTGAATGCTTTCCTTTTTTATACCTGCCTTAAATAATTTGGCAATCAGAATTAAAAAGTTTTTTTTTTTAAATAATGGCTTCTTGTCTGTCTCATGTTATTTTCTACCTGGCTGATAGTCATTCTAATTTTCAAAGAAGGGTTTCTTAATATTATTAATATCCAATGCATAAGATACAGTAAACAGATATTAACTTTTCTTATAGGATACATAGGTGTAACAACCAAATAGTGTATTTAATTTGGTGAATGTATTCCCATTTACAGGGTATTTACCCTAAACATGGAGCACGATATCACTAGAAATTAGTAGATACAGGTTTCTATGGTATGGATTGATACTTCAAAGATGCAAATGTTATGACATGTGGATAATGGGGAAAATATGTAAAAAGTCATTTAGTCAGTTAGCTGTCATTACATTGATTTACAAGAATATTTTATGCCAAATTTTAACTGCCTCTTCTCTCCCTTCTTTGCTTGGAACAAACACTTACTGAGTGCCTGCTTTATCCCAAGCACTGCACAGGGTTCTGGTATATTGCAGTAAACAAAGCAGACACAAATTTCTGTCTTCATGGAGCTTTCATTTTTTGGTGGGTGGGATAAACGTATCATAAAATATCTGAATAATATATAGAGCATGTTAGATGGTTGATAAATGCAATGAAGAGAAATGAAGCATGGGAGTGGGGCATAGTGAATGTGTGCTGGAGTTTGTAACTGTAAACAGAGTGGCCACTAAAAGATGGGGGGGAATCCATGCAGACACCTGGGGGAACACCACTGCGGTGATGTGGAAGAGCAAGTACCGAAGCCCCAAGGTGGGAGTGTGCTTTGTATGTTTGGACTGGTTGATTTCAGTGCTCCATTCCAGCTGTAAGTTTTTATTATTTTACTATAATTGCTAATGACAGTGCTACCACGTGGTTTACTAAAAAGTTCTTCAAGCTGACGGAATTTGTCTTGGTATAATTTGGTTAGTTCTACCTAGAGGCCTTTGCGTCAGAAATGAATAGAATTTTGCAATCAAAAAGAAATGTTTCCCTTGATTTGAAAGACCACCTTAGGGTGTTGCCTTTGCTGCTTGGCTTACACATCTAGTCTATGTTCTTAATAGATTTCAGTAAGAAGATATTTTTCTGTTAGTTTTCAGTTTCTCTTTTGAATATCATCCAAGCTGTCATTTATAAAAACATTGTTTATGGTGTTTAATCCTACACATAAGAGTATTTCACGTATTTTTCATCATTTTTAAGCTATCAACGCTTTTTCGTTTTTATACAACATCTTGATTATCCTTGAAGACTTGAGGTAATTTGTCTTATACCAGTTAAGCAAGTATGTTTTCTCTGTTCAGACTATAGTTGGCAGGGTATCTGTTGGTTGCCTACATGCTGATCCAGTTCTTGACCAACCCCTTAACTGTCAAAGCACAGAAACAGAACTAAGGTCAACTTACATCTTCACTAGCTGAATTTTCATGTTCTTGTTGGTAGCTGGGTGATACTGTGGATTCCTGATAATTTTCTTGCTTGCATTAATATATATGGAAGCCAATCTTACCTTTCAGCTGCAAAATGACTAGATGTATGTTTATTACATAGCAGGCTTTTTAAAATCACTTCTAATTAGGTGGTTAAGTAAATAGGTTATAAATAGCTGCATTGGACCATGTTTAACTCTGCCCCTATAATAAACAGGAATGCTGATAAATACAAAGAGATATATGACCAAAAGCACATTGCAATTTGAATAGGCTCTTCCTCTAGGCTTTTACTGGAACATTATTCATGACTGGTTTACATTAATCACTAAATGAAGTTTTGTTTTTTCCTCTTACTGTTACAGCGTTGTCTTTGCTGATGACAACATGAATTGCCAAAGGCCAGGGCTTATTTGTATTACGTGTGCCATTTCTCTGGCTGAGTATATAGTCAGTACCGAATGGTAAATTAAAGATTCCCAAAAGACAAGTGTACTTGGCTCCATTATATTACTATGATGAATCTGCCATTAATACGTTCTAATTGTTTTACTTTTATAGACATAAAATCAGTCCCCTTAGTGACTAATAATAGGGTTTATTGATTTTACTAAACATTACTCATTCCAGGCCTGCTCATATCAGCTTGTCCTGAACATATGCAAAAAGCCTGCCGTGCTGATACAGTGCAAATTAACTTCATGGAGAAATGGAAGTGAGTTGTTTACAGCTGTGGTCCCATTGAATACAGAATATTAAAAACCAGGTAATAGGCTCCATATAGAACCATTTATTCCTAGATTACAATCTCAGATGACTTTTTCATTGAAACTTGCCATTGCTGTTCAGCCCAGGTCATTAACACTTGCAGAGTAAAAAGTGTGGCCTTATACATTCACACTGGCTGTGACCCTGATTTAGTGTGGTTTCAGCCCAAGGGTCTGTGAGTAACCAGAATGAATAGCTCTGATTGATGCAGGAGAAAAACAGCAGTTTAAATGATAATTACTGGTCATTTCATTCCTTCCCTGACTCTGAAAGAGACAAGACAGGCAAAGCCATTTATTATTGTTTTTGTCACTAACCACAGTCTTCCATTCCCTGCTTCTTGCAGTAGCCTGAGTCATAAATGTTGTTTACTTTCAGTTAACTTTAGAAGAGAAAACAAAGCAAAGCCCCCAGTCTGACTTTTCATTTTTCTTAACAAATTCACTCTTTAAAGCAAGGGGTGAGTTCTCAACCTTGGCACTATTGATATATGGGACCAGATAATTCTTTGCTGTGGGGGACTGTTCTGTGCATTGTAGTATATTTAGCAGTACTCCTGACCTCTACTCTGGAGACGCCAGTAGCAACCTCCCCAACAAATTGTGACAACCAACAGGTCGTATGAAATTTAGAACTCATGCCTAGCCCCTGCGCCACAGGTAGAGTGCTGAGTTCTGTTGTTCTTTGTTGCTTTTGGAGATAGGAAAGCCATTGATGGTTCCTTGTAACTCGATGTAAACAGAATGGGGATGCTCATTTTACCAATGTGGATAAAGTTGGACCAGACCTCCAGCTCCTTAAAAAGAATTGGATGACCCAGATTTTAACATAATAATTAGTAGTTCTTTTAGGTTGAAGATGAATTCAATTTTAAAACCACATCTGAGGGCCGGATTCATTTCACAGCACGTCAATTAGCAATGCTAGCCCACTAAAAATACATATTATTTCTTCTGGAATGAAGGCTGTCAGTGGAAAACCTGGAAAAAAATGGATAAATCTTAATTGAGTTGCTGGGATTGAACTCAGATTTTCTTCACACAGGGAGAGGCATTTCTTTCATATACAGGAACAAACTTTGAGAGGTTCTCACATACACTATACATTTCAGTGAAGTTTTTTTTTCACTTAGACATTTGAAAATAAAATGAAAGGAAACATCAAAATCTGCAATATGGAGAAAGTTAAAGTATCCAGGGCTATCATGAACACAAGCCATGATAACACCCATGGACAAGTCTAGGTTTAGGTCTGATCAGACTGGCCTGACCCTTGGCCAGCTGTTGTCATGTCCCTGTCTACCTAGAATGGCAAGTAGTACGATGGAACAAAGCTTCTTTCCTGTGTCCATAACGGACGTGGCTAATCATTGCCGTGTACTCTCCACCTGAATGTGTGTGAGACCTCATAACAACTTTCTCAGTGCAGCTTTCCCAGTAGTCCCTAAAAAACAGACCAAAGCTGACACACAACATGAAGGCTGTTTACCACTTCTGCAAGAAACTAAATTCTTATGGGACTAAATCATGACCCCTATAACTTTCAAGGGTGTCACCCTCATACCCCCCAATTTCAGGCAAGGAGACTTAACATGGCACTATTCCTGCTTTCAACTACTGGAAACTTTGGAAGTTATTTATGTACCTTCAGTGTTTTAAAGCACTGATTTCTTCAGTCAGAAAAGTTGGGGAACCAGAATCGTTACTTATTGACCCAACTTTCTACTGATTTATGGAGGTGTTATCTTTTTCTCTTTTACTTTCATGCTATCATCACATCTTCTTTGGCTCTTCTGCCACCCTCTTATAATGATCTTTGATTAGATAGAGTCCATCCAAATAATCCAGTATCATCTCCTCTCAATGTCATCTGATTAACAATTTTAGTTCCATCTGCAATCTTAATTCCCCTTTGCCATGTAACGAGATTCACAGATTCTGGGGATTAGGACATGGACATCTTTGGGGGCTACCACTCTACCTGCCACACCACCCAACACAAATTCCTTTCTGCCTGGGCAGTATTAACACAATAATAATAGTATAATAGTTCTACTGTATAATATACAATATTACAACTGGTATAATGACCATCATCAAAATTATAGTATATTTACTTTGCACTTCATGTGTAACAACTCATTTAGTTCTCATAACCACCCAGTTACTATTCCCATTTTAGAGCCGGAAAAACTGAGGCATCAAGCTAAAGTAATTTGCCCAAGTTCACACCACTGTGTAAGTGACAGGACCATAACCCCATGCTATACTGCTTCAGAGAAGGGATAATACACTCCCTAGGGAATTGACAAGATTTTCCTTTGCTAAAGTGCTTACTATTTCAGAGGGGAAAATAACAGTGTGTCTCTCCAGGCTGCTGTGAGACAAAGCCTCTGTGCAGCCTGTGCTGGAGCCAGGCATCAAGCCCTTGTTAAACTCCACATTCCAGGCCCAGGATCCTGAGAGCCTAGCGGCTCTTCAGTGCATTGCTGGCAGAGGTTGCTGAAAGGGTTACCTTTTTTTTGTTTTCTCATTGTCATGGTGGCCCTTGCCTTTTTCAATACTCTACCATATGTATCTGATGACTAGAAGCTCAGAATACAAGAGTTGGGCTTCATAGGAACTGGTGCTTGGGTGTCAGAGGCTGGTGGGAAGGCTGATGCTTTTGTGATTCTGGCAGAGACTATCATGGGCTCCTACAAAGGGTCATTCCAGCATTCTGACAAAGGGCCCCAAATTTGTACTTTCAATTATCTACAAATGATGTCATTCTCACTGTCTCAGGGGATTTTTGAAAATATTGGAAAGAAGGATGTTCAAACCTCAGCTTTAACTCTTTAAATACCCTCCCCTAACCAGATCCTTCTCCAGTGTATTCTGTGTGTACTGAGGGACAAGGGAATATGTGAAACATACTTGCAAGATGTAAACATTTAAATTATAATTTCTGCAATGTTATATTGAAATTGCTTCTTTATTTCGATATGGTGAGAACCTCAAAAAATGAATGCCTAGATTTTTCTTGGCTTCTGAGAGGACTTTGCTCTAAATAGTATGTGTTGGGGCAAAATACAGAAATTGATTGAAAACTTCTTCCTTAATAAGGGTGGCAGGGGCCAGTGAATCAAGACATCCTGGCCCCATTTAATCACTGGAGGTCACTGAGCTATAGGTCTGAAAGAGAAAGTAGTTGCATCTTCCTCATCACTCTCCAGAGAAGGTAGTCCAGCCACCCAACCTGTCCTCCTAGACCAGATCGGAATTTTCCAGGGTGGGGGAAGGGGGGTGAAATCCCTAGCCTAGTGGGGATGATCTTTCAGCATAATAACCATGGAGAGGGAGACTGTCTCTAGCAAGGCTGCTGTACAGCTGGATGTTTTCAGCTGCCTGTAACAGAAACCATGACTGAAACTGCCATCAACTACAAGGAAATGTGTTCTCTCCCCTAACGCGAAGCCAAGAGCAGGGTGATCTCCAGACATCATCCCTCATGCTGCTGACTCTGCTTCTCTGTGATACTCTTTGCTCAGTCTTCCTTGGGCTTGTCCCCTGTGTTATGGCCACAGGAGTTCCAGATCTCTGTCTGGAGACATCAACGTCCAGGGGAGAGAACTGTGTCTTCCTGTGTCTCTTAGGAGGGAAGAAACCTTCCTCAGATGCCTCTGGCAGGCATCTCTCCCATATCCTTGGCCAGAACCAGGACACATGCTCACTCCTGAAACATTACCGGAAGAGAATGGGATTACCATGAGTTCCTCAGGCTAAGAAGGATGAGAATCTGCCCCTGAGTCATGCATGGGAGGAGTGGCTCATGGCTTAGAACTAGGATTCTGTTGGGGAGAACGAAGAGGGGGATGAATGTTTTGTTGTCTGAGGCATGAACTTTTCTTTGAGGCCAGTGAAACGTGGTAGATTCTCCTAGTGTCCTCTGGGTTCTCCTGAGGTGTAAGTCTGGGATGGGTGTGGGTGGGAGGCAGACAGTTGTTTGCACTCCAGCAGAACTCAGAGACCCTCCGCTGTAACTGATTTTTCCTTAGAGAATCTGGTGATTGGGTAGAATTAGGATAGCGGGCACAGGGCTGCACTGAACGCACTCACTCTTCTGAAGGAACATGAAGAGATTCAGAAACCTACCGTCTGTCTTTTCTCTCTCTTCCATGACACAGCTGAGTAAGACTCTATGGGTAGGAGGAAAGGTGCCACTCTCTTCCACCATTCCCTAGCGCACACACGCACACACACACACTCCGCTCTTCAGAGGTTCTCCAGAACTTACAGCATATAAGAAAGAACAGGGACCTGCCTTCTCCCCAAAGCAAGTTCTGCACTCTGGAGAGAAAAGAGGAACTCAGGACCATTT
Source organism: Pongo pygmaeus (assembly GCF_028885625.2). Lineage (NCBI taxonomy): Eukaryota > Metazoa > Chordata > Mammalia > Primates > Hominidae > Pongo > Pongo pygmaeus. The sequence continues at coordinate 129,057,964 of NC_072377.2, read as the reverse complement.
TTACTAGAATTTAGATATAATTAGGAGCGGTGGGTGGAGGGGTGAAGGGACTGGAATGTTAGAAAGGGCAAGCGTTGAGCCCTGGTATACCAAAATTGGAAAGAGAAAGAACAAATTAGCCCACTGGCAGAGGGAGAATCTCACCATATCAGGAACAAGGGAGATTCCTTCAGGAGAAAGAGAAACCAGGCTTTAGCTTGGGGTCTCTGATGTAGAGTTATCAAGGTTAGGAAGGAGCCTTGACCAAGTCTCAGAAAACCATCTCACTCTTGCTGGAAGGGGAAGAATTGGTGGGCAACCCCTAGAACTTCCAGCTGGGTGGGGGCATGATTCTCTCTCTGCCTTTGGCCCTCTCTCCACTCTCAGCAGAGCAGAATGTGTCTGGTAGGGAAGAAGATAAAGGACTGGCCTCATTTTCCTGCCCCTCTACCAACCTGAATTTGTCCCTGATTGGGTGAGTGGTGGGCGAGTGACCCACCCAGCAGATCTAGTGACTGTAAACCCTTGGGGTAGTGTTAATTCCTTCAAAAGAAGGAATTTTGAAAGTGGGCGAGCAGGTCATGAGGCAGAATTCATTCAGGAAGTATTTCCTGAGTACCTGTGAGGGGCCTAGGTACTGAGTGCCCAGGTCCTGTGTCCTGGGGACAGGGTGCCCAGGCCCTGCCCTCTCCCACTTATAGACGAGTGGGGCACCCCCTCCCACCTCTGGATGAGCACATAGATGTCTCCGTAAAGCTGAGCAAAGCTGAACTCTGCAGACCTAGTGTTGGCCAAGAAGGTCTGCCATGAAGACAAGCACTCACTGTGAGACTCTGCCTCAAAAGCTCATAAACCTGGGAACCTGCTGTGCTCAGCCTCCGAAACCCCCAGGTGCCCGTGTGTCTGCCATCCCCAGCCCCCACCATCCCCTCAGTGATAAGATACTGGGAGGCAGACCATAAAAGGTGGATTTTATGACAACAGCTTGGTGACCAGACTGTTCCCTCCGCTGAGGGCTGCTGAGGGCTGAAGCAGGGATGACTCATGGAGAGGCCCCAGCAGACAGCCGAGGAAGCCTCTGACCCTGCGGTGCTGTGGGCTGGGCCATAACGGGACACTGGGGAGCCACAGATGTGCTCAAAGGTAGGGAGATGCGGTGAGTCACTCCACCCCTGTGAGGCACTGGCAGGGAGCTGAGGAGTCAGAAGCAGAGAGAGCCAGCACCGAGCTCGCCCGGTGCCTGTGAGCAGCCAGCCTCTAAATGGCTTCCAGCTTGACGGTCCTCACGCTGTGGCAATGTAGCTTCTGGAAGCCTATGGGGCCCAGGGACATTCCTGTGACTGACTCCCGTGGATGAGGTGTGCTCAGGGTATGGTAGGTGAACAAGTGGCCTTCCTGGGTCAGCTAGAGGGACTCCCTTGTCATCATCTGGTGGTGGAAATTGATGAATTGGTACCTAACATGAATGCGATATCTTCCTGGGAGGCTGAGAATCTCTAATCTTGTCCCATTCAATGTCAGCAACTCTGCAGGCCTGGAAGTCTCCCTCTGAATGCTTAGCAGGGCTCCCCTGTGTACCACCTGCTTTCCAGGGGCAATGTGCCTTGGTCAAGGACGTTTAAGGTGTAAATCGCAGAAATCTGTTCAAGCAAACGTAAGCAAAGTAGACAGATTTAATGTAAGAGCGGAGGGGTTCTTACAGGAGCAAGGATGGCAAGTATGTCCAAGCTTCTGAGGGGCTGACCTGGGAGGTCCAGGCACCATGGAAGCTTCTCTCTCACACACCTCATGGCTTGTTTTGTCACTGTTACTCCTCCTCTGTCTCATTCCTCTCTCTCTGCACACTGGCTCTCTCTGATTCTCCAAACACATGACCTCGCCTGACTGGCAATACTCTCTGTCATCTCCCAGTTCTAATTGCAGATTCTCAAGAGAAAGGATGGAAGTGGCCAGGCCCAGGGGCCACAGGATAGAATGAACTTGCTGAGGGAGTGGAGGCTGGGCAGTGTGGGGTGGGAACAGTTGCTAAGCTGGCTCCTATTTTTGGCTTCTTTTGACTCCCCACACCACTTTCATCTAAGCCCTTTGTCGAAGGAACATTTATGACTAGGAGCAGAAGTTCATGCAAACCAGCTTAGTTACAAAGAAGGTTTATTGAAAGCATATAAGAACCTGTCTCACTATCCAAGGATAGGAAGCGAATTGACAGGTCATAGTGATTGTTGGTGTCTAGAAAATCCCTAAATCTCCCTCAAATATCACATAATCTCTTACCCCTTCTTCTCTTGGTGTCTCTGTCCCATTCTCCTGCTTCTGTGGACAGACTGTTTCTACCTCTTTGTGACTTCCCTGTTCTTGTAATTGAACGTGGCCTGAGATTGCTATGGAGCTCACAAGGGCTCGTTTCTCACTATCCTTTAACTGACGTAGCCTTTCAGTTTGCACTCCAAATTCCTGTGCCAAGTGCAGTGGATTTCTCTCCAAGGAATAACCAAATGTGGCTGGGCCAGATTTGGGAGAGGTGTATGGAATTACATAGGACTGTCAACACTCCTGCGACTTAGGAGATTCCAAGGGTTTTAGGAGCTCTGTGCCAGCAACTGTGGGGTGGCAAAGACCATATATATATATACATGTGAACAAGTGGCCTTCCCGGGTCAGCTAGAGGGACTACATATACATATACAAGTATATATAGTCTACATATACATTCATATGTGTATATATGTATACATAGTCTACATATACATATATGTGTATATATAGTCTACATATATGTATATATGTATATACATATATGTATACATAGTATTATGTACATATATGTATACTATGTACATATATGTATACATGTATGTGTATATACATACATGTATACTATGTACATATATGTATACATGTATGTGTATGTACATATATGTATACTGTGTACATATATGTACACGTATGTGTATATACATATATGTATACTGTGCACATATATGTACACATATGTGTGTATACATATATGTATAGTGTGCACATATATGTACACATGTGTGTGCATACATATATGTATGCCGTGTACATATATGTACACATGTGTGTATGTACATATATGTATACCGTGTACATATATGTACACATGTGTGTATATACATATATGTATACCGTGTACATACATGTACACATGTGTGTGCATACATATATGTATACCGTGTACATATATGTACACATGTGTGTATGTACATATATGTATACCGTGTACATACATGTACACATGTGTGTGCATACATACATGTATACCGTGTACATATATGTACGCATGTGTGTATATACATATATGTATACCGTGTACATATATGTACACATATGTGTATATACATATATGTATACCGTGTACATATATGTACATACATGTGTATATACGTATATGTATACCGTGTACATATATGTACACATATGTGTATATACATATATGCATACCGTGTACATATATGTACACGTGTATATACATATATGTATACTGTGTACTTATATTTATACATATACGTGTACACATATATACTATGTACATATATGTATGCATATGTGTATACACATATGTATACTATGTACATATATGTATACATATATGTATATACACGTATGTATACTATGTACATATATGTATACATATATGTATATACACGTATGTATACTATGTACATATATGTATATATCTATACATATATACATATGTGTGTATATACATATATGTATATATCTATACATATATACATATGTGTGTATATACATATATGTATATATCTATACATATATACATATGTGTGTATATACATATACGTATATACATATGTGTGTATATATACATATGTGTATATATGTGTATATATAGTATATATACGTATATATAGAAGTATATATACAAGTATACAAGTATATACACGAGTATATAAGTGTATATACGTATATATACACGTGTATACACGTGTATATCGCATGTATACACGTGTATATATACGTGTATATACACGTGTATATCGCATGTATACACGTGTATATATACGTGTATATACACGTGTATATCGTATATATATACGTGTATATACACGTGTATATCGTATATATCTGTGTATACACACGTGTATATCCGTGTATATACGTGTGTATACACACGTGTATATACGATATACGTGTGTATACGTATATATACACGTATACGTATATATACGTGTATATATACGTATATACTTGTATATATACTATATGTATAGACAAGTATATATACGTATATACTATATATACTATATATAGTATATATACAAGTATATATATATACACTTAGTTTTTATACCACAAAATAGAAGTGTCCCCCTTTTCCCTGAGTACTTCCTTTTTTGTCGTACTTTACTTGTTCCATATTGTTTACCATCAAATGACGTGTTATATATTTGTTTGTGTATCTGATTATGGCCTCTCCTCCCATTAGAATGTAAACTCCATAAGAGCAGGGACCTAATCATTTTTTTCTACTATTCTATCTCCAGCATCCAGAACAGTGTTTCACCTAAAACAGGCACTTAAGTATTGTCAAATAAATGAGGGAGCAAATGTCATGTCAGGATATAGTAGAGATGCCATTGATCTGCCTCCTTTCTTTGAGAATCTGCCTCACCCACAACCTCTAGAAGGTTTTATTTTTCATAATGAACCCCTTTGTACCTTACCTGACTTTATGCTAATGAGGTTACTCTTGGTGGGCCTTTAGGTAGTTTCAGGAAGGGGCCGGTCATCAGAGGAACCAACCTCATGATTAGAGGTTTAGAACTTTTGCGGGGAAGAAGGACTGGAGACTGAGTCCAGTCACCAATGGCTGGTGATTTAATCAGCCATGGCTATATGATGACCCTTCAATAAAAACTCTTCAAAAACAAGGTTTAGGGAGCTGGTGAACGGGGCCACTGAACCCATGTGCTCCGTGGTGGCATGCCTGGAGAGGGCATGGAAGCTCTGTGCCACCCCTGTCTCCATACCTTGTCTTATATATCTCTTCTATTTGGCTGTTCTGTGTTGTATTCTTCATAATAAAACTGAGATTATAACTCTTTCCTGAGTTCTGTGAGTCATTTTTGCAAATTATTGAACCACAAGGGGATCATGAGAAGCCTCAAATTTGTAACTGGCTGGGCAGAAATGCAGGTAGTCTGGGGACCCTGTCTGTGACTGGCACCTGAAGTGAAGGAAGTCTTGTGGGACTGAATCCTTAACTCTGTGGAGCTGCACTCACTCCAAGTAATGTCCGAATTGAACTGGGTTGTAGGACACCCAGCTGGTGTTAGAGAATTGGGAAAATGATGTCATTTTCTGTCAGAGGTTCAGGGAAGAGACATCTGAAGGCACTAAAGGAGCAAGTCATGCAGATGTATCAGGAAATGTTTCAGGCAGAGGGAAGAGCAGGTGCAAAGGTCCTGAGGTGAGAATGTGTCTGAAGTGTTTAAGGGAAAGCATGGGAAACATCGTGGTTGGAATACAGGTGAGGGGCAGAGTGGCAGATGAGGTGTCGTGTGGACACAACCTTGAGGCAACAGTAACCTTCAGCTACACAGCCAGGCACGCTATCCTGTAATTGTGGGACAGGCAACTCACAGATTTAAAATGCACAGATCAGAGTTTGCTGAAGCATTTTAAACTAAAGCATACAGTGAGAAGCAAGTTGAATAAAATGGAGTGGAGGCCAGCCATGGTGGCTCTTATGTGTAATCCCAGTAACACAAGAGGCTGAGGTGAAAGGATCACCTGAGGCCAAGAGTTCAAGACCTGCCTGGGCAATGTAGTGAGACCTTGTCTCTACAAACAAACAAACAAACAAAAACTAAAAAGTTAGCTGGGCATGGTAGTGCATACCTGTAGTCCTAGCTACTTGGGAGGCTGAGACAGGAGGATTGTTTGAGGCCAGGAGTTTGAGGCTGCAGTGAGCTATGATTGCACCACTATACTCCAGCCTTGGCGACAGAGTCAGACCCTGTCTCAAAAAAAAAAAAAAAAAAAAAAAAATGCGGTAAGTTAATGCACCTAGGCTGGGGAGTACAAGCAAATGGAAGGGCCACAGGACCTGATAGGGTTACACAATGATCGTATATCTTGTTGGTCTTTGTGCTGCATCAGCCTTTCCTTCTGGTAATGTGGTTATGAGGGCCCAAGTAGAGGACGAGGAAGATGGAAGGTGCCTAGAGTGAGCACATGCCTGCTCTATTGGAGAGCCTGGCCAAGGGCTGTAGCATTAGCCTGATGAGCAGTTAAGGGCTTTATTTGCATCTCCAGGGTAGAGGGCAGTTGAGGCCCTGCATGGTTGTCACTGAGTGGCTGAGATAAGACTTCACGGATAGTGAGTGCTTCGTGACCTCATTTATATTTAGGATACAATAAATATTTAGTGCTTCATGTTTCTCATGTATATTTGGGGTATCATGAATATTTAGTATTTACTTGGTTCTTCCTTTCCTTCCTAACTAGGTTCACACATATATGCTCTACTTACTTTATCCGTCTAACATATCCCCCAGGTAAATAATTTAATTATCTATGCTTAACACATCTAATGATTTGCATCAATTTCATTTACTTCTTTGCCTTCTCTAACAGAATTGAATATTCTCAATTCAGCAAATGGTCATTGCATGAAGCCCAAGAGTTGTCTGTGTGCTTGGGTGGGGAAAGTGACACATTAATTACGATCTTGTATACTCTTGAAAGAACTTTATTTTTACTTTAAAGGGAATGAAGGAGCTGCTTGTTTAGATGATTCTTTATCACATGCATGGAAGATTTTAGGAAAGGCAGGAGGTAAGAAAAATTATAGAAGAAGGTGCCAGCTGCTTCTTTGTAGAGCGGTGTTTTATAAAAGCTGCTGAGAATGTGAGTTATGGGTGGTTGGCGGGCGAAAGGATAATGGGTATTAATTTCACTTGTTTGCCTACCAGTCATTCCAATTTTGCAATGACACCAAGGTGAGAAGACAGTGTGGGATAAGGCAGCCGCCCCAGGAAGAAAGAAGGGACTGGGCAAGAGCGGACATGGGTCAGCCTAGAGAACAGATCCAGCCAGCTCTGGAAGGAAGTTTAATGGCAGAAGTTTGCAAGACAGGAGGAGATAAATTAGCACCTTTAAGATCAAGGGACACGGTTGCTTTTTAACTGATTGTTCAATTTTTACAACAAACTTGGCTTTTCCCCCAGGATGTCCTGTTTCAGTTAGTCCTTATCTATTTCCTTCTGCCCATTTGAATATATTTTGAATAATATGATATTTTATACTTTGCACTATTTTCATGATTTGAGTTAGCTAGGACAGAACACCAACATATTTCCTACTGATAGAAATGCTGAGCCAGGTGCGGTGGCTCACGCCTGTAATCTCAGCACTTTGGGAGGCCAAGGTGGGTGGATCACCTGAGGTCAGGAGTTCGAGACCAGCCTGGCCAATATGGTGAACCTCCGTCTCTACTAAAAATACAAAAATTAGCCGGGTGTGGTGACACACGCCGGTAGTCCCAGCTACTTGGGAGGCTGAGGTGGGAGAATCACTTGAACACGGGAGGCGGAGGTTGCAGTGAGCTAAGACTGTGCCATTGCATTCCAGCCCGGGTGACAAAGTGAGACTCCATTTCAAAAATAAATAAATAAATAAATAAATAATCTGGCATGGTGGCAGATGCCTGTAATCCCAGCTACTCAGGAGGCTGAGGCAGGAGAATCTCTTGAACCCGGGAGGCGGAGGTTGCAGTGAGCTGAGATTGTGCCATTGCACTCCAGCCTGGGGCGACAAGAGCAAAACTCCGTCTCAAAAAAAGAAAAAGAAAGCAGTGTTGCAGTGTTTGTTTACGAAGCAAAAGGGCATAACAATCTTATCTGATACAAAACCCTGAAAGCCAATTTAAGCTCTACTAAAAGAGTCACTTAAAAATGTTTTTGTGCAGTATAATTGTTTTCATTTTTTTCTTTTTTTTGGAGTCTGTTGTTGAAAAGAAATTAAGGGGATATTCCTTTTTCATGTTCCTGTAACACAGAACTAGCAATTGCATGTTGTTTATTTGTAAATTGCAGAATGTTTCTTAAAAAAATCATAAAACTTATGAAACAACAAGAGTGTACTGTTAAAGTTTCTGCCAGGCATGGTGGCACATGCTTGTCATCCCAGCTACTCAGGAAGCTGAGGTGGGAGGATCACTTTAGCCCAAGAGGTGGAGGCTGGCTGCAGTGAGTCCTGTTCACACCACTGCGTTCCAGCCTGGGCAATAGAGTGAGAGATCCTGTCTAAGAAAACGAACAAATGAACAAACAAACAAAACTAATAAGTAAAATTAATACATGAAAACATAAAGGTAATTTTATCTGTATTTGTAATAAAACATTACTTGACCAGCAAATGTGATATGTTAGTGCCCTAAATATACCTTGACACATTGGTTAGCCATATGGAAAAAAATTAGCCTGGAATCCTATATAATGCCTTACAACAAAGTAAATTGCAGATGGATCAAACTTTTAGTGCAAGTATCACACTACTAGAAGAAAATGTGGATGAATTTATTTCTATTCTTGGAATTGGAGCAGTGCTTCTGTGCATAGCATGAAATTCAGAAGCCATATAGGAAACGATGGATAATTTGATTACATTTAAAAAATTTTAAGTTGCACTTGGGGAATAACATCATAAATAAAGTCAAATAGCAAACAGGAAACGGGAAAATATTTGCAAAATATACCTCAGGCAAAGGGCCAATTTTTATACTCAAATTATTTGTAAAAAGCATTGAGTCAGCAACCTCACAGAAAAGATGAGCAAAGGGTATAAACAACTATTAAAAGAAAAGAAACTGTGATGACTGAGAAAAATATGAAAAGATGGTCATTTAGTGAATCAAAAGGACAACAGATTATTTTTTCATCTATCAGTATGACAAAGGTTAAATGTTGGTGAGTGTGTGGGGGTGCAAATTCCTGCACCATTGGTGAGAAATTTACTAGAGACAAATTTGGCACTATTTGTCAAAAACATAAATGCACACAATAATTTCCTTTTGGGAAATAGTCTATAGCTCTTCACCCTCAATTGCACAAAGACACTGTACAAAAATGCTCATTGCATCATTTTAAATCACTGAAAACTACCTAAATGTCCATCAGTGTGTTCTAGTAACAGCAGGGCCACAGTATGCTGCCTTGAAAAGGATGAAATAAATCTTCATGTATTTACATGATACAGTGGCCATCACATATTGTTAACAAGTGAATTTGCTAGATACTGTGTATAGGGTTATAGGAGTACAATCTTATTTCTGTAGAGACAAAAAACAATGAATACGTGTTTATGTATGTGTATGTTTGTGTGTAGATATGTATGTGTGTTTGTGCAGTATATTTATATTTGGATAGAAAAACCTGGAAAGCAAAGTATTTCAAACTGTTAGCAGCAGTGATTTATGATGAATGGGAAGTGGAAAGAAGTAGTCTAGAGGGGGGAGGAAATACTGTTGTTAATTAATATAATTATGAACTATTTGGTTTTTTAAAATGAAGGACATGAGTCGCTTTAAAAATAAACTGACTTTTTTTTTCGCCAACAATATATGGCATGATGTGTCTCCAAATTATCTCTATCTCTTTTGGTATCACTACCTCTATTTAATTTATTTCTATTCAATTAATTTAACATATATTAAATAAAAGGAGAATGTTTATTAGTTATATAATCTTTTACAGCGATGGTAATGGCTTTGATTTATACAAAGTTTGTCTTTGGCTATTAGTGAAGAATATTTTATTCCAGCGTAACATTATATGCATATTCTTACAGGCTTAATGAGAAAAGTGCTCAAATGGAGTAGCAAATAAATAGATATCTTTATTAATAATAGGCTAAGTACCCTCTTATGGTACTTAATATCTCAGAGTTAAAAATAGACATCTTGGAGTTAAAACATATCAATTGTGAAGCTGTCTATGTAATGTTCTTTTAACGGATGTCTTATTTTGAAGTAACGGAGGAAGTCTTATCATTTTAAGAATGAGTTGTGATGGGCAGTTAGGAGCAAGTAGTGCACTCCTCTACACTGTGAGCTGCTGCTTTGAAAAGAGCAGTTTATATTCCTTACGTGTTTAGCAAGAAATGAGTTTGGTGAGGGACTTGTGATTAGTTAATGCCCAGAGTAACAGAAAGACTTCCTTCCACCTTCCCTGCTTTTCTCCTGCTTAGTCTCTAGGGACTGGGAGTCACTGATGGGACCAGGAACAGTAAGCAGGCTTAAGATAGCTCTTGATGTAAAACAATTGCCTTGTATTGCCATCTCATATACTCGTATATTTCTATGTCAATGGAGGCAAGCCTAGATCTTTTGTATATATATGCAAGTATTTTGTATTTGCCTGAATACCTTTGCCCAACCTTTTCATCCCAAGCTTTCTGAATCATTTGTTTTGGGTGTGTCTCTTCTAGGAAGGGTAGAGATTAGTCTCTCAGAAACTTTTTCTTAATACTCAAATTTAGCTCATTTTATTTATGGCTCTAAAAGATATGTTCGTCTCTGTTCTGTCATATTATTTTGTACTATGTTATCTTTTTGCTAATTTTGACATTGTAATTCTTGTGATATTTGGGAAGGTTTATATTTTTGTGCAAATATTTTGCACAACTTGCTTGTATTATATAAAAGTGTAATTACCCCATACAAAGGCTTCTTCATCCAAAGACTCCCTTGTACAAAGGCTCCCTTTATTTAATAACACCCATCCTCTTTGTTCCTTACCATCATCCATGATAGGATTAGTTGATGTTCTTTTCCTTCTCTGTGTACTCTCCTTCCTCCAAATTTAGTCTTATCATTTTTGTTGTCGCCTTTGTAGTGCTAACCCTTCCACCACTTGGTCAATATTAAATAACATTCCCTTGTCCTCACCTGTTTTCTATCTTCTACCTTCTCCTCTCAATTATTTATTATTTTTAAGAGGTTATAAAAACATTTTCATACCTAAAACAAAATGAAACCAAATCCTCATTATAAATGATGTGATCTTTTTGCCTAGCTGTGCAGAATATTACTTCTTTATCTTAAAATTCCCATAACTTTATTAGAAAAGTGCTCAAATGGAGTAGCAAACAAATAGATATCTTTATTAATAATAGGCTAAGTACCCCGTTATGGTACTTCATATGTCAGAGTTAAAAAGATTATGTTGCCAGGCACGGTGGCTCATGCCTGTAATCCCAGCAGTTTCAGAGGCTGAGGCAGGTAGATCACCTGGGGTCGGGAGTTCGAAACCAGCCTGACCAACATGGAGAAACCCTGTCTGTACTAAAAATACACAATTAGCCAGGCGTGGTGGCACATGCCTTTAATCCCAGCTACTTGGGAGGCTGAGGCAGGAGAATCACTTGAACCCGGGAGGCGGAGGTTGTGGTGAGCTGAGATCACGCCATTGCACTCCAGCCTGGGCAACAAGAGCGAAACTCTGTCTCAAAAAAACAAAAAAAAAGCTTAGTCTCAGTGTTGGTTGTTCTGTTTTGGTTTCCCTAATACAAAATGTGCCTTTTGAATGTATGGATACAAATCTTTATTTATTTCAGGAAAGTTTATTTGCTGATCATTTCAGAATACTTGCTCTGTTTTACATTCCTATCTTTGGAGATTCCAATTATGTGTACATTGAATACCGTTGATTTCCAGATCAATTAGATACATTTGGTCTTTTATAACCATTATTTTCTGTACAATTCTTTAATTTTTTAAAAAATTTCTATCTTGTTAGCTTATTGCATTTCTATCTTTAATATTTCCTTTTGGGATTTTTCCATTTCCCCCTTTGCTCCTTCCATTTAGAAAAGTTAATTTCTTTAATTTTTTTCTTGTATTTATTTCCTAAGTTCTGTCAGTGATATTTTGTACTCCCTTGGGTGCTTAGTCTTCTCTGTGTTCTTATGTTTTTATTTGTAGTCTTGCTTTACGGAGGTAATTTTTTATTACTTTAAAAAGTCACGATATTTTTTGTGATTATGAATTTTATCTACTCTATGGCAATATCTTTTCAACGAGTGTTTTTTTTTAACCCATTTCTAAGTTTTAGTGCTGTAAAAATGTTTTCGAAAGCACATTGTACTAATTATGTTATACGTGATTGATTGGGTTACATTTTCCTAGACCACTTATTTAAAGGATGTTTTTGTTACGAGTGGGAAATAGGGCAAGATAAAATTCCAGGCTTTGTAATGGTTCTTTTTTTTTTTTTTTTTTTTTTTTGCTGTGTTAGAGACATTTTGCTTCAATGTGACATCTCTGTGCTCGGCAGGCTCTCTTTTCTTCTCTGAACCTGATAGCATGATCGTAGCTCTGTTTCATCTTACAGCAGCCTTCTGTTTCGTTTTTCACTTCTTAGTGGATCCCTCTCATTTTCAGTGCATGTATATTTATGCTTTTTGGGATGTGCTGTGAATTTGGGCTCCTTCATGCCTTGCTGGGCTGTTCCCTGATGCTTCCAGAACATCTTCCTTTGGGGCTCTGCCTAATCTCTGCTATTTGGGACAACAATAATAACAATAAGTTGATATAGTGTTCTTGGTATCCAAGTTTTACCAAAAAATTGTTTCCATAGTCCTTGTTACTCAGTACAGTTTCCAGGAGAAGAGAAATTCTGGGCCAAATTGTCATTTTGTTTATATCAGAAATCTTTACTCCCATACTTTAAACATTTTCACTTCTATTACACAGTTTTTTTCATTACACAAGGCATATGTAACTAAATGAGAATGAAGGAAATAGAACTCTCTTTGATTCTTCCTCCTAAACTCTTTAAAAAGGATCAGTTTTCACTGGTTAATATACAACTTTCTAGATATTTCTCTATGTACATATATGAAATTGATATTATATATTTTTAAATTCATATCTTTAATCTTGTCTTTTGTTAATACTCACTTTTAGGATACTATCTCATCCTATCATTAACTTTGTTCTTATTCTATAGCTACAGAACATGATACATTTTTATAAGAATTATTGGTCTTGAAATATGACAATTCCTTCTATCTTCAAGGTCAAAGTGTTCAACAAAAGTTGAACATTATGATTGTGGTAATTTTCTCTTTCTTTTTTTTTTTCTGAGTTTTCATTCAAACCCCTCTCTTTTCTAAAATCTGAAAGCAAGAACTGAAGGCCTGCTCCCTCCTTCGTCCTTCTACAATAAGAATAACAAATACCTGCATAGGAGGAATTCTTCACAAACAAAATTACTTGGGGGAAAAAAAGGCCATTGGAAGGAAAAGAAAAACCTAAAATTGCGGGACTTAGATGCAATACGGGATACTTTAAAAAGCATCTTTTCCTTCAGAAAGGTTTCTATTTCTGTGTTATTGGTTGGGCTCTAGGGATGCATGAACCTGTCTGAAATAGCAAGCAATATCTTGCATGACATGGTCACACAGGCATTTTTCTGCAGGAAAAGATCTTTAGTTTTAATGAGATCCCAAAGACACCAATGAATGAAAAGTTTAAGTAGTACTACTAAGGATCCTAATAGTTTACTGTAACTTTAGTGTGGGTAGTGCTGTGGCCATTTGTTGTTGTCCCTGCCTGGTGTCCATTTCCACTTTCTTTGGTAACAGTACCTCAGTGTTCCTTTGGGGGACTGCCCTCCTTCACTCTCAGTCCAGGTGAGCACATGGCTCAGGTGTGGTTGATAAGCATACTCTACCCTTCTGGCCATAATGTGTGGTTCAGGAAGTGGGCAAGTAACTCACTATAGGTCTGAGAATTTGCTGAAACTATTAGGAAAGAATCATCTTCTTTTTACTGGAGTTGCGGAACAGATATAATATAAATCTGGGTCTGACAGGGACCTCCATGGGGTAAGAGCTTTTCTGAAAGTGAAGCTAGCAGGCAATAAGATTGAGCCAAGAGATGGAAGAAGAGAGTCATGATACATGCATCGCAACATCTACGAGTTGTTTGGGAGATGTAATTTACCATTTTGCATATTTAAGTCCATTGACATAAGACACTTTTTAAGGGACTAAAAAAAAAAAACTTTTTGTTTTCCTAAACTGTAATTATAATTTATGTTTTGTCCTTGGCCTACCTGGTTTTGCTCTTAAAAAATGCCCTTCTGCCAAAAATGACTTTCATATTCATTCATATTCATCTGGTATTTTAAGTCGGTAGTGTGGATGCCTCCATGGTACCCTGTGACCCAAAGAAGAAAGTGGGAGAAACAAGACAAACTGGAGGGCACCTGAGTGTGACTTCAGGATTTTTCTTATTTCTTTCATTTGCAATAAGCAAGAAAGAGTGCTCGTTCTATTTAACCCAATGAAGTTAGAAGAGAGAACAAAGAATCATTTTGAAAAATCTGCTGATAGTTCTAACAAAATGGGTTCTCTTATCTAAGGCTCAGTCACAACAAAGATGAAAAAATTCTTTTATGTGCTCAAGTACTTTTTCAGTTTTCGAAAAAAATCAATACCATATTCACACTAACGTTTGCTTGGATAAAATATTGACTGTAGACACGTTCCTTTGAATCCTTACGTAAAAGCGCTCATCTCAATTGTCAGATGGGTTCTAATTGTCCCCTCTCCCCTCTAACAGAAAGAGTAATGAAAGGACAGCTAAAAACAGAACTATATAGTTATTTTATAACTGGCACTAACAAATTTCGCCAATTACAGAGTCCATTCTGTAAGCAATGAATGTGTGGCTCCCAATTAATCTAGCGCACCTCCAGGCAAGGTCTAAATCAGCTGGATACAGCTAAAGCAATTTGCACACAGCTAAAAGCAAATTGGAAAATAAGTGTTCCACGCTGCTGCCTATCTTTCCAAGCCAAAGACACAATCAGTATTCTGGCAGCAGCCCTCTGTCATGTTATTTGCAGCTATCAATTTTAATTATAACAATTATTGATTAGTTAGGAAAGTGAATAATCTGAAGCTCAAATGAATGACTCTGCGGTCTCAGGTCTCCTTCCTGTTTCTTAAGGGCTATTGTTATGAGTCCTACTTAAAGATCCCACCTGGATGTCTGGACTGTTCTACCCCTACTTTTCCCGCCCCTCCCCACTACACACACAGTTTTAGTTTTCCAAATCAGAATAAAGACTGCTCTGACCTGAAATGCAGCTTGGCTAGCATCTTATTTCTAATCAGAGAATTTAGAGACAAAGAAGGTTTGGAGTTCAAGAAACTGTTTTTTCTCAGTTGGGTAAAGAAGGAAGAAGAGAAATTCAATAGAAGGAAAGGAAAATAGAACCGTATGTGTGAAAGAGAAGAAAAATGGTCACTAAGTTGTTAGATGAAACCAACAAGACAATGTGGTTGCATGAATGAGAAAGAAAGGTAAAATTTGGGGTTAAAAGGCCTGAAAGAATCTTTCCGTTAGGATATAAGTGGGAGCTAAATGATGAGAACCCATATGGGCATATGGAGGGGAACGACACACACTGGGGCCTTTTGGAGGGAGGAGGTTGGAAGGAGGGATCAGGAAAAATAACTAATGGGTACTGGGCTTAATACCTCAGTGATGAAATAATCTGTACAACCAACTCCGGTGACACAAGTTTACCTATATGGCAAACCCACAGTTGTAACCCTGAACTTAAAAAAAAAAAAAAAAAAAAAAATTATTGCTACACTGTTAAATTTGTGATCTTGAGGAAATCAAATAATATTACTAAACCTTTATCTCTTAGTCTGTAAAATAGGGGCAAGAATAACACAATGAGAATAATACTTTCTTTATTAGTTAGCTTTATTTTTTAGGTGGAGAAGATTGGAAGTGGGGAGGCAGTTAAATGATACACTCTCTTTGAAAGGCTTCTACTAGATGGTTATAAATGTTATGCTGGGCTCTCCCAAACAAGGTCTATCATATTTGTTGAACTAACCACATTCTCCTCTAAGTCAATTTTCTTTTGTCAGATTCTGTCTGAAGGAACCCCAGAGAGGTAAGCAGATATAGAGATGATAAATATGAACATAAATAAACTTATCTCTCACTTTGTCAAATAAGTGCAGCTAGCAAATTTGGCTATAAAGTGAATTTCTGCAAAGCAAATCCCACTTCTCTATTGATGTCTATTATGAAATCAGATATATATCCATGGATAAGAATTTCTCCAAGATAATAAGTCAAAAATCGTTATAGGACAGCAGTAGATACTTAGAAGTGTGTTCAGAATTTTGAAATATTTGGCATGATTTTCCCAACTCTGGGATTCATCTGGAACCTGTCTTTTTCAGAAAAGATTGGTTAAGGCCTAAGAAAGATCAGCAGCTCTTGGAATTAAGCTCCCCTTCTCCTTTGGGTTAAGCACTTAAAGTCCATAGAAAGTAGATGAATTCTGTGCTTTATCACTTCTTAATCTAAAAACTCAGCATATTGGGCTTATTAATAGAAGGCTGGATAGAGGTGGACCACATTAGGTGGTTCAGTCTGAATGTGGTAACTGCAGTTCAAGGGGCTGTCACATTCTAGAGCAGGATGTAATCTAAGAACTAAAGCAAGATCAGAGCCTTATTATTCTTAGCAAGTCTTACAGAAGAGAGGTTAAAACCTCAAATAATTAATACTCAATTTCTATTTGTTTCTTCTTGTAGGAAAAATCATACATTTGGAGAAGCATGCTTATAGTACTCAGACCTCATGGAATCAACCAGTTTAATGAACATCGTTTTTTTCTATAGGTTTCTTAAAAATGATTTCAAATTGTGTGGGGGGTACAATCTACTTCTTCTTTAATTTAAGGAAAGGCATGGCTTACTTTGTTAGTTTGCTCTGTATCAGAGAATACGACTTATACCTGGGTGTGGTGGCTCAAGCCTATAATCCCAGGAACTCTGGAGGTCGAGACAGGAGGATAGCTTGAGCCCAGGAGATGGAGGCTGCAGTGAGCTATAATCACGCCACAGCACTCCAGCAAGAGTGAGACCTTGTCTCTAAAAGAAATACAAAATAAAAATGATCATATAATTGCTGGCAAGTCTGTCACCATATTTGTGGGTAATCTATTCATTACTTTAGTAAAAATTTAAATTAAATACCAAAGTAAATAAAGATCTGCAATGGTGACATGAATAGGAATTCTTAACCTTTCTAGAGTCATTTTTTTAAAGCATCCTATTTAGATATGCAACATTAGTCATACTGGAAATATTTTAGAGTACTACATTCTTTCTAAACGACCCCATGGCATTTTTGCTTTGTTTTAAAATATGTTTTAAAACAAATAGGATTGTATTTCAATATTTAGCACTTAAAATTCTTTAATAGTTTACATTTCAATGAATTGAAATTATATGAATAGAACAGCCATAAAACTTCCTTGTTTGATAAAAGGTACTTAGCAAGGGCAGTATATGGGTCAGAAATGTCCTTGGTTTCAGCTACATTTAAAACTCACATGACTTTCATCTTTGAAAGTAGAGTGATTTGGTGGAATCAATAAAAAAAATCTATATTACAACTCAAAGTATGAGATAGAAGATAATGCATATTAAAGAAGCATGAGAGTTGGTATAAAAAATTTGGTTAGACTCTAAATCTATGCCCTCTGATTCTATGTTCATAGGCAAGTTATTTAATCTCCGTAAGACCAATGATCTCTCCCATAAAATGGAGATAACAAAAGAAAATGTGTATTAAAGAGAATTAGGTAAAATAATTAATTTAAAGTGCCTAATAGTTGCTCAATAAACATTATTTTCTCCTTCCTATTCCTTTTTCTATCTCAAAATAACATGAAGAGGTACACGAGGGGCCCAGTGCTATGGCTCATGTTTTTCCTAGCCCTTGGGCAGGCTGAGGCAGGAGGATTACTTGAGGCCAGGAGTTTGAGACCAGCCTGGGCAACATAGCAAGACCCCACCTCTACAAAAAAATTTTTAAATTATCTGGTTGTAGTGACATATGACTGTGGCCCCATCCACCTGTGAGGCTAAGGTGGGATGACCACTTGAGTCCAGGAGATTGAAGCTGCAGTGAGTTATGATCATGCCACTTTGCTCCAGCCTGGCTGACAGAGCAAGACCCTGTCTCAAACAAACAAACAAAAGGTATATGAAGGAGTTGGAATCTCTCAACTGCTAAATGGAATATAGTTACAAACTGCTGATTTCTCTACTCAAAATCAGTCAAGAAATAATAGAAAATTAAGTGGGATAATTTCTGTGTTAAAAAAAATCAAAATCTCAGTTGCAAGATTGTCTTATCTAACCAAACACCTTTGAAATTCTAAGCTTTGGCCCATATACTTTCAGCAATATTTTACACAATCCTAGGATCTTGATGTTAGAAGAGATTCTAAGGATCATCTGGTCTAATGACCCACCTGTTGTCCTCTTTCTTATGCTTTGGTTCTATCTGAACCAAAGGAGAAAACAGACTGGGGGAGTCATTGACTTGAATTTTGTCTGTGAAGCAAACTGATGGGGTACAAGGCAACTGACCTTATGAAATAGATTTCTTCTGGAATGGACCTGATCTACCAGCATTTGGGGTGGGAAGTTAAGGAAGCACTCCTCTATTTAGCTGATGTAATTATTTCCAGACCTGCTCTGGGGGACCAGGCTGGCTGCTCAGGATCCTCCACCCTGGGTAGTTTGCCACTCAGAACTGCTCCCCTGCTTGGTATATCTAGGGTCAGACCATTTGCTTCCTTTGCCTTTCTGTACTTAATTGTTCTGGGTCTAATTTCCTCAGCTCACAGGCTGATTAATTTGATATACCAATATATAAAGTGTTAACGATGATCTTCACTCTTGGGGTTATTCTCATTTTAATGGTGACTCATAAAACTACAGTGACCTCCTCAGCAGGAATGAAATAAGGTTATCTGGGACCTGGGCAACCTTATGGGGGAGATATCTTGGGAGAGGTGGGCATCGGAAGGCCTCCCATTTCTTCAAATCATACAACATATTTTCCTTCTATCTGTTTAAGATCAGCGTGGGCAGTGTTCATGTACACCAGAAACAGAGAATGTCTCTTTCAACTTACATGATTACTCGATGCAGTTGAAATGCTTCAGCATAAGATTGAAATAACCTAGTAAAGGCTGAGTCCTATCACATTACCTTCTAAATGTCTCGGCTGTTCAACATTTCTAAAAAGGAAAATCAAATCCAACTGCTTCATGTTAAAATTGGACACCTTTTTAAGTGGCTGAGAATAAGTAGGGAAGGTCTGCGGGATGGCCTCTCTGGCAGGGGGAGCTGGACATTGTCCTTCTTATCAAGAAAAGGCTTTGCTTTTCAAGAAGCAAATCTCACACAGCTTGATGAGGCCTCAATAAAAACACAAACTATAACTATAGAAAATCCTTTTGCAGAAGAGCTAGGGCCGATGCTGTGTGAATTAGAAGGACAATTTATTCATTAAAATGGATTCCCTAAGCCACTGTGCTATTATTACCTAGGCCAATGTCCCAACATTTTTGTCACCATGAAAAGCGAGTCTCTAGGTATCCATTCTTCCCAACCAGACTAGAGAGCCTGGAGAGAAAACCAGGAATTTTTAATTCAGTCTTTTCTGGTCCTAATAGTCTTGTGATCATTTATGTAATATTTACCCAGGTTGAAAAAAATCAATAACAAATATTTTTGTAGTGTTTTATTTACTTATTTATTTTATTATACTTTAAGTTCTAGGGTATATGATGTACATAACACGCAGGTTTGTAACATAGGTATACATGTGCCATGTTGGTTTGCTGCACCCATCAACTCATCATTTACATTAGGTATTTCTCCTAATGCTATTTCTCCCTCAGCCCCCAACCCCCTGACGGGCCCCAGTGTGTGATGTTCCCTGCCCTGTGTCCAAGTGTTTTCATTGTTCAATTCCCACCTATGAGGGAGAACATGTGATATTTGGTTTTCTGTCCTTGTGATAGTTGGCTGAGAATGATGGTTTCCAGCTTCATCCGTGTCCCTGCAAAGGACATGAACTCATCCTTTTTCATGGCTGCATAGTGTTCAGTGGTGTATATGTGCCACATTTTCTTAATCCAGTCTATCATTGATGGACATTTGGGTTGGTTCCAAGTCTTTGCTATTGTGAATAGTGCCACAATAAACATACGTGTGCATGTGTCTTTATAGCAGCATGACTTATAATCCTTTGGGTATATACCCAGTAATGGGATGGCTGGATCAAATGGTATTTCTAGTTCTAGATCCTTGAGGAATTGCCACACTGTCTTCCACAATGGTTGAACTAATTTACAGTCCCACCAACAGTGTAAAAGTGTCGTATTTCTCCACATCCTCTCCAGCATCTGTTGTTTCCTGACTTTTTGACGATCGTCATTCTAACTGGCATGAGATGATATCTCATTGTGGTTTTGATTTGCATTTCTCTGACCAGTGATGATGAGCATTTTTTCATGTGTCTGTTGGCTGCATAAATGTCTTCTTCTGAGAAGTGTCTGTTCATATCCTTTGTCCACTTTTTGATGGGGTTGTTTGTTTTTTTTCTTGTAAATTTGTTTGAGTTCTTTGTAGATTCTGGATATTAGCCCTTTGTCAGATGAGCAGATTGCAAAAATTTTCTCCCATTCTGTAGGTTGCCTGTTCAGTCTGATGGTAGCTTCTTTTGCTGTGCAGAAGCTCTTTAGTTTGATTAGATCCCATTTGTCAATTTTGGCTTTTGTTGCCATTGCTTTTGGTGTTTTAGTCATGAAGTCCTTGCCCATGCTTATGTCCTGAATGATGTTTCCTAGGTTTTCTTCTAGGGTTTTTATGGTTTTAGGTCTAACATTTAAGTCTTTAATCCATCTTGAATTAATTTTTGTGTAAGGTGTAAGGAAGGGATCCAGTTTCAACTTTCTACCTAAGGCTAGCCAGTTTTCCCAGCACCATTTATTAAATAGGGAATCCTTTCCCCATTGCTTTTCTTTGTCAGGTTTGTCAAAGATCAGATGGTTGTAGATGGGTGGTGTTATTTCTGAGGGCTCTGTTCTGTTCCATTGCTCTATATCTCTGTTTTGGTACCAGTACCATGCTGTTTTGGTTACTGTAGCCTTGTAGTATAGTTTGAAGTCAGGCAGCATGATGCCTCCAGCTTTGTTCTTTTGGCTTAGGATTGTCTCGGCAATGCAGGCTCTTTTTTGTTTCCGTATGAAATTTAAAGTAGTTTTTTCCAATTCTGTGAAGAAAGTCATTGGTAGCTTGACGGGGATGGCATTGAATCTATAAATTACCTTGAGCAGTATGGCCATTTTCACGATATTGATTCTTCCTATCCATAAGCATGGAATGTCCTTCCATTTGTTTGTGTCCTCTTTTATTTTGTTGAGCAGTGGTTTGTAGTTCTCCTTGAAGAGGTCCTTCACATCCCTTGTAAGTTGGATTCCTAGTTATTTTATTCTCTTTGTAGCAATTGTTAATGGGAGTTCACTCATGATTTGGCTCTCTGTTTGTCTGTTATTGGTATATAGGAATGCTTGTGATTTTTGCACATTGATTTTGTATCCCGAGACTTTGCTGAAGTTGCTTATCAGCTTAAGGAGATTTTGGGCTGCGATGATGAAGTTTTCTAAATATACAATCATGTCATCTGCAAACAGGGACAATTTGACTTCCTCTTTTCCTAATTGAATACCCTTTATTTCTTTCTCTTGCCTGATTGCCCTGGCCAGAACTTCCAACACTATGTTGAATAGGAGTGGTGAGAGAGGGCATCCCTGTCTTATGCCAGTTTTCAAAGGGAATGCTTCCAGTTTTTGCCCATTCAGTATGATATTGGCTGTGGGTTTGTCATAAATAGCTCTTATTATTTTGAGATATGTCCCATCAATACCTAGTTTATTGAGAGTTTTTAGCATGAAGGGCTGTTAAATTTTGTCAAAGGCCTTTTCTGCATCTATTGAGATAATCATGTGGTTTTTGTTGTTGGTTCTGTTTATGTGATGGATTAAGTTTATTGATTTGTGTATGTTAAACCAGCCTCGCATCCTGGGGATGAAGCCAACTTGATCGTGGTGGATAAGGTTTTTGATGTGCTGCTAGATTTGGTTTGCCAGTATTTTATTGAGGATTTTTGCATCGATGTTCATCAGGGATATTGGTCTAAAATTCTCTTTTTTGTCGTGTCTCTGCCAGGCTTTGGTATCAGGATGATGCTAGCCTCATAAAATGAGTTAGGGAGGATTCCCTCTTTTTCTATTGATTGGAATAGTTTCAGAAGGAACGGTACCAGCTCCTCTTTGTACCTCTGGTAGAATTTGGCTGTGAATCCATCTGGTCCTGGACTTTTTTTGGTTGGTAGGCTATTAATTATTGCCTCAATTTCAGAGCCTTTTATTGGTGTATTCAGAGATTCAACTTCTTCCTGGTTTAGTCTTGGGAGGGTGTATGTGTCCAGGAATTTATTCTTTATGTGGCATTGAATGGTTATCTCACCAAATGTACTAATCAATCAGTTGTCCATTTGGTAAGTATGCTTCTTACATGTCATGCATCAATTCCAATCCCTAGTCCTATCCTTGATAATCCCACTTAGCAGATGACTTTAGACACATTTATTCACTAAACATTGATTTGGCCACTGTGTGAGGAGACTTTAGTAATAAAATGGAGGATAGCGGATGTGAACACTTTAACTTTCCTCCTCTCTTTACCCTTTTTGTTTCCTGGCTCCTATGTTGGAGAAAGAAGACCCTTTCCTTTTTGCCAAGTTTGGCCCTTCTGGCTCTCTTGCTTCTCCCTCGTCTACCCCCACGGGGTCCCTCTCTTTTACTATCTCACCAACTGTACGTTTAATGCTTTCTTCCCTTCTCCCATAAACATGGTCAGCCAAAGCCTTCATTATCTTAAACACTACCACTCAAACATTTTCCCCGCAAAGGCATAATGCCGTCTGCCTTCTCTTCACACTGAGCTTCTTGAGCTTTCTGTGGCCCTTGACTCTTCTTCCTCACCAGATACTCAATCCTTCACCTTTTGAAATCTGGTGTATTCCCTTAATGTTCTATTGAGAGTGCTTCCGTGACTGGAGCCTGGTGACAGGCTAAGTGACAGTTCCCTGAAGCATATGTCCCTGACTATCTTCCCCTTCCCCAACTCTCCCCTCCCTTGCATGCTGAGACCTGGTCCAATGGTAATTCCCATCTTTGTTTTTTCAGCTCTTTTATCTCCTTAGTATTATAGATTTTCTTAAACCGTTTACCCTCAAACATAGTTTTTTTTTTTTCCTTAGGCCACTTCTCTGTTGGTTTTCCTTCAGGTTTCTTTCATCCTCAGGACTTCAATTGCTGTTGTCTATGTTGCCACTTCCAAACCTGTATTTCTACTGTTGACCTCTTTCCTAAATTTCAGAACTATGTTTCTAACTCCCTCCTAACAGCATCCAGGTATCTCTACATGAAGGTCTTTGTCCATCTCAAACTCGATCAATCAAAAACCTGAGTCCCCTTTCCTCCACTAAACCAGATGCTTCTCCTGGTCTCCCCACATCTTTCCAAGGTGCCACCTCCCACTCACACTCAAACCTTGGAGTCTTCTTAACGCCTTCTCATAAACGGTCAGAAATGGGTTACTTCTACTCTGTAATTTCTCTTATGTACACCTCCTACTTTCTTGTCATCACTGAGGTTCAGGTTCTCCTTTCTTGCTTTGAGTGAAATTGCTTCCTGAATTCCATGTCTGCTTTCTAGCTCTTAAACTCTAGGGCGTAATACACACTACAGTAGAAATCCTCCTATTCCAAAATATCAGAATTGGTAGGTAGTATGTGGGTTAATAAAAACAAAGTCAATTAAAACAGAATCAGATGGTACATGCATATCTCACATGTTTTCTTTTACCTTAAAACATATAAATGTGCCTTAGTCTAACACTTTCTGACCCACTGACTCATATTCTGCGTCATCTTTTTTTTCATTCGCATCTCAACTGCATGATTTCTTTGGTTTTGGTTTCTTTTAAGTGGAGCAAGAACTTAAAGAAACTTTTGAAGCAATATGAGAACAAAATCCTCCTAAATTTTAATACTATCCCAGCAGCCATTTATAGCTTTCTCCTCCACACCAAATTTTTTTTTTTTTTTTTGAGATGGAGTCTTGCTTAGTCGCCGAGACTGGAGTACAGTGGCATGATCTCGGCTCACTGCAACCTCCCAGGTTCAAGCAATTCTCCTGCCTCAGCCTCCTGAGTACCTGGGACTACAGGCGTCTGCCACCACACCTGGCTAATTCTTTCTGATATTTTTAGTAGAGACGGGGTTTTGCCATGTTGGCCAGGCTGGTCTCAAACTCCTGACCTCAGGTCATCTGCCCACCTCAGCCTCCCAAAGTGCTGGGATTACAGGCGTGAGCCACCACGACCGGCCCTCCACACCTAATTTGATGATGTTAAAAAAATCAAAAACCCAAAAAAACCCACCTCTTTCACAGAAAATACAAATCTCTTTCTTCCACCACTTTAATTTATCAGTTTATTTTAAATAGTAAATAAATCATCTAATTATAATAACAAAGACAACCTGTATAAACAGATTTGGGCAAAAACACAACCTATCTTGCTAAGTATATAATACAAATGATGAGAGCAAAGGTGTTCAGATATTTTGTCTGGAGAGAGGAGCCTGTTTGTGATGAGACAAGACATCTGTGTGCCGTGGCCAAGAATCAGGGCTGGGAACATATCAGCTAGTCTGGGAATTTGGCTATTTGGGGGTGAGTTAACAGAGCATCTACTGTATTGTCAAATTACCTGGAGTGAGATAGCTTTGTTTCTGAAACCCTAAAGAATACCACTCACAGTCTGTAGAGATACCTGACCTCATGGGAAGCTTACTTTGAGAAGGGAATGTGGGAAGTATTGTTAGAATAATGCCCTATTCCCTTATCAGTAACTTCTGCGTTGGCAGAGATGGCCATTAGTCTGACATAAAGCAATGAAAATGCTACAGGGCCTTTTCAATTTTTTTTAAACAGAGACTTAGCAAAAAAAAAAAAAAAATTCATACAAAAATATTGAAATAAATACATTTATACACATCTGATTTTAATGTAGAGTTTCCATAGCAACATATTACTTATTGTTTAATGTTCAGTAACTTAGAGGCCCATTTGCCCATAAAACAATTGCGTAATGCTGTTCAGCATTAGATTATAGGAACCTCGTTCTTTATATGAAATATTATGATCTTCAGCCTTTCAATCTACCATGAGTTAATGCCTACTCTGGGAATTGATGTCATATTCCCTAACTAGAATCACTCTTGGAGAGCAAAAATAATCTATCGAGAAAAATAATCATAAAAGAAATTGAGTGTACTAATCCATGGATTAAAATATAATTTTAAAAACTCTTTCTGACTTAGAGTTCATCTGTGAAATGATTTTACTAAGTCTCGTCCCCCATGAGTAGGGACACTGCCAAAAACCAGAATCACCTCCCTTTGACATGTAAAAATTTATCACTGAGCCCAAAGCCAGCCCAACACCATCTTAAGATTCTTGAAAGACTCTCCTTCAAAAATCAAGTCCATTCATTTAGCACGTTTCCAGAAGTTCATTGACTGTTGGATAATCAGAGGTTTAGATTTCATCGACATGCAGAAAATAGGCTGTGAGAATTCTCTAGGGCTCTTAGGCCAGGCCTGGAAAAGCTTGCTTGGACCTGTCCCTTGGACCTGTGTCAGTGTGCTGTCACTGGGAGTTCGGAAACATTTTACAATGCAGCCCTGAACTCTGGTGCATGGATGACTTGTTTTTCCGAAAGGAAAGAAGGCCAGCATTACTATGTAAGCAGAGGAAGTTGACATGATCTCATTCATGGGCCTTTCTTCTCTTTGTGTCAGGGGAATCGGCCTCTGCAGAATAGTAAGCCTTTCTTTCGGCCACACATGGTTGTCTGCCTAATTTTCCTCATTCTTAACCTTTGCCTCCTCCTCGGAATGAAGTGTGAAATACTGCCGAGACTCTGCATTCTTTCTGTGTATCTTCCTCACAATAGTCAGAAGGAGCAGGGTTAAAGATGTTTGCACACCCAGAAAATAACTCCAGCACACAGGACCAGGTCTGAACAGCCAACTACCAGTGGAAAGTGGCTGCACATAGAAATGAATTCAGAGAAGAATATTTGTTTCTGTCTTATACAATATACGTGTCAGCAACCTGGTTAAGTGTTGCCTAATTTAAATTAATGATAAAATATCTTGTAAATAAGAAAAGTCCCAAAAGCAGAAACTTTCATTTAGTAGTACTAATTGCCTTTGAGTCAGACCTTTGCTTTAAAACTGTTTTAGTACAAGAGGAACATTAATTATGGAGTAATATTTAAATCCTTGTGAAACAGTAATTTAATTTGCTGTGTTTTATATGGTAATGTTTTTTGAAATTCTTTTAGTTGCTGTACATATTGTAGAATTATGAATTATTCTATAGATAAGATTATTCTAAGAAATGTAGAGATAATACTTTGACTATTTGTAGCCAGCAATTAAATATATATTGCATCCTGCTACTCACAAAACACTTAAGCAGGCCTTTATCATGGTCTCAAATGATGACCTGATTGATCAGAAAACATTTTATTTTTACTGGTTTACTTAAAAAGAGAATGAAATAGCTCTGTTTCTAAATGTATGTTGCTAATATCAGCTGGTAAATCGATTTTATTCCTAGTATTCTGTTACTGATCTCCTATTTCTCATTCCTAAGGGAAGAAAAAGAAAGAAGGAAGCGAGAATCTGCCTAGCGTTTGAGAGTAGACCTTGGAGAGTGGAGTCTGATGATTCGTGCACACTAGAGCTACAGCTCAATGAAATGTCACACACATGTCCTCCTTTCCTTTCGTGTCCCCTTCTGATTGCACTGTCATGCAAGGATCAAAGAGGACAAAATCATCGTGGAGCTCATTTTTCATCCTGTGCTATGTGGCTTTGGCAGCTTCAGGTTTTCTTGGAACCTTAAGTTCCCATGGGATCTGTCAGGAAAGAAACCCCTCACGACCACTTGATTCTTTCTTCACATGCCTTAAAGGGACTAACTAGCTTCTTTTTAGAGATCTATTTTTAATCCTTTTTTTTTTTTTGAGACAGAGTCTTGCTCTGTTACCTAGGCTGGAGTGCAATGGGCGTGATCTCAGCTCACTCTAACCTCTGTCTCCCAGGTTCAAGCGATTCTCCTGTCTCAACCTCCCGAGTAGCTGGGACTACAGGTGCTCACCACCACACCCAGCTAATTTTTGTATTTTTAGTAGAGGTGGGGTTTCACCATGTTGGCCAGGCTGGTCCTGAACTCCTGACCTCAGGTGATCTGCCCACCTCAGCCTCCCAAAGTGCTAGGATTAGAGGTGTGAGCCACTGCACTCAGTTCTTAATCCCTTTTTTTTAAAAAAAAAAACTCTTTGATAATTATGACATCATAATAGCATTTTGGAAAACAAAATGAGGGAAAAAAATCCATCCCATTTAACAAAATTATTCCAACACAATTGGTATTTTAAAAAAATAATATGTTGTCATCAAGTCTCTTTTGTATAAATCTATTTTTACATAGATTTGTAATCATGCTTTTTTTAAATACTTAACATAGACATATTGCTGGATTTTTAAAATCCAGTTTTCATAATTATTATTTAAAACAGCTGTATAACAGTTCATGAAATAGATGCTTCATCATTTATATAGAGAGGTCTTCCTATTTTTTTAAATTTAAGTTTTTACTTATTTTTACATATATATAAGTAAACTATACTATCTTATTACTATATATTATGTGAATCATATTGCCATATATGTTCCTATACTATATAATATTGAATTATATTAATTCACATTACTTTCTCCTTGTTTTAAAAATGTCCTGAGGCTAGAGACCTACAAGTGGATACACTGGGTTAATGGGTTTGGATAATCCATAGCTTTTAATACACATGCCAAATTGCTCTCCAAAAGGGCTGAGCCAATTATGAATGAAAATTCCAGTTTCAAGGCAACCTAGCTCCTAATCTTTATAACTACTCTATCCTGCAACTTAGGGAGAGAACCTGATGAAGGACCAGTTTGTTCCATGCTCTGTGAAGAAGAGAATAATGGTTGCAGAAATCAGCTTCAAGTGATAATTAGGAGAGAAAATTGACATCTTTCTCTGATAAGGCAAATTGGATAACACATTATGCCTAGATGTTATACTATTTACAGTCTTAGTCTCCATTGTGTTTCTATTGCCTATTCATATTTTATAGGTATGTGTTATTTTATTCATAAAGATTTTGATAAAGTCGTATTTTTATAAAAAAGTTATTCAAGTGTGGAAGCACGTGTCAGCCTCCAACTCAGCTGATTGTATCATTTCCTGCTCAAAACCCTCACCAGACTCCATTACTTAATAAATAAATTCTGAATTCTTTATTTTGACACTTCAAGTCCTTCATTTTCTGGCCTTAAGCTTCCTTCCATCTTTATCTCTTACTAGAAGTTCTCTATACAGCAGCCAATCAGTGATTCTTGCTCTTCCTCAAACAATACTTCTTCCTGCTCCCTATCATGGGTTTCACCTTTCCTGTCAAAATTTCACTTGATTTCACTTGGATTTCAAGGTGTTTAGAGTCATGCCCTCCCACAGCTTTCCCTGATTCCTGACATGTTTCTCCTCCCAAGTGCCTGTAATTTCTTCCTCCTCTGGATCATGGTGAAAGTTTTGCTTCTCTCTTAAAGCATTTATCACATTCTATCTCATAGTACTTGTGAACTTGTCAAATACCATTAAGTTGTAATATTCTTGATGGCAGAGAAACTTCTTATTTATTTGTTAATTGCTCACAATATTTATCAGCGTGCCTTACATATAGCAGTTTCTTAACAAATATTTGTTTAATTAAAGTATATAGGTTGGACCCAAGAGACCTCAATTAGTGTCCTGATCCACTGCTTAGTAGCAGCTATCAGAATATAGACATAAAATCTCAAGAGGAAGTAATTAGACATCAATACTTACGTGATAACTGATGCAAACAATTCCGACCCTCAAGTGTTTTGAGATCTTCAAGTGTGTTCCGAATCATCAAAGATAAAATGATCTGGTAGACTCTTTCAGGTTGCAAAACAACTAACATATATCCAGGCTACTTCAATTAGGCTATATATTGTAAGGAGTCAAAAGGAAGTAAAGAATGATTAAAAACAATCCATTTCCCACACTGCCCCAGCTCCTGGAGGACCAGAATTTTTACCTCTTTTCTAGTTTTTCCTTGGCTCCTCAGCACAGGCCCCTGTTGCTCCCAACTCCTGAACTTTGCCATTATGGAAACTAAGCTTCTGTTGGTCTTTGCTATCACTGCTCTCAAGACTGACTTTGTCATTCAAGTGGAAGATTTGACTGGCCAGCCAGTCCCAATCTACTAGTGCCCTCAAGCCATCTGTGATTGGACCACAGTCTACAAGGCAGCCAAATGCCAGAGTTTTTAGACTGGGGTCCCACTTGTGTCCCACTGTGGCCCAGCTGGCGGTGTTAGGATGACTGTGAAAATTGTGCAAATTCTGGCCACTTATTCACCTAAGGAATTGGACATGCGACTTACACTCCTGGCATTAAATCTCTTAAACAGGTTTAGTTTTTGACTGTTAAATTGTTTTCTAATTTTATAAAAGTGGTAATTCACATGTTGTATATAATCTCTATTAAACCTGAATTTTATGTCAGTTGGGACTTTATCCAATATTGACAGTGTTAATGGATATTCTACTTAATAATAAGTACTGGCCAGGCGCAGTGGCTCACGCCTGTAATCCCAGCACTTTGGGAGGCCGAGGCGGGTGGATCACAAGGTCAGGAGATCGAGACCATCCTGGCTAACATGGTGAAACCCTGTCTCTACTAAAAATACAAAAATTAGCCAGGCGTGGTGGTGGGTGCCTGTAGTCCCAGCAATTCTGGAGGCTGAGGCAAGAGAATGGCATGAACCTAGGAGGCGGAGCTTGCAGTGAGCAGAGATTTTGCCACTGCACTCCAGCCTGGGTGACAGAGTGAGACAACATCTCAAAAAAAAAAAAAAAAAAAAAAAAAAGTACTAACTTTGCCAGGCACGGTGGCTCACACCTGTAATCCTAGCACTTTGGGAGGCCGAGGCGGGTGGATCATCTGAGGTCAGGAGTTCGAGACCAGCCTGACCAACATGGCGAAACCCCATCTCTACTAAAAATACACAAATTAGCTAGGTGTGGTGGTGGGTGCCTGTAATCTCAACTACTCAGGAGGCTGAGGCAGGATAATTGCTTGAACCTGGGAAGTGGAGGTTGCAGTGAGCCGAGATCGCACCATTGCACTCCAGCCTGGGTGACAGAGCGAGACTCCATCTCAAAAAAAAAAAAGTACTAACTTTATCAAGTACTTACCATTGAAAATGTGTCTTCTTTCATCTTCTCAAGAACTCTGTAAGATACTTTTTTATCCTTATTTCATGGAAAAGGCTCAGAGAAGTTTATTAACTGTGTACAGTCACAATTAAGTCATAGAACCGGGATATGACCTTAAGTTGGTTAGGTTGCAAAACCTATCCGTGAACGACACTCAAGCATGGACAATGTAGAATTTGAATTGTTATTTTATTTTTATGTTTTTAGAGATAGAGTGTCTCCCTGTCTCCCAGGCTGGAGTGCAGTGGTGCAATCATAGTTCACCGCAGCGTCAAACTCCCAGGCTAAAGCCACCCTCCCACCTCAGCTTCCTGAGTAGCTGGAATTATAGGTGCTCACCACTGTGCCCAGCTAATTTTTAAAATTTTCTGTAGAGACAGGGGTCTCGTTATATTGCCAGGGCTGGTCTTGAACTCCTGGGCTCAAGTGATCCTCCCGCCTCAGCCTCCCAAAGTGCTGGGATTACAGGCATGAGCCACGAGCGAAGTTTGGATTATTTAACCCTCATTTTTCTCCAAGTAGAAAACATATCAGGTTTCATGTAAATTTTAACTTTTTCATATCTCAGGGTAAGCCTGGATATTTTGCAAGTGAAATGAAGAGTATCGAGGCTCAGGGTGCACACCTGAACTTCAGTGTTGTCGATATTCCTGCTTATTCCACCATGACAGGTTTTCTCCCTGCCCTTCACATTTTTATTCTCAAATATTATATGGAAAAAAATGTGCTCTGCACTCTGCCAGAGCTTTGTGCTAAAGGGCTTTCAAGAGAGGTAGTAGAGAAGCAACTTTGCTCTGTGTTTAAATAGCTTTCCTGAAAATATCACTCTGCTCAAGCATTAGTGTTGCCTTTATAAATATATACAAAACCATTGGAACAAATGAACTTAAATTTGCAAAACTTAGAAGAAAAAATAAAACGTGATCAGATCGCTCTTTTCATTAGAAGCTGAACTGTGTTCACCATTGCATTTCCAATTCAATTAAAAATTTAAAATTCACCGTAGTCTCTCCTACAATGTTGTATTCCTTTTATCTGGAATTTCAGGTTTCTTTTTTCTGTTTCCTGGGATTTGCAAAGTAGCAAAATCAGCCAGTTTATATTTAAGATGTTTTGATTCTTTTCTCAGACTCTTGCCAGTGTACTTAACACAGAATGATTAAAAGCTGTGTGTTCTGTTAGAACTGTTATAGTGTTTAAACAAGGAAGTCTGTGTTTGTTTAAGAGAATGGGGAAATGGTTATCTTGACAGATTAGACTGAAAAAACAGGACAGCCACAGTCTAGAACAGATGTCCACATTTGCCACTTGGCTGGCTTTTTGAGGTATTCTAAACAAAACTTGCTTGTGTGCTTGTGCCTGTGTTCTGCTTGACACCTGACTGAGGAATGTGATTAAGAGCTACTGCCAGGGCCTGCATGCCTCTGTGGGCAAATGTTCCCAGGTTTGAAATTTCTCAGAGTCTGTTTAACTATGTCATAATTAAACTAATGGAACACAAGAGAAATTTCTCTAACGGGCTTAAAGATCCCGTTCAACTGCAATTTCATCTCACATCACACACAGTTCCTGTGGCTTCACTGAAAAGTTCAAATGAAGCTGAACAGAAGCTGCAGGGTATACCACATTAATCAATCTCTTAAAAATGTGATCTTAAAAACTGGATGAAACATCAGTGGCAGTTGTGGTTTAGTGGGAATAGCACTGTATGAAAATTCAGGAAACCTTAATGCAAGCCCTAACTCTGCCATTTACTATTATAGCTGTTTGATCATGGTCAAGTCCTCACTTAACCTTTCTAGGTTAACGAAGCTATTGTTGATGATACTGATGACAACAGCTTGTGTTTATTGAGTCCGTATTCTGTGCCAGGCAGTGTTACAAGCTTGACATGCAATACTCCATCATATCCTCAAAAAAGCCCTGAAAGGTGAATACAGTTAGCTTTGCTGTTTCCTACGGAACTTCAGCAAAGCTAAGAACTTTGCTCAAAGTCAGATATCTAATGTGTAGCATACCAGCTAGGGTGTTTCCTAGGTCTAACAATTATACTTTATTGGATTTCTGTCTTTTCAAAGAGGATCTTCAAGGTAATTTCCATTTGTGAAATCTGAACATGTGAAAATCACTTTAAATATGTCAACAAATAAAAAAGACTCAGACTTACCCTTTTATAATTGTGGATATGCATAGATATCTACATTGCCTCATTGCACAGTTTACCATAAATATTAACATGTAATTTTTGAATCAAATTTATGAAAGTATAGAATAGCCTCACTACATGGTATTTGCTCACTCAGATTTGGGGAGTTTAAACTTCTGGAATGTGAGATTATGACTTTTTACAGAGGAAGAAATTCAAATTATAGTGTATAGTGTAGGACTTTGAGATATGCTTGCTAGCTCGTATAAGAAATGACCAATTTCTTGGTCACTGTCTTTGTTGTATTTATTACTATTTATATAACTTCATTTTAACTTTATAATAATATGGATGATATTTAAGTATATTTAGTCTGTATTTAGAAGTTATTCTACTGCAGCTTTATTGGTAACAAAGAAGGAAAGGTTTCCATTGGCTTACTTTAAATAAGTAAGATCTTTTGACTTATCTTGAATATATGCTCATGTGGTATGTGAATATATTTTCCAAAAACCATGACAGCACAGTTTTGTTGTTGTTGTTTTGTTTTGTTTTTGAGACAAGGTCTGGCTCTATCGCCCAGGCTGGAGTGTAGTGGCACAATCTTGGCTCACTTCAACCTCCACCTCCCGGGCTGAAACCATCCTCCCACCTCAGCCTCCTGAGTAGCTGGGACTACAGGTGTGCACCAGTATGCCCAGCTAATTTTTGTATCTTTTGTAGAGATGGGGTTTTGCCGCATTGCCCAGGCTGATCTCAAACTCGTGAGCTCAAACAATCCACCCACGTCAGCCTCCCAAAGTTCTGGGATTACAGCTGTGAGCCACTGTGCCCGGCCAACAGCACAGTTTTTATTGAAAATATAAAACTTGAAATGTCAAAGTAGCAAGTGGCAGTCCACTTCTTCCCTGGCTGTGTTCTCAATGTTAGTGGGGTTACCCAGGTCTTTAGCAGACCAGACAGGATTATGACCATGGATTCTACTGGCTTTAGTCTTAGAGACTAGCTAGAGTGTCCCATTAATGCAAAGTCTAAAAGACTGGTTTGAAGAATTAAGCATGCACCAGTTTTACATATCTATACATATTTATTAATCAAATAAAATGTATTTAATAATTACTTCTTGTGCAATTGTTTAAATGACTTATGGTAGTGTCTAAGCTCCTTTAATCTTTACCTGAAGACAGTCTGCCTGGAGAGCTTCATTTCTAGTCCTCTTGCCTTACTTTTCCTTCTTTTGGCTCTAACCCTGCTCCCTTGTAAATCTCATTCCTAACATATGGAACCACATTTTACTCTACATCTGCTATTTTTCTGTCCTACCACTTCTGTTCAGGATAAATATCTTGAAATTCTAACCTCAGCCATCAATCTTTCCTGGATCAAATGATGAAAGGACTTATCCAAAAAGCTATTTTGTTTACCACAAAAATAAGAGGCCATTTCTTCCCAAAGAGGAATCTATTGTTTTGTCTTATCTCCTTTCGAATGAAAGAACTGAACAATTGAACCAGCGGGGTCACTTGTTTATCCCCGTGCTGACACAGTGCCAGGCAGTTGATATTAATAGATAACAAAGGAATTTCAGCATAATTACTTCTTACATACATTCTTGGCCATGTGTCATGTAATTTCCCTGCTTTGATTTCCCCAGGAATTCCTAAAGCTAGGAATTTAGATTAGTTTCTGCTAACATTTAAGATCACCAAATTGGGGCTGGGATCTCCATTTCAAACATAGCTCAAAGATAAATACAAATAATGAGCCTGAATATGTTGAGTCATGGTTAGGAAAAGTGAGGTCCAAATCTTTAGAGGCTATTGGTCTAGGATGAGTCATGTGGTCTGCTCCTTCCACAACTGAGCATTTACTCGGGTGAAATCAGGTAAAGCAATGATCTGAGACAGGCCACAGAACAGTCTGTGAGGTAGGGGTAAGTGAGGCATGCCTGGGTATTTGAGTTGATTTATGGGGGACTTGTGTGTTTATGAAACTCGTGGGTTTTTTGGTTTTTGGCATCACTGTCTAGACTGCTTCGTTCTTCCTGCTCCTCACCCCTTTTCCAGAACTAGTGCTAGCTTGACTACTGTTGATCCATGGATTGTGTATGCAAAACTCCAGGCCAAAGATGTTCACCAGGGTTTAGAGATAAACAATTTAAAAAATAGATCTTTCAAGCAGTGCTTCACCCGCTTGAGTTATCTGTGAACCCACTTTTCTAAAATTTACCAAATCTTAAAAAAAAGTTGACTTACATTTTAATTTAAATAAATGTATTATAGAAGGAAACAAGATATCCCATGCTATAAATAGGAGACTCCGTTCAAAACTGTGGAGACAAAACAATGGAGTTTAGATTTTAAATGCTAAAAAGGATCTGAGATTGAGGCCTGTTCTCTTTTTCTGAAAGAGATGTCAGGGTTAGAGAGGTGGCAAGGGCATACCAGTGCCAAACTAAAACTTTCTCCTTGGCTGGGTGTAGTGGCTCACGCCTGTAATCCCAGCACTTTGGGAAGCTCAGACGGGTGGATCACCTGAGGTCAGGAGTTCGAGACCAGCCTGGCCAAAATGGTGAAACCCTGTCTCTACTAAAAATATAAAAATTAGTAGGACATGGTGGGTGGGTGCCTGTAATCCCAGCTACTGGGGAGGCTGAGGCAGGAGAATTGCTTGAACCCAGGAGGCAGAGGTTGCAGTAAGCCGAGATTGTGCCACTGCACTCAAGCCTGGGCAACAGAGTGAGATACCATCTCAAAAAAAAAAAAAGACCGGGCGCGATGGCTCACGCCTGTAATCCAAGCACTTTGGGAGGCCAAGGTGGGTGGATCACAAGGTCAGGAGATCAAGACCATCCTGGCTAATACGGTGAAACCCTGTTTCTACTAAAAATACAAAAAATTAGCTGGGCGTGGTGGCATGCACCTGTAGCCCCTGCTACTTGGGAGGCTGAGGCAGGAGAATTGCTTGAACTCAGGCGGAGGTTGCAGTGAGCCGAGATTGCACCACTGCACTCCAGCCTAGGCAACAGAGCGAGACTCCATCTCAAAAAAAAAAAAAAGAAAAACAATTTTCTCTTTGATGTATTCAGAAGGATTGAGAGAAAACTGAAAATAGAATAACTTGCTCACTGTGTAAGTTAGCGTTACTTAATGCTGTGTTTGTGATCTACTTCATTTCACACACCTTCAATAGCATTTGTCTCACACAATGAGAAATGTTTTTAACTACTGTCTGGACCAGATAGTAGTTGGCAGTAGATTCAACATGGATTTATTGAATGCCTATCATGTGTATCATTTGTGCAAGGCATTACGGGGAATACAAAGAAAGCAGATTAACTTGAATTGGAGTTAGAAGACATAATATGTATTTTATATATGTGTGTGTGTGTGTGTATGTGTATATATTGAGTATTTCAAGGATGTACTTTCCTTCTGGTGTTTACCATTCTTAAAAAATACATAATATTAATATGTTTTCACCACAAATCCTTTGAGGATTGAATATTACATTGATTAAAATAATGAGGCAGTGCCATGTGCATTGGGCTTGATAATCTTTAAGGTAAAATAATACTAGATTTGGTGACATGACTGGTGTCTTGTTTTTTTCCAGCTTTTAAGTCTAGCATTTCATAAAAAACAAAAATGTTGCATTTCATTTGGAACTTTAAAGTGCTCTAAGTGAAATCCACGTGCATGAGGGGGTGCCCAGTGGCTCACAGCTCAAGAGTGCCCATTGACTGTGCCTTCAACTCGTTTCAGAGAAGTTGCTGGCCACACTTGGCCACAGTGTTAGCCTTCTGAATGAAATATAGACACCAAATAGGAAATCAGAACTGGGGGATTCTCTAAAGAACAGTTCTTTTTTTTTTTTTTTTGAGATGGAATCTCGCCCTGTTGGCCAGGCTGGAGTGCAATGGCGCGATCTTGGCTCAATGCAACCTCCGCCTCCCAGGTTCAAGCAATTCTCCTGCCTCAGCCTCCTGAGTAGCTGGGATTGCAAGTGCATACCACCATGCCTGGGTAATTTTTGTATTTTTAGTAGAGACGGGGTTTCATCATGTTGGTCAGGCTGGTCTTGAACTCCTGATCTTGTGATCCACCTGCCTCAGCCTCCCAAAGTGCTGGGATTACAGGCATGAGCCACTGCGCCCTGCAAGAACAGTTCTTTGGCACAGTTCTTTAGTGAGAAGGACTTTAATCATGGAATCTGGCAGCTTTTATCTATTTTAGTGAGGACGCTCTCCTTCCAGGTTCCAGAAGCAGGACACATATCCATGCATTTCAGAGGTCCTGGAAATAAGGCTGTTTTGGGCTATGCAGGACACTCAGGACATAAATCTTGCACCAACCCTGGGGGTGTGGGACAGCAGACAGCTCCTAGGTGCAGTTTTCTCCTCACCGTGCCCTAAATGAAGTGGAAAGGTCACTTGGCTAATCAAGCAACGGGCTTCTTGCTTGTATTGAGACATGCTTTTGCTGCATTTGGTTTAGACTTCAATATCATACTGAGAATTTAAAACTCACCTTAGGCTGTCCTTTGGGGCAGGTGTGTGCTCATATGCATGTGTGTGTTCCAGTAGGGTCTGTCCCTGGATCCCTGGTATACAGCTTTGAAGTGGAATGGTGGCTCCACGCACAACAATGAACAATTCTTTTCCTTTGTTTCCCCACACTTGCTCCCCCTGCCTTCTTCCCTGATTCTCTCTCTACTGTTCTTGCCATCTTCTGGTGCCCTATCTCTCAGTACCATTTCTACTTCCCAAGCAACTGTCCAACAAACTGTTGCATCTTAGCAAAGATTGTTAATCCAGAATCCTTTGGTTATTTCTCAGAGGACTCCATTTGGAAAACTGTTTCTCCTTTCAGATTTGGGGAATCATAATCTTAAAACTTAATTCATTTATTCAACAAATGTTTCTCAAAGGCCTACCCTGTGTCAGGTACTGTGCCAGATAGACACTTAAATAAATAATGCATTTTCAGCACTTTTAAGAATTTTAGAATCCGGTGGGAGGAGATAGGCAAGTAAATCAATGATAATTATAAGTAATATATTAGTCATAATAAAAACTATGCCGGGGGCCGGGCAGGGTGGCTCACACCTGTAATCCCAGCACTTTGGGAGGCCGAGGTAGGCAGATCAACTGAGGTTGGGAGTTGGAGATCAGCCTGACCAACACGGAGAAACCCTGTCTCTACTAAAAATACAAAAAAATTAGCCAGACACGGTGGCGCATGCCTGTAATCCAGCTACTTTGGAGGCTGAGGCAGGAAAAGCACTTCAACCGGGGAGGCAGAGGTTGCAGTGAGCTGAGACCGCGCCATTGCACTTCAGCCTGGGCAACAAGAGCGAAACTCCATCTCAAACAAACAAACAAACAAAAAAACCCAAAACTATGCTAGATCTACTGGGATGCAGTTGTGCGAACAAGGAGGAGAGACATCTCAATCAGATGCTCTGGGTTCTTCCAGCTCCCTTACTGGCCCTTTTGCCACATTGAGCACTGCATAGTGTTTACCTCACTGTAAGAGCAGAGTGTTAGAGCAGGGCTAGCACACACTGGTATGACTGTTCCAGTTGTTAAAACATTGAAATACTCCTGTACCAGTAGGTGATGACTTCAGTGTCTCTCCTACCCCAGGAGCCCCAGCTATTTCCCACAGACTCAGCAACTAAGGACAGACTGAGGCTCTGCAGGCATGGCTCCAGCATTTTGGTCTGGGGCCATTCTGTTTAGTTGTCATCTGGGCCATAAAGATTGCTTGATGGTTTGAATATCTTCCTTGTGTACTGGACTTGCTGCACATTGAATCTGCTGCACCCAGCACAGAGACTGCCATTTAAGTAGTGCACAATAAATATTAGGTGGATGTTTAACATGTAATGTAATTACTAGGATTTGGGATGGGGAAGTTAATAGACCAGGCTTCCTGAATGAAGCAAGACTTCAGTCGAGTTTTGGAAATCTTAATTTTTTTAATTACGGAAAAAATAAATGCACATCACTGAATTTTATGAAAATTCTGTAAAGTACAAAGAAGAAAACAACAATCAGCTATTATCATACCACCCAGAGGCGGCCACAATTGACAATTTGATGTGTTGTCTTTTGGAATTTTCAATTTGTGTATTTACTTCTCTCTCTCTCTCTCTCTCTCTCTCTCTCTGTGTGTGTGTGTGTGTGTGTGTGTGTGTGTGTATATAGGCATGTATGCAAGTGGGCCTGTAAGAGGGGTGTGGTGGTCATAATACTTTAAAATTGTTTGATGTGGCTTCTTTTATTTTTCTAAGCACTTGACCTTGGCCTTATTCTGCCTGATGTACCCACCTATTCATCTGTCAGGAACGCAGACAGGGAACACAGTGATATTCAATTTTTGATATTCAAAGATATGATTTTGAAGCAAGTCAATAGTCTTGAAAATCAGGATATTTCTTGGAGAAAAATAATTCAAAATTACTTTGTTTCCTTATTTTTTAGCATATCAAAATCCATACTTAGTGAACTAGACCATAGGTAATTTCTTAATAGAGGGCCAGTCAGGAAGATTACAACACTCTTCCAGTCCAGGGAGTTTGGCGGAAGAAGAAGGAAAGAGAACTGGGAGAGAGAAAACATCAGCTATGCGCTGTGAGTTAGAAAAGTGAGGTGAACAACAGGAGTCTTGCCCACCTTCTCCTCCTGATGCCCATTTGGGGAATGGAGGAGGTTGCTACACCGGCTACCGCGTATCCATCAGAAGTGAAGCCACAGCAAAATAAATGGTGGTACAGCAAGCTCAGGCAGAGAGAGGTCTTCAAGTTTATCTTTTTGGAGCTGTCCTTGGTCCCTGTGGAGCAAAGAAGGACCCAGCGTGACTGTGGAGACTGTCAAACGGGGTTACCAGAGTGGAGGCGGGGTGTCTCTGTCACAAAAGATGTAGAGCTGACAGCTCAAGCTGGGGCTCAGTGGGAAATGTAAGACCTGAGAGAAGTCTAGAATGTCAAGCTTATCCAACCAAGCTGAGAGACCAGGTTGCCAGCTCCACCAGATGCATGCTATGAATGGCATTTGGGGCTGTAGTGTCTAGGAGGTGAGGTCATTGCTCCAAGGGCAACGGAGGCCAAAGAACTGAAAGAAATTGACTTGGCTTTTCTGCCTTGAGGTCAGTAAGCTTCACCTCTCCCCTCTTACCTTGAGATATTAGCATTTCTATTCAATACTACTTAAAGCAGCAGTCTAATTTATAAAATCAGATTAAATGTTATATCTGACATGACACTTAGTTAATGTTTTCCCAGATAATGATATCTGAGTACTGGAAGGGAGGAACAGATCATCCATAGATGAAAGAAATTACATGTTTTCTCCATCTATCTGCGTTGTGTTATTTAAAATTGTGCATGCACACGCACATTCAGTAAGACCATCATACTGGGTACAGAGTTGTTCCTGTTAAAGTTGCTTTGTTGGCAAAGATCAGAAACTCCCTAAGGTTCACTCAGGTAACAGAGTGAGGGATAATTTAAGAATCCCAAAAGGCAATTTCATGGATATCTACAGATGAGAAGAAGAGAAGACAGGTTTCAGGAGAAGTAGAATGGGAAATTAAAGACCCATGTTTATACTCACAACCTCAGCGATCACAGGATCGCTCTCATATCTGCTTCCCCCTTATTAAGCTTGTTCTTGGTACAATATATACTGATGGCAAGTAAACACACAAAAAGATGCTTAGCATCATTAGTTATTAGGGAAATGTTCGTTAAAACCACAACAAGCTAACATTACACACTTATTAAAAAAAAACACTGGCAAAAATGCAGAGCAACTGGAACCCTCATACAGTGTTGGTGGAAATGCAAGATAAATATTTTTTATCTTGGAAATTTTTTTATCTTTGGAAAACAGTTTGTAAACTTCCTATCAAGTTAAACATACACTTCCTGTATGACGCAGAAATTCCACTTCTACATACTTTCCCAAGTGAAATGATTTTTTAAAAAGTCTACATGAAGGCTGGGTACAGTGGCTTACACCTATAATCCCAGCACTTTGGGAGGCCAAGGCAGGCGGATCACCTGAGATCGGGAGTTCAAGTTCAGCCTGACCAACATGGAGAAACCCATCTCCACTGAAAATACAAAATTAGCCGGGCGTGGTGGCACATGCCTCTAATCCCAGCTACTCAGAGGCTGAGGCAGGAGAATCGCTTGAACCTAGGAGGCGAAGGTTGCGGTGAGCCAGGATTGCAGCATTGCACTCCAGCCT
This sequence comes from Pongo pygmaeus, assembly GCF_028885625.2. Classification (NCBI taxonomy): domain Eukaryota; kingdom Metazoa; phylum Chordata; class Mammalia; order Primates; family Hominidae; genus Pongo; species Pongo pygmaeus. Next base: position 129,017,194 of record NC_072377.2, on the reverse strand, counting down.
GTGCAACAGGAGCGAAACTCTGTCTCAAAACAAAACAAAACAAAATAAAAACAAACAAACAAAAACAAAAAGTCTACACGAATGCTTATAGCAGTTTTGTTTATAATTTCTCCAAACTAGAAAACAAAACAAAACAAATGTTCTTTAACTGGGAAATGCATAATCAAGTTGTAGTACATCGAATATAATGGAATACTACTTAGTAGTGAAAAGGAGTAAACTACTGATATATGCAACAAGATAAATGAGTCTCAAATGTATTATGCTAGTAAAATAAGCCAGATTTAAAAGGTGACATGTTATATGATTCAATTTATATGGCACTCCCCAAAAGGTAAAACTATGGAAATGGAGGATAGGTCAGTGGTTGCCAGGAGTTAGGGGTGGGTGAGGACATTGTCTGAAAAGGAGAAGCATAAGGGAAGTTTTTAGAGTGATGAAGATGAGGAAAATGTTCTGTCGCCTCATTGTGATGGTAGTGACATGGCTGTATGTATTTGTCAAAAGTCATAGCATTTTACATTAAAAAGAATGATTTTATTGTATGTGTATTTTTAAAATTTTGAAAAATGTTAAAAAGGAAGTCAAAAAACAATTCCAGTAAGACAGAAAATATAATTGACACTTCTCAGGTCAGATTACAATGTTGGTCCAATGATGGATGATTCCTCAGCAGAGCCCTGAGCTGTTTCCCCAGGTTTTGAGTGGTTCAGTAACCATGGGTTTTCAAATGAAGAGAACCGTCCAGTTGTACATTGTGGCACCATTGATTAAGGTTATTTAATGAGCATTTTCCCACATCTTTAAAATTATCTTGTATGCATCTATTGAAAATGTTTCTAGTGACCCATTCTACCTATAAATGTATCTGCCAAGTTTCAAAGAAGAATTTGAAAATCACTTGATAACTAATTATCAGAGATACGCAAATCAAAACCACAGTGAGATACCATCTCTAGTCAGAGAGGCTACTATAAAGTCAAAAAACAACAGATGTGGGTGAGGCTGTGGAGGAAAGAGAATGCTTATATACTGTTGGTGGGAGTGCAAATTAATTCAGACATTGTGGAAAGCAGTCTGGAGATTTCTCAAGGAACTTAAAACAGAGCTATGATTTGACCCAGCAATCCCATTACTGGGTATATATCCAAAAGAAAATAAGTTGTTCCACCAAAAAAGACACATGTACTCATATGTTAATCATAATACTATTCACAATAGCAAAGGTATGGAATCAACCCAGATGCCTATCAATAGTGGATTGAATAAAGAAAATGTGGTACATATATACCATGGAATACTATGTAGCCATAAAAAAGATGAAATCATGTCTTTGCAGCAACATAGATGCAGCTGGAGGTCATTGTCCTAAGTGAATTAAGGCAAGAACAGAAAATCAAATACTGCATGTTCTCACTTATAAGTAAGAGCTAAACATTGGGTACTCATAAACACAAAGATGGCAACAATGGTCACTAGTGACTACTAGAGGTGTGAGGGAGGGGAACAAGGGCTGAAAAAGTAACAATTGAGTACTATGCTCAGTAGCTGGGTGATGGGATCAATCATACTCCATGCCTCAGCATCATACGATATACCCATGTAACAAACCTGTGCATGTACCCACTGAATCTAAAATAAAAGTTGAAATTATATATATATATAATCATATATATATATGAAAATAACTGGATAAAGAAAGTAAGGAAGGAAGGCAAAGAAGCAGGAAAAGATCTAGATGCCGTCTACTCTCAGAAGTGTCAGAACCAGCATCCACTCAATCAAGGACTTAATACAGAGAAGCAATTTTGAATATAACATTGTGATAAGTAGTTTGTGTTGCATCAAAATATATACTAAGATTAAACTTCAAGATGCCAAGGAGCTATCTAGTTAGAGGGTAAAACTAACACATAGAAAAAAGATACAAGTATTCCTATTTTCTGCTTAATATATATTTCTAACAGTTTGCCTCTAAGCCTTGTAAAATTGTATTATATTAAGTACAAAAACCCTGTAGAATAAGCCTTGGAAGTATCAAGGTCTGAAAATCTTGGAAAAGTGCAAACATATTTCAGGTACTCTTTACCTTATTGGTATAAGGCAGAGATGTTACATTTTGCCATTACTTATAGTTTGAAATAGCTTCCTTGATTTTTGTAATCAAGTGTCTTTGTGCAATTGCTGAGCATCTTGAAAACACTTCAAAATCAACATAACTATATATTCGGTAGAAGTACCAAAGCAGCAGCAATTAAGCCCAGAGCTGCTAGCTGATATTTAGGAGTATCAAGTCACATATTCTGCACTATGAGAAATTGTCTCAACTTTGGTTTACAACATAAAAATGGGTGAATCAGTGTTATATCAGGAAACAACACACTCTCTGGCTACTTCTCTCAGGCGAAAAGCCACATAACTAATGTCACTAGGTTTATATCTCTTCTTTCTAGGAATAATGTTTCTAGGTTATATGGCAAGAGTGTGTGTGTGTGTGTGTGTGTGCATGCTGGGGGAAGATGGGGGATAGCCCAATCTCTCTTTACGCGTCCCTCAAAGTGGCAAATATTAGAATGTTCTCATACTTGATTTTCTGACGAGCAAATACAGCCATCATTCAGTAGGCTGTGTAAAAGAAAAATAGGAGATTTTCAGTAATCTCCTCTTGTCAGACTTCACATAACATAAATGTATCAGTAGAAGATTAAAGGTCAATTCATGAAAATAAAATAGAATGACTTGAGGTGATTCAGGGAGAAGAGAACACAGTCATTGTTTGTAAATGAAGGTTAACGATACCTTTGCACCAGCTGCAATTTTGTAGCTTGCATATTTTGATGAATTATACCAAGGATGTATCATAATTTGTGACCTATATACAAAAGACTCAAAGTGAAATAGTTATCCACATTTCATTGTCAGTAATGTTTTTTCTGATCAGAACCCCCCATCCCCATATCACTAAACTCTCTCTATATAGGTGTATATATTTTTTTCAGACTGTTAGTTCCCCCTGGAGACTATGATAACACTGACCAGCCACAACATGATTAAAGAGAAAGAAATAGCTATATGAGTCACCTACACATGTTAACAGGGGCTCACAGGGATGGCTTTAAATTTTTTTAATTTAGATTTATCTATTTTAAAAATTGTTGATAGAGGCCAGGCGCGGTGGCTCACTCCTGTAATCTCAGCACTTTGGGAGGTCAAAGTGGGTGGATCACCTGAGGTCAGGAGTTGGAGACCAGTCTGGCCAACATGGTGAAACCTCGTCTCTACTAAAACTACAAAAATTAGCTAGGCGTGGTGGCAGGCGCCTGTAATTCCAGCTACTCAGGAGGCTGAGGCAAAGGAATTGATTGAACCCAGGAGGTAGAGGTTGCAGTGAGCTGAGATCGTGCCATTGCACTCCAGCCTGGGGGACAACAGTGAGACTTGGTCTCAAAAAAAAAAAGTTGTTGATAGAATTTTTACATTTCACCTCAAAAAGACTGTATGATATCACTGCTGACAGTACATTTACCCAGAGACTGACTTCATGCTAACAAATATTCTGTTCAGATTGTCAGCAAAACTGAAATGAATGAGCTTAGCACAATTCAAATGGATCTTCGGCATATCATCAATCAATTAAGTTCTCCCTGGCACTCTTAGGTTAATATCAAAGTATACAATACAACAACATCCATTTTACTTAGCATTCTTTGTGTGCAGTCCCATAAAACATGCTACAGAGGTTTCCTGATCCCTCCCTTGTAGACTAGAGTGACTCTGACAGTGACGAAGCAGAAGTTGAGGAGATGTGACCAGGGATTGTTCCCACAGGCTTCTTTGTGTCTGGGGCAAGGTGCGCGTCTCCACAATAGCCAATATTGACCCTTGGTGGTTTGGATAAAGAAAAAAAAGACAAAAATTAAAGTTCAAAATAACCAAATTCAAGGACAAAAGTCCAAAAAGCAGGAAGAAATGGATAAGTGTGAAAATGTCGGAGAGATGAAGTAAACAGCCCAGAAAGCTCCACTTCAGTTTATTTGACTCAGTTGCAATACACCTCAATGAAAAAGGAGCAGAGAGAAATGCTGCGAGGGTGACGCTGAGACCATTTCTGAAAATTGTAAGGCCATTCTGAAAAAATTCCATCATGGATTCTTATTTAGCCTGGATTCGGTTTACTTCAGGCAAATGTATTAAATTCAAATTTCATTCAGAAGCAAAGTCAATCTTATTATTGAAATTACAGAATAGCCATTCTTGCCATGTTCAGTTTCTATGTGGCAGAGAACTACCTTGGGCTTACCTGCCAGAGTAGGATAAAAACTTCTGCTTCAGAGGAAACAAGAAAGAATAACAGGAAAATAGTGACGGCAAACTCTGCTTTCTGACACGATTATTGTAGCTTGTGACTCTGGAGCAATGTAATGTTTCCCTTAACTATGTTAAATGTTAGCACATTTTGTATTTAAAAGATCCCAAAGGTGAATCTTCTATAGCTGCTATTCCTACTCTGAAAAGTCAAGTACTTTTAGGGGTGAAAGTGGGGAGCACAGGGTATTATTGCAAAAGGGGAGTGTGAATCTGTGTGGTCTCTGAGTGTTACTGATATGGAGATATGGACAGGAGACAGGGAAATACTGGGTAGAAGAGGGCAGTTCCCCAGCAAAGGCCCCACCCTCAAGCCTGGAGACCCATGGCCCTAACTTGGAACAGGCATTTCTGTTTTCTGCCCAAAAAGTTGCCTTTTGGCCCACCACACCCCGCTATCCTGTACCCATGTAAACCACAAACCCCAGGCTCCAGAAGCCGATGAGGAGATGAGCAGACAAGGAGAGTAGGAGACAAGCAGACGAACAGCAGAACGGTGTGGCAGAAAAAGAGAGAAGAGAAGGCATGTCTGAATGCTGAGAGGAGTTTGGCTGGGGGCAGTCAGATGGGAGTTTAGCTGCTGGGTGGCCAAACTCCAGGGGAAGATCATCTTGCCACTCCATTCCCCCTTCCAGTTCCCCATCCATCCCACTGAGAGCCACCTCCACCACTCAATAAAACCTCTCATTCATCCTTCAAGCCTGTGTGTGACCCGATTCTTCCAGGATGCTGGGGAAGAGCTCAGGATACAGAAAGCTGTCACACTGGCCTTCTGCCCTTGTGAAAAGGCAGAGGGTCCATTGAGCTGGTTAACACTTAAGGTGTCTGTAGACAGCAAGGCTAAAGGAGCATTGTAACACTGGGGCTGCAGGCACCCCCCTCCGAACACAGGGCTGGAGCCCACAGCACTCACCCTGATTCCTACACCTGCCTGTCTGTGTACTCCCCCTCCAGTCAGGAGTTTGAGCAGCAGAAGTGACCGAACAGATGAGCCACAGACCTGTTACATGTCCTATGAGGGGGATCAGGGAACTCTCCTGCTTCATTACCAGTAAAAAGAAATGTCACATACATATATACTACGTTAAATGTATGTATATGCTATTAAAAGAAATTAGAAGAAATTCCTTTAAAGTTGTGATTGGGTTCATAAAGTTGCCTTTTAGCTTTATGTACTTTCTTTTACATTTTTTTTAAGAGATGGGGTCTTGCCTTGTTACCCAGGCTGGAGTACAGTGGTGTGATTATAGCTCACTGCATCCTCAAACTTACCAGCTCAAGAGATCCTCCCTCCTCAGCTTCCCAAGTAGCTGGGACTACAGGTGAGTGCCACCATGCCTGGCTAATTAAAAAAAATTTTGGAGAAGACACAAACCATCCTTGCTATGTCCTGACCCACAGACTCTATAAGCATATTAAAGTAGCTATTTTATACCATGAAGCTTTGAGGTAGTTTGTTATGTAGTGAAAATAATGGAAACAGGATTCTTCTTACCTGAATAAAAACCATAACACTAAAACAAAATAGACCATCAAACTCAAGGAATTTGGAAACTAGGGTCAGCCAAGATTCTTTGGTTGCAAGCAACCAAAACCACTCACTTAAGAAAAAGAGAATTTACTGGCAGGATATGGGGCTGGAAGGATCTAGAGGAACTAAGAACAATTCCACTTAAAAAGGCCCTCTGAGGGCCTGGGCAGAAGGAACTGATGAAGAATTTCTTCAAGTCTCAAGCACTGCTATGAATGTGCTTTGAACATAGTCAGTTGTGTCACTCTAATTAAGATTTTAATTACAAGGAAAGCAATCAGTCAACCCAGACTGAGCCACATGCCTGCACCTTGTCTAGCAGAAGACAGGCACAGTGATTTGCAGCTTCACCAAGATCAGCACACAATGGGGAAGGGCTAAGTACCCCAAGGGAAATCAGGGTGCTCTTATTTACAAAAGGAGGACTAGATATGCAAGCATCCAAAACTCATGTTGTGCAGAACTAGTAATTCAAATGTTCTCTCACTGCACCATGAGGCTTGTGGCTTCAAGTTCTGAAATCAGCTTTACTGCAGTGTTGATAGTACTCAAAGGTGACTGAAGTGGATTAGGTTTCTGGTGGCTGTTCAGTGCAGATTGGAGTTTAAGGTGTTTCCTGCTTCATATTTGCATAACTAATACTGTCTTGGGTACTGAGAGTGAGTAGGTGAGTCATTCTCTAGTTGATTCATAGTAAAAGTAGTGGAGCTTGTATATTGCTGAAGCTGACTTTTTATATTGGTAGTAGTAGTAGCACTCATCCAGGCCCCCCTATCCCACAGCTATGTGACTGTTGGCTACTAATGACAACCACTTTCCCTTCTCCAGAGAACTGGCCTCAACTGGGGAGGCCTCTGTCCTTCCTATAGTTAGTGACTAAGAGGGGCTTATGACAAAGGTTAGCCCTTTGCTTCAAAGGGAGATAACTGCTGCATGGTTTGCGCTCTAGAATCGTCTTCCTGTGAATCAGGCTAAGGAGAGACTTCATCTGAATTTACATCACTTGCTTGCTTGTCTCTGTCCCTTTCTTTGCTCCACTTCCTTTCTTACAGATTTCTACTGAGAGCTGGTCCTTAATAAATCACTTTCATAAGAATCCCCATCTCAGGCTCTGCTTCTAGGTAACACAACTTAGAACATGAATCTATGTCTGTGGTTCTCAAACTTTTGCGTGCATCAAAATCATTTGGAAGGCTGGTTAAAAACACAGATCACTGGGCCCCTTATCTCAGAATTTCTGATTGAGTAGGTCTGGGGTGTGGCCAAAGAATGTGCATTTCTAGCAAATTCCCAGGTAATGCTGATGTCGCTGGTATGGGTACCACGTTTGGAGAATCATCGTCTTGGTGATTGCTAGGTGGTATGATTTCAAGCACTGAGAAGTCTCTTCCGTACTTCATTCCTATGGCAAAACTATTTTGCCAAGTAGCCCTGCCATGGAACCTGAAATTCATGCTTAACTCTCTTTGGTTAGGAGGTTGAAGACTAAAGTATTAATGCAAATGTTATCCAGAAAAGCATAAACATATTACATTTTATCCCTTACATTGGCTTTAGTATAGTATGGTTTACTTAGCCAATTACCTAGTAGAGCTCCGAGAAAAAAGGCAATAAGAACAGGAAGGTTTTGATAGGGTAAAAAAAAATCAAGAATGTCCCATCACGATATATTTCCAACTCATTTTAGTCACAGAATTCTTTCTTCAAACGGAAACTTCAGAGAAAGTCCAATATAGAGACCCAAGTGGATAGACTCTAAAGAAATCATTAAGGCTGACTGGTCTTCACACTGGCTATGTTGGCTGGTTCAAGAGGTGCAGGATCTTTAGCCACTTCTGTTTGATCGGGGCCTGTTCTGGGGCTGGTTCCATATGGCAAGCTTATTTTGAGGAAATACATCAACCATATGATTTCACTGGGAAACTAGAGCCCCATATTGTATTTCAAGATCTGCAGTACTACTGCTGAGAAAACATGCATTATGAAAGAAAACAGGATTTGGCTCCATTGTTTATATAAGTGATGCTTAGTAAAATCCATGTTAGACGAATACCAATGTCATGGGCCATGTAGAAATTTTTTGATGTTTTCCCTTCTGTGTATTTCATGGTCTTGCTTTTTGTTCCATTAAAAAAAGTCTAGGGCATATGAAAATGCTTAAGTAACCACACATTGCGGCCCATGATGGCTTGGTTTTGATGAATGATGTGGGATTGCGCAGCTCATTGCAAAGTAATGCTTTTAACTTAAATCAAATCAGTTTTAAGTGAATATGTTTTGCACATTTATGCTCCAGAGTTTGAAAAAACTTTCTTCCTAGAAAACAGCACTTCTTCAGACACTCCCACCAGTGGGGGGTTGGGGGGTCGCCTCTCTGGCTCAGTCAAGGAGAGTGTTTACTTGCTTTGTCTTCAAACTGCTACACGTTTAGGGCCCACAGGGCTGCTGTCTTCTTAATGAAGCGGTTAATGATGTGTGAATTATAGATCCTGACAACCCCTTTAATAAAAACAACAGGACTGCATCCACAGTATAGTGTGGCTGCTAAGTAATGACAGACTGTCTGCTTAACATAATGCAGTGTCTTTAAGTAAAGCGCCATTCTTGCATGGCGGCATTGAAAATTCCTGGTCAGTGCAGAGAAGAATAAGCGTCCTGAAGAACACGTTGATGCACAGGACACTTCTCTTCCATTCAGGTGGGGGTTGGAATGCAGGAGCCAGAGAGGTTTTAGAGACATAGCAGAATCACGAACAAGCAGCTGTTTATACTCTTTGCTTTGCCGCCTTTGCTTTCCTGTGAGGTGCCCCTGATAGCAAAGGGCTGTATGATGGATGTTTTAATAGTCTAAGAGTTGCCCTCTTCTCCCCCTCCTCCCCACTGGAGCACAGGAATGTTGGCTTTCCAGTTGATTTCAAAGAACTAATTGTCTGCTCTGAATACCTACTGATGCTTGGATGGGATAATATGTGCGCCTGGACTTAGCCAGACAAGCCGTGCAGAGGCCCAGCTGTGGAGCCAGGCACATTCTGGTTGCTGACCTGGACAGTCAGAATGCATGAAAGCCTGGCTTGTGAGGAGGTGAAACCCAAACCCAAACCTAAACAAAGCCTTTTCTCCATTTAATTTGGTGGCCACTTTTAAGAAAAAGTGAATTCACTTTCAATCCCTCTATAGGCACTGAATGTGGATTCACAGGCCAAAGTCCAATCTCTTTATCATTATCCCCGGGATAAGAAAATCCAAGTCTGCCTTGTTTAGGCAGGGGTAGTTTTCCTTTAAACAGTTCAAGGAACTGTTTGTCTAACCCTCACCATTTGAGGTGACAGATAGCAAAGCAAAGCAAAGAGAATGGTATGCATTCACAAGCGCACACAAACCTTTCCGTTTGTTCCCAGAGCTCAGAGACCAGCCCAGCAACGAAATCACTGCACTGCTGAAAGGACATTGACATGCAAATGAGGCCCGGGGCACCCTGCTTGGTTTCAGAAAAGCCCTGCCTGCCCCGCTGGGAAAGGCTGCCTGATGGGACAGGGGCTCGCTATGCCTTCTTCTGAGGTTCTCTCAAGCTGGAAAAGCACCTCAAGGGGAAGGGCCAGGATCAGCCCAGGTGAAGCTGAGCTTTGGGGAAGGGGAGGGGAGGAGATTATCAGGCAAGTCATTGCAGTTAAAGGGTGACCAACTGTCCAGAAGACTGAGGAGAGATTTGGGATCCAGGATTTCTCAAACTGGGACAAGTTGGTCACCCTAGTTAAGAATGATTTGCTACGCTTAACTTTCTCAGCTAGAAGGCAAAAGGGAATCATTGTCCATTGTGGAAACAATAAAATCCACTGTGAATCTTGTTAAAAGCTGGACATGGTTGCTCACGCCTGTAATCCCAGCCCTTTGGGAGGCCGAGGCAGAAGGATCACTTAAGGCCAGGAGTTCGAGACCAGACTGGGCAACATAGCAAGACCCTGTCTCCACGAAAATTTTAAGATTAGCTGGATGTGGTGGTACACACCTGTAGTCTCAGTTACTGGGGAGGTTGAGGTGGGAGGATTGCTTGAGCCCAGAAGGTCAAGGCTGCAGTGAGCTGTGTTTGTGCCATTGCACTCCCGCATGGATGACAAAGTAAGACCCTGTCTCAAAAAAAAAGCCTGGTGTGGGTAGCTCATGCCTGTAATCCTAATCCTAGCATTTTGGGAGGCTGAGGTGGGTGGATCACCTGAGGTCAGTGTTCAAGACCAGCCTGGCCAACAGGACGAAACCCCATCTCTACTAAAAAATGCAAAAATTAGCCAAGCGTGGTGGCACACACCTGTAATCCCAGCTAACTGGGAGGCTGAGGCAGGAGAATTGCTTGAACCCAGGAGGTGGAGGTTGCAGTGACCCGAGATTGTGTCACTGCACTTGAGCCTGGGCAACAGAGCAAGACCCTGTCTCCAAAAAGAAAAAAAAGAATCTCTTTATAATCTATTTCTTTGTCCTCCTTCATTGATTTCCAGATCTTAAACACATCTACTATAAGTAGCAAAATTAACTAGTTAGATTTTCTTTCTATTTTTTAAGTCTCTGAGCTCCTCCCATAGGAAGAAGGCTAAGAAATAAAGTGACTGTCTGTGGGAAACAAAGCACGTAGAGCATTCATTATCATTATTAGTGATCTAGTATATGCTGGGTGTTAAGTTACAGCTTTTCTGTTTATTTATTCACTGACCATTGTCGGTGATCATATGAAGTAGGTGATACTTTGCCTGTTGTGCAGGTGATGAAACAAGGAGCTGATAGGTTGAGTATGATTTTCATAAGTTTATACAAGTGGTGGATCTGAAACAAAACTCTTGATTCTCCAACCCCAAGTCCTGTGGTGCTCCTCAGAACATCACATTGTGTCTTAAAGCATTATTGGTGATTGGTGTAACGAATAGACATTTATTGAGCCAGACATTTTACAGACTTTAAAACAATAATGTCATCCATCGAATTCCACATTTTGCATAATTACGATCAAATTAATACATGAGTGTTGTAAAATCATTAATATAACTATGAATATAAAATGAAAGCAAAAAGCTTCCCTTCTCAATCTCTCTCAACATCCCAGTCCCTGGAGGCAACCACAGCTATCAGTTTCTTGTATAACTTTATGGAGACTTCCACACATATAAATATTATCTCTATGTCAGTACATAGTACACAAAGAACTTATTTTTTATTTTTTATTTTTTTTTTAGCAACTGAGCAGCACCTCAATCAGATAGTTGTATTCTGACACAGGAATGTATCATTCAATTTAAGCAGCTTCCTATTAAGGATATTGAGGAAGTTTTCATTTTTTTTTCTATTACAAACTATTCTATGATAAATATTGTTGTACACATATTTGTGCTATTTTTTGGGTATATCTGAAAGACAAATGTCTAGAAGAGATGCGTACATTTAAAATTTTGCTAGGTATTGCCAACAATTTATTCAAACTTGTGTTAATTTTTATGCTAACCAACGAAGTAGGAGGGTCCTTGTTTTTTTCTCATCCTGGAAAACACTAAATGTTAGAAAATGTTCTAACATATTGGCCAGTCTGGTAGCTAAAAAAACCCTCAAATTTCATTGTTGCTTTACTTTGCATTATTTATGTGAGCACTTGAGTATCTTTATATATGTTTATTTGGCATAAGTGTTATCTTTCAATAAATTCGTGCCTGTGCCAGGTATTGTGGTAAGTGCCAGGAATACAAAGATGTACAGGACAAGACACTTGTCTTTAGGGAATTCATGGTCTATCAGACACATAAACAAAAACTGCAGTGAAGTATTATAGGCACCACAGAAGAAGTTCATGTAGAATACTGAGAGAGTCCAAAGAACCATGTGGGCAATTCTCCTACGATAGGTCAAGGCTATAGGTCAAAGGGCATGGAGGAGCTGACCCTTGAATGTGACACGGTGGGAAAAAAACAAGTTTTAGAGATGGGGAGGCTGAAGTCCTGACTGTGTTACTTATTGTGTTATCTTGGGGAATTTCTGTGACCTCCCTGACGTTCAGTTTCTTCACCTGTAAAATGGGGATTATGCTTCCTAAATCACATTGTTAGGGGGATTACATGAGGGAATGCTGATGTGCCAGTAACTGCTCCATGTGAATTTTATTGTTAAAAAAAAATCTTCTTGTTCAATAACCAGCTTTTCTTATATCTAAGTGATAGTACTTCCACCCTCATCCAATTTTGAATTTTCAAATACGAATTGGTAAGTATAGGGACTTCAGAGCATACCCTTGCTCCTTTGTGGTAATGTCCTTAAATAACATAACTGCTGGGGTTTTTTTTTGTTTGTTTTTTTGTTTTTCTGTTTTTTTTAGATGGAATCTCATTCTGTTGCCCAGGGTGGAGTGCAGTGGCACGATCTTGGCTCCCTGCAAGCTCTGCCTCCCGGGTTCAAGCAATTCTCCTTCCTCAGCCTCCCGAGTAGCTGGGATTACAGGCATGTGCCACCATACCTGGCTAATTTTTGTATTTTTAGCAGAGACAGCGTTTCACCATGTTGGCCAGGCTGATCTTGAACTACTGACCTCAAGTGATCTGCCTGCCTCGGCCTCCCAAAGTACTGGGATTACAGGCATGAACCATTGTGCCAGGCCAACTGCTGTTATTGTTATGTAATGCAGCTGACTTACATTTCCATAGTTAAAGACAATAATTCCTTCCTGATAGAAATAGCTTATGAGACTGTTGAAAGAATGCTTAGTGCCAATTGGAAGATAAGAGGAGACCGAATTTCAAGTTGTGCTTTGGAGAGAAGTGTGGTTGAAGCCATGTCTGTGCACTTGTGAGAAGCTAGAACATCTTCAGTACCAGCAGTGACTTGATGATCTCTATCAAAGATTGGGAACCATTTAGGATTTCCCAGTACCAAGTGAAGTGTTCAGAAACGCTGAAAGCAGACCAAGAATCTTCCAAATGACATTACTCTTTTAGTTTCCATTTTAGTTTAACACAGGTTTACTGAACTGCTTACCAAAATGAACAGTTACTCTTTGGGAGGGCTCCTGGGAGACAGTGGGGTCCAAGAACTTTGCCTTTATGACTGGAAAGCAGCAGGTTTAATCATTTTAAACAAATATCATTCATTAAAATAAACAAGTATCATTTGTGAAAATATTTGTGTATTCTGTTTTCCTTAAGAGAGCATGAATGGATTTATACACTTTGAATGGCTCCCAGTGGGTTTTGATACTTGAGAAAATCCATTTGGTCATTTGCTGATGTATAACATGTTTGCAAATGGGCAGTTTTTACATGCAGGCTGACAAAACTACCCGCGGATAACAAACAGCCCATGTCAAGAAGAGTTTGTTGCATTCACACTCTGAACGGTCAGTTCTGAGGTCACATGTGGGCAGGCCTATGCTATACTTACCACTTGTGTGCCCTAACCAAGAGTGTAGTGTAGCCAATGTGTGGTTTGCCCTAAGTATAGCCAAGTTCCTATAATGTTTAAGAGACAATAACCTGCAGGGAATGCAAGCACTTTTCTTAGAAGTCAGTCACCCAAAGCCTCCAACCTAGAGCTCAAGGTGTGCTGAAAGTGGCAGAGTAACTTCCCCAATTCTCATTGCCTTCCCATAAAGAGGAAGGCCTTCAGAAGCCCAAAGTAATGACAAATTCAGGTGACTTTTTTGGCCTTCTCTCCATGTCATTTTTATCCAGGCGTAGCATACATACAGTAACCTGCACAAATCTTGAGTTTAGATGGATGAATTGATATCTGTCTCTCACGTGATTTGAAATAAAAATTGAGTGCAAGCTGTAAAACACAAGCTTTACAAGTATTTTGAAATTAAAAGGATTTCTTTTTATATTTTCTGATTGCTAATTCTAGATAAATTAATTAAAGCTAAGCTTATCTCTCTTCCTCTCTGTGTGTTTGCTTTTTGTGTCTTAAGCACCAGGCTTTAATATAGCCCTGCCTAAGAACAAGAAAGGGAAGATTGTCTTCCCTTAGTGGTTCCAGAGGGCGTGCTCTTGTACCCACGGGAGCTCAAAAGAGAAAATCAGGCTAAAAAACATCTCTGAAAATCTTGGCAATGTGTTTGAGGTGCTCTTTGGTAGTGCTTATTGGAAGCTAGAGAAATTGTGACTCTGGGTTTGAAGCAATCAATAAATCAAATGTAACATCTAAGGTAATTTTAGAGCATTCCCTGGGAAACGTGGCTCATTCAGTTGCTCCTCTATCACTTAAAACAGAGTTCTTTGTCTTTGGGGTTGATGAGTAGGTATAAAAGCAAATCCAGAGCAAACTGTCAGATAAAGCAAACTCAATTCTTGTCCTATAATGACAAGGTCATGCACCACATAGAACTGCTTTTAGATTGGCTTTGAGTAAACTCAGATGAAGAAAAATTTGTATTAGAAAAAAAAAAGAATGAGAAAAAAAAAAAAAACACCTCCTACCTCACCTGAGAATACACAGGGATGAGAAGGCGTCCAGCTCTGGCAGGGACACTAGCAAATAGCTGTTTCCATAATGACTTCTTTACATTATTGAATACAATGGGAACTTTAAGGGCGACTGCAATAACAGTTTCTCATAAAAAATTAACAAAGAATTTATGGAAATGTAGGAAAAGTCCCAAAGCAATTAGCTTAGATTTCTCTAGAGTCTGAGAAAAGCCTGCATAATTGCATGCAGAAACCGCATAAAGTGGCTATTTTCATTATCGCTGGATACAGAAAGTCCATTTTCATCACAATGGGATATAATGATGTTAAAGCTAACAGGGAGATATGTTTAAAAAGGTTACAACACGGTTTACCAAATGGTTTGATTTATGTAACTTCGGAGATACACACTTAAGATTACTGTTAAGGGTACTGGAGAGGTTACCCTTGAAATTTTTAAAGACTCCTATATGATAGGAAAATATATTACAGTTTCTGAAAGCTAATTGTACATTACCACTAGGATGCACAAGAATGAATTTAATTTGTCTCAGAATTGAAAGCTGAATTGTACTACAAGCTGGCACATGAATATCCATTCTGACTAACTCTCTTGTAAATTGGCTATTATGTATGTTTATAGGTGCACCTAGGGCTGGGGTCCTCTCCCTGAATGTCTTAGAAACTCTGAGGTCCTGGCACCCTAAGGAAGCAGAGGCAACATTCTGAAAACCTGCAGAGTCTTTACTAGGCCTAAAGAGAGATTAGACATCATTATGTAAATGTCACTATTTTCAGTAAAATAAAATAAGATGAAGTGCATCATCTTTTCTTGTGATATTCATTCACAAGCACTGGCAGTTTAATGACTCTTCCCAAGTAGAGGAAAGCCATCTTCTCCCTGGCTGTCTCTAAAGAAATGGGGAAAGAGACATAATACAGTGAGCTTTTATCAACCCCCAGTGTCCTCTGCAATGTCACAGACACATACAGATCTGGATATCCTTTTCTATCTATAAAAAGCTGTAGTTAAGGCTGTGCCTGGGATTTGAATGATTCTTGAAACCATTAGATAGATTCTTGCTCTGAAGCCCACAGAATATTAATAACTTTTGTTAGCTGCAGTGTCAAAAGGATCATACAGTCTCAATCTTATTTGGTAAACACTCACTGTTTAAAAAAAAAAGAAAGAAGAAAGAGATTATTTAAGTGGTTCCAACAAAAGCCTCAGCAGAGGTCCTACTCTGAATGGACACTGCTGCCTGGGGACAAATGTCAACACAGTTCAAGCTTTGTTAAAAGGACTGAAAGGATCAGCAAGTCTGCACATGGACACGCTTATGGCCAGCATTAAGAAAATCAATCTAAAATAACAACACCACATTCACATCCCAACCTGGCCAATACACTTCCAGCAGATGTGACAATCATATTTTGACAGTTCAGATAGCTGATAACGGATGGCAAAAGAAATTTCTATTTGACATGGGACCTGAGTTTACACAATTACAGCCCTTCTGTTTGTCTGGGGCACATTAAGGACGCAAAAAGTGGAGAGAACAAACAGAAGCCAGTGTCTTGGTATAATCAATGCAAAGTGATATAAGCCCCATCAGTGTCATTCCAGTCTACTTTCAATTTTATTTCCTTCTGCATTTAATAGTAGCCCAAAGAATAAATTAAGATTCCTGCAGTCCTCCTTGTTTCCCAGCTTGCCATCTTTTTGCTAGGCTCTTTGTCATTTCAAACACATTTTTTTAAGCACATCATTCACCTGGCTAATGAAAGAAAGGAAGGAAGAATGAATAGAAAGCTTTGTTGTAAATGGAACTGGCATTTCACTCAGGCATTCTGAGCTGCTCTGACATTCAACACTCTTGTACCTGAAACTCCTGGACATCTCCCATTCAGGCAGGTCAAATAAAGCTGTTCCTTGGGGGATAGTTTAAAACTACTTGTAACATGTTTTGATTTACAGATTATCAATTCTGCTGAGCAACAGAGGGACATATTTGGGAGTCGCATAAACAAATATATTCAACGGTGCTGTGGATTAACCTAAAGTGACACATTTATTTAAAAATCTGCCTACTACTTGTCCTCATTGATTAAATGCCCTTAAGAAAGTGAGTCTGACGAAACGAAATCCATTAAGATGCAGCACACCTCCTCTGCTCCTTTTGATGGTTGACACATTCCCTGGAGTGGGAGATTGGACGGCTGATAAGCTAACACTGAATTATAAGCACTTTGTGGAATGTCACTGGCAAATGAAAGATCTACTGTTTTGCTTGCAAAGCAACCGTATGCCTTAACAGCACAAAAATGGACACGGTGCAGAATTATTTCATCCTCAGTGCTTAGAATATAAACGAATGTGTACACCGTGCGTGCATTTTCACAGTAGAGATCAGCTCAGAGCCAGCGAGGCTTGTTTCTGGCTGTAGTACCATTGATTATGAAAATAGAAGGGCCTGCCAAGGACTTTGTCAACGTTGTCAGGACTCCAACAAGCATCGGGTGATTTTGTTGTTGCCTGTTGTTACCTGAGCTTTCATAGTTTTGGAGAGGGGATTGTGTAGGGGCATGAGAGTGTGTTGGTGGTGGAACTGAAGCGCGAAGAGGTTAAATGGAAAACTTTTTTTTTTTTTTTTTTTTTTTTTAGGAATTAGAGGTGTAAACAACATTTGAAGTGTAGAGGATAGGGTGCCAATGCGGAGTTCATGCCATGTGTTTCCTTACTAGTCTTACGGCTTCGAGAAAATCACTTCAATTTGCTGAGTGTCCAGTTTCTTGAGCTGAAAAATGGAGCTAATAATGTTTGTTTTTTATTGGATTGTGGAGAGGATGGTGGGGAATAATATACAAGGATGTGCTTTGTAAACAATTCAACACCATACAAACATCAGGGGTCACCACTAACCACAATGAACTAGAGCACCAGGTGTTTGCTCCAAGTGGAGGACACTCCCACTGAGGGGCAGTGGGTCCCCCCCACCCCTTTGGCCTCCCTGCTGTGCCCTAGTTCTCCTGCCTGGTGTCAGGCAGAATCACCGTGAATCTCCTTTGCAGACTGTTCAAGGCCCTAACAGAAACACGGAGAAGATCTGAAACATAGTTTAGACCTCAATCTGAATGACGTAATGAATGTATGTTTAAGATTAGCAATCAATCACACTGTCTAGAATAAAAATAATAAAGGGACTCTAAAGTGCAATGAAACACTAGTAAATTTTGGAATTGCTTTGAAACTAAATTGGTGACAAGACTTGAGGAATAGTCAAACTACTTTTTTGTTGCCGTTTCTCTTTATGAGCAACAAAAATAAAAATAAAATCTTTAGTGAAAAGTTAATTTAAGGCTGGCCAGTGGCTCATATCTGTAATACCAGTACTGTGGAAGGCCAAGACAGGAGGATCACTTGAGGCCAGGAATTCAAGACCAGCCTGACAAAACAGCAAGGCCTCATTTCTACAAAAAATGTTAAAAATTAGCCAGTAGCTGGGCATGGTGGTGTGTGCCTGTAGTGCTAGCTACTGGGAGGCTGGGGCAGGAGGATTGCTTGAGCCTAGGAGATTGAGGCTACAGTGAGCTGTGATTACACCGCTGCACTCTAGCCTGGGTGACAGAGTAAGACCATGTCTTAAAAAAAATAGTTATTTTAAGTCTATCCACATAAATATTAATTATCCTTCAAACCTTTTTCTTGGGCTTTGCCCATTAGGCACAGGCATTTTTTCCCCCAAAAGCTGTTTTGATAGCATTATTTGTTCCAAAACATCTGTGATTTGGATCAGGAAGAATTTGGGGCTGAGCTGACCCGTGCCCATATTACTATGGCTCTCACGAGGCTTTCTCTCTGAGGCTGATTCTGGAGAGGGCTCCGGCTGTCCTCTTCCAGTCTGAAACTCGAGGTGGGGGTAGTACGAACAGTCCTGTTTAACCCCTGCCATGTGGTGGCCATAAAATGAATTTGGCTCTGGTTTTTGCTTAGCCACTGCTAGCTGTGTTGCCCTGGACTTAGCTCTTAAAATTCTCTCATAATAATAATAATGCTACTAACTAGGATAATAGCAAGAACAATGATGATGACTTCTAATTACTGAGTGCTTCTCATGTGCCAAGCATTTTTATAAGGGTTAATATGTTGTATCTAAGGCCGGGCATGGTGGCTCATGCCTGCAATCCCAGAACTTTGGGAGGCCAAAACTGGCAGATCACGAAGTCAGGAGTTCGAGACTAGCCTGGCCAACATGGTGAAACCCTGTCTCTACTAAAAATACAAAAATTAGCAGGGTGTGGTGGCACGTGCCTGTAATCCCAGCTACTTGGAAGGCTGAGGCAGGAGAATCGCTTGAACCCCGGAGGCAGAGGTTGCAGTGAGCTGAGATTGAGCCACTGCACTCTAGCCTGGGACAAAAAAAAAAAAAAAAAAAATTATTGATAGAATTCTCCTAGGAAGCTGACATAGTGGGTACTATTATCACATCTGTGGTACCAGTTCAAATTCCTCCCTCAGATTCCATAACTGGTAGATTTGAAAAGAGGGCTCAAACCCAAGGCTGGGTGACTGAGCTACATCCACCTTGCTTACCTCATAGGGCTGTGGAGAATATTAAATGTGATCAAGCCTGTGAAACCATTTTTTAAAATATTTATTTATTTATTTTAGAATTGTACTAGTGGCTGGGTGTGGTGGCTCACACCTGTAATCCCAGCACTTCGGGAGGCCGAGGCGGGCGGATCACTTGAGGTCAGCAGTTCGAACCCAACTGGCCAACATGGTGAAACCTCGTCTCTACTAAAAATACAAAAATTACATGAGTGTGGTGGTGCACACCTGTAATCCCAGCTACTCGGGTGGCTGAGGCGTGAGAATCTCTTGAACCAAGGAGATGGAGGCTGCAGTGAGTGAGATCATATCACTGCACTCCAGCCTGGGTGGCAGAGGGGAGACTCTGTCTCAAAATAAAAAATAAAAATAAATTTAAAAAATTGTATTAGCAAACCATTTCTTATGAAAAACTTTGAAATCACAAAAGAAGTAAAAACCACTTATAACTCTATTGCTTTTTGTAAGATGTAAAGTCAAAAGTCCAAATCCCTTCCTACACCCCCCACCCCATCCCTCAGAAATAAACTCTAGTTAATAGCTGTTTTGTGTGCACTTCCAGATCCTTTTTCTGACGAAATTTCGTTGAAGAGTAGCACACTCCAAAATCCAAGTGTGAGCCTGATTTCCTGCTGCTGCGGCGTGAAGGTCACAGGCTGCCCTTGACCATCCAGCGTGTCAATTTCAGGATGCTCTGGCTGGCTTGAGCTGTGTGACGCTTCTGCAAGACCATCTGTGTGTGTCGAGGGACCGACGGCCCCCAGCTGGCCCACGTGCTGGGGAATGTGCTCTGACCTGTCTAGGATTTTTTGTCCCAGATTGTGTCTGTTTGCCTCTTTCTTTCTTCCTCTCTCTCCCTTGTCTGCTGACCCTCTTCTTTTAGATTGTCCCCTGTCTTGATGTCAGCAGAAAACATTCCGAAGTGAAAGTGACTGGTGGGAAGGGGAGAAGGGGATGAGAAAAAAAATCAATGTTCTATTGCTATTTTTAGCTGCTGAGACTCCCTTCCCCTGATTTAGCTAAGTGCTTTGGGGCAGAACCAGCCACCGCACTTGGTAGCTTCAGCAGATGTCCTATTGCTCCCAAGGGAGTAAACCAGATACCTGGAAGGAAGGGGAGACCTTGGAGCTTTATAGGAATTGGTGAATAGGTGGAAGAGTGAGCTCATGTTTATTCTCCAAGTGCCTGGTGAAACCCCTGCCCAAGCTCAGATCCCAGGCATAGAGCTCACCCTGGGCTTCTCCTGTGGCTGAAAAGCCCTGAGTGACAGTGGAGCTAGTGGCAGCAAGATTGATTTTCAAAAGATAATTCCAGTGAATTTACTTGGTCAGATGGGGAGAACCAGTAACAGATATTTCTGCTGTTAGGGCCATTTTATGGTGAAGATTGTAAGGCATTCCCATTCCCATGGAATTCAGAGCAGCCCAGTGGGCTTGCCTGGACACCCAGAGCAGCACTGCCTCCACCATGGTCCAGGCGTCCTCTATCTACCTGGAAAACACAGTTTCTTTTTCAGAATAAATGTTTAAGTCAATACCGAATAGAGGAAATTGTAGTGACAGGACCTGCATACTTGATGTATACATCTTCTGCTCTTCACTTCTTTTTTTTTTTTTGAGACAGAGTTTCGCTCTTGTTGCCCAGGGTGGAATGCAATGGCGTGATCTCGGCTCACCGCAAACTCCGGCTCCCAGATTCAAGCGATTCTCCTTCCTCAGCCTCTCGAGTAGCTGGGATTATAGGCATGTGCCACCATGCCTGGCTAATTTTGTTATTTTTAGTAGAGACAGGGTTTCTCCATGTTGGTCAGGCTGGTCTCGAACTCCCGATCTCAGGTGATCTGCCGGCCTCGGCCTCCCAAAGTGCTGGCATTACAAGCGTGAGCCACCGCGCCCGGGCTTCACTTCTCTTTTACATTTGACTGAACTGATAAAAGGGACCTAAAATCCAGAAACTTTTCTTGCTCCAACTGCTGCCTTGTGACTCATTTACAAAGTACATTTTCACCTCTTCATAACTGGCGAAATGTAGTTTTAAGCAGAATCTTGGTTGTCCAGTTCATGTGGTGTGGCTCTCATTGCCTCTTTCTCACACATGCAGAATAATGTAGAACTGATTCCATCTAATAAGGAGGTAGAAGTTCCACTAAGAGAAGTTAGTCACTTGTGGCATCGGAACCATGAGAGGGAAGCTATGAGTGGTTTATCAATGTCAGAAGGAGCCAGGGATTGAATTACAACTTAATATGCACAGTTGGGTGTATTTTATTATTTATAACACATGCTTCATTTTTAACACTCCTCTGAATGCAATATCATTCTTCGGATGGATCTCCCATCCTAAACCCCTCCCTTGCCCAACCTCCATCATTTAAAATACTGTGAACTGTTGCTGTCAGGCAGGCTAGTGCACATGGAGCCAGGAATATCTGGTTTCATTTTGGCTTTTTTTAAAAGAAGTCAAGTCTAGAGCTCTCGACTGCGTATTCCAAAAGCTTCATGAATTGAAAACGAAGAAAAAATATTCTATTTTTGCATTTGTATATTTAAAAAAAGAGCTTGTGCTTACCTAGGATATTCAAAAAACAAAAATAATAGACTCATTCAAAAGTATCTGTGACTCTCTGGGGGACATTGTGCTAGGCATTCGGGATACAGACATGAAGAGTTAGACAGGGCTCTGCCCTCATGGAGCTTACGTTCTTGTTAGGCAAAAAGCAAGATAATTATAGATTGCAACTGAATGCTATGACTGAAAAACAGTAACTCTGTATGATAGAGAATCAGGGCCAGGCAGAGGAAGGGACTGCTGTCCAGTGATCCTCTGCAGAGGGAGGGGGCAATTAAGCTGGCTGAGGCAGAGATGTTAATTTTCAGATCCCTGCTAGGCCATTTATAAACTCCATTGGCAGGTCTCGAGCAGCTCATCATTGTAACACGGACAATGAGGCAGGCTGCAGGAAGGTCACATGGAGAGTTCCCACTGGAGATCTACTGGTTTGCTAGAGCTACCATAACAAGGTACCACAGACTGGGTGGCTTCAGCAACAGAAATTTGTTTTGTCATAGTTCTGGAGGCTGAGAAGCCTGATATCGAGGTGTTGACAGGGCTAGTTTTTGGTGAGGCTTCTCTTCGTGGCTGTAGATGGCCGTCTTCTCCCTGGATCTTTATATGTCACCCTTTGTGCACGCACAAGTCTGTGTCCAGATTTCCTTTTCTTATAAGGGCAATGGTCATATTGGGTTAGGGCCTAACTTAGCGATCCTATTTTAACTTAATTACCTCTTTGAAGACCTTAATATCTTCAAATACAGCTACATTTTGAGGTACTGGGGGTGAGGACCTCAACTATGACTTTTGAAGGAACAAAACTGAGCCCTTCAGGAGGGGAAAAGAAGAGTGTCTACCTTTCTGAGAATGGTTGTAGATTTTTGTAGGGATGCAGTTTGGGAACATTATCTTATCCTCTGGGTATCTTGTAATGTGCTGCACCTTGTGTCTGAGAAAAATGACCATCAGATGACACATTCAGGGACCACTTTGCATTCTTCAAGTACACTGGGCATCAGTGGGTGGGTCCTGTCACAGGTGAGCCTCCTGGGAACCTTGGACTGGACTGCAGATTTTTTTTTTTTTTAACAAAGTTTTACATCTATCATTCAAAATGGGAAGTTGATGTGACTACCAATTCTGAAAAGGTGCTGCCAAACATTCTCTATCTAATTGAATATATATGAAAATTACCAAGCTAAATCATTAGAAAAAGAACACTTACTTTAAAAATTTCTGTTGATACATTCATAATTTTGTACCATAAAAGGAAATCAATTGACAATTGATTGAAAACTATGAGGTCAACGCTCTGCTAAGGGGAAACTAGAAACACACAAATTGATTTATTCTTTCTTTCACTCAACAAATATTTATTGAGTCTTTACTGTGGGTTTTATCTATCATGTCCATTTTAGAAAACCTGGCTAAAGATAATTCAAGCATGATCTGAGTTCACTAACTGTAGGAGGTGGATATTTAAGTAGACAATTAAAATGGGCCAGACTCAGTGGCTCACGCCTGTAATCCCAGCAGTTTGGGAGGCCAAGGCGGTCTGATCACAAGATCAGGAGCTTGAGACCAGATAGGCCAACATGGTGAAACCCCATCTCTACTAAAAATACAAAAATTAGCCGAGCATAGTGGCGGGCACCTGTAGTTCCAGCTACTCAGGAGGCTGAGGCAGGAGAATCACATGAACCCGGGAGATGGAGGTTGTAGTGAGCCGAGATGGTGCCACTGCACTCCAGCCTGGGTGACAGAGCAAGACTTTGTCTCAAAAACAAACAAACAAACAAAACAATTAAAACGATGTGACACCTGAGTAGAGTAAGTGCAAATGCAGGCATGATCTGAGTTTATCCAATTTGTTCTATGTGCTTTTTATTGTAAAAATCCCTCTACAAACCACTGTGCTGGGGGCGTAGTAGAGATAAGACCAGAAAGGTCTGGGATATCTCATAACTCAGAGAAGGTTTCCTGAAAGATGAATCCCCAAGAATGAGATTGTGAGGGATGTATTGTTAGTATCCACATAGAACAAAGGAGATGATAAGGATGGAGCAGCAAGTTGTGAATAGCTGGGAAAGGAGGTAGAAGAAGAGTGGCTATAGAAAGGGACACTGGCTCCCATGGAATTTCTGGGCAGAACCTGTGAGTCTGCATGTTTCTCTTAGTAGACTTGATTAATAAGTATGTATCAAAGAATCAAAGAAAATGGCCAGGTCTTTGTTTTACAAAGACACTCACATGAACATATTCAAACTGATACTCCCAAACTACTTGCTCTTACTCTACTCAGGTGTCACATTGTCTTTTTTTTTTTTTTTTTGAGATGGAGTCTCACTCTGTTGAACAGGCTGGAGTGTAGTGGCACGATCTTGGCTCACTGCAACCTCTTCCTCTCGGATTCAAGCGGAACTCCTCTCGGGTTCAAGCGATTCTCCTGCATCAGCCTCCTGAGTAGCTGGAATTACAGGTGCACACAACCACACCTGGCTAATTTTTGTATTTTTAGTAGAGACGGGGTTTCACCATGTTGGCCAGGCTAGTCTCGAACTCCTGACCTCAGGTGATCCACCTGCCTTGGCCTCCCAACGTGCTGGGATTACAGGCATGAGCCACTGCCCCCTGTCACATTGTCTTAATTGTTTACTTACATATCCACTTCCCACGTTTAGTCTGTGCATTTCTGTAGTGCCAGAAGTGGAGGCCATTGAATGCTTGATAAACATTTGTCAAATGAATGAATGAATCGATTTGGAATTTCTTGGAAAGCTTTTCTTTGTGTAGGTTCTTTCAGAATTTGTAGTAATTATATATATATATATATATATATATATATATGCATTACTTTATATTTTTTAAGAGACTGGCTTTCACTATATTGTTCAGGTGGCAGTGCAGTGGCCATTCATAGGTGTAATCACAGTGCACTACAGCCTCAAACTCCTGAGCTCAAGCCAGCCTCCTGTCTCAGCCTCCTAAGTAGCTGGGACTACAGGCATGTGCCACTATGCCTGGCCAATATATTTTTGAATTAGATTAAAAATGCATCACTAAATTGTGGCACAGAATAGTATCTAGACAGAGTTCTAAAGTACATTTGGATGCATGCATGACAAGCGTGATCCATTAAAAGGGCTTCGGAAGGTATCTTTTATGCATTGTCTAAATGGAAGGCTACTAAAAATGCATGAGAAAGAGAATGAGAGCACAAGTGAGAGTGAATTGAACTTAACATTTGGAAAAAAAATGAGCACCTTGGTCACATTCATCAATTGTACCAAGATATTGCTCAGGCCTTGCAGAGATGGGAACATAGAGTCCCGTGGGCTCTTACTATTCCCAAGGGCCAGAGTTCCCTGATATGCTTCTCTGTCATATTTGTGGGCTCACATAAAATCAATAGAAGTTCCAGGAGAGTCAGGAAAATATGTGAGGATAACTTCTGGTTTCAGGGGATTTTAACTGATTCTAAGAAATTTGAACAAAAGACCAGTGAAAATCTCTTAGCAAAACAAAAACCGCTTCTGGGATGAATTATAACTAAATGAATGGGAAACACCAATAATTATTCGTATCTTGAAATTAATAGTATGTGGAGACAAAGTGATAGAAGATGAAATATGTACATTGGAAATCCATAATATAAAGTTTATTTAACATTTATAAAATCATCATGTTCAACAATAAGGGGTTAATTAAATTATGATACATCCTTATGATAGATTACCTGATAGCCATTAAATATTATATATTTTTTAAATTTAAAAGCTATGAAAAACACTTATGATGCAATAAACTAAAAAGTAGGTTACAAAAATATATAAATATTAAAAACACAATTGTGTAAAAATATGTATAGGAGAAAGATCAAAGACCTGGATGCCAGAATGTTAACTCTGGTATTTTCAGGTGTATGTATGTGTAATGTGTATGGGGGAATGATGGTCAGTGGTTTTTCTACATAGGTATTTTCCTATATTTTCCATGCCTTTAAAAAATTTTCTTTTAGGCCAGGCATGGTGGCTCACGCCTGTAATCCCAGCACCTTGGGAGGCTAAGGCAGGTGGATTACGAGGTTAGGAGTTCAAGACCAGCCTGGCCAACATGGTGAAATCTGTCTCTATTAAAAATACAAAAATTAGCCAGGTGTGGTGGTGCGCAACTGTAGTCCCACCTACTTGGGAGGCTGAGGAAGGAGAATTGCTTGAACCCGGGAGGCAGATGTTGCAGTGAGCCCAGATCGTGCCACTGCATTCCAGCCTGGGTGACAGAGTGAGTGAGACTCTGTCTCAAAGAAAAAAAAATTCTTTTAAATTATGAAAATTTCAAAGAAATAGACAAGATTGGAAATCACGGAAATGATACTTATGCACCCATCACAAAGATTAAACAGATGCTAATAATAGGCCATATTTGCTTCCGATCTCTCTTTAAAACATACAAGAGATTTGACATTACAGGTAACAACTTTAGTGTCACTCCTCTCTCCTATTCTCCCACCCGTTTTGTAGAAGTAATCACTGCTTTTTCTTCTGGTACATGTTTGCCTAGAATAAACATTGCATCTCCCAGATATTGCCATTTGAGTGAATTCCGGCCAGTGGAAGTGGAATTAAAGTAGAAGTTATATGTACAACATCCTGGAGGATTCCCTAAGGAAGGATGGGCCGCTTCTCTTTCCTCTTCCTTCTTCATACTGGCTAGAGTGGGGCTATCATGGTAGGAGCTCTCTTGGACCACTAGGTAGAAGCTATGGGCTATGGACGGTGGCGCTATGAGACAGAAAAATTCTATTTTCTTCATGCCTGCAGAGTTGCCATCTCAACTAAAGCAACTTATGTAGACTTCTATTTGACAAATCTAATTCTAATATATTTATGCCACTATCACTAAATTTCTTGTCAATGGTAACCTAAGTTAACCCATATACTGTGCATCATTCTGAAATATGTCTTGTATTTTTTAACACATATGTATGTATCCTAAACTAAATATAGTATGAGTTAATTAATATTATAACTAAATATTATACTGTACATATCCTTTTGTAATTTGCTTTTTAAAAAATATAACAAGATGTTTTTCATAATCAGTCATGTTGATATCTGTAGATGCAGTTCACTAATTTTGACTGTTATATATTATTCTACAGTTTATGTCTATCCCCCTTGAGGAATATACAGATTGGTTTCACTTTTTTATTATTATAAAAAGTGCTATAACAAACATCTTTGTACATGGTTTGTTGTGTAAATGGTGAGTTTCTCAAAGGTGGATACCTAGTGGTGGAATTTCTGGGTTAAAGAGTACACGTGGCCGGGCTTGGTGGCTCATGCCTGTAATCTCAGCACTTTGGGAGGCCGAGGTGGGTGGATCACATGAGGTCAAGAGTTCAAGACCATCCTGACCAACATGGTGAAATCCTGTCTCTACTAAAAATACAAAATTAGCCTGGCGTGGTGGCGAATGCCTGTAATCTGAGCTATTTAGGAGGCCGAGCTATTTGAACCTGAGAGGCGGAGGTTGCAGTGACCTGAGATTGTGCCACTGCATCCAGCAATGGGCAACAAGAGGGAAACTCCGTCTCAAGACAAAAAAGAAAGAAAAAAAAAAAAAAGAAAAGAGTACATACATTTTTAAATTTTACTAGGTCTTGCCAAAGTGGTTGTTCTAAAATCTACTCTTTCCGGCAATATAAAAGAGTTTCTATTTCTCTTCATCCTGAACAATGTTTGATATTATTGGGCTTTTCAATTTTTGCCTATCTGATGAATATGAAATTGTGTTTTACAGTCATTTTCAATTTCTCCGTTTTTCATGATGAAAATGTATCACCTTTATAATTAAGAAAGATAAATATTAAAACCTCTCCCAGCTTGAATCTCAAGATGTACATTAAGTTGCTTCAGGGAGTCTAGACATGTATCAAGTATCAGTGGGGAATCTTTCTCATCCATATGGTTCTCTCTCTAAGCTCCTAGAGGCATCTAATCTATTATTCTAGAAATGCTGTGTACAGTAATACAGGACAATAAACTTTTGTTCTGCTTAACACACTTTCTATGAGAGTTTCAAAACCATAGTGCTGAAGCCAGCTGAATTGGTGACCTGTGACTTGGTGTTTCTGGATGCCTTGCTACAAAATTGTCTTGTTCTGCTGCCATTGTAAGCAAGTCTCTTAGCTCCTTTGTATTATCTACCCTTCCAAAATATTGTGAAATGGAGAAGCATGGTTTTGCTTGATCCCCCTTCTCCCCTGCAGTGTCTTCTGTGATTCTCTCCTCTTGGTGAATATGTCTCTTCCTTCTACTTCCAGAGTCATCTCCATCTTACCCACCTTCCCTTTTTCCTCCCTCTACTGATGGCCCTATCTTGATTCAGATTTCTATAGACCAGGGACCTGAGCCCAACTGACAGTTCATCATGCAAAATTGCTCTCTTGAGGTCATTGCTTTCTGAAGGCCTTTTGTACTTTATTTTATTTTTGAGACAGTGTCTCACTCTGTCGCTCAGGCTGGAGGGCAGTGGCATAATCACAGCTCACTACAGCTTCAACCTCCTGAGCTCAGGTGATCCTCCCACCTTAGTGTCCCTGGGAGCTGGCTCTACAGGCACATGCCACCACACCTGGCTGCTTTTGAATTTTTGTAGAGACAGGATTTTGCCATATTGCTCAGTCTGGTCTCGAACTCTTGGTCTCAAACAATCCACCCGCTTTGGCCTCCCAAAGTGCTGGGATTACAGGCGTGATCTACAGTACCCAGCCAGCATTTGCACTTTAATAGGGGACTTCGAAAGACAGAAGTGCCTTCGAGAGAGGACTAGATCTCTTTGAGTAGAATTTAAGATACTTGATTAGTGCAAGAGGTAAAGGTTTGGAGCTTACAGACTTCATTGAAGGTGCTCAAATGATAACATAAGATTTACAAATGTGAATCAACTTGAGATTGGCCCAGCACTTAAAAAATATGTGTACATGGCCGGGCGTGGTGGCTCATGCCTGTAATCTCAGCACTTTGGGAGGCCGAGGTGGGCAGATTATGAGGTCAGGAGATTGAGACCATCCTGGCTAACATGGTGAAACTCCATATCTACTAAAAAATATAAGAAATTAGCCGGGCGTGAGGGTGGGCACCTGTAGTCCCAGCTACTTGGGAGGCTGAGGCAGGAGAATCACCGGAAACTGGGAGGCCTCAAAGGTTGCAGTGAGTTGAGATCACACCACCACACTCCAGCCTGGGTGACAGAGCAAGACTCCATCTAAAAAAAAAACCCAAAAAACAAAAAACAAAAAAAAACAGTGTACATGAAAATAATATGGTAGTCAAGTCTTGTTAAGACAATATTTCACATAGTGTATGTTTATTTCCAGATCTTTAAGGTAAAATTCTGGTAATGACAAGAAAAGCCACAGCTGTATAAAGTCCAAAGGTGCTGAAATGGTAACATAAGATTTACTCATGTGAATCAACAGGGTCTTGCTGTGTCACCCAGCCTGGAATGCAGTGCTGCCATGATGACTCACTGCAGCCTCTACTTTCTGGGCCAAACTGATTTTCCCACCTAAGCCTTCCAATGAGCTGAGACTACAGGCCCACGCCACAACACCTAACTAATTTTTGTATTTTTTGTAGAGACGGGGGTCTGTCTATGTTGCCCAAGCTGGTCTCAAGCTCCTGGGCTCAGGCAAGCCTCTCACCTCGGCCTCCCAAAGTGCCAAGTTTACAGGTGTGAGGCATCACGCCTGGCCTAGAAATACTACATCTTATTGTTTCTGAACATACAAATCAAAGACACAAAGGGTGACATAATTTAACAATAATTTTGGTCTAATAGAATTTAGATATGATTGTTCTCAGTATTTATAATTTTGTTCCCTCTGTGAAATAATTTTTTTTTTTTTTTTGGGAAAAGAGAAGAGTGAAACACTGTAGAATTTGTAGCTGAACTTCGGACAGATTAGCGCAATCTTCTTTTCCACGCCTCAAGGCCACCTGCAAATATCTTCAATAAAAGTTAAAGGCATTTACCTATTTTTTCAAATCCAATGGAAACATTCATGTTAAAGAGGTTTTACACAAGTCAGCTTCACTTTAAAAACACTTCCAAGGGCAAGTTGATGATGTAAGTTGTCCTTATGTTCTGTTTTACTACTACAGTGTATTCAGACTTTTGAATTATAATGGGCAAATCTATATACCAGAGGATTTTAGTGTTTGAAATTTATTTCACTTTGTTCATACAAACTCAATTATTCCAGAAGTAAGAATTCTGGTGTGAGTCACTTTTACAGAGTTGGGGCTTTGCTGCATGTGGATTTCTGGAAGCTCAAAATAAGGTTTCTCTAGGGGAAATACGTAAATTTGTTTGTTTTACTCGCAGCCTTTAAACTTACATGATATTTGACACATATGGAAAAACACACACACACACACATACACTTATAAGCATGAATAAAACTACAACAAACATCCACCAAATTACCTGATCTCCATCGTTCTGTTATCAAAGGCAACCACTCTCCTAAATTTTGTATTTAATCATTCCCTTGCTTTTTCCTTTAAACAGCTTTATTGAGATATAATCCACACCCATACCATACACTTAAAGTGTAAAGTTTAAAGTTTTTTTAATTGATATTCACAGAGTTCTGCAACCATCATCACAATCATTTTAGCATATTTTATCACTAAAAAAGGAAGCACTGTACCCATTAACAGTTACTTTCATCCCCAACTCTCAACTCCTCCTCCCCATTGTTAAATATAACTTTTAACCACAGATGCACAACACATATGCCTTTATCACTATGTATTTAGCTTTGATTTCAAATATAATACAATTTTTTCATACTTTACTTTTTTTCATTCAACATGTTTCTAAAATTCATCCATGCTCTTGTACATAGCTATAGTTAATTCATTTTCATAACAGTATATTTTTACTGTTTGAATAAACCCACAATTTGTGCATATCCTTAATTTGTTTGGTTTATTTTTAGTTTTTTTGCTACTATAATTCTGTTCTGAATAATTGTGTACATGTCTCCTGGTATACATATGCAAAAGTTCCTCTAGCATAAATTGGCACTGTAATTTTTGGCTGAAAGTTCAACTTTTCCAAACAATGCAAAATTTCATTGCAAAGTAGTTATAATAATTCATATTCTCATTAGTTGAGAGTCAGATTATTCTTCCACACTGTTGCCAACATTCAGTGTTGTCAGGTTTCTTAATTTTTGCTATTCTAATGGATGAAAAATGGTATCTCATTGTGTTTTAATTAGTGTTTCCCTGACTGTGAATGATGTTGAGCTCTCTTCATAGGTTCATTTGCCAGTCTTGTTTCCTCCTCTCTAAAATACCTGTTCATATCTTTTCCCATTTGGTTGCTTGCCTTAGTGATTAACAGCACTTCTTTATATATTCTGAATACCATTCAATATTTGGCTATGTATGTGGCAAATACCTTCTTCAGGTTTCTAGTTTGTGTTTGTGCTTTTCATTGGTGCTTACCTCTCTCAATTTATCGTTTACTTGTATTTTAAAATAACAATTATAATGTTTTTGACTTATGCGTTACTTAGAAGTCTTTTAAAATGGCCATATGAGTTTTTTTAAAACTCACATAACTTATTTCTAATTATTCATTTCTAACTTGATTACATTATGGTTAAAATCTGAAATTTATTGGTACTTGCTTTATGGCTTCGTGTGGATGATGTTTTTGTAAATGTTCCACGCGTGCTTGAGAGGACTATATATTCTCTAATTGTTGGGCACAGCATCTTATTTACATCTTTTTTTTTTTTTTTTTTTTTTTTTTTGAGACGGAGTCTCACTCTGTCACCAGGCTGGAGTGCAGTGGTGCGATCTCGGCTCACTGCAACCTCCAACTCCCTGGTTCAAGTGATATTCCTGCCTCAGCCTCCTGAGTAGCTGGGATTACAGGCGCCTGCCACCACGCCCAGCTAATTTTTTTTTTTTTTTTTTTTTTGTATTTTTAGTAGAGACTGCATTTCACCATGTTGGCCAGGATGGTCTGGAACTCCTAACCTGATGATCCACCCATGTCGGCCTCCCAGAGTGCTGGGATTACAGGCCTGAGCCACCGCGCCCGGCCCCTATTTACATCTTTTAAGTCAAGCATGTTGATTGTGATTTAAAATTTTACATATTTACCACTCTTTGGAAAGCTTGAGCCATCAATTATGGAGAGGTATATACTGAAATGTTCCACTATAATGATGGATTTGTTACTTTTTATCTGTAATTTTATCACTTTATTGTTTTGTACTTTTTGAGTCTCTATTTGGTGCATAAACATTTTGAATTTTTACATGTTTCTGCTGAGAAGAACCTTTACCATGGTGACACATTTTGTTTGAAAAACATGTGTGCCTCTTAAGGTCATTTTTTTCTGAATTAATATATTTAACCCTGTTTTCATTGGTTCATTTTAATCTTATATTTTTTTCTCCTTTTACTTTCAACTTGATCAATTTTCATCCTTTTACTTTCAATCTTGCCATGTACTCATTTTTAAACTTTATTTTGTGACTAGCATTTAGCCAGATGCTTTCCCACCCAATCTGATTATCTCTATTCCTTGGCTGGACAACCGAAATCATTTACATTTATTTTTATTAGTAATGCGTTTAAATTTGTGTTTTCTGTGTTACTTTGTAGTTTTCTATATCATGACTTTTCTGTGTGAACAAATTTGAGTTTGTTTATTTTCTTATTCTATTTTCCTTCTACTTATTTGGATAATATTAAGAGGTGAAGCCAGCTGGACTTTTGGGTCAGGTGGGGACTTGGAGAACTTTTCTGTCTTATAGGAGGATTGTAAAATGCACCAATCAGCACTCTGCAGCTAGGATTGTAAAACGCACCAATCAGCACTCTGTGGCTAGCTAGAGGTTTGTAAAATGTGCCAATCAGTGCTCTGTAAAAACGCACCAATCAGTGCTCAGTGGGTAGCTAGAGGTTTGTAAAATGGACCAATCAGCGCTCTGTAAAATGGACCAATCAGCACTCTGTAAAATGGACCAATCAGCAGGATGTGAGCAGAGACAAATAACGAAATAAAAGCTGGCCCCCACAGCCAGCAGCGGCAACCCGTTTGGGTCCCCTTCCACTTTGTGGAAGCTTTGTTCTTTCGCTCTTCACAGTAAATCTTGCTGCTGCTCATTCTTTGGGTCCGTGCCACGTTTAAGAGCAGTAACACTCACTGCAAAGGTACACGGTTTCATTCTGGAAGTCAGCGAGACCAAGAACCCACCAGAAAAAACCAATCCCAAACACAATATGACTATCTATTTTTGTAGTGGCTACACTTTAAATTTTACTGTGTATTTGGACTACCACTACTATTTGGACTTACTGAAGTCCAAAGTTAGTCTTATCTAAATGTCTTTCCAAACCATACACAAACTTAAAACATTTGTTATTCTGAGAACCATTCTCCAAAATACCTTTTATTTTTGTTCATTAGTTTAGTTATTAATCCAATAACTTCAGACATTAGCATCATTATTATTGTATAGAATGTTTGCTTAAATTTACATACATTTTTTCCACTTTCGTTTTTCTCATTTTCTTCTTCTGTATTGGGCAGCTTTCTTATTTTCTGAAATACATCTTTTAAAAGTTTCAATAGTGAAAGTCTGCTGAGTAGACTATACCAGTATTTGCTTATTTAAACATGTCCTTATTTCATCCTCATTCTTAAAGGATATTTTGCTGAATATCCTGTTTTAGGTTGATGGTTGTATATGTTAGCATTCGGATGGCATTCTTTCACTATCTTCCAGCTTTCACTACAGCTTTTGAGAATCTTGCTTCCTATTTAATTGTTTCTCTGTGATTTGCAATTTTCCTCTACATGCCTTATAATTCTTTATTTCGTCATTGATATTCTGCTCTTTGACTACAATGTGTCTAAGTGTGGATTTGGTTTTATCTATGCTGTTTGATATGAGTTTTGCATCCTCTGTCTGAAAATTCTTGCGTTTCATCAGTCATGGAATATCGTCAACCATTACCTTTTATAACACTGTTCTTTTTTTTTAGACAGAGTTTCACTGTTGTTGCCCAGGCTGGAGTGCAATGGTGCAATCTTGCACTGCAACCTCCGCCTCCTGGGTTCAAGTGATTCTCCTGCCTCAGCCTCCTAAGTAGCTGGGATTACAGGTGCCCACCACCACGCCTGGCTAATTTTTGCATTTTTAGTAGAGATGGGGTTTCACTATGTTGGTCAGGCTGGTCTCGAACCCCTGACCTCAGGTGATCCACGTGCCTTGGCCTCCTAAAGTGCTGGGATTACAGGCATGAGCCACCACAACCAGCATACCATTACCTTTTAAATATTGCCTCTCCTCCATTCTTTCTCTTCTTTCCTTCTAAAAATTCAATTAACTGATTCTTAGTCTTCTCACTAAGCCTTCTCCTTGCTTTCTATTCTCTGCACTGCATTGTGAGTAACTTTTAAATATCTACTACCCCATTATCTAATTTTTTCTTCAGCAGTATATAATCGACTGTCTCATACTTCAATTGAGGTTTAAATTTAAATGCTTATAATTTTTATTTTTGAAAGTTGGTTTGATTCTTATTTAACTCTTTCTGATAATTTTGTAAAGTCTTTTGCTGCTTGATAAATAAAAAGTTGTTTTTGCAAAATTATATATTTTTAAGAAATATGTCATACCTATTTTATATGCTCTATCTTAGAATTATTCCAGTAGTAAAATCATCAAGACACTAACTGTATGGATTTTTGTTTTTGCTGAATTCACTTATATCTGCTTATTTCCTTGTGTGATTGGTAATGTTTGTTGCTGTTGTGAGCTCCTATTTTGTTCAACATAATCTCTAGGAATCATGTGAGACTAAATTGGCAATACTTTCTTTCAGAGAGAATTTGTGTTTGCTTCTTGGAGCTGGGAGTGGGCTGCTTCTAACCTGGGATCTCTAACTCTTTTGGAGGATCCATACTAATGCATATTTCCCAGATTCAGCTCTCTCAGCTTGCAGCAGTGACAACATTTAGCCACCCAAGTCCTGCACTACTGTTGAAATTTACTCTAGGTTAACTCCAGATTTGGTGATATTGTTCATCTATCTGGCTTCAGTTTCAGCTTGCTACTCCTTTTCTATTCCTTTTTATCTCTTAAAAAATTTTTTTTCTTAATTCCCCACACCACATTAAAAAACTGTTGTTGTTGTTGTAGTTTACCCAGGGTCAGTGTGTCCCTAGTCCTGTGTATTACCCAAATCTGATATTCCAGACCTTTTTCACTTAGAGCAGTAAACATCTCTCAGGGGCTTTCTTCTCACATACGCTGTTTCAGCACTTACCATGTGTCAAGCTCTGTACTGGATGCTGTAGAGAATAATGTTTTGTTCTTGAGAGCTTGGAATCTGATGGGAAAAATGGACATGTGCACCAGTAATGATTCTGTAAGGCAGCCTGAGATGTATGCTGAAACAGCCACAACTACCAAGCATGGCAAAGGCTAAGGAGGGAGGACTTCGCTGTCCCTGGGGAAAGCTGAGATTGTAAGGCGCAAGTTCGTGCATTGAATATAAGCTTCCATTTCATAACAGTCCAAGGGTGTACTGCTGGGCGGAAGTTAAATCAAGTCTCTTTTATGTTAAGAGTGACTGATGTGAAGGGCATAAGCTTACTGCAGAAATCTGAGGAAACATTCCAGACAGCCCATGCTGTTCTCCTAGTCACAAACCTCCACTTGTACTAGGAAATTATTTAGAAGGTGCATGGCTGAGTAAAGATGGAACACATTTAGGTATTTCAAATATTTCCCAGGAAGAAATAGCCAATGCTTATACTGCTATTAAAGAGAACTTCTAAAGTGACTACTGTTTGTCTACTGGTGTTTTCTATTATAACCCTATTTTAAGAGGGTTGTAACTTGACTGTAAAAATTCCCTCTGGGTGAAAACTTGGCATACCAGAGTGCTCCCTTTGAATAATGCTTACTTTTTTCTTTTTTTTTTTTAACTGATTTGTTTTACAGTAGCCAAGGTCTTTGAAAGTCAAAAAAGAGACAACAAAGCTCTTAGTATTGAAGGGAATTGATTCTTTCTATGGATGTTTGCATTCTGTACTGCATGGAAGATAAAAAATAAATAAACAAGAATCAAACCTATTTGTCTTCTTAATGTACAAAACAAATATCCAATTTTACATAACAGTCTTCATTCAGTGGGCCCAAAATTACAATAACAAAGCTATATAATGTCTACTAAAGGAAAGAGTGTTTTTTATTTTTTTTTTAAGTAACAGATGCAGTTGTAAGACACCAGCTGGCTAAAGTAGTATAACCCAATAGATGGAACTTACATAGAAGCAGACAGCAGTTTTGCTATTTCTACTGAGTTAGATGAGCTCTACCAAGACAGTGAACAATATTGTAAAAACTCCAGTGATATTCAAAGAGATCAATATATTTAATACTAGGCATTATGTGTTTTGCATTAAGGAACAGAAGGAGACAGTGAGGGGTGGAGAAGATACTCTACTCAATGGGCATCATATAAGGCATAAGGTACTTGAGATAGGAACCTGAAGCTGTTGTTTTTTTGGTAGCCTCAGTTCCCACATGCTTCTTTCCTTGAAGTGCTGAATGCAATTCCAGTGACTAAAGATACATAATCTGAGTATGAGTAGGTGCCACAACAGAGACAAAGCCATCTGGTCTACTGCTGAAGAAAGTGCTGGCTTTACTCTATTTCGAGTGAGTTGGTGTGTATATCTACCAAGTGGTGCCTTTCTAAGAATTGTTAAGGTTAAGTTTTCTTATATACAATTAAGTTTTAACTCATTTATCAGTTTTAGAATCTAACGCAGAGTAAGATGTGACTTTGTGTTCTATGTTAACAGAAATCATAGTAGGAAAAAATGTGTTCTTACCCTTTAAAGTTATAGAGATGAGAAGGAAATTATAAAAATAGAATTATAGAAATAGAGATTAGTGGTTCCCAGGGGTTAAGGAGGAACAGGTAGAGAGGGCAGTGGGTGTGGCTATAGAAAGTCAACATGAGGGATTTTTGCAGTATTGGAAATATTTTGTATCTCGCCTGCATCAATGTCAATATTTTGGTTGTGATACCATGCTATCATTTCTAAGGATATTACCACTTGGGGGAAAGGTGTACAGAATTCCTCTATATTATTTTTTACAACTTAATGTGAATCTATAATTATATCAAAATAAAAAGTTTAATGGAAAATAATATCAGATTTACTTTAATAACAAATATAATAAAAAGCGAGACCAGTAACAACATGGAATCTAATAGAACAGGGATCAGTAAGTTATGGTCCACAGGCCAAGTCTGGCCCACTGCTTGTTTTTGTAAATAACCTTTCGTTGGAACACTGCTGTCTTCCTAAATTATCTGTTGTCTACGGATGCTGTTGTGCTACAATAACAAAATCAAGTCGTTGCATTGGAGACTGTATGATTGACAAAGCCTAAAGTATTTACTATCTTACTCTTTACTAAAAAATATTTGCCGGTATAGAACATAAACTAGGCTGGGCCGAGTGGCTCACGCCTGTAATTATAGCATTTTGGGAGGCTGAGGTGGGTGGATTGCTAGAGTTCAGAAGTTTAAGGCCAGCCTGGACAAACTAGGGAGACCCCGTGTCTATAAAAAATAAACAAATTAGCTGGGCATGGTGGTGTGTACCTGTAGTCCCAGCTACTTGGGAAGCTGAGGCAGGAGGATCACTTGAGTCCAAGAGGTTGAGGCTACAGTGAGTCATTATCACACTACTGTACTCCAACCTGGGCAACAGGGCAAGACCCTGTCTTAAAAAACAAACAAACAAACAAACAAAAAAACAGAGTATAAACTCTACCAGGGTAAGTACCTTGTCAGCTTTATTTATCACGGTTTCTTAGCACATTGCCTAGCACATTGTGGGTTCACAATAATCATTTGCTAAATTAAGGAAGCAGCATACTAAGGAAATTTGAGTGTGCTAAGAAGAGGATGATTGAAAGAATTTAAAAACATCATCTTGGGATCATGACTGTACATTTTCTAAAGCCCATGGCACTGAAAAACAATGCCACCTGCCTTTTATAGACCGATAGAGGAAGAGGATTGTAGGTCTCACATAAGCCCACAGGATCCACATGAGACCAATGAAATGAAAAGAATTTTTAAAGGCATGAACTAACTGTGTAGAGGGTCTAATGTAATTCTAATTCATCATTAGTCAGGCATCTTACTTCCTTTCAGGTGTATAACATGTAGCAATAGTTCAATCTTTGAGATACGCTTATAGTTAAGTCACTAAAACTGACGAATTTGATCAGAAGATTTCCACCTGTTTTGAGGGAATGCTCCTATTATCTCATTACACAGTCATCTCACTTCGTTCAGGAGAAGAATTATTAAAAACAGGAGTGAAAAAATATCCAAACTTTTAAGTAAACTGTAGTTTTGAAATTTTGATTGTACCAATGAAGGTTTCAATTTACATGGACTCTTTTACAAATACTTTGTATGGTGAAAATGTTCTTTGATAATATCAAGAATAAACTTCTAAATTGTTCACTAAATTTTGACTGCCTCCAAGGCAGGAATAATGTTATCATACTGTAGTCTCAAGAATAGTTTCCAGGAAATACAGTTGGTGCTGGGAAGATGAGAAGAGGAAATAATGAAAGCAGAGTCTGGAGCCAGACAAAACTGGATTTGAATCTCTGGGCCTGGAACAATTTAATTTTCCTTGCTGTGGCTCATGTGAAATGAAGCAAATGATTCCTGTCTCATAGGTTGTTCTGAGGATTAAATCAGGATGGAGAGTGCTTGGGCCATGGAATATACTCATAGACACTCATCAAATGTTAGTGCCCTTTCCTTGAACTAAAAGACAAAGGAAATAGGTATAAGAGAAAGGAGGATCTTCCAGGATCTGCAGTCAGCAGAAAGGAATACCTTGCCTGTGTGACACTATCTCCTAGCTGCTTCCCTGGGAAGGAGTAGGACTTTTCTTTGTGTTGTGCCTGCAGCATTGTTCTGCAGTTTATCTAAATGATTGGGCCGGGCGCGGTGGCTCATGCCTGTAATCCCAGCACTTTGGGAGGCTAAGGCTGGCAGATCACTTGAGGTCAGGAGTTGAAGACCAGCCTGGCCAACACAGCAAAACCTCATCTTTACTAAAAATACAAAAATTAGCTAGGCATAGTGGTGTGCGCCTATAAACCCAGCTACTCAGGAGGCTGAGGCAGGAGAATTGCTTGAACCTAGGAGGCAGAGGGTTGCAGTAAGCCGAGATCGCGCCACTGCACTCCAGCCTGGGCAACAGAGAGAGACTCTCTCAAAAAAAAAAAAAAAAAAAAGATTGGCTTCCATGATATTTCTAAAAGATAATTTTGTTCATGGAACACAACATAGCAGCCTAGACAAATCAAACAAACAAAACCCTCTTGTTTGTGTGGAACATTAGGCTGAAGAGAAGTTTCCAATAAAACTCTCATTTGCAGGTGCTAGCCTAACAGGAATGACTGTCACAAGCTGACCATGCTGGAATCCATTCCTTTAGTTTCTTGAGATACCCTCTGCCCTCCATTTTTGGGGCTCTGTCTAAACCCACAGGAAAATTGTTTCCCAATTTGTTTGATTAAAATGTTTATTAAAAGAAAAAGCTCTTTGTTACAAAAGTCTTTCTTATGCCTGGTGTCCTTTCCTTTTATTGTGCTAAACACGAAACAATAAGAAACAGCATTCTCTGAGAGGCAGTGTTTTTGTACTTCCCAACACTGAGGGTTTGACTTTGAGTCAGTTCTGTAGCAACTCTGTTTTATTGCTGTTACAGACTGCCCGTCAATGACTGTGGCCAGATTACGAATTCAGCATGAAGCAAAATTATGATGAAGCACCTTTACTGTGGATAGCAATTCATTATTATACTAAAACATCTTTAAGGAGAAAATGTGACAAGAAGAAAGGTAGACAGAAGGTAATGTGACTATCTGGGGATTATTACCTTACCTAAACTAGGGAGAAATAATAAAGCAGGCTTCAGACTGTGGACTTTGTCAGCTCTGGATAAATAGCGAATCTAAGACCACAAGGTTACCCTGTGACAAAATACTTAGCAGCCACCAGGTAAAGCGAGTATGGGGCATACACAAGTTTTGCATTTTTAAAAAATGTTTTTAAATTATTAAATACAGCCAGTATTTTTTCCTGCATTTTCTTTTGTAGCTCTGTTAGTCATTTTTGTAATACCCAAGACCAAAAGCCACATTGCTAGAAAAGTAATCCACCCCAGAACTCCTGTTTTCTCTTCCCCAAATGGCTGTTAGTTTCACTCTGAATTATTTTATTCGCTTTACAAATAAATGTTGAGTAGTATAGGAAGAAACAGAACTGAGGAATGGGGTGCTTCCAGCTGGTATGTTAATTGGACACTGTTTATTCAACAGCAGCATTAAGAATATAAAAACCTCATCACCAGTCTTCTCTGGAAAGAAAGCCTCTGCAAATAATAGCACTTATGTAAAACTTAAGGCCTGAATGTTTCTTGTTTATGAGTAACATAGTATTAGCATATTAAAGTCATTACTAACCAGTGCTGGAAGATGTGTTCGGAAGCCTGTCAATGTGCTACTAGTAGTAGTCTTGGAAACTCCACATCTGCCACAGGATTAATTGCTCACATAAAACATTATCATTTCCCACATCTCCTATGAGAAGGAGCTGCTGCTGGATTGATTAATGGCTCTGAATGATATACAAAGGAATAAATAGGAAGGGTACCCAGCAGAGAGAGAAATCTGCTCTTGACTCATACGAGAACAAGTTGAAGGACCTCAGTGGTGTAACGTTTATTTCTTAAGGCCTTTAAGCCATTAAAAAGAAATACCTGGCACAAGCTCTGAGAAACTTATTGTTTAAATGGCCAATAGTGCCTTCCCCCAGAGGCCTTTATATAGGAGAGGATGAGGGTGGAGAGAAAGTTAGGTCAGAGTGAAACTGGCCACTAGGGGTTGGTGAACTAGCTGCTGCTTGTCGATACCACATTTTCTAGGTCCTTCTATCAGTGTTTCTTAGTCACTGAAGCTCAGCTCAGAGGTGACTTCCAAGGTCTGCGCTGGCTTCTCTCCTTCTCACCACTACACCTTCTGTTAGATGTCAAGCTGAGGCGGATTCAGTTTTGAGAGGATGGAGGCAAAGAGAAGCGAAAGCATTTGAAAGACAATTTATTGTTACAATTAAAACTAGGGGATTATAGTTCAAAGGTGAGAACCTAGTCTGCAATTAAGGCCTGCGAGAAGACTTAAACAAGCTATTATATGACAATTACCACAAATGGGAATAGGAGGTAATCTATTGATTGCATCCCTGAGCACCCCTCCATGTTGTCCATCATTGCAGCCAAGCACCTCTGTCAATCCCTGTACACTACCTCCAGTTTACAATAAATTGACCAGCCTGACTGTTTGTTTGTCTGTTTGTCTTTTGGCTCTTCTGTGTTTCAGAAAAGAGAGAAATAGACTTTCCAAACAAAACCAGTCCTTGAGTTTTGAAAAAGTGTCCAATTTCATTGCTTCTATCTTTCCTTTATTTTCCATAGGCCTTTTCTGGGGGACAGACTCTCACAATGGGGATTTGGGAAGTTAAAGCTGTAAGTGCTAAAGAAGTCAAGACAATTTTCAAAGCCTTTCAGCATCATTATAATAAGAGACAGAATTATAGTGAAGTTAGTGGTAATTCAAATTGATCAGCTAGATAGCAGATGATGAATGGTTTGAAACTGGCAAATTTAATGCATATCTGCTTGGTGAGTGGATGTGGGTTTCAGTAAACAAAGATAAAACCTGACCATATAGTTGGCCAAATTTATAAGCCCATGAACCTGTGGAAATGCTACTTATGCAGGTGACAGAGCTTAACACTGTAGGGTTTTCAGAGAAAATAACACTGGCAGGGCATCCTGTTGAGTTTTCTTACCCCCTGCTAAATGACTTTGATTAAGCATTTAAATGCTACTCTTTCTACAGAAGATCTTGGGAGAACCTACTAGAACCTCAAGTTGTGTTCTTAAAGTGTCTCCATTTTTATCTAGTTGAGTGTTATTTTTTCATTAGGTGGATCCAGTGTAGCTCACAGGCACTCTGATTTTCCAAGGACTTACATAAGCTTGGGCAGAATCATCTTGGCCCAAAGGATTGAGGTAATGGGGCGGGGGGCGGGGGGGGGGGTGGAAGTGGGAAGGAGGGAGAGAGAGAAAGATAGAGAGAGAAAGAAACCCCAGTGAGAGTCCTCTTAGAGGATCATCTGTTTTCCCTCACAAAAGTATTCCTTGTTCCAGAACATTCTTTTGAAATAAAAGAAGATAAAAAGACAACCTAAATCACAGCTTATTTTCTGTTATGCCATTATTTTATTTTCAAGTCTCTTTTTCTTTGAGCGGGGAGAAAAAAAACAAGTCTCATGAAGAAATAAATAGGAGTCAATACAAGTATGGTTGGGAAATTATACATTCAACCTGAAGGATGAAGGTTTGGACTATTGTTACTGGGTTTCCAAGAGCTGTGTTGAGACTTGAATTTCATGGTCAAACTCTTAGCATTTTATAGAACTCAAGAAAAAGAATTGGTGTTGAATTCTTCAAAGACTTTGGCTTGAATGTGGTTTAGGTTGGAGCTTCAGCAGGAGCTTGCCAGGGATTGGAGAAAATGCCCCTTGAACCCTACTGCCCATGCATCATTACATCTCAGATCTCTCAAGGTGGTGGTGCTACCACTCATGACGTTGACATGTAGTCTCATTATATGTTCTTTGATACAAGAGATCTTGATCTTGGGTGATTTAATATTGTTCCTTTTTGGCTTTAAGGTTTAGGAATCAATAGATCTAGTTACTTATTATAATTTCCCAAGCCTTGAAGAAAGACATTTTTTTAAAAAAACTAGCAGAAACTGTAGTTTTCTTTTCACTTTCTTGTTTGTAATTCCAGTCATAGGGCTTATTATAATAAGTAAAAATCCTCTGAAGTTGACATCTTCTATCGTACACTATTACTGCTTCAAAATCCATGTATGTATTTTCACCAGAAGTGCTAAACCTTTGAGAGAAGCAGGTCTGACGATTGAGTGTCTGGCTGGAAATCATTTACTATCGATGGTCACTCAGCTCAAGATTGTATCGCTGAAATGACTTAGGAAGAAAAATCAATAATACTCACAGACTGTGCAGTCCTCTTAGAGGATCATCTGTTTTACCTCACAAAAGTATTCCTTGTTCCAGATCATTCTTTTGAAATAAAAGAAGATAAAAAGGCAACCTAAATCACAGCTTATTTTCCGTTATGCCATTATTTTATTTTCAAGTTCTCTTTTTTTGAAGGGGAAGAAAAAAACAAGTCTCATGAAGAAATAAATAGGAGTCGATACAAGTAAGATGGAAGGCTAACGTGGGTGTGCTTGTGTTATAATTTCAATTGCTCAGGTTTTCAACCGAGAGAAAACCTGCCTACTGTATAATTAGTAATATCTCAATTTCAAATTGTTGGATGAAAGATGAACAGTTTTATCCCCATAAAATGGCTTTTGTGAGTGGAGAATTGACTTCACACTCACACATGCATACACACTAACACAAACACACACAGGGCACACATGGGTCACCATCACTTCCATTCTCAGTTAGACATTACACTTTCATTGTTCCTCTAAATTGAATTCTTTTATGTTTTACCCTAGCCTGGATCCGGACCACATTTTGGAACAGCATTCTGGTGAAATGCAGTGGGACTGGGCCTGCCTAATCTGGGAGAGGAATGACATAAGTTATTGAAATATAAAATTGAAATCCTCCTGGAGTACATGCACACCAAAAGCTAAGTGAAGGAGTGAGATGG
Organism: Pongo pygmaeus; assembly: GCF_028885625.2. Lineage (NCBI taxonomy): Eukaryota > Metazoa > Chordata > Mammalia > Primates > Hominidae > Pongo > Pongo pygmaeus. Next base: position 128,973,789 of record NC_072377.2, on the reverse strand, counting down.
ACTGGATTTTCCTTAGTTGTTCAGAAGGAAAAGCACAAATGGCCTACCATCGCAACTGGCCTGGAGCTCTCCTTGGTGCTGAGATAGCACCTGAGGGAGTTTCTCACATGGTGCTGACCTATGTGTGCCTGATGGGTTAGACTAGATCAGTCATTTTCATAGGGGGTTGTGTACCAAAGAGGCATAGGAGGTGGTTTGACAAGGAACAAGGACAAGAAACAGCATGAAATGAGTTTGAGTTTATGGTGAGAACATTATTACTTTACTAAAGTCCTCATCTTCACCTCCTCACCATCAGTGTTCATGTGACTGTTAGAACCCAGATGATCCCATCTCCTTTCTCCTCCCTCACCCTTGTCATTTTTCTTTATTTATTTTAATGAGATAAAAGCTCTGGGGATGCTTATTCCTTTATCTGGATTTTACCTGCATTTCTAGTTGCTAGCTTTGGAGAATTTCTGCTCTGGTTTTAATTTGAGAGAGCTAATGACTATCTTAATAGAAAGTGCAAAGAGATGAATCCATTCTACTCTTTTGGTCTATTTTTAACACCATGGCTGATTTAGTGGCTTTAAGAACTCTATTTTTCAATGTGTTAAGCTATCTGAGGAAGCTGAGGGTGTAGATAATAAAGCTAAAAAAAATTCTTTCTGTATTAAAATAAAGGATATATTTTTGGTTTTGATGAAACTGGTCTCTATTAGAAGCACATCATGCCTTCAAGAGCTTATTTCATTAAGGAGGAGGAAACAGGAGTTTCAGATTAAGATTGCAAATGATAAACTGATTGTGGTGTTGGGCGCTAATGCCAATAGAAAGTTAACTGTGCCTGTATATTTGTAAGAGTTGTTATTGTTTTTCTTAGGGCTTTAGTGACAAAGTTCCATAGATTTTGTCCCAACGCTATTTTCCCCCAAAGCCCTATTATGTATAGCACGCAGTTTTACAGAATCTATGGCTTTTGGGTGTGTGTTCATGGAGTTATCACAGAAATGGTTGTAAAACATCTTGAATAGTTCAAGTTCGTATTCTTGGGCACGAATGTAACCAGTCTTTCACCAGTACAGAGAAGGCAACTGAAGACAGCACTGCATAGACATGAGGCACTTTGCAAAGTCCAGGGGCCTCCAGTATTCAGCCCATGCCACAAATGCACATGGGCCTAGACACTAGTGATTTTGCCTCGTGGACCAGCTGCAGCCTTTGTATTCTCCTTCCTACCCTGTGGGAAAGAGATACCGTTGGTTAGGCTCAAGGACTTACAAACCTTCTAGTCCAGAAGAGTTAGCCCTTGTTCCTTAATACATTTTTTTTTTTTTTTGAGACAGAGTCTTGCTCTGTTGCTCAGGCTAGAGTGCAGCATTGCCATCATGGCTCACTGCAGCCCCAACCTCCTGGGCTCCTGGGCTCAAGCAATCCTTCCACCTCATTTTCTTAAGTAGCTGGGACTACATATGCGCACACTACCATGCACAGCTTTTTTTTTTTTTTTTTTTTTTTTTTTTTTTTTTTTTTTTTTTTTGGTAGAGACAGGGACTCACTATGTTGCTTAGGCTGATCTTGAACTCCTGGGTTCAAGCAATCTTCCTGCCTTGGCCTCCTTAATGCATTCTTGGTTGCATTTGAGAACCAAGTCATCTGCTTTTCAGATGTTGTGCCTTCTGCATGGTCAATGCTGCCACATCTCTATCTGGACACATCAGAAAAAAAAAGCATTGGAATTTTGGCAAACTTGACAAGTGTTATGTGTGCCCCTCAATTTATACGTGTGTTGTGTATTTTGAGTTCTACAATAGAACCTGTTTTTTTGTTCCAGGTGAGTTTTGTGACATTCGCTGGATTACTTCACCCCTGGGTTTTGGGTCCTAGGAACTGAAATGCAGACAGCATTTTAATCGTAACATCCTTTCCTGGCCTGGCATGTAAAGCACCTGACAGTTACTCTGTTTCTTTCTGTGAAGTCTCAGAATAGTCACCAGACCACAGTCCTTCTTCTGGGTTTGGCTTCACTGGACTTGACCAGTAACTGGTGTTCTCTCCAATGGCAGCTGACTCATAGGCTGACTGTGACCTAAAAGGAGTGTGGGCTGAGAGTTCAGTTCAGCTCTTGATGAGCTAACCAGCCAACCCTGTCACATTGTCACTTGAGTGGCTTTGAACTTCAGACTCTTGGCATTAGTTGGTTACAGCAGGGGGAGACCAATTAGAGACTCAGCCCACAGGGAGAGTAGCTGCATCACCCACTCTCGTGCAGCACCTGAGAGGGCAACAGCAGAAGTTAGCTGCTGAGGGGACAAGATGGCTTGGTGGCTGCTCTTGGTGGAATTGTGTCTTGAATGATATTCTGGCCTCTGTGAGGCTTGGCTGGGCTTAATTGGGATGATTTGCTGACTTCCTGGCTTTCCTGTGAATTCTTATCTAATAGTGTGTTTTACCATTCCCCGGCTCAGGGGCTGAGGGTGAGTAGGAGGTGGGGTTTGAGGAAGTTTAAGCCCAGTTGTATCCGCGTACAGGTGCAAGGATGTTTCTTTCCATCCTACTTGCTCCCCATGGGGTATCCAAGTCCCTATCCTTCTTTGAAGCTTATTGAAACTGGGTATGTTGTTGAGACTGACAACATCTGGGGCCAGATTGGCACTGTACCCCCAGAGGTTCACTGAGGATGTACTGTCTGCTCTCACAGCAAGGTTTTTGTGGGGTGCAATGTGGGAAGGAGAGGCAGCATAGCTCTTTAGAGAAGGAGGTTAATTGCTTGCGGGTAAGGACTACACAGTCTGCAGAGGTGAGCAGCTCCCAGAAGCTGCTTGCTGCTGACAATACAGGGGATATTGAAGGAGGAGAGGCCAGGCAACCCAAGGGACCTGATGTCACTACTGCCTCACGGTCACTCCAAGCCCCTTCTCATTGCAGACCTGTACATGTCCCTCTCCTTTGGTTCCTTCCCTCAGCACCCTTCTTTCCCCACCCTTGGGAAGCCAAGGTGATCTTGGTGTATATGCAGGGGAAGGGGCAGTAGTTCTTATTCCTTTTGCTTTTTCATGTACTTTAATTTCTGGCTCTTCCTCTCAGGATACTAGAACCTTGAAACCCTACCCAGTCAGACTTTATTTTTCTTTACTTTTTACTGCAGTAACCCTTCCTCAAGGCAGTGAATGCCACGAGCCTTGATATTTGAATGAGGGAAAGAGAGTCCAGGGAGTGAGGTTGGTAGGGGAGCCTCTACCATAATGAAGAGAGGATAAAAAGAACTCTGGTTCATAAACATGTACAACAAATCCCACGACCTTTCACAAGCAACCCGAGCATGTCTCTTTTGTGCATCTTGAAAGAGCCTAACATGTATCTCTGAGTCTCTATAGAGCAAAATATTTCCAAACCTCAGCGAGTGGGCCATCTTTTTCAGATAATAGGATAAGTTATAGTACATCTGAGTTACTTGGAAGGCCTTTGAAGTTTAAAACACACCTGTAAAACTGAAATGGAGGAGAATAAGTGCAGGCCATTAAACTCTTAAGATACTGATCAAATAATATCTTGAATACCAGGCTTCTATTTAGGATGGATTCAAATATAACAATTTATTCAAGTGGCCAAGTCAAAGAAACAACTTAGGAATGAGCAACTTAGGAATGAGCAAAATCAACAGGATAGAATCTCTGATTTGGAGCACGCAAGCAACTGCAGGTTGTGTTAAAATACCTACCAAGCTTTCTCTTGAATACACTCAATTACAGGTGAAGCTCCTAATGGAGATGAACAATTGCAATCAAATGGAGCTAGCTAGTGAAGACCGCAAGGCCAGAGGCTGTGTTTACCAAAGGGGCTTTTGAAAACAACAAAACTACATAATCGTGAAATCTTCCAGTTTTTGTGAAGTGCAATCATGATCATCTGGTGGCAAATGTATTACTCCTTTTGTTGACAGTTGCCATCAAATACACATCTCTTCTGTTCTGCAATTTGAGTCAATTAAATGTTTTATACAAAGAATTCTCAATCAGTCGCTGCACATCTCTGTAAAGTGCCTAAGTTTGCACAGTGAAAGTTTATAGGACACCACATTTCCCAGGAAGGCAGAATTATTTAAGAGGGTTATTATGCTGAGGACAGAAAGGACAAGAATAAAAGGTCATTTGTGTTCCATGGTTACTTAGCAGGTAAATATGCAAATAGGAGATGCTACTAAAATTAAATGCATCTGAATGCAATCAGCCATCATAATTATATCTTGCCCCAAACTTCTCTAACAACTATGAAGATACAGGTCGGTTGTTCAGGGAAAGCTTCCCAGAGGAACTGACTTGTAAGGTGAGTACTAATGAATGAGTAGGAGGAAGAGTATTCTACAAGGGAAGGGTAAAGTATTCAGCAACTTAAGAGAAAAAGTGTGGTTCATTCAAAGAGCTGAATATTTAATATGGCTAAATTACGGAGTGTATTATGTGTTTGCCTGTGTGTTTGTATGGGTGAGGTGGGCTGGCGTGTGGAGGGATGAACTATAAATACAAGGAGATGTGATCAGAAACACTAGCAAAAGCTGGATCATGAAGAGCCTTGCTGGCAAGAGTTAGGAGTTCAGACTATCCTAATGACAACCAGTGAAATGGCATTGATAGATTTTAATCTGGAAGAGGGAGACATAATTCTGTTTACGTTTTGAGAGTATACCTCTCTGGGCTTGTGCAGAATGGACTGGAGATGATGGTGGCCCAAGCTAGGGTTGAAACAAGGAAAGGGAGAAAGGGACAGAGTCAAGTGACATTTAGAAGGAAGACTCAATAGGATTTTGTGATAGATTGAACAGTAGGTGCTAGTCGTAGAGACAAAGTAGGGTTTGAGTTTCCTGGATTAGGCAACAGGGGTGTTGGTTGTGGCATTAATTAAGTTATGAGGAACAGGAGGAGGGAGAGTTGAGGGACATGATTGGTTATAATCCTAGGCTTTAGTCCATTCATCTGAATGGAGCCTCTCACCTAGATGTGGAGGATGGTGTGGGTCTAAGAGACCCTAAAGAGAGGTCCTTAAATGTCTTTTTTTTTTTCCTAACAAATCACCCTCATATGGTGGATCACGAGAGCTGAGGAAATCTTCCTTTTTATGCTTAGTAATTAAGTTCCCAGCATAAAACCCCAGCTAAAACAATCAATGGACCATTGTGTTGCTTCCAATATGGTAGCCCAGGCCACTCCCCTGAGGACAGCCCCAGTGATTGCTCTCCAGCTCTAAGTGTGACAAAACTGCCAACACCATGGCTAGACAGGTTCTTTCAGATCAAAGCCATGGAGAACCCAGTTTACTGGCTGAACTTGCCATGTTGGCAAAGCTGGTTCCACTTTTCTCTTCCCTATGGAGAAGATGGACTAAATTGAACAAATTGTCTCATTTTATTTTTTTCTCTGACTTTGAAAGAGCAATAACTTCAGGGCTGGCACTCCACAAGGGCACACTACTGAGCCTAGACTGATTCAACCCCCCTCCGTCAGCCCCTTTGTCTCTCTTTCCCAGTGTCCTGACTCTCTCAAAGGGCAGAAATGTTGATCTCGCTTTGTCTTCTAGTTGGTCGTGGGATATATTGATTCCTACTCAGTCCTGTCCCTGCACAGCTGGCAGCAGAGCAGATCTGCTCGGTGATTGTTGATGTGAGCTAATGCCTTGGAGAGGTGTAATGTGGGAAGGCAGGTGTAGTGGAGAAGGAAGCTGTGCCATACACAGCTGTCAGGAGCAGTCTCAAGCAGGCTGATGCTAACAGGTCTTGGAAGTGAAGTGAGAGGAGCAAGGGGCTGCTCAGGGAAGAGCAGGAGTGATGAGTAGCCAGGAGCTTTGTAGATCTCCATGACACACTGATTGCCTTAAAGGACATGTGGCATAGGGAGGAGTCAGATTTTGCTAGAAACTATTGCCTGAGTGGTGGTGTCAGTTGATTCTTTCCTGTGGCTTTAAGCCTGGGCATAGGACTTAGAAAAGGAGAGAAGGGAGAAACTTCTGTTATTAGAGAATAGGCAACCCTCTTCATGAAGGGTAGATGCAAAATGGATTGTTTTAGAGTTGATGAAAACATGGCCATTGCTACTCCACACAGAAAATCTCTTCTATGTAGGAGCTTGGAGAGCTATGGGGTCACTGGGAAAATGAAAAATAGTTATCCATGGTATGAGTGTCTGACTCCAGCCCTGCTCTGCCACATGTTGCATTTACTTCCCACTTTTCGGTGTGGTCATTAATATCCGTTGAGTCACTTAGAGAGTTTCTTGAAATTATATTCCATTCTTCTCTTTGACTAAATTTTCACATAATTTGTTTTGTATGCTTATTAGCTGAGCATAAAATTCACACTTATTTGTAGTCCCCCCAATTTGTCAATTAAATGCTTTTCTTTGTCTAATTTGTACCCAATAAAAATATAGAAATGTCCATGGAGTAGCCGCCTTTGAAATTGTCCTACTAATAGCTTTCTTAGTAACCTTTTAAAACCAAATCCCTTTCATCTTCTGAAACCTGGCCTACTTAAATTTTAAATGTGTCTTTTCCTATAGCCTTTGGCAAAAAAATCTGATCCAGACAAACATGTCCAGAATATGTGGTATTATATTAGGAATAATGCATTTATTAAAACAGAGATGGGGATTTTAAATGAAATATGTACTTGCCCAGTAACATAAATTTTCATAATTCATAAGACAGGAATCCCTAGAAGGTTTTGGGATGAGAAAGTAACTTTTGACTTTCAAGAAAGGATAGCAATGGGGAAGGGTAGCCAGCAACGAAGTGATGATGAAGTCCAACTATGGAGATCAAATTTCTTACGGTTGCTTCCTTCCTGCTGGAAATCCTGGTAAATCTCAGAGAAGCCACATGGAAGCAGCCATTGGCTAGAACTTTTACCAAAAAAAGCTTCTTGACTTACAATTTCAAGTGCCAGTGCTAATTTGTATGGTTGCTCTTAAGGAATCTTACTTGGAATGCTTCTTTAGGAAGGGACTGTATTGTCCCTGATAAGAAGACATCTGTTTGTTAAATTAATTTCTCTTTAATGATCTGGAGAAGTGGTGACCCTAGGATGGGCTAACTGACCAAATTGTTTATTTAAGGGAGACACAGATTTAGACGAGCTCATCAGCTCGATTCTACAATCATCTAGATTCCACAACCTGAAAATAGAATTTTTGTTCTGTTTCATAATTTACAATACGATGTTACAAATTCCACATTTAACATAAAAATAAGAATAGTGGTTGAGTTAATTCTGCATTTCTTTTTCTTTTTCTGTCTTTTTTTTTTTTTTTTTGAGACTGAGTCTCACTCTATTGCCCAGGCTGGAGTGCAGTGGCCCGATCTCATCTCAGTGCAATAATACTGCATTTTTTGTGGATGTCAGAGGCTCTAGGGTAAGATATTAGTGTGACCAATAAAGACCTCTCCTGCCTCGACTTCTGTTTCCTATTTCTTGGTTTTTCAGGCCTTTGGACAACCTCTTCTTGCATCGGGAATACTTCTCTCCTTGTCCATCTGGTAAACCATCACTCATCTATAAAGTTCTGTTTATTCTCCACCTCCATAGTGGAATGGTTCCTGGCCAGGTCCCTCTCTGCAGAAGTTGGCTGCCATCCTTAACTACCCTGCTCAGAGTCTGGAAATCAGTAGGGGTTAAATAAGGGTTTGTCGGGTTAAAAAAATGTTTACTGTGTAACTATTAGGTAAAGGGTAGTGAGGGAACCGTATAAAATATAAGACAAGATTTCAGTTCATTTTGAGCTCATATCTAGTTATAGTGGCAAGACAGAAGCATATAAAAATGCAAGTGAACAATGCAAGGCAACAAATGACGAAAGGCAAGAGGGATGACTCCAGGGCCACAAATACTAATGTGATAGAGTTCAGCATTCCTTCTAGACTGGCACAACAAGCGAATCCTTGAAGCAGTTTCCCTGGAGAGAAGTCATCTGTCTCCTTTTGAGCTATAAAATTATATATCTTTCATGACACTCATCATATTCTACATTGTCATATAGATATTTGTGTCATGTCACATCTTTTCTTTTTGATAAAGTAATTTTTTTTCATTTCAAAAATGTCATACAGTGCAGGGCTTAGCGTTATGTTAAGGATATAGTAGGTGCTTAAACAAGCTCTGTTGCATGAATAAAAATCTTGCTCTGGACAGTGAGTGCTACATGAATTCAAGGCAGAAAAGTCCATGACCTGCTCTTTTGATCATAGAATGCTTGGAAAAAGAGAAGCAATTAAGTTGTATTTTGAAGTGAAGAGTAGATTTACATAAATAGATTCAGGGAGGGCATTCCATAAAGGGAGAATGGTATGAGCAAATATTTGAAAGAAGGGTAGCAAAGACGGGGGAAAGTGGGTAGAAAGAAAGAAAACTCATGAAAGAGAAGAGCAAGGATTTCCTTTGGACAATGCAGTGGTTAAAAATACAAGCACAATGGCAAAGTAATAAAATAACATGATTATAGTTATTTTCTGGGCACCATTGTTTTAGAGAGGAACCATCTCACACTTAAATAACACTAACTTCCTGATCATAAGGCATTTGCTGACATGGATTCTGAGCACGAGGTCGTTTCCCAACAACTCTCTTTTGTCTGCTTGGTTATGAAGAATGCTTTGGTGGGAACAGGAAGTTTGAGTGGCCCTATGAATATGTGAGGTTCATTTTTGGAAAACTGAACAGTATTCTTAGAAATCTGATATATGGCACATGAGGGCAAGCTTGGAAGCTGGGCAGAAAAATTGTTCCCATCCTGGCATTTTATCTTGCCATGTGCAACCTATGGGAATGGTGGAGCTTGATGACATAGAATCAATATGCCTTTTCCATGTTTATGGGGATTGCATTCCTTTTTCTGACTTCCCAAGTAAGCTTAGTTCCTGCTGATACCATAATGGCAGCCATCTTTGCCCACCACCACCACTGAGTTGTGGTAGATCAAGAAGGGTATAATGGGATAGAAAGTGGAGGAGGCAGAGGAGAGAACAGGGGTGTGGAAGGGAAAGAAGAGATAGATAAATAAATGTGGAAAAGGTCTGGTGTAAAGAATTAAAGGGTCCTGGAGAGTTCTCGAGCTAATCTGGCAGCAGTAATGGCCTGGCTTCTGAGGTTAATTGAAAGTTGATGGAGTTGCTGAACTAGAAAATTTCCAGAATTATGAATGTTTTTTCTTGTTTGTGTAGATCCAGGACAACATGGAATTTATATCTTTTTTCTGTGTAAAGCAATTGCCATATCAGCAAAAAGACTCATTTCTTAAAATCTTGCTATGGTGAATTGTTTGACAAACTATTGGTTTCTGCTCTGGTGTTTTTTATAAAGAACAAAAGTGACTCAGTGCTCCACATTCTTTGATTATCTTAACATAAGCGTAGTGTGACATGGTCGAGTTCAACATGACTGTATTAGACACGGGCAGGCAAATTCACTGGCCATAAAATAGTAGTGGAGGTTTCTCTGTAGGTAAAAACAGTGGTAATTGTATCCATCACAGAGGGCAGAAAGTGATTGTACACAGGGGTCAGGAGAGCAATCTGCCAGCCCAAACCTCATGGCAGCATTGGGCGGTGCATTCATTTTAAGCCTGCTTCCCCTCCTTTGAAGCCGGAAGTTATTGGCTACTGCCGGAGGCCTGTTATGACCATGTGAGGATCAAAAGCCCAACTAGGGGTGGGAAATCCTTTGTTCCTGGCTCTCTCATAATAGTTTTTTCCTTTTCTTTGACTGAGAGAAGCAAGTCAAATAGGATTATCCTAATGGAACAGAAGTATTTTATATAAAAAGTTCAAAAAAGAAATCCAAACAAATGCCAATGTCTTTCATTTACTGAATACTGTTTTATTACAGAGCCAAAATGGAAAATATGTTCGTGGCCAGAGGGCCATTTTCTGAGGCTCTAAAGAAACTATCCTTTCTCAAATTATGACTGATTAACAAGCAAATGTAATGGTCCTTTTAACCACAGTAAATAAGTAAAACAAATGTTTTTTCCCAAACTCAAAGTCTTTAAAAGTACAGACTTCCAAGACTGGCCTCTTCTCAAATTACTTTACTACAACTCCAACTTGTTTCAATTGTTGAAAAACTGAAAACTGCATGCCCTAAAATGAAAATATACACTTAAGTGATACCTTCAGGGTATAATAAAGTACAATATAGGTGCAAAAAGCACAATGCAGTGGTTAAAAATATACAAGCACAACGGCAAAGTAATAAAATAACGATTATAGTTATTTTCTGGGCATCATTGTTTTAGAGAGGAACCATCTCACACTTAAATAACACTAACTTCCTGATCATAAGGCATTTGCTGACATGGATTCTGAGCACGAGATTGTTTCCCAAAATCTCTCTTTTGTCTGCTTGGTTATGAAAAATGCTTTGGTGGGGACAGGAAGTTCCAATGAATGTGTGAGGTTCATTTTTGGAAAAACGAGCAGTGTTCTTAGAAATCTGACATCTGCCACATGAGGGCAAGCTTGGAAGCTGGGCAGAACAAATGTCCCCATCCTGGCATTTTATCTTGCTATGTACAACCTATCTTGGCTGTGTCAAAGCAAAGGACAGACCCAGGAGTGTTATGGGTGTACGTAGGCTTTCTTCAGCGAGGGGCTCGGCAACGTGCTTTGGTAAAAATCCTGGAGGCATGGGTAGGCTTTCTTCAGCAAGGGACTCGGCAGTGTGCTTTGGTGAAAATCCTGGAGAGAGTTTGGCTATCTCTTGAGCTGCCTCCAGAGAGCAGGTTTACAAAGAAGGTACTATTTATTTATTTATTTGAGATGGAGTCTGGCTCTGTCATCCAGGCTGGAGTGCAGTGGTGTGATCTCAGCTCCCTGCAACCTCTGCCTCTCGGGTTCAAGTGATTCTCTTGCCTCAGCCTCCCGAGTAGCTGGGACCACAGGCACACACCACCATGCCCAGCTGGCTATTTTTTTTGTATTTTAGTAGAGATGGGGTTTTGCCATGTTGGCCAGGCTGGTCTCAACCTCCCGACCTCAGGTGATCCACCTCCCAAAGTGCTGGGATTACAGGTGTGAGCCATCATGCCTGGCCTAATTTACTCTTTTCATTAAAATTTATCGGCTGGGTGAGGTGGTGGCTCATGCCTGTAATCCCAGCACTTTGGGAGGCCGAGGTGGGCAGATCACGAGGTCAGGAGATCGAAACCATCCTGGCTAACACTGTGAAACCCCATCTCTGCTAAAAATACAAAAAATTAGCTGGGCGTGGTGGCAGACACCTGTAGTCCCCACTACTAGGGAGGCTGAGGCAGGAGAATGGCTTGAACCCGGGAGGCGGAGGTTGCAGTGAGCCAAGATAGCGCCACTGCACTCCAGCCTGGGCGACAGAGAGAGACTCCGTCTCAAAAAGAAAAAAAATTTATCTGGGTAGCTGGCTGCCAGTTTCTGTTTTTTCAGCAATTTAGGTAGAAAGTGAGGAATGGGTGGATTGCTAGATGGATATATGGAGTAAGATAAATCCTACCATTTTTTTTCCAACCTCCATGTCATTTTAGTATTGGTAACACCAGGGTAAAATGATGAGCTACAACAGCCTGGAAATGGGAAAGGTATGCAGGCATTTGGGCATGGACAGTGGTGCCCTGCTTTGGCCTTGATGCTGTGGTTTATGGATTAATTTTGTAATTAACGTATAATACATAATGTATAGGATATTTAGTATATTATGAAAGAGAGTGGTAGGGAGAGAACAGGAAAGAGTGTCAGGTCATGAGGGAGATTTTTGTGTGTGTTTGAAGTGGCCTCTCCTTGGGGCAGGTGGTGAAGCAAGACCAGAACAAATGGGAGGGTAGAGAGGCAGGGTGAGTTGAGGTTTCCGTGTAGAGAAGGCAGCTCAGTCTAGAAGAGAAATCTGAAGGCAGAGGATGAACTCAAGGGCCTACAGGACCCAATGCTAATGGGGGTAAGTGCCAGAAGCCTGGAGGTAAACTGGATGTGAATTGCAGAATACATGAAGGCCAAAGTGGGCAGCCCTGCTACTTGTAGCTCTGGACTCATGCTACAACACCAGAAAGCAGGCTAATGCTGCCAAAGAGAAGCTGGGAATACCGATTTTTTTTTTTTATATGAATCTGCAGGTTTAAAAAAAATGGCAATTGGTTAGATTTTTTCTTAAACATTGCAAAAGCCAATTCAAGCTGTAGTGTTAAGTTTTGCTTCTGATTGCCAGTAAGACCTCTGTTTTGGTATGTTAGTCCCAAGATGGTCACAGTCAGGTGATATGGGAGCAAGGCAAGAAAACATCCCAGGTAGAAGTACCAGAAGGGGAAAAGACACTGGGGTAGAAAATAGCCTTGGGTAGGACTGGGGCACAAAGCCAGGATGTGAGCCAGTGATGATGGAGACAGCCAAAGGAGGGGAGCTAGATCGAAGGAGGATGGGCCCAAGTCACAGTAATCATGGGATCAAGATTTACAAGGGGGTGGGCGCGGTGGCTCACGCTTGTAATCCCGGCACCTTCGGAGGCCGAGACGGGTGGATCACCTGAGGTCAGGAGTTTGAGACCAATCTGGCCAACATAGTGAAACCCCGTATCTCCTAAAAATACAAAAAATTAACCAGGTGTGGTGGTGTGAACCTGTAATCCCAGCTACTTGGGAGGCTGAGGCAGGAGAATCACTTGAATCCAGGAGGTGGAGGTTGCATTGAGCTGACCACCATTGCACTCCAACCTAGGCAACAGAGTGACACTCCATCTCCAAAAAAAAAAACATTTACAAGGGCTTGGGATTTATCTTGTAACCATTATTGCATATATTGGGTGTTGTTAATTAAATTGTGTTCCCCCAAAATATATGCCCAAATTCTAATCCCTGGTGCTTGTCAATGTGACCTTACTTGGAAACAGGGTCTTTGCAGATGTAATTAAATTAAAGCTCTCAAGACATCATTTTGGATTAACTGTGTGGATTAATTGGATCCTAAATCCAATGACTAGTGTTTTTATAAGGCAGATTTGAGACATATAGACCCTGAGGAGAAACACAGCGGAGAAGGCCATGTGAAGATGTAGGCAGAGTGAAGGGATGTGCCTACAAGCCACGGACACCAAGGATTGCCACAGCTAGCAGCAGCTAGGAGAGAGGGGTGCAACTGACTCTCCTTCAGAGCCTCCAGAAGGAGCCAACCCTGACCACACTTTGATTTGGGACTTCTGGCCTCCAGAAAGCTGAGAGAATTAACTTGTGTTGCTTCAAGCCACGAAGTTTGTGGTAATTTGTTACAGCCGCCCTTGGAAATTAATACACTGGGCTTCTGTGTAAGTTTCATTAGGAAACCGCAGGGGTAGATGAAGAAGAACTCCTGCAAGGTTGAAGAGTGGGGAATGACCTGGTCAGATTTGAGTGAGGGGAGGATCCTTCTGGCAGCCACTTAGGAGGGAAGAAGGCACAGCCCAGAAGAGCCTCTTAGAATCCCTTCGGGCTCCACATGAGACATGATGAGGACCCTGATCTGTGGGACTAAAGACGGAGCTGAAGGGACAACTTCGAGGAGCACTACATTTAGGAGGAAGAATTGGCAGGATTTGGTGATTGCTATGGGATAGGTGGCACTGAAGGTGGGAGATGAGATGAGGGCAGGGATTGGTTATTTCGAGGTCACTAGGATGATGGCAGTGGCAGTTGCACTTGCTGAAATAGAGACTCCAGGAGAAGTAGTAGGCTCAGTGCAAATATGGTGAGGTCTGTTGTGGGCGAGTTCAGCTTGAAGTGACTGCTGATCATACAGGTGAGGGTGACCAGCAAGCTGTTTGTTTTTTCTATCTTACATGGAGGATTTGGAGAACTCTAAGAGGGACAGCTGTAAGGTGAAATCGTGAGGTGGTTGAGATAGCCCAGGAGTGTGCATCTGTTGAGAAGAAACACGTGCTCCCTGCCTTCGTTTCTGCTTTTTCTTTTTGTTTTTTCTTTTAATTATGTAGAAAACGTGTTTACATCTTAGAAGAAAAAGAGTGACTCAGTGTTGTAGTCAACATTTATTTTTGCCTTCTCAGCATCCCTTCCCTTCTGGATGCAGTACCCCAATTTTTTGTTAGAGGATTACCTGTTTCATTCTCAGTAACCCCCTTCCTAGCTCCAGGAGCCCCCAGCTGACCTAGGCCTGGCAATCAGAGCACTATCTCTCTGGCTACAGTGACCAGGAATTGGTTATTTTGTGATAGTCATGTGACCTAGAATGGACAGTGGCAGCAGCCCTGTCTGGACCTTTGTTTGAAGTTATCATGAAAGAGAAGATCTATGTCATGGATAAGTTGCTAGGCTGAAAGTGTAAACCTGGAGCTGCAGGTGGGCATCGGGCCATGACACAGGAGATCCTGCTGGAGATAGGAGCTGATGGAGAGGAAAGCAGAAAGGAGAGATGAGCAGGCAGGTTCTTGATGGCTTTGAGTCACCAGATCCCCTTTTGCCTTAAGTCAGTGTGAGGTTGCATTTATTTCTTTTACAACTAAAAAGGCTGCCGATTACCGCATCAGTAATATATTGCTTTCTGCTAGCTGCTGGCACCTGGAGTGGATTTCTTCAGTGGCACTATGCCGGACATCAGCACACTCTGGATTATGCATTGAAGAGAGGAACATCAAACCAAGCTTTCAGGGCTATAGTGTGAGGGAGGCCAGCATCTTTCTCAGAGAAAAGGAAGGCTGTCACAGCAGAGGCAAATCAAATGCTATCTTTTTTTTTTTTTCCTGCGAAGTTTGGCAGTATTTCCCTTGACAGAGAGCTACAAAGTGATTCTTTTAGAGGCTACAATTACTAATTGGTCTGCCTGGGAAAAAAGAGAATCAAGCGACTCTACAACTTCATTACTGTTATGCTCATCTTTTCATCTGTGGCAAAAACAACCAACTAAAAATGTGTGGGTGCACATTTTAAATCTATCACAAAAAGTGTGATGCTTGTATGTATATTATTTAATTATGCTTCGAGATATTTCCTCTAAAACTGACTAATGAATGTTAATTTTCCCTCTGCTATGACCCTACTCTCCCATTAGACATTTGACTTTGAAAGTGGCTCTCTGGGATCCCTTTGAGCTTCCCCGTGTCACTTATTGTGCAAGATTAAGCACTGAAAATATGATGCCAATGACATGTTTTTCTCATGTCAGTACAATGGAAACTAAAATGAACTGTCATTGACTTTTTAGTCTTTTGAAAGTATTTTTTTCCGATCATCAAACTAGGAATTCTATGGATTGATTCCAGTGTTGCTATATAATTGCTGTTCTGATCCTATCAGTATGCGTATGTATATGTAATTAACAATGACTTTAGCTATTAAATCTATCTACCTTGATTTTAAAAAAAGGCTTTAGAAACAGGGGCACAATGCCAAGATTTACGTTTGTTATTCAAAGTGGAGGATATAACAAATACGGTGATTGTATTCATTCATTCATTTATTCATTCATTCATTGAATGCTCCCATCTTCATGAGCTTGGAATGGCCTAGGTAACTTGACATATAAAGAACCAGAGGCCACAGGTGGTACTAGCAGACTTATGTTCTGGTGTTCACAACTTTAAGTGTCCTTCTTGAAAAAAGAAAGGCCATCACTGCAATCCTAGACATCACACATTTGTAGAATTTTATTTGGAAACTGGACAGAAAGTCAGATCCCTTTTAACCATTTATTGTCATAATTTTATACTTAAAGATTCTAAGCCTTAAGGAGGTTGAATAGAATGTTGTACCACTGAGAAAAGAAGCCTTGATTCTTGTCTGCTAGTCTATGAAAATCTCTGCAGACAATTAAGCCATTAATATGTTAACATTTATTGGGGTATGGTTTTATGCCAGGCACTGTGCAGCATATATGAATGACATCATAGTCTCTGTCCTGGAAGGGAGTCATGCAGTAGTAGGAAGACAGGTATATCAACAAACAGTTTCAGTGTATTGGAACAAGTGTTCAAAAAGAGGTATCATACTAGGATGTGAAGGGATTTTATAGGGAAGGTGGCAATTGAAGTGAATCCTGGAGGATGAGTGAAAGCCTGCCAAGTGGACAAAGCAGAGGTCTTCCCCATGAAAAGATGAGTGAGCATGTCCAAAGATGTGAAAGGTGAGACATGGTCATGGAGCTGACAGCCTGGCTGGCCATGGGAAACACACTCGTGAGGGTCATGGGGCATGAGATCAGAAAGGTAGGCAAGGATTAGACCACTTTATATGCTGTGTTAAGGACTTTTCACTTTAGCAGGAAGGCAATGGGAAGCTAGGGAAAGATGATAAACAGAGGCCTGATTGGATTTGTGTATGGTAAGCATGGAGCATGGATTAAAGGAGATGAGGAGTAGGAAGATGAATTAGGAGCTGACCCCATGGTCCATTTAATACACAACAAAAGCCTCAACAATGGCAGTGGCCTGGGAGTGATACACGATTAGAATGTAAAATAATTTGAAGAGCATTTAGACAGGAGAACAAAACAGGACATGGTGATTAATTGAATAGAGGGGTATTGGTGACAGAGGAGCAGGAGTATGAGGCACATTGAGTTTTGTAGCTTGAGAAATTAGGGATTTGGTGGAGCAATTTCTCAGGTCAGAGGCTAAATGAGGAAGCCGACTTGGAGCTGTATGACTCATAGAGGTCTCTGAAAAAGTCTGCAGACTTAGGGATGACGCCTTCTCATGGTGCCTGACAGCAGTGTTTCCAGAAAGGAGTTGCCAGTGTCCAACGCACTGTTCCAGCTCTCAGCTAGATAGAGCTGGAGTGTAAACAGCTTAGTTTCTTTTCATTTTGTACTTTTTTATTTTGAAAAAATCAGAAAGCCCAGTGTTCCATAAACCTAACTTTGGAGGATTTCTTTCTCCATTTTGTCCATGGATGAGGCCTTGCAGAATAGCCTGACGTTACTGGCAAAAATAAACAAACAAACTGGGCGCGGTGGCTCACACCTGTAATCCCAGCATTTTCGGAGGCCAAGATGGGAGGATCATGAGGTCAAGAGATCGAGACCATCCTGGCTAACATGGTGAAACCCGATCTCTACTAAAAATACACAAAATTAGCTGGGCATGGTGGCACGCACCTGTAGTCCCAGCTACTCGGGAGGCTGAAGCAGGAGAATTGCTTGAACCTGGGAGGCGGAGGTTGCACTGAGCCAAGATCTTGCCATTCTACTCCAGCCTGGGTGACAGAGAGAGACTCGGTCTCAAAAAAAAAAAATAAATAAATAAAAAATGAAAAAAAAAATAAATGAATAAACAAACACTAGATTTAAAGGAAGACAACTATTTTAGCAGATTTGTTTCATGATATGTTGAAAGCAGAGTGCAATGTGGCTATAACAGAGAGCACATTTAACCTCTATGTAATGTAGAAAGTGTCATAGATGCTTCCAGTTGCTTTTTCCTACTTATTAAATAAGAATGATGAAAACCAGCATTTTAATCTATCTTCCCTAATCTCTGTTCGACAGGCAGATGGGATTCTCCTCTTTTCAAAGCTCATGTACACACTAGAGATAAATTTATATAATACACTAGATTCTCACTAAATTGGTATAAGCCCCACTCTCCTGCTGTTAAAGCATCTTATGGATTTTTAAACAAACAATATTTCATTTTAGATGAAATCTTTATTATTGTTTGACAATTGGATATGAAACTGGAATGAAAATCTGAATATAAAGACATGCAAAAATAAAACGAGTCAAGCTAAAAGTGTTAATGTCATTTAGCGTGAACACACTTGCTTGGCGGGGCTCAGAAATGATTGTCTAGTGACTTGATTTAGCATTCTTTGGGCAACCAATAATTAAGGGTGTTTGGAAGAAACTTAAAAAATTTTTTTTTTTTGGATAACAGTCTCTAAAGGTGGTTTTCACTCCTGTTTAAGCAGCAGAACTCTTCTTCAAGCGAAACCACAGGAACCACACCATATATTCAGAACCCAACTGAGAAAAGTAAAGTTGTGACTTATAGCCTGGATGGAAAAGGACAGTCAAGCTCTGGATCTCCCTCTAAGTCCCCCAGCATCCTCCCCAAGGCAGTAGTGGAATGTCTAAGGCAACTCAGAGAATACTTTGAAAACCACTCATAAGGAAAAGCAGAGATGGCCATGATCTCCCACATCTTAGAAGATACACATTTCGGCCAGGTGTGGTGACTCATGCCTGTAATCCCAGCACTTTGGGAGGCCGAGGGGGGTGGATCATGAGGTCAGGAGATCAAGACCATCCTGGCTAACATGGTGAAACCCCGATTCTACTAAAAATACAAAAAATTAGCCAGGTGCGATGGCACACACCTGTAATCCCAGTTACTCTCCTGAGGCAGGAGAATCGCTTGAACCCAGGAGACGGTGGTTGCGGTGAGCCGAGATCGCACCACTGCACTCCAGCCTGGGTGACAGAGCAAGACTCTGTCTCAAAAAAAAAAAAAAAAAAAAGAAAAAGAGGATGCACATTTCAAACTGGAAATGGCAATTCTCTTGGCAATACTTGGGTGTGTCTTTTAAAAATTACCTTTGTTCGCTTTAGAGGATGGTATGTTTTCAGGGCTGGCCACAGCTCTTCCTCTGTCTAGGTTGGTGCATTCAGGCAAATTCTCTTTTCTATAGTCACATGGAGAAGTTGCTTTGATCATTTTGAACATGTAAACGTGCTACATAAATGCAAGGGAAAGGGTGCTCATAGAGGTATCAATGACATTCCATTGTTTCGTTTCTATCATAGTAGGTATGAATCTTATTCGTAGATGTGAATGTGTGAGAGATGTCATGCTACCTCGTTTTCCTAAATTAAATGAAATCTGTCTCTGAGTTCTTATCCCATTGCGACTGCAGGAAATTTAGTATCATCCATTGCTTGGGCTTTAATCTGACTCTGTCCCAGGGTTGTAGGAAAGTTCCAGAGATTTTGAGGTGGCAGATCATTTGGCATAGTTGTCCTTCCTGGTCACAGGCAAATTGCTAATTTCCTAGGAACTTCATGTTAAAAACCAAATGTTCTTGAATTTGTACCATTGCTTCTGAATCTTTCTGGGGGCAAGAATGCTGTACGTCCCCAAGGTTGACTCATCCTAGGATAGTTTCCCAGGGAATTTATGAACAGACCACACTAATACTCTCCCAGGATGGCTATAGGTATTCTCTACTCAATGATGAAACCCTTTATAACAGGTGATTTGATTCTTTACCAAAGGATCATGAAATCATTTTGCCCCAGCTCTTCTCTCATTTCTGACTTAGTTCTGAATGCTGCTGCTTTTACCAAACTATCAATATTACTCATTTTTCTATCACGACACAAGTAGTGTGTATGCACTCTGAGCTATTTAAAACATTGGCAATGTCTTGGTTCCTTCCCTGCACCCCCACACCCCCAGTCTCTCTTGCAGGAGTTATTTGCTATAATAGATGTGCTGGCTATTTCTTCACTGGCACTCTTGATAGAAGCTGCCTGGCAGTAAATACTGCACACTACTACAGACTGCCTCCAACCGAATTTCTTAATCCTTAGCTTGTTCCAATACTGGTATGGCTGAGTTAGCACATTGGGTGCAATAAAACACTGGGGCTGGTCTGAGATAGAGAGAGACAAAAAAGCCTTCCTCATTTTCAAAATTCTTTCAAAAGGCTTTATTTCTGGAGTCAGAGATAAAACAGGCTAAAGTCCATATACAAACGATGAACTTTGAAGTCCAAGCTGCTGAGACTCAGCAGAGCTTTAGATGGTGAATGCAATCATCATTGCTTGCAATAGGTTTGCGTTGCCATTTTGTAAGCTGCCTTCTTATGTGTAAAAATGGAATGGAAGGCTTAAAAAAAAATCTTACTGCCTCTTGGCCACCCTTAAATTACACTGGTCTCAAAAGCCATTTTTCAACGGAGCAGAAAATATGGGGCCATGTAGAATCTCCAAATTCCATTAGTAAATACAGTGAAAAAAGAAAAAAAAAGGACAGATATAAAAAATTTTTAAATCGCATTTGCACAAGAAGTAAGGTGATTTCTATAAGGAGACTTCTGGTTTGTAAGTCTGTGAAGGGCATATAGGAAAACCAGAATTACTGACATATTTGGTAGTAACTAGTGAACAAGTTGTGGAGACTGCTAGCTGTCCACTAAACCACTTTTCTATTTCTGGTAACGGAAGCTGTACAATGACTGCCTAGACACCTTAAACTTCCCAATTGCCTTTGCAGTTCAGTGAGGCCAGGAGGCATAAAAGGAGAATATAGTAGTTTGTAGTCTCATACCTGGACTTCAGAATTTTTTTTTGGCAGTAATGATATGACTTTGGATTGCAGGAAAAGCAATCAGAAGTCATTATTTCCTTGAATAGCAAAATCTTTAAAGCATAGTATTCTTACGAATGCATCTTACCTATCAAAAGCTAACAGCATGTGTGGATGTGGTGAGCATCCGGCTCATAGCTATATTTGATTGTACTCGTATTCCTCACCAGGTGTTCAGTTCAGAATAGCATAAACTCTTTGTAAGGTGTGATCATATCCTTAAGTCAGTGAAAAATGTAGGGGTTAAGCTGGATAAAGAGCCATTTAGAGAAATATTGAAGGCAGATGGAGATTTAATTCACATTGAGAGACCAAGGCCAGGGTGTGCTGGCCTGGTAGGGGATGGAGGCTTGGCATGGTGGTGGAATCCTTGGGTGTGGGGTGGAAACATGAGGGAGAAGGCTTATATTCAAAGCAGAACTGGAGGTCCTGGGGACAGGTGAACAGATAAGAGTATAAATTGACAGCAGGGCTCAGAACAAAGGTTTCTGGAAAGAGTCTAGCAGTTTGGTGTTAGGAGGAAGTAGATGTCAAAGGGATATTAATGCAGGTGGCTACAAAGCCTGAGCAGGTGGTCAGCAACCTGGAGATCCACAGAAACTGAAAAGGCAAGACAAAGAAGGCAAAATGGATGCACAATGAAAACATAAAGGGGAGATTTTGATAGGGATACCAAGCTGACGTTAGCCAGAGGCTTTCTCAGATTCATTTAGGGCAGTGCCAGACCTGCAAAGGGAGCTACCTGCTGCTTCATCTCTGCGGCCTTTATCAGCTCTGGCGGAGGGAGTCATAGCAGAAGTGAAACTCAGAGAGCTCCTGGTGGCCAGAGAGAGAGTCATCTCATTGTTCTTGTAGTGGAGAAAAGACATGCACCGCCTCAGAAGGTAGAGTTGTAATGGCATACTGCTTTCAGGGCTTGATGGGCTTCAGTCTTAGCCCATGTCAAAGTCCTGGTGCCTTTTCCAAACGGAGTAGTCACACTGAGGTTAAAAGCAGAGAAAATACAAAGGGGGCCTTCACAGCCCTTTGGAAACCCAACCATATCAACTGTTTGGCCTATGTTCCTTGAAGTTTTACATGGAAGAGATTCCAGAAAGAGAGTACTACAGCAATAGACTTCTCTCATTTCCAAATTGCGGTTGTGTTCCCAGAATCTTCCTGTCAACAGGAGAACTCACTCTTTCAAATGGGAAATAAGCTCTCTTCTGATCTTTCCTAATAGAAAGTAGGCCAAAGGTTTTTCTAGGACAGCAATGTCATTTTGAATTTCATGGTTACCCACGGCAGCTTCCAGTGGAGGCTTGATTTATATCCGGATCCTCGTGATTTTAGAGATGAAGTCAGCTTTGCTTTGGGATTCTAATTTCCAATTAGCAAACACATTATTTTATGATAACTCTGGTTTAATGACTAACAAGGATGATTAACAGAAGGTCAACTGTATTCAGAAGGGCAGGGCAACCCTCAGAGTCACATGTACTTCTTTCCTTAGAGATAACAATATCCAATGTTGTTATGAATTTTCATGAGAATTAATACTTGGATTTGCGTCTCTGCTGAAGGTCTTTGATGATGGAACTAAAACAAGCAAGCAAATAGCTCTTCGAGCTTCATGTGGGAAAAGCCCTTAATTTATTACTAATGTCTTGTTAATCATAGAAAAACTGGAGCAAGGGAAATGGGACCAGTTAACTCTGAGTATGTACAGTGCTGTGGCGGTTTTGCACCTTGAAGATAACCTTAGTCAGAGTGGAAGCCAAATACCTGAGTCCAAGCTGGGTGCAGTGGCGCACCCCCATAATCCCAACACTTTGGGTGCCTGAGGTAGGAGGATTGTTTGAGCCTGGGAGTTCAAGATCAGGCTGAGCAACATATTCAGACTCCATCTGTACAAAAAATAAAAAAAATTAGCTGGGTGTGGTGGCATGTACCTGTAGTCCTAGCTACTTAGAACACTGAGGCAGGAGGATTGCTTGAGCCCAGGAGTTCGAGTCTGCAATGGGCTACCATTATGTCATTGCACTCTAGCCTGGGCAACAGAGCAAGACTTCATTTCTAACAAACAAACGGACAGACAAAACCCAGGTCTAGATTAGTAACAAAACACTTAAGCTCCGCTTCTTTTTATCATAATCTTATTGCTCCTGACACCAAGCTTTCCTCCAGTTTGCACTCCTGAGACAGTCCATGCACATTTTAAGTGGCCTAAAAGGAGTCTTGCCAATCAGATCATTTGTTACTAAACTCTCAGAATCCCTAATTAAATGTCCAGCCCCTGAAATCAAGGCTTTGGCTGTGCCTGGGTATTTTACAGAGCTTTTGTTTTATGAACTTGAGAAATATTCCTGTTCTTCTCTTCATGCCAATCCACATCTCCAGAAAATTGAGGAGAGGGCAGTCCCTGGGCAAGCCTTCTTGCTTTTACTCAGAGACAATTTTTCTTGCCAATTTTCCTGATGGTCTTTGGCTGAAGAGGAAGGGAGTTCCAGTGGGAACCTGATTTATGTGTTTAAGATGAAATCTGGATTGTAATTTCCCAAGAACAAACATATTACTTTATAACAAGCAAATAGCCTTGCAGCCTTGCCTTTAGTTTAGAGACCAACAAGCATGAATAGCAGAGGGTCAATGTGGCAGATGCTGCAGATCTTCCTGCTTAAGACCTCTTCTTTCTAGCATGTCCTCCTAGACATGGTAGCCTGCTAAGCTGGAAACTGTATCTCACAGATTCCTTTGCAGTTAGAGGTACCTCTGACCTTCATTCTTCAAGTGGACACATCAACATCAGATTTGGAAGGAGGAAAAGAGCAAGTGGCTGTAGCTATATGCATAGAGATCTAACCTTCTGGCCAGTGTAGGTCAGAGGCAGTGTAGTTCTGGGGCTGGTGACTGCACTTCGTAATTGCAACCGAGGCCTGTGCTGCAACCAAATCTTTTAATGTGGCACTTCTCTGGAGGAGTTAAGGAAGTTGTTTCTGAAATTTCTGTTCAGACCCTGTTCTTTCAAATCACCCAATGGCTTTGTGAGCTCGGTTACTTTCTATAATAATTCCCCTTCTCTTTATATTATCAATAATAGATTCTGTTGTCTGCAATAAAAAGCACTGACTGATAAAGTGAATCTCTTTGGGTAGTCTGGATGGCAGAATCCTTTCAGTCATGTTAAAGGGTCACAAGTAGGCTTCCCTGCTCTGTCTCTCTTCCATTTTTACTGCTGGCCCCACCCCAGGGATGTGACCTATATACCATTTTTTTTCTGGCTAGCATCTTTCTTTCATTTTCTGCGATCTAACTCTTTTTTTTTTTTGAGACAGAGTCTCGCTGTTTTGCCTAGGCCAGAGTGCAGTGGTGCTATCTCAGCTAACTGCAAGCTTGGCCTGCCCGGTTCATGCCGTTCTCCTGCCTCAGCCTCCCTAGTAGCTGGGACTACAGGCGCACACCACAGAGCTTGGCTAATTTTTTGTATTTTTAGTAGAGACGGGGTTTCACAGTGTTAGCCAGGATGGTCTTGATCTCCTGACCTCATGATCCTCCCACCTCGGCCTCCCAAAATGCTGGGATTACAGGCGTGAGCCACCACGCCTGGCCTCTGTGAAGGATATGAATATTTACATATCTGTAAGCCACAAAACTCATATTCATTTTCAATTTCTTGTTACTCTCCATGATAGAAAGCAGAATGGGGCTGCTCACAAAACCCAGTGGATGACAGAGGTTTAGGCCTCCTTCATGAAGTTCCATAGGAGTTGTTCCCTGTCCACAGTGAATTGTAGCAGGAACTAGAGTTGCTCACTGCTAGTCTCCTCTTTCACACACTTCTTAGGGGAGTCTCACACAGTTGTTATACCATCTTCAATCCCTAGGAATGTTCCCCTTCAAAATTACTCCTTCTTCTAATGAGTGAGTTTCTCTAGCAATTACAACTCTGCTTTCAAATTCTAGTGGTCAATTGTGTATAAAGAGGAATGGAAATATGCCTGTTATTCTGGTGTCGTTATTCATGCTCTTGCTCTGTTCATCTTCCTTATAGCCACAGTCATTTTAATGCATCTCTGATACTCACTTACTAGCTTAACCAACCCTCAGACCCAGGTGTGGTCTACCCCTCACACACCACTTACAGCTGGGGCACTATCTTTCAAACTTGTTTCTCCAAGTTGCTTAGTTCAGGTAACTTTTCCTGTACTCTGTCTTTGCCAAAACATCAGCTTTTTAAGGCCTGTTCATTCTTTTAAGAAGCAACACTAAAAAGCAAGTGTTTAGATTAGAAGAAGGTGTACAGGACAGACTTCAGACAGGTGGAAATTTAGAAAACAGATTAAGCCTCTTGGATGGCATTTTAAAGAATTTGTACTTCTAGAATTCATACTGCATCCAGATCCAGAAGAAGTCAAAATAGCAGGGACAGGGGAGGTGATATCACAATGTCAAAAAAGTTACAGGCCAAAACGAAATATAAAAGAGGAAGTTTTACACCTTTTAAGGGGGGACAATCAATATAGCCATTTAGTTTCTGTGGCTCTGCTATACCACATAAACTGTTAATTGTCATGAACCTGCTTTTCCTCTGAGGGTGTATTTATACCCTGTTGGAGAGCCAGTGGCACTGAGTCATGGCAATGTGCAGAGCTAGAATTAAGCAAGCTGGTGATTACTTATGCCTGTACAAGCAAGGGGCCAGTCCTTTGGGCAAAATTCCAGGAGCATTCCCTTCCATCTGCTGATAAAAAAGCCTTTTCTATGTTGGGCTATTGCAGTTAAAGCAACTCCTTTGGAGAAGACAAAGTGGTATAGTAAAAAAGGACTGAACATAGAGAGATTAATTCTGGTTATGAATCTTGATTTATTCCTTAATACTGCATTGACCTTGGTCAAGTCAATTACTATCTGGGAACCTTAAACTTACCACCACTGAGTTAGAAATGTTTATTTATTTTTCTTTTCTTTTTTTTTTTATTTTGGAGACAGAGTCTCACTCTTTTACCCAGGCTGGAGTATAGTGGTGCAATCCTAGCCCACTGCAATCTCAAACTCCTGGGCTCAAGTGATCCACTCCCCTCAGCCTCCCAAGTAGCTAGGACTACAGGCACATGCCACCATGCCTGTTTAATTTTTAAATTTTTTGTAGAAACAAGATCTCTCTATGTGACCAAGCTGGTCTCAAACTCCTGGCCTCAAGTGATCCTCCTGCCTCAGCCTCCCAGTGTGTTGGGGTTACAGATGTGAGCTGCCATGCCTAGCTGGAAATATGGAGTTACAGATGTAAGCTTCCATGCCCAGCTGGAAATATTTATATTTTTATATCTTGTGCCCTTCTGGGATTAATGAGAGGATCAAATGGGATAGCATATTTGTTGACACTGTAGAAACAATAACATGCTTTAGGCAGCTCAATGGTCAAACCAGGCAAGCTCTGTTAAGAAGAAATATATTCTGGTTAGAGTAGCAAACTATCTAATTATCAGCCACAATCTCTAAGTTCGTTAGGAATCTTTTAGTTGTGAGGGACAAAAATGGTCTCCAGTGTCGTTAAGCAAATAGGTGAAATTTCACAAAGTTCTGGGGGGCTTCGAATTGATAGGAGATTGAAGAACTAGAATTGGGAAAGTGGACAGAAGCCAGGAGAGTCAACAGTCAGGGAGTAGTGCCGTCATGTTTTAGCAGAAGCAGCCTGACCAGAATGTCACTACCACCAGTACTATAGGACAGGACCTCTGCTACTGAAGGGACAACCTCTCCATCTGCAGCCTTCTTCTCAATTAATGAGGATATTCCTTCCTATCACATCTCCTGCTGTAGGTGAATCCAAGCAGTTCTCGTGCTTTGGCATTACAAGGCTAGGATTCAAAGCCCTAGACAACAGCATCTTATAGGCCAGCTCTGGGTCATATAAGCATAAGGTGACTACCACTGTTTGTGGGGAGGGAGGATCTGGTGCCTTCAGCTTCCCCCAAAGGATTCAGGGAACTGCTACCATCAAGTCTATACACACTGGGGAGTTACAAATGTTTAGCTGACATTTATTATTTAGAACTTAGCTGATTCCTATATCAAAGGAAAATAGGAAAAATAAATAAGCTTTGATGTGAATTCAGGATAGTGAATTTTCAACTAAACACTAATGGGGGAGGAGGGGATGCCAGATGACCAAGGGCCACAGTGAGCAGGGCACGGAAATAAAAAAGGGCCTTAACAAGGGGAGGTAAGAGGATGCTAAAGATTACTTTTTCCCCAAATTTTTTTACTCCAGATCTCATTAACAAACACTGGAAGGTTTTTGAAAAAGTTATCTAAAAATTCCTTTAGGTTATGCAATTCATGCAGTATTGCATGTGTGAGCTGGAAAGGACTTCAGAGGTTCAACTCCATCCCTTTATGTCTAAAGAAACTGAGGCTGGGTGAGTTGATGTGAATACACAGGTCCCACAGTGAGTTAAGGCCAGAGCTGGAACAAGAACTCAATTTTCCAGACTCTAGTCCAGTGTTATTTTCATAGCACCCCATAGCATCTCTTTTGTGAAACTGCCTTTTTATTTTATTTTTTTCTGGCAGGACAAGAAAATATGCTCAGTACTATTTACTGATGCAGTCCAGCTGGGCCACTGAATTCTGCACTTACCTATAACTTCTGTGTGTCCAGGCACTGAATAATTTTCCAAGGATCGTGAGCTGATATTTACACCAAGAAAAGACAGAGAAACCTTCATGATTATCTTAGGAAGAATAGTTTCATTTAGTTAGATTAATATTTATAGAGTACCCACTATATGCAAGGTCAGTGGGGTATTAAAAATTGAGCAAAATGTGTTTTCTAGTCTCGAAGATCTCCCAAGCCATCAAGAGTGAAATAGACAAGCCTACAAAAAGATTCCAAAAATGAATGTTGAATATGATAGGCAAAGGACTAAGTATACTATAGATTTTTAAAGGAAAATAATCACATTGAATACCACCATATTCTTCTGTGCTAGAGACTTTCTTACTCATATCTACTTCTCTAGGCCCTCTGAGATTATGGATGGGTCATATATTGCTCTCACTGCCGTGTGACTAGTTTTGGCCAATGGGCTACAAGAAAAAATGATGTGTACTACCAAGCCCAAGTATTTGATTGCAGTTGCAGCCCTCTTCTCCCTCTGTGGCAACAGAGATGCCCCCAGCCTCGGGATGGTGTGGTTACAAGAAAGTGGACCCTTCATGAGCCTGGATGACTTGAGTCACTGAATGGAGATCAGTTGCCCTGAAAACTCTCCTGAACTTACACAGTGGATATTGACTGAGCAAGAGTAAATTTCTGTTGGGTTACATCAGTGAGAATTTTGGGCATTTTTGTCATGGCATTATCTAGCTTATCCTGATGAACAGATTTTCCTCCTGGCCTATTCCTTATGGAAAAGAGAATACATAAATAGAAATATAAATACATATATATTTATTAACAAATATATTTGATAATTTAAATATTTAATAAATATAAAAATATTTTAAATGACAAATATATTTAATAGCTAAAATATAAGCTAATAACTTAAATATGTACATCAGTATAAATAAACTGCAGGCCATGTATTTATTAATTCCAATGGACAATTTAATGCTTGGAAACCAACGAGTCTGTTCAAAGTCCAAGCTGTCTCCATTTCTCTCCTTGCTCTTAACCTTAACTCTTTCTGCTATTCAGGGGAAAAAAATTTGTACTTTTTCACTTTCTAATACCACCGGATGTCCTGCCATAGAGTCAAATCTTTTACAGAATGTATCCAACTCTGGTTATAATCTAAGGGTTTGAAATCAATGGCAGAAAGCATGCAGATATGGAATGTTTGTACTGGATGAGTAGGAGAAGCAGACAAATAGTCTTAAGATTCCTAATGCTATCTCAAAGAGCAATAAATAGAAGAATGGGAGAACTGATGTTGAAAAGAAATATTTATTTAAATAAGAAAAGATTTTCATTGTGGGGAGAATAAACATAATTCGTTGTGTTAATTTTTGCAAAGGTTTTATTTTCTTTTACTCTTTTTTCCTTTTGGCAAGGCAATGGTGGGGGTTGGGCGGGAGGGTTGTTGGACTATATGCAGCCAAGGAAATAAAATGATCTT
Source organism: Pongo pygmaeus (assembly GCF_028885625.2). Classification (NCBI taxonomy): domain Eukaryota; kingdom Metazoa; phylum Chordata; class Mammalia; order Primates; family Hominidae; genus Pongo; species Pongo pygmaeus. The sequence goes on along the minus strand of NC_072377.2, from coordinate 128,945,412 downwards.
TCTAGCCTGTTGCACTCTCCAAGAAATGTGAAATCACTCCAAGTTAAAGAGCATATAATACTGCCTGAAGTCTATTGAAATCTTTCCAAAATATGTCCAAATTAAGTCTTCCAAGTTCCATGGCACTGTTGGTGTTGTCAAATGAAGCAACCGCAAATAATGAAACCTACAAGAAAACCGAAGCATTTTTTTTTTCAAATATAACAACCTGTGTCACAATTTATCCATTTGGAAGTATGTGACACCAACAGATCTTTTTTTTTTTTTCCGTTCATATATCATTACCAGCCCTTTGGCCTTGTTATTTTGCAACCTCCTTCATTTCTTGTCAACTTTTTTGGTTGCATCCAAGGGAAACTTGGAGAGGTACCTAAAATAGAAATAACTGGGAAACTCTAGGATGTTCTGCTTTTCTTAATGCCAACACTTAACCTTTGTTGATGTAATGTTTTCTCTGCAAATAGTGCAAATTGGAAATTTCCCTAGGATCACAATCCAGCCTTCCCCAGAGCCAAATTCAGTCTCAAAGTTGCTGTTCTCAAGTATGGTGATATTTATTCAGTCTTAGCTCATTTCCTACATTTTTTTTTTTGTTGAAACACTCTTCCTACAGCACGATTTAACAATTGAGTCATTTGGACAATTAGCTGTTTGTTTCTAAAATTTGGATTTCTGAAAGAAGCATAAATATTTGCCCATGGTTGGTATTTTGGGCCTTGATCAAATGTCTGTTCTGTACAACCATTTTGACCTCTTACTTCTCCTAGAGACATGTATAAATTTCTCCCAAATTCATTCATTTTGTTTCAGCTGCTGGGAATTATGTTTACATACAACAATACCGTAAGAACCTATTGAGAAATCCTCTGTGCTGTTGTGAATGTGTTTTCATTTTCATACAGGGGAGGTTTTTATTGTGCAGCCCTCCGCTGACACCCTATTCAAGCTTTCTATTATCCCTCCAGCTTTGTCTTCAGCTAAACACATTCTCTTTTTTTTTTTCCTCCTCCAAATTATTTGCATGAAGATTTGCATTTAAATGGATGTGGAAAGTACATTAACAACACCTACACTAACCATGTAAAAGCTGTACAGTATTTGTTGCTGCCAGACATGAATAGGAAAAAAATTCAATGAATGTTTTGTAAGGAGAGTCCTCAGGTAACTGCATTTTAGACACAAAGACACTTCATTAGATTGTATTTAATACTGATTATGCATATAGAAGTATATGAATACAAATGCCCTATTCCCAAAAGGGATGTTGTGAAATTCTATTACATATTTGTGCACACCCCAGAAACCAAACATATTTCAGCATTTGAGGTGAATCCAAAGGCCCCTAAGTGGGTTGAGAGCACATTCCAGGGCTGGTCCATTTTGAATGACCTTTATGTCCTCGCTAATAGAACAAGGAAGAAAAAGGAGAGAGAATTAAAATATACTGTATTTTATGTTTGCACCTTAGGACATTTTTTCCTGAGCAGCTCAAACAATAAACATTTTATAAGAAGGCTGGATACCAAAGAGAGGGAAGGGAAAAAAGGAGGAGAGAGAAACAACAAAAAATAGGGTGAGAAGGGAAAGAGAAGCATGTGTAGTGAGATTTTAGATATCTATTCCATTTTTAATCAAAAGAAAACAATTGGAAGAAAGAAAAAGACAAAGAAAGAAGAAAAATGAAAAGAGAAGGAAAAAGTATGATAAAAGGTCACATAAATCAGAAAACAAGTCTTCATGAAGAAGAGGGAGAAAGGGATAGAGAGGAGAGAAGAAAAAGGGAAAAGAGGGGAATTGAAGAATGACTATAAAAGAACACTTGTGTTTCATTTATGAAGCAGAGACCTCGAGTTATCATTCAGTATTATGAGAGAGAAAATTAAATTGGTCTTGGCAAAAGGAATCTATTAAGGGATAATATCTTCCCTTTTATTGTTAATTATTTTATGTTTACAATAGTCAGTGTAAATGTATATTATTTTTACAGTAACACATGGCTTAGCATAAATAATTTACCCAGGATATATAGTTAATTTCTAATTAACTTCTAGCTCTGTTAGTTTGCTTTAGATTAAAGCCCTTTCTCTTTCTAACAAGTCCTTGAAGGGAAGCAGACAACCTAATTACAGACATTCATTGTGGAATATTTATATTTAGCAATTTAAAAAGGTAATATCAAATGAGAAATGTAGTGGAAAATAAAGTGGAAGAGGAAAAGGTTGCAGTAGAGGGAGGAAAATTTATTGTTTGCCTTTGTATTTTTATGTCTGTATAAGAAAAAAAATAGGCCAGAGAAATTTATCCACAAGCTGAATGCAATACGGCAGCAGTACCTCTGTGTCCCCAAATACAATTATTGTTTATTGCTTAAAAACAATTTTCCATAGGCTGTATGCACTAAAGAGAAATCCATAAACATCAGAAACAAGTCTCTAACAAGTCTTCATTTTTTATATGGATTAAAAAAATCCATATTTTCCTTCCTGTTAATCCAGAATAGACCTGAATAAAGCAAATTCACTGCATCCAATGAGATTTGTAATGCAACAGTAGAAGAATCTGATTTCACACATTACGGTTAGGGTCCTCCATATCCCAGCCATAACAAGGATAATAAATAAAGTCTACTCTAAAATCAGGCATATAGCCTCAGTAATTGACTCGCCGTCTGCATGAGACACAGTGATTTCCAAATGTGAAGGACTAACCTGAGTCAGAGGGCTTGCAGAAATTCACCATGGGAATGTACTGGCATAAACACTCTTTTGTGCATACAACCTCATCCTAGGTGCTGAAGCTTCTTTAAAAAGCAACAAAATGGGATCAGGTCCTTGCTTTATACCTGTACCATTGTAATTGACACAGCAGAGGAAAGCCCTCTCCCCCTGGGGTCTTATATCTTGAACTAATCTGAGTCACCTTTGGACTTGTGATACCATAGATCTGAATTCATTGAGGTTTAGATAAGTATGCTGTATTAGTCTTAATGTGCATTTACAGTATATGGTGTAATTGCTCCTTTGGAGCTGTTAATGCATTTTTATAGCCAAAGACAATTTCCTGTATACTGTATGTATTAAGGAGAAATGTCTGCCTGAAAATTTATGCTGAGAATGCATGAAAACAAAGCAAAACATCCTAGTGTGTGCATTCATCTTGTTAAAGCCCATACACTTGGGTGCATTTGTTCTTCAAAGAATGTGAGGAACATCAAACACTTAGGGTTCTTTGTCATCCCTGAGCCTGGTTTCAGAGCTTCCATGCTCCTTTTCTATTTTCTTCTATATCTTCAATATATAAGGCTATCTAGGGAACAAGTGAGAAAATGCTGAGTGAAAAGGTTTACATGATAATGTTAAAATCGAAAATGATATACTTTAAGTTTTAAAATCATCTCTGAAGAGATGGTGCAGATTCATATGCGCAAAGACAGGAAGGAAATTCTGGACAGTGAAAATTCTTGCACCAAGGCATGTGGGGTCAAAAACAATGTGCTCCCCCCATGTTTTAGCCCAATGATTCTTTAATGGTGTTATATAATTTTTACCAAAACAGGGGGTGGGTAGGTGTCTCGTTCATTCTTGGTTTCGTTTGCTGATTCTTTTTCTGCACTTCTGTCTGTTCAAGGGAACTGACTGACTGAGGTCTGCATCACTGGACTCCCTGCCAGCTGGCTTCCAATTGGGTTTGGCCAACGGCACACACAGGCAGATCAGAAGACAGAAGGAGAGAGGGGTTGGGTCATGTCTTCCTTGCTGCTTCCCTGCCTTGGTACTGTATCTCTGGCATGAATTCCTCCATGATGGCAGCTTCTGCTGAGGGGCCCCACCTGGGTTCCTGCTTTTTCTGAGGATTTTAACACAGGTTGGTAAAGCCTTCTCATTGTTGCTCATCTCTGGGTACCCATCCCTTGTGAATCCTGCTCACCTCTCTGTAAGTTAGCACTTGATTAAATATACTTGTTGGGACCCTGACTGATACACTGGGTATGTAGGCAGGAGAAAGAGACCCCCAAATGCCCAAACCAGTTAATTCACATGGGGGCTGAAATACTCTAATAGCTCTGTTGACTGTAAGGGTTTGGCAAGCTCAGCCTTGTAGCTGCCAAAATGATGCATCCTCCTAGGTGTTCAGTGACTGTGCTATCATGTAGCTGGAATGCTTTTGTTTGGTTTGACCTAAAGCAATTGTGTATTAGTTAGGACTTTATAGCTACAACTGTAGAAACCCAACCCCAAATAGCCTATGAAGGAGCGGGGAGAGGATCTTGTTGACTCACATAACTGAAAAGTCTAGTGGCACAGAGGCCTTAGATCCAAAGGTTCAAATGATTTTCCTGGGTCATATGCTTATCCCTGAGTTGGATGAATTGGAGATATTCCTACTAAATCCAAAAGTGGAACTTTCTCTGAGGATAAATAGGACTGGGCAGAATGAGGTAATATGAAGTAATACATGCACACTTTATATGTTCTAAATGGTTCTCAGAAATATTCTGTCACTGTGTGCAGAAATGACACACGAGGGCCATGTGTATATGACACTGAAGAAACCTGTGAGCAGTCTATACTACACACATTTGTGACCTTCCTAACTACCTTTTAACACCTGCCTGTTGTTTGAAGATAAATACCAGTGAAAGCAACCGTGTATATCTAGTCTCTGCTTTATGGGAAAATGAAGATAAGAGATTTTTGGAAAGAGCACTGAATATATTACCTTATGTCCAGTGGATGCTCAATCCATTTTAATTATCCCACTTATGAATGGGAGGGAAAGATAAGAGATGCAAAATCATTTCTGAAAAAGAAAACATCTGGCTTGGCAACATGACTTAGAGCTCATATTTCATTCAGGCACTGGTCTGTGGACCCTTGAGCATGTTCATGAAAATCCATGGCTCTTGGTTTATTCCTATGAGAAATGAACAGGGGTCTAGAATTAAAAGAGAGGAAGGGTCCCTTTTTTCCTTTTTCATGAGACTTACTTGACAAATAAGCTTAATAAGGCTTTTGGCAGGACGAAATCCGGAGGCATTGGGCTCCTTTCTGATTTTACTTCATTATTTGAGAAACAGATAATATATTTCTACACAATATTTGCTACCTAAACATTTCTTTTAGGGAAAACATTTAGACAGAAATGAACATTCTGGTGTCCAAACTCCATCTCAGACCAGGGGAAGCAGATGAAGTGTTGCCTTTTTTTTTTTTAACTTCTTACTTGTCATTTTTGCTTAATAACTTCTCTGCCCTTCAAATGGCTTGTTTTGAATGTGAATTTCCAAATCTTAATAGAAATTTCTTAAATTCCTTCCTTGATAGGAAATTTTATCCAAAAAGTTTGAGGATTTAACAAAGACAGAAGCTTTACAAAAAGTATTTTTCGTTTGCCCCCTTTCCCACCTGAAATTGGCAGGAAACTGTTGGCAAAAGGTGAGATGTCTTTCCCCAGCTTCCCCATACACATGAGCCAGGACTTGCCTGAGAAGCTTTGAAGCTATGGTAGTTACTCTCCAAAGATAGCTCCCTCCCTAATGAAGCATAACCAGAAATTGAGCCCTTGTGTGGTCTCTGCCCCTTGAACCCAGGTTGGCTAATAAAATGAGACAGAAGTGCTGCTGCCAGACTCTTAAAGTGCATTATGAAGCCTTATAGATTTTGCCTGGGTTTCTTGGGATGCTTTCTCTTGGGGGAGCCAGCCACCATGGAAGAAGTCAGCCTGCTAGCCAGGTGTGGTGGCGCATGCCTGTGGTCCTAGCTACTTGGGAGGCTGAGGCGGGAGAATTGCTAGCACCCAGGAGGCAGAGGCTGCAGTGAGCCAAGATCACGCCACTGCACTCCAGCCTGGGTGCCAGAGACAGACTCTGTCTCAAAAAAAAAAAAAGTCAGACTTCCCTGAGACTATACATCCTGAGGATGTCTAAGCTAGCCATGTGGAGAGACTGCATGGAGACAGAGGTGTCTGAGCACTGCCCAGCTGTGCCAACCATCTGAGTCATCAGACATGTGAGAGATGAAGCCATCTTAGTTGGCCAGCCCAAGTCAAGAATTCAGGTGACCCCGGCCCCATCTGCCATCTGATTGTAACTGCTTGAGAAAACAATGCGAGAAAAGTGCCCAGCTGAGCCTGGCCAAGTCAAGAACTACATAAGATAATAATAAATTGTCATTTAAAGCCACTGATTATTGGGGTGGTTTGTTGTGTAGCAATAGAGAACTGAAACAGGGCTTATAAGCAAACAGGTGGATGGGTCCATGGAAGTTGAAGTGATCCATAAAGGAGGGGTGACTTGGTGTTGTCTTAGTCTCCTCACTTGGTTTTGGCTGTGAAGAATGAAATGGTGACCTGAAGACTGGACTGTTTCATTTGTTGGGCCCTCTATCCAGGTTGAGGGCCCTTATTCTTGCTCTAGGCTCTCCCCACCTGTCTTCTTTATACTCTGGGCACCTGGTCTCCATAGATATTTATTTCTTAACATTACAAATAATTCTCCCCTGAGTGCAATCTCTGACTTCAATTTATCCTTAATCTGTTTAATTGCCACCCATTATTGTATATAGTTAACAAAGGTGAATTTGTGCTATAAATGTATTTTTTGGGTAATATAAAGAAATTAATCATTTATATTTTATAGATAATAATATATACTCAGCAACATTTCACATTTCCTTAAATGGGTGAAATGAGTGACATCATAAATAGAAAATTTCTTATTGAATGACCCATGGAAATATATTGTCTAGTTTAAGAGAAGTAGTAAAACTGCTCAGCAAAATTAACAACAACTCTTTCAAACTCTATCATTACTATAAAGTGAGGTTAGATGGCAAGTTCTGAGGATGCAGTGAGGTATAAAATACAACCTCTGTCCTTAATAAATTTAGAATCTAGTTGGAGAGGTGATTGATGACAATGATGGTAACAACCAGTATTTTTTGAGTACCTATGTGCCAGGCACTGTGATAAGTACGTTACATGCATTTATTCATTTAATCCTCATAACAGTCTATCAAGTACATAATACTATTTTGAGTATATGCATCATAAAAATTCAGGAATAGAGATTATGTAACTTACCCAAGATCATACAGCTAGCAAGGGTGGTATTAAGTAGATAACTACTGTGCAGTATTACCATACCTTCTGAAAACAGTGGTCCCCAACCTTTTTGGCACCAGGAACTGGTTTGTGGAAGACAATTTTCCCACAGATGGTGGGGTTATGGTTTTGGGATGAAACTGTTCCACCTTAGATCATCAAGCGTTAGATTCTCATAAGGAGCACGCAACCTAAATCCCTCATATGTGCAGTTCACAGTGGGGTTTGTGCCCCTGTGAGAATTTAATGCTCTCACTGACCTGACAGGAGGCAGAGCTCAGGTGGTAATGCTTGCTTGCTAGATGCTCGCCTCCTGCTGTGTGGCCCAGTTCCTAAAAGGCCAAAGAGCAGTACCGGTCCACAGCCTAAGGGTTGGAGACCCCTGCCCTAAACCCCTGCAATATTCCACCTCACTAATTCTGGCACACATAATATGTCAGCTTGGACCAGGAAGATGGATGGATATTCACATGGCCATTTGGCTGCGTCTGGTGATCTGAGAATAGCTGCCATACTTTCTATCCAGTAGGAAGTGTATTCATTGATTCAAAAAAAATTATTCCAATCCCTGAAGAAATTTGACTAGGTCATAAATGTTTAAAAGACAAGAAAGCATTATATGTGACATTACTGATCAAGGAATAAGGTCAGTAAATCTTTGGTATGTGGGAGCAGTTAATAAAAGAAGGAGAAGTAAAGGAGGTGAGAAAAGTCATATTACTTAATTTGCTGTCTTGACTTTGTGTATGGTTTTGAGACCTCCCAAAGAACTTTAACACTGTTGAGAGTTATTAGCAGAAGATGGGAGGAAGCTTAAGGAGCTAACGCAAGGGAGTAGAGCCCAGGGGAAATTTATTTTCACTGGTATATAAAAAGCAAACCAATGGACAGATGCTACAGAAAAGGAATTTTGTCTAGCCAACTTAGGAAGAGGAAGACAACTGCATAAACTACAACAGAAAAAAAATCCTCATCATCCTTTTCAAAGCCAACAGGGGTACCTTGGTTAAAAAAATAGTAGTGGTAGGAGAACATAAATGTCATAAGGGTTATGATGCCTAATGGAGCAGGAAGTATAATAATAAGGGTTAGTTCTGTGAGCAAAAGTTAAGAACAGAGAAATAAGAAGGACTAATACAGCGAGAGAATGTTCACAAATATGTGGATGACAGTGTTGAAGGTCACGTTCTGCTTCACATGAAACTTGTCTCATGGAAGAAGACATGTGCTTCTAACTCAGATAGTCTTGGGTTGGAAGTCTGACTTTTATCCTTTTTTGCTTTCTAAACGTTTACTTTCTTATACATAAAATGACAATAATCTTATCAACCTCACAAGGCAGTTCTGGAAACTCTTCTACAGAGTGCATTTTAAAGATCTCATTCCTGCATATTCAATTCATTTTCATGCCCTGTATGTGGACCTTGTTAAGATCTTCTGAATCTGTCTACTCTTTTTCTATCATTACCACCTCTTCTATTGTCTAAGATACCAAGATCCAAGTCCCTCTGCCTGAACTACTGCTATAACCTTTTAAATGGTCTTTCCATACTTACCCCCTTGCTTGCTTCCAGACCGCTCACATAGCAGACAGCAGATCTCTTTCATATGCACATCTGTCATGTTACACACACCTCCCCAACACACACAGACACACACACACACACATTCCCCTTAAATGGCTTCGCACTGACCCTAGGAAAATGACAAAACATGGCCTGAACTTGCCTGCTGCTTAAACATTATTTTTCACAACTCTTGGCCTTTTATCACTTCATTGAAATTCATTTTGTTGCTGGGTTAATGTCGGTTTCCATCATTAGAAGTTTAGCTTCATGAGCTCAGGGTCTGTGTCTATTTTGCTCATGACTGTGTCTTCAGTATCCAGCACAGTACCAGATATATATGAGGTGCTCATTCAGTGTTCCTGAATGAATGACAATGCCTATTTAGTAAAATCTGCCTCTTCCTTCCCTACCAGGAGGGACAGCAAATCTCAAAACTGTGTGAGGCATTGATAATATGTGTTTGGCTACTAGTCCATCATTACTGGACACACCCACCATACACTTGAAGGATAAGAGTGGTGGCTGTAAAGATGCCCTACTTTGAAAACTTCTAGAATGGCATTCTCAATCAGACACACTTACGAATTTCCTAAAAAGGAGCCAATAAAAGAATTGGGAATGATATGTGATGCCTTATGTTGGAGTAGAACTTCCTGGGTAAATAGAATTGTGCTATTTTACACCTCAATTTTCATAATATCAAAATATTCTTCCAGCATTTATTTCTTCTCTCTTGTAGAACTTAAGGTAAGTGGCAAAAACAATAGCACAAATCACTTATCAAATAAAATACTGCATTTTTAAATATATAGAGATTTAAATGAAGGAACATCTTAATTGCCTTACCCATTCTTAATTTTTATTCTATGCTTTATGTTTTATTAATCCCACTTGGAAATAGCCTTCTGTCACTTTAATATTGGCTTATTCACATTTCAAAATTATGCCATGTAATCTAATCTCTGGAAGTTTAGCTTTTGCAGTTGTTAATAATAATGTGATATGATTAATTTCCAAAGACTCTCATTAGTAATACTATTCATTTCAAATCCTCATTAACCTGTCAGATAGGAGCTTTGGATTCTTCACTGCTAGAATCAAGACAGGTTCCAATATGCTTAATTACTTGAAATGAGGTGCTGCATGTTATCTTTTAGAGTGTTTGTTGGTTCAGGGATTGATAACACTTGGGTTAAATTTGGTCTTAGATATGTATTTCCTGGAATCTGTTGAGTTGTGGCACTATTTATAGGATAGTAAAAGTAAGGCTATAATATAAGACAAAAACATGATTTTTTCTGAATGCTCTGCCTAGCCCTCTCTGTTGGGGTGAAATCTCTTTGCACACACTATAACAATCTTGATTATGTCATGCACATGTAGTTGTGGATGTTAGAAACACTGCACCTTTAATCTCTCAGCTGGTCAGACTTTAAGACTGTGTGTGGGAAAGTTTGAGAACTTGGTAGAGCACAAGACTTTGCAATGAGGCAGGAACAGTGAAAAATGGTCTTGGTTGATTTTACTTTTGAGCTCTGAGGTGGCGCTAACAGTGGTATAGTTTGTTTAAGACCATTCTCATTCAGGCCTGTGGTGTCTGGTGGAATCTTTTGAGAATGCTCAGAATGCAGTCATCTCTCCCTAGATACATTATTTAGAAAAGAGAATTTCTAGAAGATGCATGGGCAAGTAGTGCCACATAGGAGTCTGGACCTAGTCAGAGTTTGATAATCTTGAAAATAATAATCTTTGGCAAGATAAATGGATATATATGCCATTGCCATATATCTCCAGTTGAAAGAAGGGGTTTCTGGGTCCTTCTGCAAGGACCTGCTCCTTGTGAGAACTGACTTAGCATTGGTTTTAAGCCTTCTATTTTCATACTCAAGGTCATCTGTGGCCAGTCACTGGTCAGGGGTCCAGGAAAACCAGGGGAATTAAGCTTTTGTCCTAGGTTCTTTACAGAATGCACCAGGAAGAAGTCTGGGTGGCTGTCTAGAATATAAAAAGGGACACCTCCTGAGAAGCAGCGAATTCTCATTATTTTTGAAGAATAACGCTCTTTACAGATGAATTACATACCATTAAAAGTAGGTTCATTATTCTAAATTTAGAAGAAAATGAATGAATCAGGAAGGAAAAAAATAAAACTTTTCCATAAACCTATTATCCAGAAAGAATCACTTCTGAGTTTGTTATGTTTCCAGTCACTCTCCCTGTCTATTTGTCTTTCTTTATGTAATTGTGTGTGTGTGTTTGTGTGTATGTGTGTGTGTGTGATAAGTATACACACACACAAACATGCAGAGCAAGGTCACAAAATGACATGGACTCAGATTACCCAGACAAATGTACCTTTATTCTCCTTTATTCTTCTATAACTGATATGATCTTCTCTGTGAGTCCTCACATACTGTCTGTGGAAACAAAACCAAAAATTTAGTTTAGTCCATAAACTCTGTCTGAGCTGAGGCAAAGACTTGCAAAGTTTCTTTGGATAACCCAGCCTTTTCCTGTTTGCCTCCGGTAAAATTCAGGCTTCCAGAGTTCTGTGCCCTTCCTCTCACTTTTCTCCAAAAAGTGTCTAGGTGATGCATGTGACCTCAGGGCAGTGGGAGGAAGGGGTTTCTGGGTCCTTCTAGAAGGACTTGCTCCTTATGTCAGTGATCTTTGAAGTGCTATAGGTCCTAGGTGGCAGTTTCAGGGCAGTGGGAAGAAGGGGTTTCTGGGTCCTTCTAGAAGGACTTGCTCCTTATGTCAGTGATCTTTGAAGTGCTATAGGTCCTAGGTAGCAGTTTCAGGTCAGGTATGGCCATCTCCTCTGGGCCTATTTGTTCACAGTGCATGGAAGTTTCTTCATCCAGATTGCAGCCCTGGGGTCCTTTAGAGAGGTCTCATCCCCTAAGCCCCATCATCACCAACTCCAGCTCTTTTGTATTTGGTGCATAAACCTTGGGGAGCCAGGAGGTCTGCTCCCCTGCCACACCAGAAATCTTGCTGAGCTGGGTTGTATCTCTACACCCAAGGAGGGTGGGTGGAGGAAGCACAACTGTATGAAAATAGTACTGCAAGTCAGTCTGGGATTTAGAAATTACTCAAGTATTGCTCAGAGTGAAAAACGAGGGGTCTAACAATTGAGCCTAGTTAAACTGTCCTTTTCCGAATAGGCTTTATTCTGTTTTGTAAATTCCACATTCCCTGCCTTGACCTCTCATGTGGGTCAAGATTTGTTCTTATAGAATGTTGCTGGGGTAACAATGCCTGTGGCTTTTCAAGGAATTTCAGGAGTGACTGAAGAGCTCTCTTCATCTGCTGGTGAAGCTACTTGGGGATAAGAGAGAGGCCTTATGTCAATTTGTTTCCTATTAAGATCACATTAATAAGTATCACTCATGCAAATCTCACAGGCAAGTAGTAATTCTTGGGCTTATGCTTCTGTGTTTCCAGACAGGATTCTCTGTTTCTATGCCCATGCATCACAACAGCTCAACTCTAAAAAGACAAATAGGTTAATTCACTTTACTTGCTCTGTGTCCTCTGAAAGTTACAACCCAGTTTTGTTTAAGTGGCCATTGAAGACAGTCAGGAGAAGTGTGGATGCTTTAAGAATTCAGTGGTGGAGCACATATTGTGTGCCTGATTGTATATGGACTGATATTTAGGGCAATTAAAGGATGTACTCTTTGATAGGTGCCAAGAAACTCCTGGGATTGACATCAGGAAGTTGTCCCTGAATCAGGATAGAGGAGTAGGTAATGGAGGAAGCTGGAGACCACCCCAGTTCCCTATAACTAACCTGAAAGGAACAAACCACAGGGGTCAATTCTGATCTGGGTCTAACTGATCATGGAGTAGCCTGGAAGAGAGACCAGTGGCAAGAGTTGGATAGAACAGAGAAAAAAGTCTAAAGGCTCTACCAGTTTCTCTCTGTGGGAAGCAGATATGCCCTAGTTCTTATGGTGTGTGCATTTGAGGGATAAAAGAGGAAATTGACCTCCTCTGATTTCCATTTGGGAGTTAAATCACTTTTGTACCATGATCCCATCCCCTCAAGAAAACAAATCTCTATTAACATGCTTACAAAATATAGCATACAGCCATGAGCCAGACTGAACTTGATGGCAGAAATGCCAGACAAGGAGAGGGGAGCTTGTGGCTTTCTGACTTTGACTTTAATCGGGTCGTCTTGATTACATAGCACAGGCAATGAGAAGCTTGATTAAATGACTTTAGTTCATTGACGTCTTTAAATAGCAGAATATGTAATTTGCAATTTTACCAACTCACTTACCTGTGGGTTACCATGGTAATAAAGTATATACTGAAATGACATTTGACATTAATTTTATTATTGTAATTTACAATCAGTGAAACAATAGCACTTCCCTACCAATGTACTTCATTTTAAGGTAACTGTGGAAGACTAAATGTACTCACATCCTCAAAGTAGTTATGAATTATGGTATATTTAAGATAAAAGGTTAAGACCAATTCATCCATCATCCAAATTAAACTTTAAATTGATGTAGGTGGTTGGGTTAAATGCGTTCTCTTGAAACAGGTATCCATCTGGCTTTCTAACCTGTGGATGGGTGGTACTTGGTCTTGGGATGAGTTACATTCAAATCCAAAACGTGTTATAATGACATGATAGTACCCTAGCTCCTTGAGTTTAGTATTTCAATGCAAGAATGAGGTATATTTATACTTTGGTGGCAACAAATGGCTATGAAAAATAGGCCTTGGTTGAACTTTAATGGCTTAGTTAATATTCTAGGAAAAATTACTCACGCATAATCTCATGGGCATCCCTGTAAGGAGACCACTTAACAGGATTTGTGTGAGCAATAAAGCTTTTAATCACCTGGGTGCAGGCGGGCTGAGTCCAAAAAGAGAGTCAGTGAAGGGAGATAAGGGTGGGGCCGTTTTATAGGATTTGGGTAGATATAGGAAAATTACAGTCAAAGGGGGGTTGTTCTCTGGCGGGCAGAGTGGGGGTCACAAGGTGCTCAGTAGGGGAGCTTTTGAGCCAGGATGAGCCAGGAGAAGGAATTTCACAAGACAATGTCATCAGTTAAGGCAGGAACAGGCCATTTTCACTTCTTTTGTGGTGGAATGTCATCAGTTAAGGCAGGAAGTGGCCATCTGGATGTGTACATACAGGTCACAGGGGATATGATGGCTTGGCTTGGGCTCAGAGGCCTGACATTCCTGCCTTCTTATATTAATAAGAAAAATAAAACAAAGTAGTATTGAAGTGTTGGGGCAGCGAAAATTTTTGCGGGGTGGTATGGAGTGAGAGAATGGGCGATGTGTCTCAGGGCTGCTTCAAGCGGGATTAGATGCGGTGTGGGAACCTAGAGTGGGAGAGATTAAGCTGAAGGAAGATTTTGTGGTAAGGGGTGATATTGTGGGGTTGTTAGAAGGAATATTTGTCATTTAGAATTGTTGGTGATGGCCTGGATACAGTTTTGTATGAATTGAAAAACTAAATGGAATAAGAGAAGGAGAAAAAGAGGTATAAAAAGTCTAAGAATTGGGACAACTCAGGACATCTGATTAGGGAATGCCTAAGGAGATTCAGCATAGTCCTGCCAGCAAAGATTATTTATTTACTTCAAGAGTTAAGAGTGGAGGTTTGGGGATAGTGCCAGGAGATATCAGCTGTGGTGGCTTGGAGAAACAGTGTAAACAAGAGCAGGGCATGTATGAGTAGTTGAGAACAGTGAATAGGAGTATGACTAGACAGAAAATAGTAGAGATGACAAGTTTTTTGGGGCACAGTCTAAGGTGGTCTGGTGTCTGGGATGAGACTGGGGCCTAATAAAAAGGAGCATCTATACAGGAGCTCAAATGGGCTGTACCCTGTAGCATTCTGAGGACAGGCCTGACTTCTGAGAAGGGAAAGTGGTAAAAGTATTGTCCAGTCCTTTTTAAGTTGGTGGCTGAGCTTGGTGAGGTGTGTTTTTAAAAGACCTTTCGTCTGTTCTACTTTTCCTGAAGACTGAGGACCATAAGGGATATAAAGGTTTCACTGAATACTAAGAGCCTGAAAAACTGCTTGGCTGATTTGACTAATAAAGGCTGGTCTGTTATCAGGCTGTATAGAGGTGAGAAGGCTAAACTGAGGAATTATGTCTGACAGAAGGGAAGAAATGACTGCAGTGTCCTTCTCAGACCCTGTAGGAAAGGCCTCTACCTATCTAGTGAAAGTGTCTACCTAGACTAAGAGATATTTTAGTTATCTGACTCGGGGCATGTTGAGTAAAGCTAATTTGCCAGTCCTGGGTGGGGGCAAATCCTCGAGCTTGATGTGTAGGGAAGGGTGGGGGCCTGAATAATCCCTGAGGAGTAGTAGAATAGCAGATGGAACCCTGAGAAGTTATTTCCTTGAGGATAGATTTCCACGATGGAAAGAAAATGAGAGGTTCTAAGAGGCGGGCAAGTGGCTTATACTATAGCATATCCTGCCTTTGCTGGTGTGTGGCGATTAGGCCTGGTGGAACTGCCATCAATAAATCAAGCGTGATCAGGGTGAGGAACAGGAAAGAAGGAAATATGGGGAAATGGGGTGAATGTCAGGTGGATCAGAGAGATACAGTCATGGAGGTCAGGTGTGGTATCAGGAATAATGTGGGAGGCCGGATTGAAGTCTGGGCCAGGAACAGTCATAATTGTGGGACTTAACAAAGAGTGAGTACAGCTGAAGGAGCCGGGGAGCAGAAAGTTATGCATCAGGTATGAGGAAGAAAATAGATTTTGGAAGTTATGAGAAGTGTAGAGAGTGAGTTGAGTATAGTTTGTGATTTTGAGGGCTTCTAAAAGTATTAGGGCGGCAGCAGCCACTGCACAGAGACATGATGGCTGGGCTAAAACAGTAAGGTCAAGTTGTTTGGACAGAAAGGCTACAGGTTGTGGTCCTGGCTTTTGTGTAAGAATTCTGACTGCACTAACCATGCCTAGGAAGGAAAGGAGTTGTTGTTTTGTAAGGGATTGAGGTTTGGGAGATTAATCGGACATGATCAGCAGGGAGAGCACGTGTGTTTTTATGAGAATTAAGCCGAGATAGGTAACAGATGAGGAAGAAATTTGGGCTTGACTGAAGTAATGGGGACTGTCTGTGAAGACTTGCGGCAGTACAACCCAGGTAATTTGCTGAGTCTAATGGGTGTCAGGGTCAGTCTAAGTGAAAGCAAAGAGAGGCTGGGATGAAGGGTGCAAAGGAATAGTAAAGAAAGCATGTTTGAGTTCCAGAACAGAATAATGGGTTGTAGAGGGAGGTATTGAGGATAGGAGAGTATATGGGTTTGGCACCACAGGGTGGATAGGCAAAACAATTTGGTTGATAAGGCACAGATCCTGAACTAACCTGTAAGCCTTGTCTGGTTTTAGGACAGGTAAAATGGGGGAATGGTAAAAGAGTTTATAGGCTTTAAAAGGCCATGCTGTAACAGGCAAGTGATAACAGGCTTTAATCCTTTCAAAGCATGCTGTGGGTTGGGATATTGGCATTGAGTGGGGTAAGGGTGATTAGGTTTTAATGGGATGGTAATGGGCATGTGATCTGTTGCCAGGGAGGGAGTAGAGATGTCCTATACTTGTGGGTTAAGGTTGGGGGGATACGAGAGGAAGACGCAAAGGAGGCTTTGGGTTGGGAAGAAGGGCCTCAATGAGATGTGGCTGTAGCCCAGGAATAGTCAGGGAAGCAGATAATTTAGTTAAAGTGTCTCAGCCTAGTAAGGGAACTGGGCAGGTGGGGATAACTAAAAAGGAGTGCTTAAAAGAATATTGTCTAAGTTGGCACCAGAGTGGGAAGTTTTAAGAGGTTTAGAAGCCTGGCTGTCAATACACACAACAGTTATGGAAGCAAGGGAAACAGGCTCTTGAAAATAAGGTAATGTGGAGTGGGTAGCCTCTGTACTGATGAAGAAGGGGACGGACTTACCCTCCACTGTGAGAGTTACCTAGACCATCTCTGATGGTCCTGTAGGCTTCTGAGGTGATTAGGTAGTGTCAGTCTTCAACTGCTAAGCCAAGAAGATCTGGGAAGGAGTCAGTCAGAGAGCCTTGGGCCAGAGTTCCAGGGGCTCTGGAAGTGGCTGCCAGGTGAGTTGAACAGTCCAATTTTCAGTGGGGTCCCACACAGATGGGACATGGCTTAGGAGGAATCCTGGGCTGTGGGCATTCCTTGGCTTAGTGGCCAGATTTCCAGCACTTGTAGCAAGCTCCTGGGGGAGGAGGTTCTGGAGGAACCTCTGGCAGCTGTGGTTCAGGCGTTTGAAGTTCTTGTGTGCTGGAGATGTGGCTGGGGTTTGTCTCACAGTGGAGGCAAAGAATTGCAACTCAGAAATATGTTGCTACTTGGCTGCCTCTACTCTATTATTGTACACCTTGAAGGTGAGGTTAATTAAGTCCCATTGTGGGGTTTGAGGGTTGGAATTTAATTTTTGGAGTTTTATTTAATGTCAGGAGCAGATTGGGTAATAAAATGTATATTGAGAATAAGATGGCCTTTTGACATTTTAGGGTCTAGGGTTGTAAAGCGTCTCAGGGTTGCTGCTGATCGAGCCATGAACTGGGCTGGGTTTTTCATATTTGGTGAAAGAGCCTACATGCTCACTGATTTGGGAGAGGTCTGATAAAGAAAAAGGAGCATTAAACTTGACAATGCCTTTAGCTTCAGCCACCTTTTTAAGAGGAAATTGCTGAGCAGATGGGGGAGGGCTACTCACGGAATGAAACTGTAAACCAGACCGGGTGTGAGGAGGGGAGGTGATTAAAAGATTATAGGGTGGAGGAACAGAGGCTGAGGAAGAATTGGGACCTAGCCTGGCCTGGCAAGGAGCAGCCTGGGGAGGAGGGGAGAGGTTAGATGAATCTGTAGAAAAGGAAGATTAAAAAGACTCAGTGATGCTTGGGGTTGGGACTGAGGGGACAGGCTGGAGGGAAAGAAGGAAGATTTGGGATAAGTCGCACTGGGCACAGAGAGTAGGGAGGGACCAATGTGTAAAAGAATTCCTGGACATGAGGCACCTCAGACCATTTGCCTATTTTTGGACAAAAATTATTTAGGTCTTGTAGGATGGAGAAATCGAAAGCATTTTCTGGCCATTTAGAACCACTGTCGAGTTTGTATTGGGGTCAAGCAGCATTGTAGAAGGAAATAAGGCATTTAGGTTTTAGGTCATGTGTGACTTGAAGAGGTTTTAAGTTCTTGAGAGCACCGGCTAAGGGAGACGGAGGAATGGAGGGTGGAAGGTTGCCTATAGTGAAGGACGCAAGCCTAGAGAAAAGAGAGAGTAGAGACATGGAGGGAAGGGGTTCAGGGGTTCTTACCTTCCAGAAAAGTGGGAAAGGGGTCAGGGTGCAGAAATAAGGGGTTGAGGTGCAGAGATAAGAGGTTGGGGCATGGAAATAAGGGATCAGGGCACAGAGATATAAGAGGTCAGAGTGCAGAAAT
This sequence comes from Pongo pygmaeus, assembly GCF_028885625.2. Taxonomy (NCBI): domain Eukaryota; kingdom Metazoa; phylum Chordata; class Mammalia; order Primates; family Hominidae; genus Pongo; species Pongo pygmaeus. Next base: position 128,927,283 of record NC_072377.2, on the reverse strand, counting down.
AAGGGATTGGGGAGCAGAGATACAAGGTTGAGGTACTTGCCCCTCCCCCAGAAAAGCAGGATTTGCCACTAAGGGTGAAGAAGAAGGGGTTGAGGGGTTCTTGCCTCTCCCCCAGAAAAGCAGAGAAGGGGTAGAAACACGAAGAGAAGGGGTTGGGATACTTGCTCCTCCCCCAGAAAAGCAGGACTTGCCGCTAAGGGTGAAGGAGAAGGGGTTGAGGGGTTTTTGCCTCTCCCCCAGAAAAGCAGAGAAGGGGTACAGACACAGAGAGAAGGGGTTGGGGTACTTGCCCCTCCCCTAGAAAAGTGGGACTTGCCACTAAGAGTGAAGGAGAAGGGGTTGGTGGTTTCTTGCCCCCTAGAAAGGCAGAGAAGGGGTAGAGACACAGAGAGAAGGGGTTGGGGTACTTTTCCCTCCCCTAGAAAAGCAGGACTTGCCGCTAAGGGTGAAGGACCAAAGCAGGCATCCCTGCGTGGCCTGACACCTCTGAAATGTGGGTGAATAATCACAGTGGCATCCCTGCAATGATTAAACACCAAGGGAAGGCTGCCTTCCCTAGTCCATCCGTGACCGGCACCAGAGTTTTGGGTCCGCGGATAAAACGTGTCTCCTTTGTCTGTACCAGAAAATGAAAGGAAGTGAAATTAAGAGAAGGGAGAGATTGAAGTGTGGTGCCAAGATTGAAAGGAGAAAGAGGTTGAGGGATAGCGAGGGAGGTTGGAGAAGAGAGTAAAAAAGGCCGCTTACCGGATTTGAAATTGGTGAGATGTTTCTTGGGCTGGTTGGTCTGAGTACCTGAGGTCATAGGTGGATCTTTCTCATGGAGCAAAGAACAGGAGGACAGGGGATTGATCTCCCAAAGGAGGTCCCCCAATTCGAGCCATGGTACTAAATTTCATGCACATCCGTGTGAAGAGACCACTAAACAGGCTTTGTGTGAGCAATAAAGCTTTTAATCACCTGGGTGCAGGTGGGCTGAGTCCGAAAAGAGAGTCAGTGAAGGGAGTTAGGGGTGGGGCTGTTTTATAAGATTTGGGTAGGTAAAGGAAAATTACAGTCAAAGGGGGGTTGTTCTCTGGCAGGCAGAGTGGGGGTCACAAGGTGCTCAGTAGGGGAGCTTTTGAGCCAGGATGAGCCAGGAGAAGGAATTTCACAAGACAATGTCATCAGTTAAGGCAGGAACTGGCCATCTGGATGTGTACATGCAGGTCACAGGGGATATGATGGCTTGGCTTGGGCTCAGAGGCCTGACACATAATAGAAACATAGGGAAGTTTGGACATTCTTTTATCTAATGATAGATTTGTGACAAAAAGGTAAAATAATGAGGTAACATAAAAGCATTTTTTTGTTATGACTACCACTAATAATATAGACTTCTGTAATATAGAAGACCAGCATGGAAAAGGACCTATGGCTTCATACTCATTTTGGAAATGATTCCACATGGATTTACCATCTTCCAGGGAAGGGATACAATGGACTTTGCTTATATCTTGTGAAAAGGGTGTTGGGTCCTGGCCCCCATTTTTATTTCTGCTCTTGACCACATCTGACTCTCAGGGTGTCCATATTGCTTCTTTTTCTCTCAGCATTCATGCAAGTTTATTGAGAACTTAGCTTTTTTTAAAAAAATTCTTTCTGTGAGTGATTATTATAGTGGGAATACATTTCAGGATACTTCTTTTGCTTTTGACTAGTAAAGGAAACTAAGACCTATCAGAAGTAGTTGAATATTTCCTCTATGTTCTAAAATGGTACATATTTTCTTTTAAATTTGGGGATGAGGATGCATAAAAAATATTTTAGGTCTGGCTAATACATTGTTTTGTCAGACAGCTATGTGCAGAAATACTCACAAAAATAGATCCTATAATATATTTAAGGGTAAATGTAATCCCTATAAGCTGTGAATAGTGATAGAAAATATAGAATCCAACTCTCTTTCCTTAAAAGAAGCATTTATCTCAGAAGCCAATCAAAAAAGTTGAACTCAATACACCCCAACTACCTTTTAGTTATTTATTGAAAACTTAATTCAAATTTTGTCACAAAGTCCTCGTACTGATTATTTTTCCATCCAACCACTCATACAGCCAACCATAAATAATCAAGCCAAAACAACAATTGGTAGTCATAGAGAGAGAATGATATTAAAAGGTAGAAAATAAATGTATCCATCAGCTAATGGAAATAAAACCAACAACCAATGAAAACAGTAAAGAAAACATTAATTCAGGAGGCACCCTTTCAGTTTGCCTCAGGAATCATGAGTGGCAATTTGAAACCCTGTTTTTCTCCTGGGAAGAAATGCTGCCTAGAATATGATATAAACTATACTGATCAAATAAAGAGGAGAGCCTCAGGCTAAAACAGAGAGAAAGAAGTTACAACAAAGAAAAACAGCTAGTTGTATGAAATGACACATTTATACACCAACAAAGTAAAATTAGAAATCTCCCTCCACATAAATGTTATATTAGCTGCAGAAGAAAAATAGCTGTATAACAGAGATCAGACTTGAAAAAGAGGATGACATAAAATAGAAGACGACTTCTAATAGTTCCCAGAGCATGCATCCTTAATGTGTATATATATATATATATATTTTGATTTTGATCATGTTATAATAATATTAGTCTTGTTACATGCTATATAGAGTTACCAGAAAAAAATGAATATTTTAGGTAAAATGTAATGAGAAACAATATGAAACAGGACACATTGGAACAACAAATTTGAGGATATAGATTATCAAATTTAAGCAGGGATTTGACATTCTCTTTCTTCTTTGGAAATGTAAAGCTCTTGATTCAGGCCAAATGATATCCTTGGCTTTTGTGAGCATCTCTGAGCTTAAATAAGTGCAGCCAATGACAAAGTGAAATATTGCAAAGGTATGCTTTGGATGTGATGAATTTGTTATTGCAGAAGTTCCCATTAGAAATTCAATGTCATCTATTAGGAAGGCCACTGTGCCTAAGTTTATACAGTACATGGCTTCTGAAAGGCAACAGACAAGTACAATTTTTGTAAATTAAATGAATGTGCTTGTCATTTGTGGCTCATCATTCTGTAAAACCATAGTACATTTGTAATGTCAGTGATTAGGCCTAAAATATCTAATTGATTAGATTTTCTAAATCAGATTTTATTAAAGTATAAAAATATTGCTGACAGCAATTGAAGTGTCTGTAATGATACTAAAATGACAAACAGAAAAGATAATTATAGGAAATCACGAATGATTCACATCATAGTCAATACAATGTAAACAAGATTTTATGAGTGTTTAATCTTTGCACAACTGGTAATCACTTCACTTTTCTCCCTTCCTCAAGCTAAACTCTTTAGTCTCAGTTCACATTTTGATCTAACAATAGCATTTTTTAAAAATTGTTCACTGCTTTTTATTTGAAACACTCTTAAGACACTACCCTCTGCTAGAAGTCCTCATGGCTCACTGAGACTTTTTTTTTTTCATCTTCTTTCTGGTTGTATGTCAACATTAAAATGTCTAGGACCTAATCCTTGGATCATTTATCCTGTATTTGACCTCATAGACTTAATGATCTCATTCGACTTTACAACTTTATTTGCCATGTATATGTGAACTGCATTCTCTTCATCCCTGAGCTCTAGACTACTCACCCATGCAACACAGGCAGCATCTCCTCTTGGATGTCTAATAGGCATCTTGAGCTTAAATATGTGCAAAACTGAATGCTTAATTTTCTCCCTCCTCCTACTTGCTCCTTGACATTGTTTCATTTCAGTAAATAAAAATTCCATCCTTTCATTTACTGAAGCTCCAAACCCAAAGTCATACTTGGAGCCTATCTTTTTCTCACACCCCACATCTAATGCACTAGTAAAGCCCTGCCTCTGCTAATATCAGCCTGACCTAAGCCACTAACTTTCCTGTTTTATTGCAATGGTCTCCGAAGCCATCTTTCTGCTTCTTCTCTTTTCCACATACAGTTTTTTTCCCCTCAAAGCAGTCAGAGTGATTTTTAAAAAAATCTAAGCAAGATTAAGTCACTTCTCTACCCAACCTTCTCCAATCACTTCCTGTGCCATTCAAAGTAAAAGACCAAGTCCTTGCATCAGTCTATAAGATCTGTGTGATCTGACCACTTGACCTCTCTGACTTTGTTCCTTAAAATGGTTGCCCTACCTCCCATGCTCTTCTCCAGCCACAGCCTCCTAGCTGTCATGTCAGGATCACCCCCATCTCACAGCTTTTGCACCCTCAGTCCTGACTACTCTTCTTTCAGATACCTACATGACTACATTCATCTTTATTCAAATGTCATCTTCTCCATGAGGTCTTCTCTAATCACCCAATGTAAATGGCAATTTCCACCCCTGCACCCCCTATACTCCCTATCCCTTTCTTATCATTCTCCATGGCAGTTATCACAATCTGGTGTGCAATATGTTTTATTTCACTTAATGCCCATCCCCTCCCATTCTAACATACGTTCCATGAAGAAAGAAAGTATTGCCATTTTTGTTCACTGCTCAGCACCCAAAGAAGTGCCTGACATAGAAGAGGTTTAATTAGTATTTGTTTAATAAATGACTAAGTGTACCAATAGGGCTACTTTGAATATTTAAGGAATCTAACCTAGATGTACATTATATTGTAAGATCTGAACTTTGCGACTTACAGAATTAATAATCTAAACTTGGGACCAGGGTTTATGTAGTGGAGTATACCACCAATATAGGTGGATTGGAAGCTATTCAAGGAAAATAAATGCAAAATCAGTATCTGGCCAAGGCATTTGATTGCTCATCCAGCAGCTCTTTCCCCTTTTTTTCCTAGTGAAAAACTTCTGATTTTATGACAGTTATAGTGAATTCCATCCAACTCTGGAATGAATTATGATAAATTTAAGCCAATCATGAAAATGTCATTTTTCTTTGCCCAGTGACTAACTAGGATAGTTCTTTGTCAGTGTGATGTAAAGTCTCTGGGAAAAATTTTCTACTCTCATAAATTAGGCAGTGGTACACAGGAAAAACTCTCTATTTGCCTTATTCCTTGCTTCTTGCTTTGGATATTGCTTTTTGGGATGCAATGCTTGGAGTTGGAACAGCCAACTTGTAACCACGAAGGAAGCATCACCAACATACTGAGGATGCCTGATCAGAAACATGGAAAAAGTTAACATGCTTGCTGATAGTGTTGATACTGGCCAACCTCATTACAGCCTGCTTGCAGATTTCTTGATAGGGAAGGTAATAAATATTTGTGTGGCTTATGCCACTCTTTACTGAGTAATTTTTTACCTGTTGCAAAATTATCCTAACTGAAACAGAGGACTTGAAAAAGTGAGGACATCGCACTGATTCAAATAAACCTTAGTTGTAACAATTTAATCAGGGAAAACAAACACACAGCTGTTCTGGTGAAAAAATCCTGCAATCATTTAAAATCTTGGAGTTGAGCTATGTGGGACCAAGATGGCTGACTAGAAGCAGTGGCGATTGGAGGCTCCCATGGAAAAGAACCATAACATAAAGTGCGAATCCTGCACTGGCAACCGAGGTCTCCAGGCTCTGTTATCACAACTCACTAGGCCACTGGTGTGGCCCACAGAGAGGCAGGAAGAGCAGTGTGGTTCAGCAGCCCACGTGAGACCCACACTGACACAGGGCAGGGTAGCCGCCACTCCCCAGTCAAGGGAGGCGGTCAGTGAGTGTGCCACCCAGCCTGGGAAACCGTGCTTTGTCCATGGAACTGTGCAACCCACGGATTGGAAGATCCCACTTGTGAGCCCACCACCAGGGCCTAAGGTCCTAACCATGGAGCCACACAGATTCTCAATAGCCAATCAACTAGAATCTGCTTAAGCCTGTGAGCTCCCAGGGGGAGGGGCGACCAGCACCACAGTTGCGGCTACCTGCTGTCTAAGCCATTTGAGCTCCCTGGGGAAGGGGCGACAACAAAGTTTGGGACTGATAGCCGCCTAACACAATAAGTTCCCAGGGTGAGAGAAGGGCAGCAGCCATCTCTATAGCTCCAGGCTGCACTTTTCCCTTGATGCAGCCGGGGAGGCTGGACAGCTTGGTCAGAGGGGATATCCTCCACAGCCAACACACCAGCTGTGGCAGACTGTGGCCAGAGTGCCTCTTCAGGCCTGACCTTGACCCATCCCTCCTCACTGGGCAGGGCCTCCCTGCAGGAACTACAATAACTCTAGCCAGGGGCTGGGGGACAGAACTCTGATCTCCCTGGGTCTGAGCCCCTAGCGGGAGGGGTGGCTGCAGTCTCTGTGGACCAGCAGACTTAGTCTTTCCTCCTGCTAGTTCTGAGGAATCCAGGCAGCCCAGACCAGTGGGTTTCCCCCCAGGGAAGGACACCACCTCCAGTAAGGGACAGTCAAAGTGCTTCGTTAAATGGGTCCTGCTCCCCGTGCCACCCAACTGGGTAAGACCCTCCAACAGGAGTTGTCAGACACCCTATAAAGCAGCATTCCTACTGGCATCAGGTCAGTGCTCCTCAAGGTCAGAGATCCCAGAGGAAGGAGCAGGCACCCATTTTTGCTGTTATCTAGCCTCCTCAAGTGGCATCTCTAGGTGTGGGAGTGAACCAGATGAACAGGGCCTGAAGTGAACCCCCAGCAAACCGCAGCAGCCCTACAGAAGAGGGACCTGACCATTGCAAGAAAAACAAATAAACAGAAAACAACAACAACAGCATCTACAAGAAGAAAGTCCCCATAAAACTTCAATGGTCAGCAGCCTCAAAGATTGACACTAGACAAACTCATGAAGATGAAAAAGAATCAGTGACAAAAACACTGAAAACCCAAAAGGTGAGAGTGCCTCTTCTCCAAATGATCACAAATCCTCTCCAGCAAGGGTGCAAGAACTGGACGGAAGATGAGATGGACAAATTGACAGAAGTAGGCTTCAGAAGGTGGGCAATAATAAACTCCACTGAGCTAAAGGAGCATGTTTTAACCCAATGCAAAGAAGCTAAGAACCTTGATAAAAGGTTACAGGAACTGCTAACTAGAATAATCACTTTAGAGAGGAACATAAATGACCTGATGGAGCTGAAAAACAGAGCACAAGAACTTCGTGAAACATGCACAAGTATCAATAGCTGAGTCAACCAAGCAGAAGAAAGGGTATCAGAGTTTGAAGACCATGTTGCTGAAATAAGGCATGAAGACAAGATTAGAGAACAAAGAACGAAAAGAAACATACAAAACCTCCAAGAAATATGGGACTATGTGGAAAGACCAAACCTTCAACTGATTGGAGTACACGAAAGAGATGGGGAGAATGGAACCAAGTTGGAAAACACAGTTCAGGATACTATCCAAGAGAACGTCCTCAACCTAGCAAGACAGGCCGACATTCAAATTCAGGAAATAACAGAGAACACTACTGAGATACTCCATGAGGAGATCAACCCCAAGACACATAATCTTCAGATTCTCCAAGGTCGAAATAAAGGAAAACATGTTAAGAGCAGCCAGAAAGGCCAGGTCACCTACAGAGGGAAGCCCATCAGACTAACAGTAGACCTCTCAGCAGAAACCCTACAAGCCAGAAGAGAATGGGGGCCAATATTCAACATTCTTAAAGAAAAGAATTTCCAACCCAGAATTTCATATCCAGCCAAACTAAGCTTCATAAGCAAAGGAGAAATGAAATCCTTTCCAGACAAGCAAATGCTGAGGGATTTCATCACCACTAGGCCTGCCTTGCAAGAGCTCCTGAAGGAAGCACTAAATGTTGAAAGGAAAAACCAGTACCAGCCACCTCAAAAACACACCAAAATATAAGGACCATTGACACTATCAGGAAACTGCACCAACTAGTGTGCAAAGTAACCAGCTAGCATCATGATGACAGGATTATATTCACACATAACAATATTAACATTAAATGTAAATGGGCTAAATGCCCCAATTAAAAGACACAGACTGGCAAATGGGATAGAGTCAAGACCTATCAGTGTGCGTATTCAGGAGACCCATTGATATGGTCTGGCTATGTCCCTAGCCAAATCTCAACTTGAATTTTGTCTCCCAGAATTACCACATGTTGTGGGAGGGACCCAGGGGGAGGTAATTGAGTCATGGGGGCCAGTCTTTTCTACGCTGTTCTCTTGATAGTGAATAAGTCTCACTAGATCTGATGGGTTTATCAGGGGTCTCTGCATTTGCTTCTTCCTCATTTTCTCTTGCCATCACCATGTAAGAAGTGCCTTTCACCTCCCACCATGATTCTGAGGCCTCCCCAGCCATATGGAACTGTAAGTCCAATTAAACCTCTTTTTCCTCCCGGTCTTGGGTTATGTCTTTATCAGCAGCATGAAAATGGGACTAATACAGTAAATTGGTACCAGTAGAGTGGGGCATTGCTGAAAAGATGCCTGAAAATGTGGAAGCAACTTTGGAAATAGGTAACAGGCAGAGGTAGGAACAGTTTCAAAGGCTCAGAAGAAGACAGGAAAATGTGGGAAAGTTTGGAACTTCCTAGAGAGTTGTTGAATGGCTTTGCCCAAAATGCTGATAGCAATATGGACAATAAAATCCAGGCTGAGGTGGTCTCACGTGGGGGTGAGGAACTTGTTGGGAACTGGCACAAAAGTGACTCTTGTTATATTTTAGTAAAGAGACTGGTGGCATTTTGCCCCTGCCCTAGAGATTTGTGGAACTTTGAACTTCAGAGAGATGATGTGGGGTAACTGGCAGAAGAAATTTCTAAGCAGCAAAGCATTCAAAATGTGATTTGTGTGCTGTTAAAAGCATTCTGTTTTAAAAGGCAAATGGAGCATAAAAGCTTGGAAAATTTGCAGAGCCTGATGATGCAGTAGAAAAGAAAAACCCATTTTCTGGGGAGAAATTCAAGCCAGTTGCAGAAATTTGCATAAGTAGCAAGTAGTCTAATGTTAATCCCCAAGACCATGGGGAAAATGTCTCCAGGCCATGTCAGAGACCTTCATGGCAGGCCCTCCCATCACAGGCCCTGGAGGCCCAGGAGGAAAAAGTGGTTTCATGGGCCAGACCCAGAGTCCCTATGCTGTGTACAGCCTAGGGACTTCTTGCCCTGTGTCCCAGCTGCTCCAGCCATGACTGAAAGGGACCAACACACGGCTTGGGTGGTGGATTCAGAGGTGGAAGCCTCTATCCTTGGTAGCTTCCATGTGGGGTTGAGCCTGCAGGTGCACAGAAGTCAAGAATTGTGGTTTGGGAACCTGCGCCTGGATTTCAGAAGATGTATAGAAATGCCTGGATGCCCAGGCAAAAGTTTGCTGCAGGGGCAGGGTCTTCATGGAGAACCTCTTCTAGGGCAGTGCAGAAGGGAAATGTGGGATTGGAGCCCCCCACACAGAGTCCCTACTGGAGCACTGCCTAGTGGAGCTGTGAGAAGAGGGCCACAGTTCTCCAGACTCCAGAATGGTAGATCCACTGACAGCTTGTGCAGTGTGCCTGGAAAAGCCACAGAAACTCAACACAAGCCTGTGAAAGCAGCTGGGAGGGAGGCTGTCTCCTGCAAATCCGTGGGGATGGAGCTGCCCAAGACCATGGGGACCCACCTCTTGCATCAGAGTGACCTGGATATGCGACCTGGAGTCAAAAGAGATTATTTTGGAACTCTAAAATTTGATGGTCCTGCTGGATTTCTGATTTCTATGGGCCCTGTAACCCCTTTGTTTTGGCCAATTTCTTCCATTTGGAATGGCTGTATTTACCCAATACCTGTGCCACCATTGTATCTAGGAAGTAACTAGTTTGTTTTTGATTTTACAGGCCCTTAGGCAGAAGGGACTTGCCTTGTCTCAGATGAGACGTTGGACTGTGGACTTTTGGGTTAATGCTGAAATGAGTTAAGACTTTGGGGGACTGTTGGGAAAGCATGATTGGTTTTGAAATGTGGGGACGTGAGATTTGGAGGGACCAGGGGAAGAATAACATGGTCTAGCTGTGTCCCTATCCAAATCTCAACTTGAATTGTATCTCCCAGAATCCCCACATGTTGTAGGAGGGACCCAGGAGGAGGTAATTGAATCATGGGGGCTGGTTTTTCCCATGCCATTCTCATGATAGTGAATAAGTCTCATGAGATCTGATGGGTTTATCAGGGGTCTCTGCATTTGCTTCTTCCTCATTTTCTCTTCCTGCTGCCATGTAAGAACTGTCTTTTGCTTCCCACCATGATTCTGAGGCCTCCCCAGCCATATGAAACTGTGAGTCCAATTAAACCTCCTTTTCTTCCCAGTCTCAGGTATGTCTTTAACAGCAGCATAAAAACAGACTAATACACCCATCTCATGTGCAAACACACAGAGGCTCAAAATAAAGTGACTGCAGAAAATTTAGCAAGCAAATAGAAAGCAAAAAAAAAAAAGTGCATATATATTTAGGATATATAAATCTGAGTACCCTGAGGTTCTTAAAACAAGTTCTTAGAGACCTACAAAGAGACTTAGACTTTCACACAATAATAGTGGGAGACTTTAATACCTCACTGTCGATATTAGACAGATCAATGAGATGGAAAAATTAACAAAAATATCCAGGACTTGAACTCAGCTCTAAATCAAGTGGACCTAATAGACATCAACAGAACTTGACTTTATCCCTGGGATGCAAGGCCTGTTCAATATATGCAAATCAATAAACGTAATCCATCACATAAACAGAAGCAATGACAAAAACCACATGATCGTCTCAATAGATGCAGAAAAGGCCTTTGATAAAATTCAAAGTTCTTTCATGTCAAAAACTCTCAATAAACTAGGTATTGATAGATTATATCTCAAAATACTAAGAACTATTTATGGCAAATCCACAGCCAATATCATACTGAATGGGCAAAAGCTGGAAGCATTCCCTTTGAAAGCTGGCACAAGACAAGGATGCCCCATCTCACCACTCCTATTCAACATAGTATTGGAAGTTCTGCCCACGGCAATTAGGCAAGAAAAAGAAATAAAGGGTATTCAAATAGGAAGACAGGAAGTCAAATTGTCTCTGTTTGCAGACAACATGATTCTGTATTTAGAAAACCCCATTGTCTCAGACCGAAAACTCCTTAAGCTGATAAGCAACTTCAGCAAAGTCTCAGAATACAAAATTAATGTGCAAAAATTACAAGCATTTCTATACACCAACAGTAGACAGAGAGCCAAATCATGAATGAACTCCCATTCACAATTGCTACAAAGAGAATAAAATACCTAGGAATACAGCTAACAAGGGATGTGAAGGACCTCTTCAAGGAGAACTACAAACCACTGCTCAAGGAAATAAGAGAGGACACAAACAAATGGAAACACATTCCATCCTCATGGATAGGAAGAATCAATGTCATGAAAATGGCCATACTGTACAAAGCAATTTATAGATTCAGTGTAATTCCTATCAAACTACCATTGACATTCTTCACAGAATTAGAAAAAAACGACTTTAAATTTCATATGGCATCAAAAAAGAGCCTGTATAGCCAAGGCAATCTTAAGCAAAAAGAATAAAGCTGGAGGCATCACGCTACCTGACTTCAAACTATACTACAAGGCTACAGTGACCAAAATAGCATGGTACTAGTACCAAAACAGATATATAGACCAGTGTAATAGAACAGAGACCTCAGAAATAACACCACACATCTGCAACCATCTGATCTTCAACAAACCTGACAAAAACAAGCAATGAGAAAAGCATTCCCTATTTTATAAATGGTTCTGGGAAAACTGGCTAGCCATATGCAGAAAACTGAAACTAGACCCCTTCCTTACACCATATACAAAAATTAACTTAAGATGGATTAAAGACTTAAATGTAGGCTGGGCGTGGTGGCTCACACCTGTAATCCTAGCACTTGGGAAGGCAGAGGCAGGCAGATTACCTGAGGTCAGGAGTTCGAGACCAGCCTGGCCAACATGGTGAAACCCTGTCTATACTAAAAATACAAAAATTAGTTGGGCATGGTGGTGGGTGCCTGTAATCCCAGCTACTTGGGAGGCTGAGGCAGGAGAATTGCTTGAACCTGGGAGGCAGAGGTTGCAGTGAGCTGAGATCATTCCACTGCACTTCAGCCTGGGTGACAGAGGGAGACTTTGTCCAAAAAATAAATAAATAAATAAAGACTTAAATGTAAAACCCAAAACCATAAAAACTGTAGAAGAAAACTTAGGCAATACCATTCAGGACATAGGAGGCATGGGCAAAGACTTCATGACAAAAACGCCAAAAGCAATTGCAACAAAAGCCAAAATTGACAAATGGGATCTAATTAAACTAAAGAGCTTCTGCACAGCAAAAGAAACTATCATCGGAGTGAACAGGCAACCTACAGAATGGGGGAAAATTTTTGCAATCTACCCATATGACAAAGGTCTGATATCCAGAATCTACAAGAAACTTAAACAAATTTACAAGAAAAAACCAACAACCCTATCAAAAAGTGGGCAAAGGATATGAACAGATACTTCTCAAAAAAAGACACTTATGAGGCCAAAAAACATGAAAAAAAGCTCAACATCACGGATCATTAGAGAAATGCAAATCAAAATCACAATGAGATACCATCTCACGCCAGTCAGATGGTGATTATTAAAAAGTCAAGAAACAATAGATGCTGGCGAGGCTGTGGAGAAATAAGAATGCTTTTACACTGTTGGTGGGAATGTAAATTAGTTCAACCATTTTAGAAAACAGTGTGGCAATTCCTCAAGGATCTAGAACTAGAAATACCATTTGGCCCAGCAATCCCATTACTCAGTCAATACCCAAAGGCATATAAATCATCCTACTATAAAGACATATACACATGTACGTTTATTGCAACATTATTTACAATAGCAAGGACATGGAACCAATCCAAATGCCCATCAATGATAGACTGGATAAAGAAAATGTGGTACATATACACCATGAAATACTATGCAGCCATAAGAAGGAATGATATCATGTCCTTTGGAGGGACCTGGATGAAGCTGGAAGCCATCATCCTCAGCAAACTAACACAGGATCAGAAAACCAAACACCACATGTTCTCACTCATAAATGGGAGTTGAACAATGAGAACACATGAACACAGGAAGGGGAACATCACACACTGGGGCCTGTTGGGGGCTAGGGGAAAGGGGGAGGGAGAGCATTAGGACAAATAGCTAACACACGTGGGGGCTTAAAACCTAAATGATGGGTTGATAGGTGCAGCAAACCACCATGGCACACATATACGTATGTAACAAACCTACACAGTCTGCACTTGTATCCCAGAACTTAAAAAAAAAAAAAAAAGAATTAGAGGTAAATTGTAAAATATTAACAATAACAAGTAAATAAAAAAATAAATTCTTGGAGTCTGCAGGGTGATTATCCTGCCCTCTAGGCAGTGTTTTTGGATCTCTGCATAGAATAGAAAATATCATGAAGCAGAATACAAAGTAGTGCTACACTCTCCTCTGCGGTCTAGGCTCTGGGGCCCTCCTTCCCCCAGTACAGGCATGCCTTGTTTTATTGCTCTGTGCTTTATTGTGCTTCACAGATACTGCATTTAAAAAAAAAATTGAAGGTTTGTGGCAACCCAGCATTGAGCAAGTCCATTGGCACCATTTTTCCAACACAGTGTGCTCATTTTGTGTCTCTGTGTCACATTTTGGTGATTCTCCTATTATTTCACACTTTGTCATTATTATGATATCTGTTGTGGTGATCTGTGATTAGAGATCTTAGTTGTTACTGTTGTCATTGTTTTAGGGCATCACAAACTGTGCCCACACAAGGCAGCAAACTTGACAGATAAATATGTGTGTTCTGACTGCTTCACTGACTAAGCTGTTCCCCTTTCTCCCTCTCCTCAGGCCTCCCTATTCCCTGAGACACAACATTATTGAAATAAGGCCAATTAATAACCCTACAGTGGCCTCTAAGTGTTCAAGTGAAAGGAAGGAACACGTATTTCTCACTTTAAATCAAAAGCTAGAAATGATTAAGTTTAGTGAGGAAGGCACTTTAGAAAGCTAGCCCACTTGCACCAAATAGCCAAGTTGTGACGTCAAAGAAAAAGTTATTGAAGGAAATTAAAAGCACTACTCCAGTGAATACACAAATGATAAAACGATGCTGAGCATCAGTCCTTTGCAGCAACATGGATGCAGCTGGAGGCCATCATCCTAAGCAAATTAAGGCATGAATGGAAAACCAAATACTGCATGTTCTCACTTATAAATGGGAACTAAACATCGAGCACACATGGACATAAATATGGGAACAATAGACCCTGTGGACTACTAGAGGGAGGAGGGGAAGGGAGAGGTTATGGGTTGAAAAACTACCAATTGGCCACTATGCTTACTACCTGAGTGTTGGGATCCATACCCCAAACCTCAGCATCATGTAATATTCCCATGTAACAAATCTGCAAATGTACCCCTTGTATCTAAACTAAAAGTTGAAATTAAAGAAAATGAAACACCCTTATTGCTAATGTGGAGAACATCTGAGTGGTTTGGATAGATCAACCCAGCCACAACATTCCTTTCAGCCAAAGCTTAATCCAGAGCAAGGACCTAACACTTTCCAATTCTATGAAGGCTGAGACAGATGAAGGAGCTGCAGAAGAAAAGTTGGAAACTAGTAGAGGTCTGTGCATGAGATTTAAGGAAATAATCCTTCTTCATAGCATAAAGTGCAAGTTGAAGCAGCAAGTGCTGATGTAGAAGATGTAGCAAGTAATCCAGTAGATCTAGTTAAGATAATTGAAGGTGGCGACACTAAACAACAACTTTTCAATGTAGATGAAACAGCCTTCTACTGGATGAAAATGCCATCTAGGATTTGTGTAGTTAGAGAGAAGTCAATGCCTGGCTTCACAGCTTTAAAGGACAGGCTGACTCTTTTGTTAGGGGCTAATGCAGCTGGTAACTTTAAGAACACAATGCTAATCTACCATTTTGAAAATCCTAAGGACCTTATGAATTATGTTAAACTTACTCTGCCAGTATTCTAGAAATAGAACAACAAAGCTGGGTAACAGCACATCTGTTTATAGTATGATTTACTGAATATATTATGCTCACTGTTAAGACTTAATGCTCAGGAAAAAAAATCCTTTTAAAATATTACTGCTCATTGACAATGAACCTAGTTACTTAAGAGCTCTGATGGAGATATACAAGAAGATTAATGTTGTTTTCATGTCTGGTAACATGACACCCATTCTGCAGTCCATGGATCAAGAAGTAATTTCAAATTTCAAGTCTTATTATTTAAGAAATAAATTCATAAGGCTATAGCTATCTGCCACAGGTAGTGATTTTTCTGATAGATCTGGGCAAAGTAAATTGAGAAACTTGTGGAAAGGATTCACCATTGTAGATTCTATTAAGAACATTCTTAGCCAGGCACTGTGGCTCATGCCTGTAATCTCAGCACTTTGGGAGGCCAAGGCGGGCAGATCACTTGAGGTCAGGAGTTCAAGACCAGCCTGGCTAACTCCCGTCTCTACTAAAAATACAAAAAATTAGCTGGGCCGTGGCAGGAGCCTGTAACCCCTGCTACTTGGGAGGCTGAGACAGGAGAATCCTTTGAACCTGGGAGGCAGAGGTTGCAGTGAGCTGAGATCATGCCACTGTACTCCAGCCTGGGTGACAGAGTGAGACTGCATCTCAAAAAGAAAAAAAAAAAAAAAAGAGAGAGAAAGAAAAGAAAAAAGAAAGAACATTCTTGATTTACAGGAGGGGGTAAACATTTAACATTAACAGGAGTTCGGAAGAGGTTGATTTCAACCCTCATGGATGACTTTGAGGGGTTTGTGACTTCAGTGGGGGAAGTAACTACATATGTGATGGAAATACCAAGAGAGCTAGAATTAGAAGTGAAGAGCGTAAAGACGTGATTGAATTGCTACAATCTCATGATCAAACTTGAATGTATGAGAAGTTGCCTTTTATGTGTGAGCAAATAAAGTGTTTTCTTGAGATAGAATGTGCTCCTGGTGAAGATGCTGTGGACACTGTTAAAATAACAACAAAGGATTTAGAATATTCCATATACTTAGTTGATAAAGCAGTAAGAGGGCTTGAGAAGACTGTCTTCAATTTTGAAAGAAGTTCTACTATGGGTGAAATGCTATCAAACAGCATTGTGGGCTGTAGAGAAATCTTTTGTGAAAGGAAGAGTCAATCAATGTGGCAAACTTCATTGTTGCCTTATATTAAGAAATTGCCACAGCCATCCACCTTCAGCAACTCCTACCTTGATTAGTCTGCAGCCATTGACACTGAGGCAAGATCCTCAGCAAAAAGACCAACCAGCAAAAGATGCCAACTCCCTGAAGGCTCAGGTGATCATTAGCATATTTTAGCAATAAGGTATTTTTAAATTAAGGTATGTACATTTTTTTTAGACATGATGCAATTGTACACTTAATATACTATAATGTAGTGTAAACATAACTTTTATATGCACCGAGAAACAAACCAATTGGTGCGACCTGCTTAATTATGATGTTCATTTTATTGCAGTAGTCTGGAACCAACCCCACAATGTCTCTGAGGTATGCCTGTGTAATGATGAGCATGAGTGGTGCCTGGCTGGGGTCTCCCTTGCAGCCCTTCATATTCAGGACTGAGGACATGGAAGGCCCTGTGTGAGATCATCCACACAGGGAAGATCTGCATTCTGTAGAGTTAAAACAGTGGCCACCTTATTTTTGCTAGAATTTCTATTTCTCATTATTTTTCCTCTTGAAGTCAGTTCCAAATCCTCTGGCTTCAATAAAACAACTCTCTTCTAACATTTTCTTTACAGTGTGGAGCCATTGTTCATGCTCAATTAAAGATGATGACGAATAACGCAACCAACAGTAATTAGTAGCTTGAAAGAAAATGACGGCTGAAAAAATGGTAGGGAACTTCCCAGGAGAGTTTTATTTCTATATTGACTAGCCTTATGAAAAAAATGTAGCGGAAGCATCATTCACCTGGGATGGAAAAAGTCTGAACAAATAGCAAGAATAGATGACAGTGGGGAATTCTGCAATAGTGAGGTAATGAGCTGAAATGCCCATTGGTTTTTCATCCTATTTAATTTCAAAGGTTTAATTTTCACCATTACCAAATGGTGATTATTATATCCCCTCCTAAACACAGCATTGACCTAGATCCTACCCCCTAGAAGGATATTACACAAGCATGCATTTTGAATTTCCCTCGGTTATATTCATAAGAAAAATAGTACGTGGCAAAATGCTCTTAATAGAGCATGACCTTGCTTCTCTGCCTTTGGCCTTGCTGTCTCCTGTGATTGGAACACCCTGCCCTCTTCCACTCATGCCACTCTTCAGATCCTTCCTACTCAGGCCCCTGCCCTCCTGGAAGCCTTCATGAATCTTTCATTTCCCATGGAATTGTTTCTTCCTGAGTTCTCAAAGTACTTCTTATGCTCCCACTCCCAGCAAATAATTAATTTTTTTTAAATTTAAAGAATATTTTTAAAAAGTCTTGTATGATTTATGTACAATAAAACGTTTGTATCTTGAGTATACAGTTTGATGAATTTTAAATATAACCATCACTCAAATCAAGATCTAGAACATTTCCAGAAAGCTCCCTGAGCACTATTCTAGCCTCTAATGCCATAGACTAGCCTTGACTGGTTTTGATCTCCATATAAATCAGTGGCTTTCATCTGAAAGTGGTTTTATCCCCAAGAGGACATTTGGCAATGTCTGGAAACATTTCTGGTTTTCAAAACGGGCCTTGGGGTGGGGGTACTATTGGCATCTGTTAGGTAGAGACCAGGGATGCTACTAACATCCTACAATGTACAGGAAAATGCCCCACATCAAAGGATTCTCTCACTCAGAATGTCAATAGAGCTGATGTTGAGAAACCCTCATATGGATAAAATCATAAAAAGTGTGTACTCTTTTGTGTCTGACTTCTTTTATGCAATATTATGTTTGTGAGAATCATCTAACTTGCTGCATATATCAGTAGTTCTTACTTATTGCTGTGTACTTTAGTGTATGGTAAATGAGTACACAAAACCTTTATTTATTCATTCCACTATTGATAGATATCCCAAAGTCATTTTTTAATAAGGCATTTAAAGTAGCTATTTTATTGGTAAATATTTGTATGCACTAGATTGAAGGAAGTCAGTATGGAAAAGTGGTTAAGAGGTCAGTTTGCATGCCAGACTATCTAGGTCCACCCCTTGGCTTCATCGTATTTTAGTCATAGGACCTTGGTGGCAAAGTACTTAACCTCTTTGGGCCTCAAGTCCCTAGTCAGTACAATGGAGATAATGAGAAAATAGTACCTATTTATAGGGTTGTTAAGAGGATTAAATAAGTCACCATATTTAAAGTGCTTAGAATAGAGCTGAATTCATTGTAAGTTTTGAAAAAAAATTAGGCTATGTGCCTACCTAGTTCATTGAGCTTAGTTACTGGTCAAAAATGTTTTATGTAATAAACAATTGCTGGTAAGATGGGGAAAAATATAATTAATTTTTGGGCATTTTTCAAGACTTCAAAAGGCACTGGGTTTAGCAAAGGGTCTCTAAGGAACTATGTCCACCCCAAATTGGAGCTATCTCTGATAATAAAAAGAACTGTAGACAAATTGTTGTATACATCTTAAAATAACACAATTTATGGACTTTAAAGAAACCTTTCTAATGGGAAGAAAAATTCAATGTCAGGATTTTACATCGATTTTAAACTAATCTAGAACTTTAGTCATGATTTTTAAGAAATCTCCAGGTTGAACAGAAGGTAATTAAAAATAAATGTTCTAATTCTCCTTGATTATGAGAAATAACAGCACATGGCAGGGGGAAATGGCCCAAACTATTGTAGGTATGTACTCAAAGGTTTTTTAAAAAATTAGATTAAAAGAAACATAAATAATTTGTGTGGTTGAAATAGTAGTTTATTGGGTGACATTATTATTACTATTATTATTTATTATTATTATTTTTAGAGATGGGTTCTCACTCTGTCATCCAGGCTGTAGTGCAGTGGTAGGATCATAGCTCACTGCAACCCTGGACTCCTGGGCTTAAAGTGATACTCTCGTCGCAGCCTTCCGAGTCGCTGGGACTACAGGTGTGTGCCACAATGCTTGGCTAATATTGGGTGACATTATTAAATCCACTTGAAGATTATTGTTGAAATAACTTTTTGAGGCAAGTATAATTTTTTAGTCCCCCTTTATGTGTTACCTATGTCCAGATACAAAGGAGATGCTTGGCCATATAACACACCTTTTTGGCTGAGCATATTGGTAGTAATTCTGTTAAATAAGACTGTGTAGATGGTCAAACCTGGTTCTGAGAAACAATTCAATATACAATACAGATTGTTGAATATTAAAGTTTTGCTTCATTATCATATGATGCTTGTGTGAATGTTGGTAGTGGTCAGTAGCCCTCATTGTCTAATTGTGGAAGGGATCTGAATGGCACTTGGTGGGAAAGATGAACTTAGTGCATATCATCTGCTGTATATAAATTCTGGAAGCAACTCCTGGCTATTCTCTCTCTGTTTAATTTTTTCCTAGAGAAGAACTTCTTTATCACGGAAACCTGGGGATATGGCTTTTTTCACTTGTTAAGAAATAGGGGGCCAGGTATGGTGGCTCACGTCTGTAATCCCAGCACTTTGGGAAGCTGAAATGAGAGGATCACTTGAGGTCAGGAGTTCAAGACCAGCCTGGGCAACATGGCAAAACCCCATCTCTACTAAAAATATAAAAATTAGCAGGGTGTGGTGGCACATACCTGTAGTCCCAGCTACTTGAGAGGCTGAGGCAGGAGAATTGCTTGAGCCTGGGAGATAGAGGCTGCAGTGCACTATGATCACACCACTGCACTCCAGCCTGGGTGACAGAGTGAGGCTTTTCCTCAAAATAAATAATAATAAAAAAAACTAAAGTAAATAATGGCAGCTTCTGAACTTTGTTCATTCAGTATTGTATTCATGGTTGTGATAGCATTTTTGAGCAAAGCTAGAATCTTGATAACAAGTCTTTTCTGTAGGTGCCTGTATATATCACCAAGCTAGAGGATAAGTACACTTTTGCCTACGGGACTCAGTGACAGTGTTTAAATGATTCAGACATTTAGATACTGGGCTGTTGCTGCTGAGAGAGCCAGGTTACTCCTAGGTGGGAGTACCTGACCTGGTGGAGTCAGGTTATTCCAGCTGAGTGTTTCACAGAGGCCTCTGAGCACTGGCTGCAGCAGTGACCCCCAGGTGTGTCCCTGGCTGCAAAACTGTTCATGTGGTCTCTTTTTGGCTCACACAGTTCTTCCTCAATGAACAACTGTATAACAAGTCAAAAGACTTCCAAGAAAAATGTAGATTATATTACAACCAGGTATTCTTATGGAGGAACCACAATTTCTTATTTGGTACATGGAAAAAATTTGGGGGAGAGAGACCATCTTATATAATCCCACTAGTGAAAAATTTTTTTTAAAGAAATATTCCCCAGTGTCACTGAATCAATGACACAGGTAAATTGGGGAAAACTTGTGGGAGTCACTTGCTGTGGCTTCTGTGATGGGTTAGAGCAGAGCAGAAAGTTATTGCCTCCTGACATAGAGATTCGAAATACCTTTTCTTCCCCCAAGTCATGACCAGACTGTTAAAGAGAGAACTGACAGTAAGCCACAGCACAGCGGAAGCTGAGGCCTCCTCCCAGCTGAGGTTTGATTAGGAGGACTGCCAGCAAATGTGACCGAGTTTTATTTCACAGAAGAAAGAACAGAGCAACAATGAAGACACAGAAGGAAAACAAGGTCAATGAGCTTTCCCTTAAATAAAAAAAAAAAAAAAGCCTGGTTTCAAGTAGACAACATTGTTAAAGATTTTAGTGTCAAATCCACACTGTAATTTACCCTGGAAGATTGAGGAAAAATAGTCATTGATTCATTTATTCTTTTTTCATATAACTCTATTGAATGCTATTACCATCAAAGCTGAACTTATTTTGATTTGCTTGATGTGTATAAACATTGTGAATGTCAGGTTCTCCTGAGGAAACTCCTTAGCCTCCAGAGGATGAAGGCCAACAAGGTTTGCTCATGCCCAGCCTGCAGGCTCGCTTATGAGGTGGTGTCTTGCAATGAAGGTGCATCCCTGAGCAGGGTTCATCAATCTTACAGACATTTATGAGCCAGCAGGCCCAGTGTGCAGCTCTGAACTCCTCTCTTTCTCTTTCTCTCTCTCTCTCCCCCACTTTAGGCACATTGAGCAGACTCTTGCATGAAAAAGGCCCAGTATGAAACAAACAGTAGCTTCTTCCAGCAGTGTTTGCAGTCTTTTCTCCTGACAAGCCAATGGATCCTCTATGGGAAAGGGTGTGAAGAGGCAAGCTTGGCTCTCTAGTGCAGCAATGGAGAGGGGTAGTTGATTTATCCGAGTCATTTAAGAGCACTGAGTCCTTGCACGTCACTCCTGGCCAGTTGCATGTCTCAAACATCATACATTATACCAATCCCAAAGTATTTCTAACACTTCTTATGATAATAAAGTAGCCCTCAGGTATTAATCCTTTTGAGGATTATCTTATTCCCACATTCATCATATCACGCTACTCACACTAAATTATTTCAATATAAATCACCACAAATGTAACACAGACCTACTGTGTCCTAGGCATTGTTCTGGAGATTCATAAATGAATAAAGTCGCTGCTCTCATGGGACTTACATAAAAGTTACATGTTAATTAATTAATATATAACTTAAGGTTAGGTAGTGAGAAAAGCTATGAGGAAAAATGAGGTAGATAAGAGGACAGAGAGGAATGAGTGAGGGTGCTCTCTTGGATAGGGGTCAGGAAAGACCAGTGTTGAGGGATGTGTTCGAACAGGGTTGGAGTGAAGAGAATCATGGATATCTGGGGGTGGAGTTTGCTCTTGAAGAAGAAACAGAAAATGCAAAGGCTCTGAGGTCTGGTGGCTCGGAATGTTTTAGGAACAAGAGAGCCCATTGGACTAGACAGAGCACAGTGAACACGTCAGGGCTGAATCTGGTAGATCTGGGAGACTGAATTCTAGGCTTTGAATCTTATTCAAAATGTAACTGGAGGCCTGTGAGGGCTTTGGACAGAAAAGTAAGATAGTCAGGGGTACCTTCTAAAGTCCACAAGAAAATATAATTTCTTTACATGACTGTTCCAAGATTACAAATACCTTCTGGCAGACTTATCTACGAAAAATTTTTGGTGATATATTCAGAGCCCAACTCCCAGTTATTCACAAAAATAGCACTCTTTGGAGATAGCGTACCATGGCATTTTTGAGCTCTCATTTCATTTTTAGAAAAACCCTGTGAGCAAACCTACTTACATTTTATTGAGTTGCTATGTGCTTGCAATTGGCTGGTTTATGTATATTTTCCCTCATTTTCACAGCTACTTTGCAAGGTAAACCTCACCATTGCTGTTTGGTAAGTGAGAAAACAAAGGCCAAGAAAAGTTAAGTGACTTGGCCAAGGTGATGCCATCAGTAGAGTGGAGCTGAAACCTTGACACGGATTTGCCTCAGTCCAAACCTGGAGCCCTTCTTACTTCATGACAGGGCTTACACTATGATTACTCACATTTAATAAAGAAATAAAGTGATTTACTCAACGTCCTCTGGCCAGTGCTCTTCATGCTTATAACTGTCCTAGGAAAATTATCAGGCTCAAATGGACTTGTTTGGAAGTGTTTTCAATCTCTTGTGATAGGACTAGGGCAAGAGTCTATTTTATATTCCTTTCAATGTTCTGGAGACACTATCATTTCTTCTGCTAAAGCTAATGCCATGGGTGTAACTTGTAGATGAGTAAGAGCTAGAATGAATGGATGCCTAGTGTTCCTTTAGTGCACTTCAAGTACAGACAAAGATGGCAAGGCATTGTAAATGATGCTGTTTAATTAATTTCCCATAGAAGGTTGTCCTAGAGAGTCGTGGAATGCAGAAGCTCAATGGAAAACAAAACTCCACAAACATACAAAGGAGGGACAGGATTTGGTTTAGCTCAGTTTAATTTAGTTTAGCTATTTGTACCAGCCATTCCATTCCAAATGGAATTTCCTTTACTGAAAGTTCATGAGAAGAGAGACCTTGTCTATGCAGTGGATTTCATCTTTGGTGCTTGATCTGTCTTTGCTGCTATTGCATTAAATGCAGCACATGCAGCTGCACAGACACCTTGGGAGAGCTCAGCAGCCCACAAAGCCCAAGAAATAAAGTTCGTGTTTCTTGTCACTTTTACAATTTTTAATAGTGCCTTTATTCTTACCTCACAGTCTTCTTTCTTGGCTGAATACTGACAGAATCTACTGTAGTTCCCCAGAAACCTAAATTAAAAAGTTACATTGGATGTGGAATCTTCATAGACTTCTGGGTAGAATGTGAAACAGTAGAACCATTTTGGAAATCTGTTTGGCAGTGTTTTAAGTGGTAAACAAACACATACTGTATGACCTAGCTATTCCTTTCACGGGTATTTGGTTAAGAGAAATGGAAACATATGTCCCTCAACACAAATATTCATAGAGGCTTTACTGCCCCAAAACTGGAAAAAACTGGTAAACAGATTAAAGATTTTGGCACATTCATATGATAGAATACTACTCAGTAAATGAAACACAATGAACCGTTGATAAAACCACACGAACAAAATATAAATGCATTATACTAAGCAAAAGAAGCCAAACACAAATGACTGCATTTATGTGAAATTCTAGAAAATGCAGAGTAATGGATAACAACAGAAAGCAGATCAGTGGTTGTCTAGTTGTGGAAACAGAGGGGGTATGGACTGCCCTGGGCTTGAGGGAAATTTCTTTTCTTCTCTTTTTTTTTGAGACAGTCTTGCTGTGTCACTTAAGCTGAAGTGCGGTGGCATGATCTCGGCTCACTGCAGCCTCGTCTTCCTGGGCTCAAGTGATCTCTCATCTCAGCTTCCCAAGTAGCTGGGACCACAGGCACACGCTACCACCATGCTCAAGTAATTTTTTTTTTTTTTTTTTTTTTGTATTTTTTGTAGAGACAGGATTTTACCATGTTGCCTAGGCTGGTCTCCTGGGCTCAAGTGATCCACCCACCTTGGCTTCCCCAAGTGATGGAATTACAGGTGTGACCCATGACACCTGGTCAAGGCCAAGGGAACTTTCTGAGAGTGAAGGAAATATTCTGGACCTTGACTGTTCTGGTAGACCTGGATACACACACACACACACACACACACATTATTTGATAAAATTTGTCCAATCATATACTTAAAATGGATGAGGCTTATTATATCTAAATTATATGTCAAGCTGGGCGCAGTGGCTCACACCTGTAATCCCATCACTTTGGGAGGCCAAGGTGGGCAGATGACCTGAGATCAGGAGCTCAAGACCAGGCCGGCCAAATGGCAAAATCCTGTCTCTAATAAAATACAAAAATTAGCCGGGTGTGGTGGTGGGTGCCCGTGATCCCAGCTACTTGGGAGGTTGAAGGATGAGTATCAGTTGAACCCAAGAGATGGAGGTTACAGTGAGCCGAGATAGAGCACCACTGCACTGCAGCCTGTGAGAGACAATGAGACTCTGTCTCAAAAAAAAAAAAAAAAGTCAACAAAATTGATTTTTTAAAAAAGTTATGTTAAATACTTTCTTTGTGTTGCCTTGACTGTCTGAATCCCCCAGCTGCCTTTGTCCAGTAATTCCCTGGCTCCTCTTTTTGCATCTGGGAGCTTCAAAGAGGTTATGATCAAGCTGATGTGTAGCTGTTTTCTTCCTATATTTTATCAGTAGAGGAGTGATGGAAATATATGGGCAAAAGTCGATATTCTGCTGATGGGTTGGCCTTTAAGAATGAATTCCATTTTAAGCATGGGTCCTACCTTTATTCTTTCTGACCCTTCAGCATCATATACGGATGTAAACAGATAGGGATGGGGATTATGAATGAACAGAGAGAGGAAAACGTTTAAAATTGAGTGAACCGTGACTCCTGCCATTCCATTCTACGAATGACTCTTTTGGGAAGAGCCGGAGATAAGAATGATGAAAACTGTTACCTAGGACCTCCTGCAGTGAGCATCTCACTACTTTAAAAGATTGTAATACTTTTCAAGATATGTGTTTTTCATACAACATGTCTTCCTAAACACAAGCCTGGTGTTTATAATACCTGGTGCAATAATATTGAGGAAACACTATGTTTCCATGCTAGAAAATTGAAGGTAATTTATTCTTTTATCAGAAGGAGCTGCAAACTTCTCAAAAAGAGAAATTTGGGTTCAATTCCAGGAATGTAGGAGTGTGGGAGCCAGCCTCCAGGATGGCCCCCACTGGGCTTGCCTCCTGGTGCTCCTGCTACTGAGTGGAGCTCCCACAGGGCTTTTGTACAGAACCAGGTTGTTCTACTGACCAATAGAAAATGGCAGAAATGATGGTGTATGTCTGATTTGGGAGAATAAGTCACAGAAAACATGGCCACTTTTGTTTGATTTCTCTTGGATCAGTTGCTGTGTGGGAAGCTGACACACAAGCATCCTATAGAAATGTTTATGTGTCAAGGAACTGAGTCCTCCTGCCAAGGACGGGCTCTAACTTGCTAGCTCAGGTAAGTCGTCTTGGAAACAGATCTTCCAGCTCTTCGGTGATCAGGATAACTGCCATCCTGGTTTCCATGTTAACGACAGCCTCATGAAAAATCCCAAGCTAGAACCACCCCGCTGAATTTTTCCTGAATTCATGACCCACAGAAACTGTGAGGTGATAAATGATTATTAACTTAAGCCATTAAATTTTGGAGTAGTCTGTCATTTGGCAATGGACAATGAACACAATTAGAGTCCTGAGGACCCTTGGGGACTCTCTGGCAACTGACTCCCCCCAACCCCCTTTTTTATTTTTGAGATGGAGTCTTGCTCTATTGCCCAGGCTTCAGTGCAGTGGCACAATCTTGACTCACTGCAACCTCCATCTCCCAGATTCAAGCGATTCTCCTCCCTTAGCCTCCTGAGTAGCTGGGAGTACAGGCGTATGCCACCACATCTGGCTAATTTTTGTATTTTTGGTAGAGACAGGGTTTTGTCATGTTAGTCAGGCTGGTCTTGAACTCCTGGCCTCAAGTGATCCTCCTGCCTTGGCCTCCCAAAGTGCTGGGATTACAGGCATTAGCCACTACACCCAGCCGACAACCAACTCCCTTCTAAATAAAAGCATTTAGTCTGAATAGAGCTATGATTATCCTGATTACAGAAACTTCAGGCAACGCTTCAGGCACAGTTCACGTATTGTCTCATTCAATTCGTATAACAGTGTTATAAGGTACATATCCCTTATTGCCCCATTTTACAGATGAGGAAAAAGTGTAGTGCAGAAAATTCCAAGGTCACTCAGATAGGATTGACTGACTGCAAGGCCCACAGTCTTAACCTTGAATGGAATACAGCCTCACTGTCTGACATTATTTTCACTCTAGTTATTTCGTATTCTATCTTATGTGAGATTTCAATTTGTTTTCATTTTTCTCTAAATGAGATGCAAAGTGAATTACAGGAACACAGCTATTTCACATCCCCATTGTCTGCAATTCCAGCAACACAACAGACTAAATTTCTGTGAAATCTGAGCTCTTAGTGCATTGTATCTGTGAAACATGTAACCATTTTCCTAGTAAAACAAACCAGGTGAGGGGAAACATATTTCTTCTCTTCTGGTTTTTAGTTAAGTTGCCTAAAAATAACTTTACTTATGCTAAGTAGAAAGATGTTTTCTAGAAATTATCATTTCAATATGTTCACAAAAACTTTAGAATATCAGTCAAAAAGCCTTAGTTTGACACTAGAAAGTAGAATTCATTACACAGTCAGAAAGAAGTTCTTTTCATGTCTAAACAAATACATGCAATTGATTTATTCTTTTTTTGTTTGTTTGTTTGTTTGTTTGAGAGAGGGACTCACTTGGCCACCCACACTGGAGTGACCAAGTGAGACTATACCCTTGACCTCCTGGGCTCAGCCGATCCTCCAACCTCAGACTCCCAAGTAGATGGGACTACAGGCACACGCTACCATACCCGGCTAGTTTTTTGTATTTTTTGTAGAGATGAGTTTTGCCATGTTTCCCAGGCCTGTCTTGATCTCCTGGGCTCAAGGGATTCTCCTGCCTCAGCCTCTCAAAGTGCTAGGGTTACAGGCATGAGCCACCACGCCAGGATGATTTGTTCTTTAGTTACTAAATCTCCATTATTTTTACTTTATTTTATTAATAATAAATGCATTTGTTGAACACTAACATAGCTGAGGTGTACCAATGTGCCTTCAGTACATAATTTTTAAAAATTCTTCATAAATAACTATGAAACAAATACTAATGCTACCCTCATTTGACAAATGATGAGAAAAATGATGGGCAAGGAAATAATGGCCTTGCCCAGTGACACCCAGTTTCTAAATGGCAGACTTGGGATTTGAACCCAGGTCTGCCTAAGCCCAAAGCCTATGCTTTTTTCTGCTACTGCTCCTGTGTTACACTGAAAGAACTGACAAAAAGTATTAAAAATACAAGAACCAATGGTCAAATAGAATAGAAACCTATTACAAATAGCTTTGGGATTCAGATATAATTGTTGAGATGAAGGGTTTCTATGTTAGAGTGTAAAAATGTACATACTTGGCCACAGCAAAACCAGCAACATGGAACCAGTTCTGTTATACCAAGAGTTTGAAGGTACTCTTCCACTTTATTTTAAAAAGTGAAAGAACACTGCAGTATGTAGACTTCCCCAGTCACCAGATGTAGATCAGGCTGTTATTCACCTGTCTATTTTTTATTTGTAAAAACTAATTTTCTGTCAGATGAAGTATATATAGCTATAGATCTGTTTAATGGTAGACTTAGGGCTGGAATGTTATAGTGTTCCGGTGCCAAGAATGGTGATTTTTGCAGCATGCACATACTTTCTTTTAAAAGTATTTTAGACCTGGCACATAATGATTTTGAGTCAGTGTGTGCTTAATATCATGCTCACCATTTTAAAAAATATTAGAAACTAACTGCAATTGTAGAAGTATACCTCACAGAAGTCTCAATCTATTGCAGTTTCTGCTAGGACAGTCCTTGATTTTTTTTTTTAATAAAGTAATTCTCTCAGAGTCTATAGTTATTAAATTCTGGGGGTAATAAACATATAAACAGTTATGGAAGTGAAGAATAGCTTAGATTAGTTTTCTCAGACACAGACTTCAATGTCATTTTTTTCCAACTCATCTCACATCATTTCATTTGAATTTAATACTATTGACACGTGATGATTGCACACAAACTCAAGAGTCACCCTGAGGGTGACCATACTAGATTTCTTTTAGGAGAAAGGCCAGTGCAATTAACCTCATAGGTAAAAATTTCTTCATGAAATCCAGCTGTGACATATATACTTCAGATGGAATGTATATACAATGAGAGAGCTCTTTTAGAGGAGAACAAAGTAAAGGGGTTTGGTAAAACTTACCATGAAACTAGATTAGATCTAGACCCCAGAAACACTGGGCTGAAGCAAGTAATGTGAATACCAATAATCTAAATAGGTCTTTTAGAGTCAGGAAAACTAAAGATTAAGTAGCAACCACTTATTAATGGTTTATGCTTTTCCAACTTACAAAACTAATTTAAGTGAGCTTTTCTCCTTCACTATTTATGCAGGTGTAAAATCCATAAATCCAGGAAAACACACTTCCGACTCCTCATTTACAATAGGCACAAAGATCTTTCACACATGTACAAATAATATAGAGCCTACAGAAACATAGCTTTGTGAATTGCGATTATGACATAACTTTGAAAAAACTGCAGGGTATTCGCAATGGAATGTGAAATACACTTTGTATAAAGAATGAGCTCGAGGGTGGATCAGAAGCTGTTCCCACTGGACAGTGGTGTGTTTAGAAGTCAGGTTAATTAGTAATTAATTAACTAATTAATTAACATAGTTGTTTATAAACTACCTGCTCAGGCATGTGATGCTACATATAACCAACCTGCAGTGGCACTGAGAATATTTTGGATTTGGCAGCTAACTCATTCTTCCTGCTCAATCCTGTATATTTTTCTTAAGATACTCAGAGAAATAGTGAAGGAAGTATCTCCTGAGTGTTCCACAACTCTGAGCAGTTTTAGGAAATCTAGCTAGCCCTCCCTCTGTGGTCTGTATATTCTTGGTATTGGGCTCATGGATATGACGGAATTCATTTCTATACAGAAAGAGAGGATGGGTCATAGGGGTCAGGGTCCTGATGTCCTCCACACTGCATTCCTGTATAATGGCAAAGACTGAAACGGGTTAATGATCTGCAACTAGTAACTAGCAATTTTAATTTTTATTGGCAAGAAAGGCAATAATCAAATGACTCCTATGGGGATGAATTATAATGATGTTAGCAATAAGCCTTCGAGTGAATTATACTAATTAATTTCTGTAGGTCAGCATTATCCATCACCTCCATCATAAAAGGCAGGAAAGCCTCAATCCGGAGAAGCAAAGTTGCATTTCAAAAGCTTTTGAGTGGGCATCCAGGGATTGGAATTTGTAGCTTTGCATTCCAAATGGGATGTTGAATTTAGAGAATTAGGACAATGCCCGAGGAGTTTACTCTCTTCCTTCTCTATAGGGGTCGGGCACAGGGGAGATGGGGCGCAAGTACTTGGAGGACCCTGTGGGGATGTTGTTAGTGCTGTCCTGGCAGTACTTGAGCTGCAAATAAACAAACTTCACTCCAGAAGACTCTCTAGTGTGCAACTTTGAAGGCATGAAATTCACACACACAATGGTGTTTCAATACGCTACTGCCCAGTAGGACCACTCTTTAAAAATTAAAATAAGATTGAGTTGAGTTTTCTATAAGAGGAAGCAGCTCTGCCCTAGAAATTGGCTCTATTCAGCTTTCTGAATAAGAGCTAATGCAAGTCTTTTGTGAATATATTTTTTCACAGTGTTGTCTTACGTTAGCACAAATGGGCAAAAGAAACAAAAAAACCCCAAAAACAAAAGAAAACAAAAAACGCAGATTGCATAGGAGAGAAAATGTAGGAGTTTATTCTTTTTGTTATATGTATCTTTATTTTTATTGTATATATTTAAGGTGTACAACGTCATGTTTTGATATACATAGTGAAATACTTACTACAGTCAAGCCAATTAACAAATCCATCGTCTCACAGTTAACCACCTCCCCTTTTTTTGTGGTGAGCCACCTCAGTTTCCAGTATACAGCACAATATGATTAACAATAGTCCTCATGCTGTACAACAGATCACTAGACGTACTTATGTAACTGCAGCTTTATGACCTTTGACCTACATTTCCCCATGACTTTACATTTCTCCCCCATCATCCTTCCCCAAACTCTCCCTCCTGTCTTTGGTAACCACCATTTTACATTGTTATTTTGCATATCGACTTTTACAAATATTCCGCATATAAGTGAGTTCATGCAGTATTTGTCTTTCTGTGTCTGGATTATTTCAGCTAGCATAACATTCTCCATGTTCATCTCTGTTGTGGTAAATGCCAAGATCTCTTTCTTTGTTAAGGCTGAATAATATTTCATTGTATATGTACAACACTTTTCTTTATCCATTCACCTATTGACAGACACTTAGGTTGTTTCTATATCTTTTATTGTGGATAATGCTCAATGAATATGGGAGTTCATATATCTCTTCAACATACTGATTTCACTTCATTTGAGTATATCCAGAAAAGTGATTGCTGGGTAAACCATTCAGTTCTATTTTCAATTTTTTGAGCATCCTCTGTATTATTTTCTGTAATGGCTGTACCAATTTACATTTCCACCAACAATGTATGAGGGTTTCTTCTTCTCCGTACCCTCACCAACAATTGTTATTGCTTGTCTTTTTGGTAATAGCCATCCTAGCAGGTGAGAACTAATATCTTATGGTTTTTATTTGCATTTCTCTAATAATAAGAGATGTTAAGCACCTCTTTATATACTTATTGGACATTTACATGTCTTCTTTGGTGAAATATCTATTCAAGTCCTTTGCCGATTTTAAAATTTGTGTTTTTTTGTATGAATTTCCTTTATATTTTGGATATTAACTCCTTGTCAGATATGTGGCTTGCAAATATTTTCTCTCAGTCTGTAGACTGCCTTTTCATTTTGTTGATTGTTTCCTTTGCTATGCAGATTTTTAGTTTGATGTATTAGTTCCACTTGTTTATCTTTCCTTTTTTTTTTTTTTCATTTGCCTGAGTATTTTGTGTGATGTCCAAGAAATTATTGCCAAGGCCAATGTCAAGGAACTTTCTTTTATGTTTTCTCCTGGAAGTTTTACAGTTTCGTGTCTTTCAGTTTTCCCCCATTGATTATGATGTTACCTGACAGCATTTTATAATAGCTTTTATTATGTTGCGGAAATTTCCTTTCCTGTACCTAAATTATTAACAGCTTTTATCAAGAAAGGATCTGAACTTGGCCAAATGTTTTTTCTGCATCTATTGAGATGATTTTGGGGCTTTTGTCTTTTTTCTGTTACTGTCGTATATCACATTGATTGATTAGGTTATGTTAAACCAACTTTGCATCCCAGGGATAAATCCCACTTGGTTGTGGGTAAGCTCCCTGAGCTGAGCTCAGTGCTGGTGAAAAATGCAGGGATCCCCAGTGGTGAAGACTTCAGGCATCTGCAGGGGTGATGAGGACAACCAGAGTCCTCTAGCTCACTGTTTCCCCTCAGGGTCACATTCCTCCAGGTTCGAAGCTGATCCTGACTGGGGCATGGAGTGGCACAGATAATGTGTTTCCTATCCTATTCTAAGCAGCCATCCTTGGTTTCTGTGCTCCACAGGGTTTCTGCTGCTCCTTTGCTGTACTCTAGAACTCTTCCTTCAGTATTTTTATTGACGTGTAGTTGTTTCTTCTTTGTTTCTATGAGGGAGAAGAACATTGGGACCTTCTGGCCTTCCATCCCATTGATGTTACTCCTTCGGAGTTTATTTTTAAGGTGGGAAGACATCAACTATTCAGTCTTGATAATCCAACACAGAATGTACAGTCACGGTATCAGGTTTTCTGCCATTTTATAGGGCAAATATGCTTATACAATTTATTTGAGCAAGATGAAAAATTGCTAATACTAGAAGACTTTTATGTTGCGTTAATTCAGGAACTCAACTTTTAGCCTTCTTGGCACTATGACAAATACACTTGCGATCACAACAGCATATTGTATTTAAAATGCTGCACTCTTTCCAAACTGAAAGCTACTGTGTTTAGACACTTCCCCCGACTCTGGCCAGGGAATTCGAAACCATTTGCTATGAACAG
This sequence comes from Pongo pygmaeus, assembly GCF_028885625.2. Classification (NCBI taxonomy): domain Eukaryota; kingdom Metazoa; phylum Chordata; class Mammalia; order Primates; family Hominidae; genus Pongo; species Pongo pygmaeus. The sequence continues at coordinate 128,894,944 of NC_072377.2, read as the reverse complement.
TATAACAAACGCGTATGTCAAAATCTTGTTCGTTGCTCCTAGGCATTCTAGCTTTTGGAGTTTGGTAGCATTTAATAGTGACCATCAGCTTTGTATGGAGAATAATACTTGATGTTACATCTTACAATCAATTATAAGATAAAGACATATAATTCATAGCTAAGATGACTCTCCATTTTGATAATATGGCTGCTAGTTGGGGCAGCTGATTTGAACTTTTGCATATGATATTCAGATTGAAGTAGTTATTTCCTCTTATGTAAAACTTTCATCAACCCTACCTGGGGCATTGATCAATTTTAGCACTTTTTTGTCTCTCTAGAACTGCAGGATTTTTGGATTGCTGTCGAAGCTGGCTCTATTGCAATCCTAAGGGCTATATTCAAGGTCATGTGACTGTTTACTGTTTCAATACAAGGAACATATAAATGCAAAATGCTATTCACTATTTATTCATCTCATGTATTCATTCAATGTTCATTGGCTTACTGTGGTGTTTGCTTAATATGTATTCCACAGCACATCTTTTGTTTCTGCAAAACTGCACATTATATCATTTTTGCATCTGACACTGACTTTCTTCTAGGGAAATATTCTAGTAACAAAGGAAAAAAGAAAAGGCTACGATGAGGAGCTACCAACCCTTGCAAATTTGCTTAACTTGCTGAAAAGGCAGGGAGATTTTAGGGAGCACACTGACCTTGAATAGTGAGAAATCCCACAGCAAAAAGTGTGAAACCATAGTTCATTGCCAAATCTTATTACTATGCTTCCTAGTTATCTTGGTTATTTTCACTTTAAGTACCTTACGATCTAACAGGTATATGTCATGGTTTACATGAAACCTCAAACAACTGTGGGGAAACCAACATATTTATTCTGCTTTCCCCCATGAGAGACTGAGAATAATGATTTTAAGATTACTTCCTTATTTTTTTCTTTGGAAGGCTTTGGATTAGAAGATTTAAATAGTGATGTCTCTAGGCCTGGCACTGTATGCTCACACCTGTAATCCAAACACTTTGGGAGGCCAAGGCGGGAAGATCAATTGAAGCCAGGAGTTTGAGACCAGCCTGGACAATAAAGCAAGACCTAATTTCTACAAAAAATAATAAGTAGAATTAGCTGGATGAGGTGGTGTGGGTCTATAGTCCCAGCTACTTGGGAGACTGAGGCAGGAGGATCCCTTGAGCCCAGGAGTTGGAGGCTACAGTGAGCTATGATTGTGCTACTACACTTTAGCCTGTACAACAGAGTAAGACCCTGTCTCTAAAAAATTAAAAAAAAATAGCAATGTCTCTAAATTCAACAATGTCGGGACTGCATTTGGGACAGTTCTGGTCATTCATCCACGTAGTCAAACCCCATAGATTTGAAGTTCTATTCCAACCCAGGTTTCAGTATGCAATTTGGGACAAACCAGATCTCAGTTTGAGTCTGGCTCTGCTGCTACCGAGGTGGATGAAATTAACAAATCATTATCCTCTCTGAGCATTCATTTCCTCAACTACAAAATACATATAAAAATGCCCACCTTGAAGGGTTGTTGTCTGTATGTATGTATATAAGAGACCTAGTAAATGTTGATTCCTTTTCCACTTTCTTTTGCTCTTAAAGAGGATAAGTTATTTTTTTTTTTTCTAGTTCATTCACTTCTCCGAGATGGAGCTAGTTATAGTGATATCTGTTGAAATTTTTAAGCAGTAAAAAAGTAAAGATATGCATCCTGTCTTTTCCAAAGCTAATACCAGTGGTCAAATCAAATGGACATAAGGCATCTTCAAGTATTTTGACTCCAAGAGACCAAAAGACCGGGACTTATACCTGGATCCTCCCAATCACTAGCTGGGAAAATTTAACCTATCCAAGACTTAATTTCCTCCTTTATAAAATAGGGCTTATAATAAAATAAATTTCAGTAAAAGCATCCTAAAGAGCTAAGAAGATTAAATGAGACAATGTCGATATCCAGTGCTTGGAATGTTTAGCACATGGTAGAGGCTCAGACACACTCTTTACAATGTCACCAGCTGCTTTTCTTTTGGCCAGGATTCTGTGTTGGATTATAGTCTTGAATATCACAGACTGAGACCCAGTGATTCAATCTCGTACAATTTGGTCACATTGGTAAAGATATGGCCAAGACCAACGGTCGCATTTATTATCTATTTTTAACTCAGTTTAGGCAGTTTTGTTTTAAATACAACCTCCCAGTTTGAGTAAATGGTGGGTACCATGTCACATGTCTGGGTGGCTCCACTTAACAAACCTAAAGATTACACTTAGGGTTCTAAGTGTGGAAGAGAGAGATTTCTCTGTTAATTGCTTGAAGATGAAACACAATTTTAAATGAGACCAATGGTTGCTGTGATTTTTGTTAGCACCTCTTGAATCTTTAGTTTGAACATCTCCAGGGCCTCACTGGGGAGCTGCTGTGTTGCTCTGCAGGGACAGCATAAGCGAGCCTAAAAGAGGGCTAGTGATGGAAGGTAAACCTTTTCTGTGTTGTAAGCATGTATAATCTCCAAAGGTAAATATTGCTTGCAGTGAAGGAAGGACTCTGATAAGTTCATTTGCAGCAAAGGACAGAGTAGGGACAGCATACTGAGATTGGGGGACAGAAGAACCCCTGTTGTTCTTTAAACAATGGATGACAGAGTGCTTATTTTTAACCATTTCCAGATGCATGCAACAAAGTCACATGGGAGATTTATTTCTTTTACAACAGAAGTCAATTGGGCATGACACTAATGTATTGTTTCAAGAAAAGTCTAACTCAACTAAATCGAGACTCAGTAGGAAATTTAAAGAGAAGCAATTTCTGTTATCGGTTTTAATGAATACCATTAAGTGATAGCCAAAAAGAGAGAAGAAAAAAAGATTAGGGGTTGCTCAGAAAACATCCTTCCCACTTTTCTAAATTATCATGACAACACAGTCTTTAGCTGTGAAGTCAATTTCCTTCGTAATTACATTCTATTTAGAGGTGCGATTGCTTAGAAACACCCTCCTGGTGAAGAAGCTTTTTTTATTTTAGTAAGGGATGAAGAAGAAGGGGTCCCCTGCACCACGTGGCAAGTATTTCCTTTACCTGCTTCACCCTTGGGCACTTATCCGTGGGGTGCCTTGGGAGTCCCTCCCATTCCAGTGGCTGCCTCTCATCCTGAAAGCAGTGGGCAGAATTCACTTTAGAGAGACTCTCAGGAGAAGGCTTCATTGGCTAGAAGTGAATGGCACTTGCCTTGAATTCTAGGGTCTCTCTGAAGGCACTTACATCTCCCCCTGTCCCTGGGATTGTATGAAGGAGGGTTAAATGGGCCATAGTGTCACTGTTGTAGTTATGGAGGTGAGAGAGCTGTGTACTTAGAAGAGAAATATTTTTTAGATCAAAATGAACACTGGTCTTCTAAGGCCCGTTAGCATGCAGTTGAATCATTGCAAGCCTGATTCTACTATGACACGAATGAATATGTTTTAACATTTCCACTACCTAAATCCTTGCTTACAATCATTTCTCTCACAGTCATTTGGGAGGGAGGGAAAAGAAAAAAAAACAACAGTAGAAACAAAAAAGCCACAACCCAGACTAGCTGTCTTTGAGTTGGTCATGAAGTCTTTCACCCTAAGGACTAAAAACTAGGGCAAGATACTTTGTTGTGATGTAGGCCAATTTCCTATTTTCAAACCACTGGAAAAAAAAATGAGGCCAGAGGGTTCTGATAAATGATTCTAAGAGATGAATCCCAAGGCTCTCTCTCACATGTTTCATGCAAAACGAGAGAATGTTCACGACAGTCCTGAGTCCAGCTTGCGGAGGCTCTAATTCTATTACTGCCTCATCCAGGCACATTATTTTTGCTCATTAACGAGATGGCATCATAATGGAGCATGCAGCAGCCAGAGTGATTAGCAAAGCGCCTCCTTCCATTCTTCAAAATGTCATCAACACACTGGTCAGGAAACAAACTCATTTTCTGACTCTGCCATGATTTGCGGGGTTTCAGGCACTGATGATAGCTTGTCTGCTTGGTTTAAAAGAGCTCCTGATATAACAGAACCTGACACTGTTTACTTCAGCCTATTATGCCTGCTGCATTCAGTGAATGCTTCATTGGAGAAGAAAAATCGAAAGAAAGCTATTCATTGTAATGCCAGCTGCTTTTTAAAAAAGGAAATCAATTTTTGCTTGAGCTCAGAATGTACTCCGCAGGTCCAGAGTGACCTACCACTTTTGATGTCAACAACAAAAGGATCTGCCTGAATTTTCCACAACAATCACCCAACAACTCAAAGAACATTGAAAATCCTAGATTAGTTTCATTTTAGTTTATGTTCAAATTGGTATCCACTCATCCCAACAATATCACAAAATAGAAAGCCTTGGGTGACACAGCCCTTGCACGCCAAGCTGTAGGAACTCTGGGCTTTGCCTTCTATGCGGGGTTTTGTTATAAATTACTTGGCAGGACCATTTTATGACGGAAATAATTAGTTATGTTTAGTATTTATAGCTAGTATCATGATGCCTTTCTGCACTGCTAATTAATTATTTTATGGCCAGCATGTTTCAAATGCAATTAGTTAGGTATGGCAATGATCATAATATTTTGCATATTCATGACAACATTCTGCCTATTTACAGCAAAACTTGGGTGTCAAAATCAGTCATTTTCCTTTTGTTATTAGGCAGAATAATTACAGGAAACAATAACAATGATGTCTTGCATGTGAATAACATTTTACAACCGAGCACCTCCATTCATGTCACCCATGCATGTATCCCTGTGGTTTCTCACAGGGAAATGGAAACTCTATATGGTGACAGATTTTGGCTAGGTCTTTAGCCAGCTTGAAAGGTCACCAACAGAGGCTTTTGCTCTTTTTACTTTGTAGTTGGAGTCTCATTTGGGCCACAGGGACAAACTGGTTGCTAAAGAAGTATTGTGAAGGCGAATATTTCAGCTGGGTAAGGAAACAAAAGGGTCAGTTGGCACTTGGCTATTTTGAACAAATCCCCTCAGTGTTTTCTTTATAATTAATACTATTATTTTTTATAGTAGGTGTGGAGGTGTCACTAAACAGCAGCAAAGTTTCCTTAGTTTTTCTCATTGGAGGCCTCAGAAGACAGATTGAGTTATTGCTTAACCAGACTCTGTATCCAGCAAGCACACTGCCTTATGTCGAACTATCGAGTGCTTCTTAAATCCTGAGAGTCTAGAAATAGTATTGCCCTGTGAAGCCTGGGAATGTTCTCAATTAGCTTGTGGACAAGATCAATGACATATGCTCTCTTCCAGATCTGTGCCAATTTCTCTTGACTTTAAGCCTCCCCGACTAGCCATAATCCTCCATTTCCTTTTCCTCATATGTCTTTGTTAAGTGCTGAAAATAGTAAAAATCAAGAAAAATATGGACCACTGAGAACTGAGATCTAGCCATGAGTGTCCTTTTATGGTACATTTGTAAGACCAGGCTGTGGGTGCCTGAAGAACAGGAATGGGGTGGGGAAATGAAACCATTACATATTTCCAGTTTTTGCTCCTCAGAGTCTAAACAACCAAGAAAAAAAAAAACAGTTAAAAAATGAGAAGTCAAATTTAATTATAAAAAATGTGTGGTCTATCCCTCTATTAAAATCTGTATACAAACCTGGACTCCATGACCTCAGATTGCCATATTTCTTCCTCTGAAGCAAAAGAAAGTCTTCCTTTTACCTCACCCAATTCTCTCCTGCTTTTAATTCGAGCCTATTTCCATTCATTGGGTTTGTTGCAGACATGAAGAGCAAACTGGCTTTGAAGTTAATAATCACTATTTTCCCATTTCTTGGGATAAAGGCAAAAAGAATCCCTTTAGCCTTCCCTCAGAGACCATTCTTTAGCCCTTTCATCATCTTTGTCACTTCTCTGAACTTACTCCAAGTTCGCCACATCTGCACGTTACAAGCGTGAGTTCTCAGTGTTCTCAAACATCCCCAACTCCGTTCTCAAAAACATCTGCCTGCACTTGGGGCCAAGTCTAGAGTTAATCCTTCTGTTTTAACAGCTCTGGTATGGGTCACAGACTAGCTGTTTTGTTGCCTTTAAACAAAACAAACAACAACAAAAAAACCATAGGGATGGTATATTTTGAAGGTGTGTGGCCAACTTTCAGAATGACAGTGTTTTCTTCTGACCTCAAAGATGGGCTGCCTTCCAATGGGAGCCTTGAAGTTTCAGCCAGGCCCAGGCGTGGGGTGTAGAAATGGCGGTGCAATGGAGTATGCTGTTAAGGTGTGAGACCCAGTGGGGAGGCTGGAGTTTGGAGGGCCAGGCTGGGTTTTCTGAGACTACTGAATTCAATTCAGCAACTCATAGGATATTTGTTACTAAAATCCCAACTATATTTTGGGAGCTTCTTCAGCATCTGTAAGACAAGCTAGAAAATCAGAAAATGAATAGGGAGGAGAAATTTTATAAGACACAAGTATTACAGAGATATACAGTATGGAGGCAGATGCAATTAATCAATTCTTGATAACTAATGATCATTTGACTGACAGATTTACAGATTCTGCTCCAGTTAACACTTCTATTCCTAACTTAATATGTCTAAGTCCCGGCCATGTTCTCTTTCCCAGCTTCTCTCTTCCAACATTCTCCCCTTTGTCCAAGGGCCTTGCTTACTCTTTGTTGGCGTTAAGAAAAATTAAAAAGTGACTGATACCTGCTGGGGGTGAAATCATTATAACTCATTTTTCTGTAAGAATCCATGCCAGCTCACTCTCATTCTATAGCCTCAACTGCAGTTGCAGATGTTCCCTTACTGAGAGACATTCAAAATACAAACATGTTGTAGTCCTGATGAGCTATTCATGTTGTTTTTGTCATCAAAGAGCAGCATAAAAAGAAGAATGCCGGCGACGTGCCATTAGTAATTGAGAGCCTAATCAATTCCACATTGTAATTGCCCCTGTCATCTGTTTACACACCTTTCATCGGTTTACAATCGTGCTCTTAAAAGACAGGCTTGCCCCAGCCCTGCAGGTTGGGAAACATCTGTATTCCTGCTCTCTGAACACAGCATAAAAGTTATGTTGAAAAAGAAACATCAATAACATTTTACAAATGGATTTTGTATTCATTTAATTCATAATCGTGAAATATTAATGTCAGGCATCACTTTCAGCCAAAACAGAGAGCTTTCTTGTGTTTGATTTGCATAAAACAGTTGATGTATTTAGATAATTTGAAGGATTTTAATATATGTATTATTAGTTTACATTAGACTAATGTAGTTTTGAAAAAATCGTGGGTAGTTATTGTCATCAAGTAGAATAATTTTACATATTTCTAGATAAGCTTAATTTTTTTTAAGGTTTCTTTTTTTCAATTATAATTTTCACACCTCTTATATTTCTAGAAACTTCACAGGCATCACTAATATATTTCCATGAAGATTGACTTGTAGCAGCCTTCTATAGGGATTAGAGCTGACATCTGTGTAACAGTGCCTGAGAGAAAAAAATATTAATATAGTTGCTGCTGTATGACGATAGACATTAGGATGTCATTAACAGACCAATTTCTGAAATAAAAACTCACACCACATTGGGCATTTTGATCTTGGGTTTGACCCAGCAATATGATCTGGAATCAAGACAAGATTGCTAAAGAACTATAAACCACTGAGGCAAGAGAGAAACTTTTTTTTTCTTTAAACTCTTTAGGATGTGATATGAATAAAATTAGAGAAGGCAGTATGTGGCTTTTCTGGTTTTCCTGCTTTCACTCCTAACTATTTTCACCAGGCAAAACCCCCACCCCCAAATCTATTTTTCATTTTTCTTGGGAATGAATGGATAAAAGGCAGAAAACTCACTACACAATTTCGTACTTCAGTTTATCTGAAATGCATATAAAATGCATATAAATGTAGCAAATTCGAGAGAAACAGGGAAGCTCCAGCCAGTGTCCTTTGTTGCTGGGTCCTGTCAGTTACTCACAGAGAGGATCCATTCAGCACAGCTGAAGTGCGTCCCTGCCAATACCACACATTCTGTCCACATGTAGTGTCTTCAACTTCGATGAAGGCAGGGTCAGACCACAGGGTCAAACTGTTATACCCTGCAATTTAGTTGATGTTCCCTGAGCCCTTTAAAACTTTCTGAGCTCACAAATATTATATCATTTTAATGAATGCAAATGTTTTAAATCTGGTGTTTAAAAATTTAAGTTAGCCACTTTTCCACCAACAAATATACACGAGTGTCTATAACTTGCAAGCTATTGTTCTGGCTACCACAGAATACAAAGATGCTTGACACATACCCCAGTCCTTCAGGTTTCTTGCAGTCCAGGAGTCTTTAGCCGTATAACTAAATATAATTACCTAGCCTTCTCTAGATCAGTCTTCTGTTTTTTGAAATTCCATATTCCATTATCACAAAGTTATTTGGCTTGGTTTGTGTTAGAAGAGACTCACCTTTGGTCTCATCTCTTTGAAAATTCTATTTGTTTATATATTACCATTTCAATTTACAATCACCCTGTGGTGGGATAAAGGCTTGAAAGAGGTATGATGAACACCTTGGAGGAGGATAAAAGGATCAGTTGCCTTATTTCACAGGTGAGGAAGCTGAATACCAAAAGCCCAGAATGAAAGGTCCAAGGCCTATAGCTGGATACAAATGAGCAGAGGCCTCTGGATGCTCACACCAGGATGATTTCCCTTCTCCTCAAAGATTAGGCAGAACCAAGCATCCCAGGGGTGATTGTTTGCAGGCCATGCTACCGGTACCCAGGCAGCTTTCAGCATGGTGATTTTACCACACAATGTAAACAGATGGCCCGTGGTTCCAAGAACCAGCTGAATGCTTCAATCTGTCCACTCCAGCCGTTAGGGTGAGCCGACCATCTCTAATTCATATTGCCGGACAGTGTGCCATAATTACTGCTTGATCATTTTCGATTTGGAGGACTTAAAGAAAGAGCACCCTTCTGCCTTTGCTAGAATTTAAAAAAGATATTTAGAAAATAGGAGGAAAGTGTCATCTTTGTTGTTTTCATTGTCCATGTCAACAAGAATGCATTTTCTTAAGAGATTTGTGTAACTGTTCTTTTGTCTTGATCCAATTGTTAGAAATTAATTTCCCTTTGTTTTCACAGCAACATCCTTGACCTAATGGGTGCCTTTGCTCTTTATATACACACAAAGTCATAAAAATCCTTTAAGTCTGTATGAATATCCCTCACAACATCTAAGAGGAATCCATCCAGTTTGGAGTAGTTTGGCTTGAAGGGATTTAATTGCTGCAAACTGTATTTGTAAACTAGTTCTTTCCACCACATCTAACAATTTTGTGAAGTAATTGTTAGCAGAAACAAAATCTGTATTTATTAATGTTTAGTGTTTTTCAGCTGAAATCAATTTTCAAAGCATACTTTTGAGTGCCATTTACATTCAAAAATAAACACAGCAGATGTGTTATTAGGCCGGCTTCAGGATATTCCAGGAGCCCTAATGTGCCAACATTTACTGCATCAAGGCAAATGAGTAAACCTCCAGAGTGATCAGCTCCACGGAACTAATGTTTTATCTAATCCAAGGCTCGAATGAGACATGAACAGATTTCTGCTCCGCTACACTACCAGTAATTAGCAAAGTCTCCCTAGGTCTAGTTACATTTAGAATAAAGTAAATAATATTCATGATTTGGCCATTTCTGATACATTCCTGTGGCTTCTAAAATTGAAAGAATGAATTCAAACAAGCTGTTGCATATAGCAATCACCATAAATGCTTCTCCAAATAGTGTAGATTTTTTTTGGAAAATCTAAAGCTCCATATACCTAAGTCTTATACTAAATAATATTCATAGTAGAGCTGCTTAATGTTGCTTTTCAAAAACTCCAAGAAGAACCATGTATATTTTTTCAACTAAAAGGGACCAGTGTGTACTGATATAATTTTATGTCTCATTTTCTGGCCTCACTGAACAGAAGAGGACCTGCTAGAAAGTCTCCTGTCTTCACTTATCTTTTGTGTATTTCTAAAAATAAAATGGACATCTTGTTAAAAGATGACAAAATACCTGTTTTATTGCAAAAGGCTTCCTTTTCACATAGAAAATGGATACAGACACGGGTTCTCAAATTGCTAGCTTTCCTTAACGAAGAAAGGTGACAGGGTGAATTAGTTCTCCCTCCTTCAGAATAATGCTTTCCACATATCATCCTCTGCTGTGGTTGAGCTCCACCTACCTGGGAAGGCAGGTTATCCTCCATGACAGGGGAGACATCTGCAATATCTCTGCTCAACCAGGATTGTCCACCTTCATAAAGTCCCAAAGGCATTGGGATGCGGCTTTTCTTGCTGCATCTGTTTTGATGCAAAACCTACAAATGGAAAAAAGAATTTCCCAATCCCAAACACTCTGGGAAACTCTTTGATCTTCTGTCTTGCAAGATGGGGTTTGAGTTTTAAGAAACAAAGTTTTATGATGGCAAAGACCTTTGATGAGGCAAATAACATGCGGTAAACTAAGGAGTGATTTAAGATTTTGGTTTGCTAGGTTTCAGGAGCACCCCCCTTCCTTCTAATGATGTAGTGGAACATTCTCCACTTCAGTGACTTTTAAATGTCGATGTTATTCCCCTGCAAACTTTCAAAATTGGTTTTATTTTTCTTACCTAACTGACGATTATAGAGTTCCTGTGAATTCTCTGCTTTTAGATAAGTTAGTGTTTCTGGATACAGAGAGTACTTGTTGGATGTCTGTTGGCTCGGTAGTTGTATGTCACCCTGAGGCTCTGACTTAATTGGCAGCTCCACCCATGGGCAGTGGTGCCCCAGCAAGGGAAGGTAGGAAAGTTAGGCAGAGCAGAACGGCTGTTTCATTAGGTTCTCCTGACTATCTGGATTATTTACTGTCTTAACCCCATCTTTTTTTTAAATTAATTTATTTTTTATTACAATTTAAGTTCTAGGGTACATGAGCACAATGTGCAGGTTTGTTACATAGGTATACATGTGCCATGTTGTTAACCCCATCTTTTAGGACAGTAAAAAATAAAATAAAATAAAGATATTTCAAGGTGAAGACTTATGTGATTGCTCCATAACTGTGGATCTCCTAAAAAGTGTTTTTTTATGTGTGCCCCTCAACATTCTCAGTTGCTATTGTGCCAAAATCGGATGAGTTGTAAAAGGTAAATATAAATTGAAAAGAAAAGCGCCTATTGTAATATCTGGCACATAGTATTAAATAAATGTTAGTTGATACTGAACTATAGAGCCTTATACACAAATATCCTTCAAATGGAGAATTTTATATTGTAAAAGTCACATGATTCTCTTTTTATGCTGCCAGCAGTTCTCCATGATGGACATTCTAAATATTGAATATTACTATATTTATTTTTGTAATGAAAGGGACGTGGAAAAAAACGTAAAAGATTAGCCTAAATGACGGTATGTGGTCACAGACAGAGGAAGAAGTCGAAGACTGATTTGTTTTATTCCATTTTTATTCAGAAAGGCAGAGGTGAGTTAGTTTTATAGGAAGTTGCAGCATCCAACTTTATTTTGTTTAATTTTTGAAACAATTTTGTTTATGTGGGTTATACTTGCTTTTAAGGTTTATTCCTGTTGAAACATGTAGATCTGGTTAATTAAAAAACTGCTGTGAAGTATTCCATTCTCAAATTCTCAAGTTTCTTGCCTTTTTTTTTAATAGTTAAAAAATTTCATTCCTTACTAAAGCAGGAATGTGTATGACAGCCATACAAGGCAATATTTCTCATGCTGGTCAAGATTTTTGGTTAAAATCTTAGCAAAGTCATGGCAATCTTAGCAATTTAGATTTTCGGACACCGAGTAGTTGCACAAATTGGACAAGTGGCTCTTTGATTTAGTTTTGTACATGTATTCTAAGTAAGTTATTTATATAAATTACTAAACCTAACTCAGTATTTTTAATCATAATCTTCAGCATGTATCATTATATGTTGTAGAGGAAAAGAACTTTTAATCTAGTGGAATTCCAAATCATCTGTGTTGCCGTTCCTGAGAGAAATAGATAATGTTTGGGTAATGGTTATCATGCAGTTGGTTTAGATGACTGTTGTGAACTGAGTGTTTGCATCTGCCCAATATTCATAGGTTGAAACTGAAACCCCCAATGTGACTATATTTGGAGATAGGGCCCATGAGATGATACAGGCTAAATGAAGTTAAAGGGTGGGTTCCTAATCTCACAAGGCTGGTGCCCTTATAAGAAGAGGAAGAGAGATCAGAGCTGTCTCTCTCCACCATGTGAGGACACAGCAAGAAGGCTCTTGTTTGAAAGCCAAGCAGAGAGCCCTCAGCAGGAACCAAACCATGCTGGCAACCCCGAACCTGGACTTCCCAGGCTCCTTCACTGTGAGAAATCAACCTCTGTGCTCTAAGCCACCCAGTCTGGTATTTTGTTATGGCAGCTCATGATGACTAATATAATAATCGATGTATTATAACACTTGTGGGGACCTTACAATTTTAAGGAGTGACCAAAACATGAGTCGTCCTGCATTTTGTTTATACTCTGTGTCTCAGAATCAGTGAAGCAAAGAAGTTGATGCTGGAGTAATCTTCTGCTACATCCTCAAAATGGCCCAATGAGGCCAGTGTTGATAAATAAATTTATCGCTGCACATTATTATCATTACTACCTTAAGGATGAGGAAACTTACTTGCCAAGAGTCACACAGTTAAACTTAAAGTACAAATTCAGAGGTCTTTCTATACCACATTGCCTTTTAGTTTCAAAATTCCATCCTCAATCATTTTATTGGTATGACTTGCATCACCCTAAAGAGAGCTCTGATCTCAGGGAAGCTTTGTGCAAAAAAAGGGAACCATAGGAGCTGGATGACATTTAATCGACCCAGAAACTTCTAAAAATTCCAAAGGCGATGTTATGTGGAGTTACATGCCACTTACAGAAACCAGCTTCCAGCAAGTGGCTTACCAAGACTAAGGAGGTAGCAAAAGGTAACTGCTGAAGGTGAGAGAGTGGCTTGGTGCAGTGTTTTCAGAATAGAATCTATCAGTCAAGGTCCTGGCAGGAAGAGTACTTTCAGGCTGGGTGTTTGATGAAAATTTCTAGGAGAACATGAACAGGGTTTTCAAAAAGTGACTAAGGCTGGTGTAGCACCCATAAGGGGCATTAAGAATGCAGGGCCATTATTATCCCAGGCCTGAAGAGGACAGTGCGAGAGAGCAATTATAGGAGCCCAGAGAGAGAATTGTGTGGAAAGGGCTGCTGACAGGAGCTTTGACCTTCTGTGGAGAGTCACAGCCTGTCTACAGCGACCCTCATTCTCTTCCTATCCTCTGCACTCTGCAAACCAGGGGAAGTGGGGCAGTGGCTCAACACAAGCAGAAGCCAAAGGACAAGGGAGTGCTGATAGCTATATAAACCTCCTCCTGTGCGTGCGCATGCATGTACACACACACGCACGCGCGCGTGAGTATATAGAGAGGATCTGCTTGGACAGGCATTTCAAATGTATCAGACTCCCTCACTGTGGCCCCTCAGTACTCTATGGTCTGGCCTATCCCTGCCTTGCTGCTCACCATACACCACTCACTCTGCTCAGCCACACTGACCCTGGGCCGTGGGTCATTTGTGCGATTCTCTGTGAGACATTGTTCTTCCTCAGCTCAAGCACCTCCTTTTCAGAGAGACCCCTTTCCCCCACCAGAGTTTCTGCTCTCCCTTAAGTTCTCCATTTTTACCCACATGTGACTCCACTCACCCTTTTCTTTGATTCCTTTGTTTTGTTTCCTTCGTGCAGCTCCTAGTTTCTTAGCTTGGGAAGATACTTATCATTCATCAGCCCCTGTATTTTTGAAAACTCCAGGAGATCTGGGCCTTGTCTGCTTTGTTCCCTGCTCTATCTTTAGCCCCTGGAACAGTGCCTGGCATTTTGTAGGCTCTTGAGATAGGCTTGTTGAATTGCTGAATGAGTGAATGAATGAACAAATGGAGTGTTTGGGGTGTACAGTGTAAAGCACAACTTAATAACTAAGACTCTGGAATGTAGCAAATAAATAAAGTGGCCGAGGGCATCAGGCAGAGATATGTGGAGTTCTATAGCAAAGAGCATCAAATTATGTCTTTATGCTGTCGCTGTTGAATTTACTGGCCCCAGGATTACACTGAACAAAGTCATTATTGAACCCAGCATTTCAACAGTGCTGTCCTTGCTGCCTGTTAGAAAGCATAAACTGGAAGTCTTGATAAGTGGCAGCAAATGCTCTTGTTTTCTGTGAGAATCTCGGAAACATCAGGGCAAAGTCAATTTAATGCTTCTCTTGAGAAAGCCCAACAGTATAGACGATGCGTTTACATTTTTTTCATACTATATGATTTAATTCTCCATACTGTTCCTATATATCAGAGTTTATGATCTTGATTCCTTTGACTAGGATTTTAAATATGTTTATTGAATTAAATTTCTTATTCAATTTATGGGTCAAGGGGGTCCAGTATGCCCCATTAGCTGATAGATGGACTGACCATGACTCTATTTTCTTCTGCCAAGCTAAGCTTCTCCTAAGCTGCATTTCTGTTTGCCCAAGGAAATCCTCTCCATCCTTCCATCTCTACTTCCCTCAATAGTGCCTCTACTTAACACCTGTATGTTTTTTTGGTGATTCACAAAAATCACATTTTCCCTTTTAGAAACAATTGAACTTTGAATTTTGGGATTCTTGCCCCACTTAAGATACTTAAAGAAACTCTAGTGAGTGTGTGAATTAATTAAGAGGTATTGAGTCGCTCCACCATGCTGGGTGCTATCTGGGCCCTGAAAACACCAGGAAGAACAAGACAGACTTGGTTCACTTCTTATGGAGCCTCTTGTGAGTGGGGGGAAGATTTTTTAAAAACCAAGAAAATATAAAATAAAGAAAGGAGTCATAAGCTGTGTAAGGTAGAGCATCCCCAGGGGCCCCACTTTAGGCAGAGCCATCAAGGGGGCCCTTTCTGAGGGGTAATCAAAAGATAGATGGGAAAAGCAGGTGGGAGGGGGGCACTCTGGACAAAGGGAACAAGGCCAAGTCCCTGAGTGAAGGAGGAAATGCTGTATTTGTGGCAGTGAGAAAAGGCCACCAGGGGTGAGGAGCCCTGAGTTAGGGAAGAGTGGCTTGCAATGACCCTACAGACCATGGTGAGGATGTTTGACTTCAATCTAACTGCAGTGGATGCCTTTGATAGATTTTAAAGAGGAGAGTGATATGATAGCATTTCCATTTTAAGATACATTTGCCTATCTGTAGTGAGTGAATCAGAGGCAGAAAGTATAGCAGAGTAAATCAGTTAGGAAGCTATGACATCGAGCCGTAGGAGGCTGAGAGGAGGCCATTCATGTTCAGGAGGAAAAAATGATAAAGTGGGATTGTGGGTTTGGGGTGGTAAAATGAATAATTGGTGTCCACTTTCTATTTGCTTAATGAAGTACAAGGTAAAGTTGTCAGCTAAGAATAAGGGCAGAGGGGGAGGTGTGGAAGGTCTGAGGCAGCGCTGTGAAACAGCCATCTCGGGAAGTGGGAAAGAGTCCACTCCAGCAAAAGAGGAGAATTGCTGACTGTGTGGAGTCCCCATTGAGATTTGAGATCCTGAATTTAACATACAACCACTATACTTGATTACATGATTTTCTCCTGCAGTATTCAGTTGCTGGGGACATTAAACTCTTAAATGTAAAGACAGTCCTGTGTACTTTAAGCTGGAGGATTGAATTAAAACTAAGAATCTACTCATCTAATGGTGGTATTTGCATTAATGGAAGCGACCCTTAACATTTTGAGGAAGAATTGTCTTTTCATTGTGTTAGACAGCTGTAATAGCCACTTCCAAAATGAAATAGACACCAAGCAGGGATTGGTGACAAAGTGTTTATTTGTGACACGCTCTGAACAAGCAGTTGGGAGGTCTGCAGTACTTCATCTTATAAAGTAGCATGCTGAGGAGGTGTTGTGCTTCCAGACATAGTCATGGAAATGGCCTGAGTGTTCTACAGGGGGCCAAGGTGATGCTACATATATTGAGGATGTTGAGGACAAATATCCCAAATCAGTTATTTCCATAGCAGTCTTTTCGCAAATGGAAAATCACTTGTAGCTGTGGCAAACCGACAGAGCTTGCTTTTAATTTTCTTGAAATGTCCTAACTACAGTTGGATTTGTTTTATGGAAATGTGTGTGTAGAGGTGTTTTCACATAGGCATGCATCTGTGTGAAAGTATGTGTGGGTGGGCAGTGGTTGTTTTCACTTCGTCAAAACCAAAGCATCTGCTCCCAACATCAGTTCTTTCCACAATATGCACAAAAACAGATAGATACGGGTTGGTTCTGAGAATAGGCCAGCATTTCTAAATATTTTATCTTCTCATGTTACCTGTTTGGGAGGCTTTTCTGCTTTCCAATGGCTGTGTAACCCTGTTTTAATATTCGTTTACACTATCATGGGCAAATGTTCCTGGGAATATGGCTGTGAGTGGCCTTATTTGATATAACAGTCATTATGGGAAGTAGCTTTGAAACGGGATCCATATGAATTCAAAATGGCTAGAACAATGATTTCCACCTTTTGGGAATCCCACTTTGTGAAAGGAAGGAGGTTTCATAGAGAGGTTCTGTTGTTTAAACTTTAAATATTAGTGAAAATTAATATTGTTTGGAGACTTTTATAATCCCCCTTGACAGGACCACGGGCATCTTGGCGGTGGGTTGTTAATCACAGCTGCAACTATGAGGCCTTGGCTAATGCTTCTACTGAAGCATAAAGCTGTGCACACAAAGGGTTGCTAGAAATACCCATAGGAAGGCTTATTCATTGGGGCTCTGAGCACCCAGGGGAAAGAAGGGCAGGAGAGAGTCTAGATCGTCTCCTTCCTATCAGAAAAGCATGTCCTCTTGTGCTGGGTAACAAGATAGCCTCTGTCTTACACAGGCAATGACTTAAGCCTTAAGAAGAGTAATGGACCCAGACTCAGGACCTGGCTCTACTTTATCTATAATAGCCATGAAACCTTGAGCTCAGATTCAACTGGGAGCTTGTCAAGTTGTTGTAAAGCTTAAACAAGCCTTGCAGATTGGGCTATAAAATTGTGGGATGTCATCTGAGTCCATCAGTGCTTCTCAGCTTCATTACTTGTCCTTTGTCAGTTTGTCCTAATCAGTTTGCTCTTCTGCTTCCCTTAGCAGCATCTCTCCTCAAACGTCTAATCTCAGAAACTTCCATTTCAC
The DNA here is from genome assembly GCF_028885625.2 of Pongo pygmaeus. Taxonomy (NCBI): domain Eukaryota; kingdom Metazoa; phylum Chordata; class Mammalia; order Primates; family Hominidae; genus Pongo; species Pongo pygmaeus. Next base: position 128,877,670 of record NC_072377.2, on the reverse strand, counting down.
AAGGAAAACATTGAATATAATCTCTCCCAAGTTCATAACCTCCTGCCTACCAAGTGATCTTTATGGGCTCCTGTCCCCAGTCGGACTCCTCTTCTGAGCCAGTGAGCTAGGCCTCATCCCCTCCCGTGCTCACATATCCTTACGGATTTTGCTTCATCATTTATCCTCTTGGTTCCTGTGTCAACTTTTCAGCCTGATTGTCTCCTTTCTGTCACCAAATTATCAAGACCCAATTCTTTCTCTTTATAAAACAGCCCCTCTCTTAGGGATGAGTCTTAGCCTCTCAGGCCTGAGACGTAGTGGTATCCAAGATTCTTTTCTCTCTCTCATGCTCAGGTCTAGTTAATCAGCAAATGCTCACTCTCTCTTTCCTCTCTCCATTCCTCCAGCCACTTCCTTAATTTGGGCCCTCATCATCTCTAATTAGGATCATAGCAATAACCTCTTAACCAGTCTTCTTGACTCTTCTGCCCTTAAATTTGTACTCTGCAGATCTGTCTGAGAGAAGAGGGGATGAGGTCATTTCCTAAGGCAGTGGTCCTCATTGTGTGCTCTCCTGGACAGGAGCTTCAGCATCACCTGGGAACCTGTTGGAAAGGTACATTCTCTGGCCCACCTCAGACCCACTGGATAGAAATGCTGGGGAGTGGGCCTTATTGGTCTCTGTTTAATGAGTCCTCTGGGTGATTCTGATGAGGTAAGTTTTGAGAACCACTGTCCTCAAAGATAATCAAGGTATTATTAACCAAAGGATGGGAGAGAGATTCTGGAAAGCACAATCTTGTCTACTACAGGGTTCTATGCTACAGCAAGCTCCCAAAGGACCTTATTTCTAAAGTGTTGCATCTCCAGGTGCAAACCAGACTCCTGGTTTCTTGAATGAATGCCTGAATGTGCCCAGTCCTTGGCTGTTCCAGGGGCAGAACTGAGGTTACTTTCTTTTCTTTCTTAGCTTTTTTCAATGAGTTTTAGAGATTTACTCATGCTGGTAATCAACAGGCTATCACTTGGAGTCCTGAGAACAAACGACTTTTGTTGGCTGGAAGCTGCATCATCTCCCTAAAGCTTTATGACAGCAGAAGTCCCTGGTACCATGACCCTTGAACCCAACCTTTTGTAGCTCTCTCCCTTGTCTCAGTTAATTCTGACCTCACTGGGTAGATGGCATTTGAGTGAAGCTTGAGGGTTAAAAAGAATTCGGTAAGTGGAGAATGGGGGGAAGATCATTTCAGGCTCAAAGAATGCTATAAACAAAGACAAGAGAGATGAAATTACAAGACATGTTATGCAGCCAACAAAAGTAGAATGGCATGAGCTGAACAGAAGACATGAGACTGAAAAAGTAGTTTGTAAATCAGTCCTGAAGAGTCCACTAAGGGAGTTTGGACCCTATATGAGAAACCGCGTAATGGATAAGTAAGAGTCATCGTGTGAGAAATGTTATATCCCATATTGGTACGTCGGAGGTACCTCTATGTAATTTTATTTCCCAGCAAAAGATGTGGATAGCAACTTATATGTAGGTAGAGTCAGAGCTCAGTTGAATAAGGTTGATAAATCCACCCGACCCTCTGCCTGGGGAACAGAGGTAACAGCTACCTACACATTAACATACTAGGAAACAGTAAAAGATCCGCTGAGACTGAGCTGCAGATATCTGGTTGTTCTTTCTTTGTTTTCTAAGGTGTGGACACTGGCTATCCAGGTGTGAGCATCTTTAGCCGTGACATATTAGCTCAGAGACATGGGAGCTGAGACAACCATGGGACTGTGAAAAAGTGCCTTAAATAAGGCTGGTTCCTCCTTGAACACTCCCTCCCAAACTTGCCTTTGCTCATCTACCTGGACATCTCTTACTAAGGGAATGCTTCAGATCTTCCAGAGTGAAGACTGTGACTTATTAAAGAAAACAGCTCTTACGTTCCTATTACATGACTGGTTTTGAACAGGCACCAAGACATTTTCCATCTGATGATGAGCGTTAACCTTCTTAAGTGGCTGAAAAGCTAAATATCCCTGTAGGTGATCAGTGTGATCCTCGGTCATTAGTTTAGCCTCTGGCTGTTTTGATTTCAGAGTGATAATAAAGAACTTAGTGAAGAAGCCACCACAGAACCAGCACAAGCTCACAGAGGAGCTTCAAATCCTGCCTCTGGTTAAAATGGATTTATTTCCTCGGGTTAAAACATTTGCTACCCAGACCAGACTTAAAAGTCTAAGACAAAGACTTAACAAGGAGGAGAAACAGGAGAAGGTAGTATGAGGGGTTTTTTTATTACTGTTTTTTACAAAAATTGTCAGTTTTTCTCGTTGCTTAATTTTCCATCATTATATTTTGGGAGACGAAAGAAAGAAATAAGTCATCCTTTGACTCTGACTGCAAGACATCTCTGCTTCGACTGATAATAAAAAAAGAGTGGATGGTATGAAGCCCCAGAAACACAGCTCAATCACTCCCCGCAATTACTGTGTCTTATTGATAACTTGCAGCTCTATCCAGCAAACGCCATCTCTGGAACAAAGCCTGTCACAGATCAGACTGAATCCATTAAAAAGCTTTGATTAACATGTCCCTGGGGTGTGCTGTGGAAACTTTTTACACCAAAGACAGCCTATTGCTGCTGCTTCTGAATTGTCCTCCTGAAACACTCTTGTGTTTTAATCTAGTGCACAGTTTAAATTAAAAAACGGCAATGACTTTGTGTGACCTAAATACAAGCCACTACTATTCAGGGTGGGATTTATCAACTGCTAACATATTAAGTGTTCAGAGAAGCAACAATTAACCTTACTGTGTGGTGGCTAATATTAATTATATATATGTATAATACATATGTTGTGTATATAATCTCTTGTTCTTTCTTCTATTCTTAAACATGGCCCAGAGAAAGGGTTATAGTTAATGTGCTTGATCTAGTGGATATAAAGCTTTGTGTTCATCCTTAGTAGAAAAGAAATTTGTTTATATTTGAGGAGCACAAGAATCACCCTCCCTGGTGCTTTTTTATTGGTCTCTGATGTGGATACGGCAATAAATCGTAGCCTTTTGAAGCAAAGATGAAGCTCAGTCTTCCAAATGTGGAGTTGTTAGGGGCAGGGACCTGCTAGTTGTCCACACAAATATCTCCCTTTCATTCTATGGGGGAAATTCAATCTTGAGGGAGAGTCTGTAAGGGGGGTGTGTGTGTGTGTGTGCATATGTGTGTTTCTTTATTGCTAACATACACTCTCTCAAAATACAAGTGCTGAATGGTTACATTTTGGGACTGTTATGAACTACATTATGCAATAAAATGATTATCTTAGATGCCATAAAAAGACACTGTGAAAACAGAAGGAGGGCACCTACCTACTGCTCTTTGCAGTATTTTAAAATCTCTGAAACTGATGGAAGACAAAAAGCTTTTCGTGGTAGGATTATTAAAGCAAATTTATTGTTGGCAGCCATTAATTATGGCAAAAAGATAAAAACGAATGAAAGAGTATCAGGTAGAGAATGCAGCCCTGAGGCCCGTCTACTGCCTACCTAAATGTATAAAGACAGCCTTTTCCCTTCCATCACTAGAGAAATGAAGTCACACTCTCCTTTTAAGGCTACATCTTACCACTGACTGGGAACTCATGGCACCTCCATCTTTCATCACATATAGTGATATATAGGTACAGAGGGGGACCTAAGGGACCTTACATTGAAGAAAATTTATAGCCATTTAAATAAAATATATTCTGGTTAATTTGGGGTATACAAAAGTGTAATGGCCAGCATTGTGAAGTGGTTGAAATAGGATGGGTGATGTGTATCAAATGAGAGTTGGGAGGACATGATTTATGAGGCAAATAAGGCCTAACATTTAGAAAAGAAAAATATCAAACATTTAATGTTTTCTTTTTTGATGAATTGAAAATGTTTTTCTTTTGTTCCTTCAAAACTCACCAAAAGCTCAACAGAATCTAAGATTCATGAAGGTATGTATCCTGGTGTTTTGTTCATGGTGGTGTCTCTAGCTTCTAGAACAGTAGTAGAACATAGTAAAACATCTAACAAATATTTACTGTTATTTGCATTGGATTCTCAGCAGAGAGAAGCTCATGACACATTATTACCAAAATGAGCAAGCCATAGCTGTTACTCCCTCTAGGCTTGTTTCATCACAGGGGTGTTAGGCACCCTAGTTGCTCACAGGTGCACCCTTACCCTGCCATCCTTCTTAACCTCAGACTTCTGCTAGCAGATATTCATTATGAGAGCAGGAACTTTGGTTTTGACAAAAGTAGACCTTCAGCACTTCAAGGGCATCCAACAGTGAGCTGACATACCATTGGGGAGCCCAGCACTTTATATTTAGTCTAGGTTCTGTTCCACACCTCTATTAATAGATAGTCTCTGGCAGCCTGGGATAAAGTAGAGTCAAAGTACTTTAGAATGAATAGAATGGTGACTGGATCTTTCTCCGTGGGATCTTTCACTCAGGCTGGTTTCTGACCTGGTTAACTCTGACTGACTTCCTTTCCACTGATCTGCAGGACCCTTTGCCTCCCAAAAGAACAGCATTTGATATGAGCCAAGCATGAGACTGCTCGGTAAGAACCTCCTTGGAGAAGAACAGAGGTAGATTTGGAGCAATGGATCATGCATTTGCAAAACCAAACATCACTCTCAATGCCACACCTGTCCAGAAATTCTAATTTTCTTCTAAATATTTTATATTTGGCTTTGAAAGTTTATTTCCCTCTTTCATACCCACCCTTGGATCTGATATTGTACTTCCACTACTTACTGGTCGAGGAAGTGGTCCAAAGATATGAGAAAAATAAGGTGTTCAAAAACAGCCAATGGGCATTCTTCACTACAGGAAAAAGTTGGAGGAAAGTGTAAATGTTTCAATGTAATTGAATTGTATATTAGATGTATATCAGATGACTAATCATTTGTATATTAGATGACTACTAAAAAGGCAAATAATAATAGAGGGAAATATGTAAGTGAAGAAGTGCTAAGCAAAAGTAAAACAATCTAATATAAAAACATAGGTTACAGCTAAAAAAGGCATTAATAAATATTTCAGAGGTCAATTTTTATGGAAATGGGAAAGGGCAACAATCATTTAGTGAGTGTTATTTCCCAGGACTTTCACAAATGTTCTCATAACAAGTGTAGGCAATCAGCATTAGTATCACCATTTTACACATGAAGATACTGACCTTCAAAGAGGTTAAGTATCTATCCAAGAAAACACTAGGAGGAAGAGACAAACTGAGAATTTCAACACAGAGATTTTCTGATGCTGAACCCAAACTCTCTCCATTACAACATTAATGTTTATTTGGTTATTCTTCTCTGTAAAGTTGCATTAAATTGCAATTTAAAAAATGTTGTTTGATATAATTGCTTCAAATATTAGTAGATCATGAGTTATCATTCATGTTACACTGACACAGTTGAGGCAAATAAAAATCGATGCTTATGAATATATTTAATTTCCAATTGGGAAAAAAGGAAGAATGTTAGCTAACTTGATAGATAAAAATCTTTCTCAGGCAGTTTAGCCTTTTTTCCTCTTCAGTGAAAATGCATTTTCTGGTGCTCTTTGACCTGTAGGGCACAGGCTCATCTTTGAGGGAAGTAATATTAAGAATTCAGATTTGTTGCTAACTCAGTGTTGAGAAATGAACAAGCATGTGACCTCTTAGCCACTACTTTTAAATGTTAGATCTATCCAGTTTAGAAAATTAAACTTACAAGTCAAAATCTGGGTGTGGGGGCTCGTGCCTGTAGTCCCAACTATTTGGGAGACTGAGGCCAGAGGATCACTTGAGCCCAGGAGTTTGAGGCGGCAGTGAGCTATGATAGTGTCACACACTGCACCCCAGCCTGCATGACAGCATGAGACCCTGTCTCTAAAAATGGAAGACAGAAAATTAAACTCACAGGTCTAAATACCTATAAATACCCATATCCTGTTAATCCCTATTTGTCTCTCTTTTCCCTGTGTCACTGTTCATTAGTGGAGTAAAAGATATTTCTAATGTCTCAACTTAAAGAAAAATTTAATACAGTACTGACAAGCATCTTTGGTCATGAAAATGATCTCCTTACCTGTATCTAGTGCCCAGGCGAAGGGAACTTTCCTTCTGACCCCTAAAGCTTCAAGAATTTGAGTCTATAAAATAAACGGACAATAGATAGATTAGCATGAGAAAAGGCATACACATTTGTTAATGTGCAAGCGCACAGGAGTCACACAAAATATGAAGGGCGAGATGATTGAAGCTTGAATGCCCTCTTCATATGGGAGAGGGAAACAGGAGATTGATGTGGTTTGGCTGTGTTCCCACCCAAATCTCATCTTGAATTGTAGCTCCCATAATTCCCATGTGTTGTAGGAGGGACCCAGTGGGAGATAATTGGATGATGCGGGCAGTTTCCCCCATACTATTCTCATGGTAGTGGATAAGTTTCGTGAGATCTGATGGTTTTATAAGGCGGTTCCCCTTTCTCTTGGCTCTCGTTCTCTTTCATCCTCATGCAAGATGTGCCTTTCACCTTCCACCATGATTGTGAGGCTTCCCCTAGCCACGTGGAACTGTGAGTCCATTAAACCTCTTTTTCTTTATAAATTACCCAGTCTTGGGTATGTCTTTATCAGCAGCGTGAAAACAGACTAATACAGAGATGTAGGAAATTTTAGAGAAAGAGTAAAGGATTTTTAGGCCGATGAATGGACCTGCAGAAAAGACAATAATCTGGGACAAAGTTCCTCTGGGCTCCGGGTGTGATGTCAATTCTAGCCTTCTTTCCTTCTAGTTAATCTTCCCGGTTTGATGAGATTATAGGGAGGAGGTCCAAGATGCATTCCTTCTGGAGGAACATTGTTAGTCAGATAGGAGAACTTCAAAGGAAACCCTTCTCTGTGCTTCTAGAGGAGCAGAGGGGCAATAGACAGGAAGGCAGGAGGTCACCTTGGTGCTGAGGTTGCTTCTTTAGTTGAAAGTACTCAGCATGTCCAAGTGCCAGGCTTTGAGCTATCATTTTTCTAAGCCCCAGCACTAGTTATTTCACACATTGCCAACATGTCCAAAACACTTTGTTTTCTAAGCAATTTATTAAGACAATGACACTCCTCCTCATATTCCAGGGAATTATAGTAATTATTAATGTGCACTGTATTATATTGCCATTTAGTGTAAGACACATCCTGGGTTTACTCTATGACTAGTCAGTTTGGAAGACCACCCAGCCTGGAACCCCGGGTGGTCTTGGGAAGAGCTTGGGTATTGGAAGTCAGCTCTGTATTTGGGTCCTGGCTCTCCTGCCTACCATCAGTGTGATGCCACACCATTTACTTGACTTTTTGGAACTCAATTTTCCTCCCCCTTAATAGGATTAGAAATGTATAGCATGCAGGTGAAGGACCTGGGATAATTAATTATACCAATTATATATTGGTAATATTAGTACAGCATACAGTAGTGGTTCTAAAGTATGGTCCCCAGACCAGCAGCATCAACATCATGTATTACAAAGCAAGTTCTTGGGCTTGAACCCAGACCTACTGAATCCAAAACACTAGGGAGAGAGCTCAGTCATCTATGTTTTAGCAAACCCTCTGGGTAATCGTGAGGCCTGCTAAAATTGGAAACTATTAGCAGAGTGGTTAAGACTGGAGAGCTCATTTAGAAAATTGGGTAATGCATACATTTACCTCATACAGTAGTTGTAAAGCACTCAGTGTTTGGCACTGAGTAGGCACTAGATAAATGTCAGTATTATTTACATCTGAGAAACAGAGTTTGTGTGCTGAAAATAGTATTTGAGTCAAATGTTCCCCTTGGGTAGGCAAAATATAATCGCTGCTAGGCACATGAATTTTGGACTGAGACAATGTGTGTTCAAATCTCATTTCTGCCAACATACAAGCCATTGGTTTTGGGAAAGTGTTGAGGTCTCAATGTTCTTATCTGTAAAATGGAAATAGTAATAGTATCGACTTCAAGTAATTATAATGGCACTATAACATGAGTAGTAAGGTGTTGACAAAGATTTTCTCCTTGACCAATCTTTAGTCAGGTTATACTGATGCCTTTGCTAGACCAGACCTGACCGTAGGCTTCTGTCTCTAGCCTTGTAGAATCCAGTTTTAGCAAGAATCTTGAAAAGTTAGTTTAGAGAGAACCTCTACCCTTGGTAATGGATGACACACACTATCTGATCAAATTCCTCATTGTCCACCATCCGCCAGCTGACATCTGACCACTTTGGCCTGCTATCAGCAAGAATCTTGTTAGGTCAGATTAGCCAGAATCGTTTTAGGCAGAATCCCCTCTTCCCATGATATTTCTTCTTAGCAATTTTCCATTCAGTGTGCCACCTCACTATAAATCTTCACTTTTCCTTATATTCAGTGTTGACCCAATCTCTCTCCCCTACTACAAAACTGTATTGCAGCAGTATCTACTTTTATCACAAAAGCCCTGAATAAAGTCTACCTAGCCATTTTAACAAATGTCAGAATAATTTTTTCTTTACCAGCATGTTGGATGAAAATGTTAGTTGTTAAGAATTACTCTTCAAATAGAAGTAGTCTAATTGAATGACAAATGCTCACTCAATGATTTTATGTCTTAAGATTGTCATGGAGAATTATCTTATCATAAATTCCTGCTTACTCTTGAAGCTTCAATATAATTTCATGACTTTTTTTTAAGCTTCAGGATCAAAAAATATCCCACGATTTTCAATGAAATTAATCCATGTGCTTAATTTGATGCTCCATTTAAAAAACAATACAGTGTCTCTGATAGTACCTCAGAAATAAACACCGTATTGCCCGGCATGGTGGTGTGTGCCTGTAGTTCCAGTTACTTGGGAGCTCCCGAGGCAGGACACCAGGAGTTTGAGGCCAGCCTGGGCAGCATAGTGAAACCACATCTCAAAAAATTTTTAAAAGTTGTAAAAAAAGAAATAAGTACTATAACTAGCAGCTGCCATCCGATATGAGAGCGTTACTCTATGTGTACATCTCCAGATGAAGGGTGACTCAGAATAACACCACATTTAGTGCAATGCCATACCCAGTTTCACACTCTCAGATGAGGCTTTGTTATTCTTGAAGACTGAGGTCCCGTAAGTAGCCTGGAAAACAGTTCACAAAAGGCTCTCTGAATAGTGGATGCACATGCTTAACAAATCTGTTTTTGCTAGTCTCCATTACCTTCCTTCAGCAGGTGTAAAGCTTTAGTTCTGATATTCCTTTCCATTGTAGACGCCTGGCTCTAAGCCTTCTTTGTTTCTACCCAGATGCCAGCTTCTAGTTAACTATTCTTTTTTTTTTTTTTAAGCTACCAACCATCTGGAGGAAATCTGATTGGGGCTAGGGTCATTTTTGTACCTTTTAAAATGCGGTGTAGGTAAAAGGATTTGTCAAACCCATGAATGACCCTTCTCAGATCTCAGAGGCACTTCAGATTGGCAAGGAACTCCTTCGTGAAGAAGCCGACTCAAGCAGAGGTAGCAACAGAGGCAAAGAGGAGCATGCCGAAGCTACAAGATGGGTTGAGAAATACAGATCTGCCCAATTATAATTCAAACAAAAACAAGTGAGAAACTGTAGTCAGTTGAGGCACTCTTGGCTGAGCATCTGGGCTTTGCATGCATGCATGCATAATTAGGCTTCAGGCAGCTGCAGGCTTCCACAGTGCAACAGGGCAGGCGGGATATCATAATACACAGTAGGTTGCATATCAATGAAACTCTTTTTAAATTCACATGAAGCCTAAGATAAAAAGACATCAGCAAAAATTAAACAGCATTCAAAACGGCAGTGAATTGTGATACAGGCCACCAGGAAAACAATGAAACCCGACCAGGTTTCTCCCCATTGTTCTGTTTCCTTCACACAAATAGATTAGAGCAACAGTGCTGACTTTGTTTTAAAATACACACACTCATTAGATCAAAGTGATCAATGCACATTTAAGCAACTTTCAAGGCATCACAGGAAGAGTGAAATGGTCTGCTTTATTTTGAAAGACAACAGAGAAAATCACACACATGCATTGGGGCATTGTGATATGCAGATGGTTGGCTTTCAGAAGAATTAAATATTCATGGTAGATAAAAATCTCTCTCATTATATTTTTAATGTATATGAGGCTTTGGGCTCAATGCCTTCTGTGTTCACATAACAGACAGACCCTGTTCTCCAAACACATGGATCTGCACACAAGGACGGCTCAGATCACATCCCGAGATGTCACCCTGGCCCAGGGCCGGTCAGGACCCTCCACCGCAGGGCTGCCCCATGGCAGCCAGTGACACCGCTGAGACAACTTTGCCATGGCCTTACTTTTATTTCCTTGGTTGTTCAGTTTATGGCAAAAGACCCTCAGCTGTGTTTTGTTTACTAATTCCCCCAAGCCTGCCTTAAATCCAGACTGCCAGGGCCACAGGAAATCTTTCAGGCCCCTGACAGGTATGGGGAAGTCTCTGAGGTACCTGGGCGTTTGCATTTGCTTCTGTTACTAACCCAGGTGCAGCATTATAACCTTCCTGCTTTTTCTTGTTTATTCCATATCTTTGTTTGACAGAGATTCAAAGGGGTTTCTCAGAGGCTTTTAATCTGATTAACTACACATGGGTGACAACTGTAAGGGTTGGGATGCCACAGGACAGGCAGCACTGTCGGGTAGGGTCGGATTTGTCATCCCTCCTGCCCTCGCTTTCCCCAACACACTCCCAGTTTTCCCCTCCCCCACCCCGTGTGCCAACTCACTCAGAAAATAGGATTCCAGAGATGCTTTTATTGGGGAAGAATAATAAAAAAAAGATGTGTTTCTTCTGCATAGGCTGCTGAAATAATGAATTTATTAACCGTAGATCAGTGAAATGAATGAAAACTAAACCTGTTTAAAGGAAGGCATTAAGGTGAGAAAAATAAATATTCCTCTACATTTCAATTTGATTCTGAATTTAGTTCATTTTGCTCCAGTTAGAAAATTGACTCTACCTATGGCATTCACTGGAGTAGTCATCATCTTCTACACCGTGTCATTTTCTGTGCTTCTTTGTACATACATTCTTTTTCCTATGCTTTAAGACTATATCCTCTATAGAAGATGAGTAATTAAACAATGATGAAGACTGAATCATCACAGCATTTTGTTGTTGGCATTCAGATAATTGTAGCTGCACGTGAGGTAGTTATTTGACCAGGTCTAATGTGTTGAATAGGTCTCTTGATATTTTTTTTTTTTTTTTTTTTTTTTTGGTCACTGCTGTTGCCCTCCAATAAATTCCATCTTATCTTCAACTTAGATTTAAATACATGTGTTTTCTAGGTGTTGTTTCTGTGCTCATATTTTAAACACAAGCATAAATGTACTTACATTACTGGATTCCAAAATATAAATAGGTAGGACACTCAGGAATCAGATCTAACTTCCTTTTTTCCCCCTGTCTGTTCACTGTGCTTTCAGTAAAAAGTAAGTTTTCCATGTTGGGAATTCCCATTATTTCTTTTAAATATCCTCTAAAGCCCTGGTTTAAATAGGAATCAAAGTTCTTATTCCAGTGAGTCGAACAATGCAATAATATAGATGTAGGGATCAAAGACATCACTGAACCATCAGCCTCCTGCCTCCAGTGTAGCCAGCCATCCTCAGCCATCCCCAGAAGCTGCATCCTCAGGGGCGGCACCCGGGGCTGAACAGTGAGCTGGCCAGGCTGGAAGGTATCTCCTCAGGGAAAATGTGTGAATAGACCCTGATTTGGAGGCAATATCCTCCCCCGCACCCTTTATTGAGGTATGGTTAACACATAAAAATTGTATGTATTTTTTACAACATGATGTTTTGATATATACTGTGAAATTATTACCACAATCAAGCTAACATCCATCACCTCATGTGGTTACCTCTCTTTCCCTGGTGAGAACACTTAAGATCCACTCTCTTAGCAAATTTCAAGTACACAATACATTATTACTAATTACGGTCACCAAGCTGAATATTAAACCTCCTGAACTTATTTATTTTAGAACTTAAAGTTTTGGCTGAGTGTGGTGGCTCATGCCTGTAATCCCAGCACTCTGGGAGGCTGAGGTGGGAGGGTCAGTTGAAGCCAAGAGTTTGAGACCAGCGTAGGTAACATAATGAAATCCCATCCTTATAAAAGTTAAAAAACTAGCCAGGTGTGGTGGTGTGCACCAGCAGTCTCAGCTACTCAGGAGGCTGAGGTAGGAAGATCTCTTGACCCCAGGAGTTCAAGGCTGAAGTGAGCTATGATTACCCCACTGTACTCCAGCCTGGGTGATACAGCAAGATCTTGGCTCTTAAAAAAAAAAAAAGAAAGTTTGTACCCTTTGAATAATATTTCCCCTTTTTTCCATGACTCAGCCTCTGGTCATCACCATTTTACTCTCTGTTTCTATGTATTTGACTTTTTTTTAAGATTCCACATGTACATGAGACTATGCAGTGTTTATGTTTATTTATCTGGCTTATTTCATTTAGCATAATGTCCTCTAACTTCATCCATGTTATTGCAAATGGCAAGATTTCTTTCTCTTTCTTTTTTTTTAAGGTAGGATCTCACATTGTCACTCAGGCTGGAGGGCAGTGGTGAGATCACAGGTCACTGCATCCTTGACCTCCTGGGCTGAAGTAATCCTCCCACCTCAGCCTCCGTGTAGCTGGGACTACAGGCACATGCCATTGCACCCAGGTAATTTTCTTCCTTTTTTTTTTTTTTTTTTTGTAGAGACAGGGTTTTGCTGTTGTCCAGGCTGGTCTTGAACTCTCAGGCTCAAGGGATCTGACTACCTCGGCCTCCCAAAGTGCTGAAATTATAGTCATGAGCCACCATGTCCAGCCAGATATCCTTCATTTTTAAGGCTCAATAATAATATTCAATTGTGTGTGTATTCATCCATTCTCACACTGCTATAAAGAATACTACCTGAGACTAGGAATTATAAAGGAAAGAGGTTTAATTGACTCACAGTTCCACTGGCTTAATGGGAAGCATGACTAGGAGGCCTCAGGAAACTTATAATCATGACAGAAGTAGAAGGGGAAACAGGCATCTTCTTCACAAGGCTGCAGGAGGGAGTGTGTGCAAGTGTGAAGGAGGAACTGTCAAACACTTATAAAACCATCAGCTCTCATGAGAACTCACTCACTATCATGAGAATGGCATGGGGAAAACCACCCCCACGATCCAATCACCTTCCACCAGGTCCCTCCTTTGAGGTGGAGATTACGGGGATTACAATTCGAGATGAGATTTGGGTGGGGACACATAGTCAAACCTTATCAGTGTGTTGTAGGAGACTTAGATTATTTCCTTATTTTGGTTATTGTGAATATTGCTGCAAGGGGGAATGTGGGAGTAGAGCTATCTTTTTTGAGATAGTGATTTTATTTCCTTTGGATATATACCCAGAAGAGGGATTGCTAGATCGTATGGTAGTTCTATTTTTAATTTTTTGAGGAAACTCCATACTATTTTCATAGGGCTGTACCAATTTATAATCTCACCAACAGTAGATAAGTGTTCGCTTTTCTTCACATCTTTCCCAACCCTCATTATCTTTGACTTTTTGATAAGAGGCAACCTAACAGGTGTGAGGCAATATCTCACTGTGGTTTTGATTTGCATTTCCTTGATGATTAGTGATGTTGGGCATCTCTTCTTGTACCTGTTGGTCATTTGTATATCTTCTTTGGCAAAATTTCTATTCAGGCCCTTTACCCATTTTTCACTTGGGTTATTTTGTTTGTTTGTTCATTTGTATGGTATTGAGTTGTAAGAGTTTCTTATATATTTTTGATATTAACCTTTCATTGGATGTATAGTGTTCAAATATTTTCTCCCATTCCATAGGATGGCTTTTCATTTTGTTGATTCTTCCTTTTGCTGTGCAGAAATTTTTAGTTTGATATAGTTCCATGTGTTTGTTTTTGCTTTTGTTGCCTGTGCTTTGAGTGATAAATAAAGAAAAATTGCCAAGCAAAATTTCAAGGAACAAAAGTTTTCTTCTATTTTTATAGTTTTCTATATGTTTTCTTCTGGTTTTATAGTTTCAGATCTTATGTATAGGTCTTTAATTCATTTTGAGTTAATCTCTGTGTATGGTGTAAAGTAAGGTTCCAATTTTATTCTTTTGCATATGCATATCTAGTTTTCCCAATGCCATTTATTGAAGAGATCATCCTTTCCCTATTGTATATTCTTGATGCCTTTATCAAAAATTAGTTGACTGTAGTATACGTGTGGGCTTTTTTCTGGGCTCGCTATTTTGTTCCATTGGTCTACTTGTCTGTTTTTAATGCCAGTACCATACTGTTTTGATTATTATTGCTTTGTAATATAATTTGAAGTCAGAAAATGTGATGCTACTACCTTTGTTCTTCTAATTCAAGATTGCTTTGTTTATTCAGGGTCTTTAGTGGTTTCACACACATTTTAAGATTTCTTTTCTATTTCTGTGAAAAACACCATGGGAATTTTGACAGAGGTTTCATTGAATCTGTAAAGCATTTTAGGTAGCATGGACATTTTAGTAATATTAATTATCCCAATCAATGAGCACAGGATATCTTTCCATTTATTTTTATCTTCTTCAAATTCTTTTGTTACTGCTTTATAATTTTAGTTTACAGATCTTTCTCCTCCTTGGTTAAATTTATTCCTGAGTACTTTATTCTTTTTGATGCTATTGTAAATGGGACTCTTTTCTATTTTTTTAGTTTTAAATTTAAAAACATTTAAAATTAACACATAGTTGTATGCATTTTGGGGTAAAGTGTGAGGTTTTGATACATGTGAGATTGTGTAATTATCAAATCAGGATATTTAGCATATCCATCATTTCATGCATTTATCATTTCTTTGTGGTGAGAATTTTTAAAATTCTCTCTTCTAGTTATCTTGAAATATTCAATATTGTTAACTATAGCACCCTACTGTGCAATAGAATAGTAGGACTTACTTCTCCTAACTGTAACTTCGTACCTGTTAACCAACCTCCCTATCCCTAATCCTACCTACCCTCCTTAGCCTCTCATAGTCACTATTCTACACTCTACTTCTGTGAGATCAACTTCTTTAGACTCCACATATGAATGAGATCATGTGGTATTTGTCTTTTTGTGTCTGGCTCATTTTTCTTAGCATAATGTCCTCCAGATTCATCCATTTTGCTGGAAAATATCAAGGTTTTATTCTTTTTTATGGCTGATTTAGTATTCCATTGAATTATATATATATATATACACACACACACTATATATATATACACACACTATATATAATATAATACTATATATAAGAAATGTAGTATATGTATTACATACTATATATAGTATAAATAGTGGTATATGTGTTGTATATATGGTATATACTATATATGGTATATAGGATTAGGATATACACTATCTATATGATATATAACATATATGGTATATAACACATATATAGTATATATGATATATATATGGTGTATATATATAGTATATATGATATATATGGTGTATATATATATAACATATATATATGGTATATAACACATATACCTCATTTTCTTTATCCATTTATTCATTGATGAACACTTAGGTTGTTTTCACATCTTGGCTATTGTGAATATTGCTGCAATAAACATGGAGTGCAGCTATCTCTTTGGCTTATCGATTTCAATTCCTTTGTATATATACCCTGCAGTGGGATTGCTGGGTGATATGGTAGCTCAATTTTCAATATTTTGAGAAACCTCAATACTGTTTTCCCTAATGGCTGTACTAATTCATGTTCCCATCAACAGTATATCAGTATTCCCCTTTCTCCACATCCATGCCAACATTTGTTATTTTTTTGTCTTTTTGATTATAGCTGTTCTAATGGTGGTGAGGAGATATTTCGTTATGGTTTTCACTTGCATTTCCCTGATGATTAATTATGTCAGTTTTTCCTATACCTGTTGGCCATTTGTATGTTTTCTTTGGGGAAATGTCTATTCAGGTCTTTTGCCCATTAACAAAAAATCAAATTGTTAATTTTTTTTCTACTGAGTTGAATTCTTTTTATACTCAATATTAACCCCTTGTCAGACACATAGTTTGCAAATATTTTCTCCCAGTCTCCATTTTGTAGGTTGTCTCTTCACATTGTTTTGTTTGTTTGTTATTGTTTAGAAGTTTTTTCGTTGGTGTAATTCCATTTGTCTATTTTTGCTTTTGTTGTTTGTGCTTTTGAGGTTTTATCCAAAAAAATCTTTGTCCAGACCAATGTCATGAAGCATTTCTCTTATGTTTTCTTTTAGTGGTTTTGCTGTTTTGGGTCTTAACATTTAAGTTTTTAATCTATTTTGAGTTTATTTTTGTCAGTTGTGAGAGATAGGGGTCCAGCATCATTCTTCTCCATGTGGATATCCAGTTTTCCCAGCACCATTTATTGAAGAGACTGTGCTTTCTCTAATGTGTGTTCTTGACATCTTTGTTGAAAATGAGTTGGCGGTAGATACGTGGATTTTTTTCTGGGCTCTCTGTTCTGCTCCTTTTGGTCTATGTGTCTGTTTTTATGCCAGTATCATGCAGTTTGGGTTACTATATGGCTTTGTAGTGTAGTATATTTTGAAGTAAGAAAGTGTGATACCTCCAGCTTTGTTCTTTTTGCTCAGGATTGCATTGGCTATTTGGGAGTCTTTTGTGATTCTGTATGAATTTTAAGATTGTTTTTTTTATTTCTGTGAAGAAGTTGTTGGTATTTTGATAGAGATTGCATTGAATCTGCAGATTGCTTTGGATAGTGTGGACATCTTAAACAACATTAGTTATTCTAACCCATGAACATAGGATATCTTTTCATTAATAAAACATTCATCAATGTTTTATAGTTTTCGCTGTAGCAATCTTTTACCTTCTGAGTTAAATGTATTTCTAGGTATGTTATTTTTTGTAAGTATTGTAAATGGGATTGCTTTCTTGATTTTTTTTCAGGTAATTTGCTATTGGTGTATAGAAATGCTACTGATCATTGTATATTGATTTTGTATTCTGCAACTTTACTAAATTTATTTATTGATCCTAACAGTTATTTTGGTGGAGTCTTTAGGATATTCTGCATTTAAAATCATTTCATCTACAAACATAGAACAATTTGGCTTCCTTTTTTCCAATTTGGATGTCCTTTATTTTTTTCTCTTGCCTAATTGCTCTGGCTAGGTCTTGCAATACTATGTTGAATAAAAGCAGTGAAAGTGGACATCCTCGTCTTGTTTTAGATCTTAGAGAAAAAGCTTTCAACTTTTCCCCATTCAGTATGGTGTTAGATGTGATTTTGACATATATGGTCTTTACTGTGTTGGGGTATATTTTATTTATACCTAACATATTCAAAGTTCTTATCATGGAGACATGGTGAATTTTGTCAAATGCCTTTTTAGCATCTACTAAAATGAACATATGGTTTTTGTCTTTGATTCTGTTAATGTGACATGTCACATGTATTGATTTGCATGTGTTGGACTATTTTTGCATCCCTGGAATTAATTCCACGTGATCACGGTGATCTTTTTAATGTGCAACTGGCTAGTATTTTGTTAAGGATTCTGCATCTGTGTTCATCAGGGATACTGGCCTGTAGTTTTTCTTTTTATGGCGTGCCCTTGTCTGGTTTTGGCATCAGGATAATGCTGGCCTTGTAAAATGAGTTTGGAAGAATTCCTCTTAAATTTTCTGGAACAATTTGAAAAAAAAAAGTGATAAATTCTTTAAACGTCTGATAGAATTCAGCAGGGAAATCATCAATTCTTGTGCTTTGATGGGAGACTTTTTATTACTGATTCAATCTTGTTAGTCATTATTGGTCTGTTCATGTGTTCTCTTTATTCATGATTCAATTTTGGTAGGCTGTATGTATCCAAGAATTTATCCATTTCTTCTAGGCTTTCCAATTTGTTGGTGTCTAGTTGTTCACAGCAGTCTCCTATGATCCTTTCTATTTCTGTGGTATTAGTTGTAATATCTCCTTTTTCATTTCTGATTTTATTTATAGGGGTTCTCTCTCTCTGTTATTGTAGCTAAAAGTTTGCCAATTTTGTTTATCATTTCCAAAAACTAACTCTGTTGATTTTTTTGTATTTTTAAAGTCTCCATTTTGTTTATGTCTGCTCTCATCGATATTATTTCTTTCCTTCTACTAATTTTGAATTTAGTTTGTTGTTGATTTTCTAATTCCTTAAGATCCAATGTTAGGTTGTTTATTTGAGATATTTCCTTTTTTCTTTTCTCCCTCTCTTTGTTTCTCTCTCTCTCTCTCTTTCTTTTTTTCTTTTTGGCAGGGTCTCACTCTCATTGCCCAGGCTAGTGTGCAGTGGCATAATCTTGGCTCACTGCAGCCTTGACTTCCTGGGCTCAGGTGATCCTCCTACTTCAGTCTCCTAAGTAGCTGGGACCACAGGTGCATGCCACTATGCCTGGCTAATTTTTTGTATTTTTAGTGGAGTCAGGGTTTCACTATACTACCCACGCTGATCTCAAACTCCTGGGCTTGTGCTCAAGCGATCCACCTGCCTATGCCTCCAAAAGTTGTGGGATTACAGGTGTGATCCAGTACTCCTGGCTCTTTCCTCTTTTCTGATGTAAATAATTGTTGCTACAAACTTTCCTGGGAGAACTGCTTTGCTGTATTGCATAGGTTTTGATATGTTGTGTTTCCATTTCATTTGTCTAAAGAAATTTTTAAATTTTTCCTTTAATTTTTTCATTGGCCCATTGGTTGTTCAGGAATGTGCTGTTTAATTTCCATGCATGTGTAATGTTTCTGAGGTTTCTCCTGTTATTGATCTCTAGCTTTATTCCAGTAGGCAGAAAAGATATGTTGTATAATTTTGATGTTCTTAAATTTGTTGAGACTTGTTTTGTGGCCTAACATTTAGAGAATATTCCATGTGTAGTTGAGAAAAAGGTGTATTTTGCAGCTGTTGGAAGGAATGTTCTGTAAATGTTCATTAGGTCCATTTGGTCTACAGTACAGTTTAAATCTGATGTTTCTTTGCTGATATTTAATCTGGGTGATCTGTTTATTGCTAAAACTAGGGTGAGGAAGACCCCTACTATTATTGTATTGCAGTCTGTCTCTCCCTTTAGATCTATTAATATTTGCTTGTATATTTAGGTGCTCCAGTGTTGGGTACATATATATTTACAGGTGTTATCTGCCCTTGCAGAATTCAACTTCTAATTATATAATGACCTTTATTTTTACAGTTTTTGATTTAACATCTGTTTTATTTAAGTATAGCTACTCCTGCTTCGTTTTGGTTTCTGTTTGCTTGAACTATCTTTTCCAGTTTTTCACTAAGTCTATGTCTTTTCTTACAAGTGAAGTAAGTCTCTTGAAGGCAGCATATTGCTGAGTCTTGTTTTTACTTTGGTGTTGTTCATTCAACTACTCTATGTCTTTTGATTGCAGAACTTAGTCCATTTACGTTCAAGATAATTTTTGATAGATAAAGACTCACTACTGCTATTTCATTAATTGTTTTCCAGTTATTTTGTAGATTTTTGTTCCTTTATTCCTCTTTTCCTGTCTTCCTTTGTGGTTGATAAATTTTCTCTAGTGGTATATTTTGATTCCTTGCTTTTTTTAAATTATTATACTTTAAGTTCTAGGGTACATGTGTACAACATGCAGGTTTGTCACATATGTATACATGTGCCAAGTTGGTGTGCTGCACCCATTAACTCGTCATTTACATTAGGTATTTCTCCTAATGCTATCCCTCTCTCAGCCCCAAACCCTACGTCAGGCCCCAGTGTGTGATGTTCCCCACCCTGTGTCCAAAAGTTCTCATTGTTCAAGTCCCCCTATGAGTGAGAACATGCAGTGTTTGGTTTTCTGTCCTTGCGATAGTTTGCTCAGAATGATGGTTTCCAGCTTCATCCATGTCCCTACAAAGGACATGAACTCATCCTTTTTTATGGCTGCATAGTATTCCATGGTGTATATGTGCCACATTTTCTTAATCCAGTCTATCATTGATGGACATTTGGGTTGGATCCAAGTCTTTGCTATTGTGAATAGTTCTGCAATAAACATACGTGTGCATGTGTCTTTATAGCAGCATGATTTATAATCCTTTGGGTATATACCCAGCAATGGGATGGCTGGGTCAAATGGTATTTCTAGTTCTAGATCCTTGAGGAATAGCCACACTGTCTTCCACAATGATTGAACTAGTTTACAGTCCCAACAACAGTGTAAAAATGTTCCTATTTCTCCACATCCTCTCCAGCACCTGTTGTTTCCTGACTTTTTCATGATTGCCATTCTAACTGGTGTGAGATGGTATCTCATTGTGATTTTGATTTGCATTTC
Source organism: Pongo pygmaeus (assembly GCF_028885625.2). NCBI lineage: Eukaryota > Metazoa > Chordata > Mammalia > Primates > Hominidae > Pongo > Pongo pygmaeus. The sequence goes on along the minus strand of NC_072377.2, from coordinate 128,857,296 downwards.
TCTGATGGCCAGTGATGATGAGCATTTTTTCATGTGTCTTTTGGCTGCATAAATGTCTTCTTTTGAGAAGTGTCTGTTCACATCCTTCACCCACTTTTTGATGGGGTTGTTTGATTTTTTTCTTGTAAATTTGTTTGAGTTCATTGTAGATTCTGGATATTAGCCCTTTGTCAGATGGGTAGATTGCAAAATTTTTCTCCCATTCTGTAGGTTGCCTGTTCACTCTGATGGTAGTTTCTTTTGCTGTGCAGGAGCTCTTTAGTTTAATTAGATCCCATTTTTCTATTTTGGCTTTTGTTGCCATTGCTTTAGGTGTTTTAGTCATGAAGTGTTTGCCCATGCCTATGTCCTAAATGGTATTGCCTAGGTTTTCTTCTAGGGTTTTTATAGTTTTAGGTCTAACATTTAAGTCTTTAATCCATCTTGAATTAATATTTTTATAATATGTAAGGAAGGGATCCAGTTTCAGCTTTCTACATAAGGCTAGCCAGTTTTCCCAGCACCATTTATTAAATAGAGAATCCTTTCCCCATTTGCTTGTTTTTGTCAGGTTTGTCAAAGATCAGATGGCTGTAGATGTGTGGTATTATTTCTGAGGGCTCTGTTCTGTTCCATTTGTCTATATCTCTGTTTTGGTACCAGTACCATGCTGTTCTGGTTACTGTAGCCTTTAGTATAGTTTGAAGTCAGATAGCATGATGCCTTCAGCTTTGTTCTTTTTGCTTAGGATTGTCTCAGCAATGAGGACTCTTTCTTCATTCCATATGAACTTTAAAGTAGTTTTTTCCAATTCTGTGAAGAAAGTCATTGGTAGCTTGATGGGGATGCCATTGAATCTATAAATTATCTTGGGCAGTATGGCCATTTTCACGATATTGATTCTTCCTGTGCATGAGCATGGAATGTTCTTCCATTTGTTTGTATCCTCTTTTATTTCATTGAGAAGTGGTTTGCAGTTCTCCTTGAAGAGGCCCTTCACATCCCTTATAAGTTGGATTCCTAGGTATTTTATTCTCTTTGAAGCAATTGTGAATGGGAGTTCACTCATGATTTGGCTGTTTGTCTATTATTGGTGCATAGGAATGCTTGTGAGTTTTGCACATTGATTTTGTATCCTGAGACTTTGCTGAAGTTGCTTATCAGCTTAAGGAGATTTTGAGCTGAGATGATGGGGTTTTCTAAATATGCAATCATGTCATCTGCAAACAGGGACAATTTGACTTCCTCTTTTCCTAATCAAATACCTTTTATTTCTTTCTCCTGCCTGATTGCCCTGGCCAGAACTCCCATAACTATGTTGAATAGGAGTGGTGAGAGGGGGCATCCCTGTCTTGTGCCAGTTTTCAAAGGGAATGCTTCCAGTTTTTGCACATTCAGTATAATATTGGCTGTGGGTTTGTCATAAATAGCTCTTATTATTTTGAGATATGTCCCATCAATACCTAGTTTATTGAGAGTTTTTAGCATGAAGGGCTGTTAAATTTTGTCAAAGGCCTTTTCTGCATCTATTGAGATAATCATGTGGTTTTTGTTGTTGGTTCTGTTTATGTGATGGATTAAGTTTATTGATTTGTGTATGTTAAACCAGCCTCGCATCCCGGGGATGAAGCCAACTTGATCGTGGTGGATAAGCTTTTTGATGTGCTGCTGGATTTGGTTTGCCAGTATTTTATTGAGGATTTTTGCATCGATGTTCATTAGGGATATTGGTCTAAAATTCTCTTTTTTGTCGTGTCTCTGCCAGGCTTTGGTATCAGGATGATGCTAGCCTCATAAAATGAGTTAGGGAGGATTCCCTCTTTTTCTATTGATTGGAAGAGTTTCAGAAGGAACGGTACCAGCTCCTCTTTGTACCTCTGGTAGAATTTGGCTGTGAATCCATCTGGTCCTGGACTTTTTTTGGTTGGTAGGCTATTAATTATTGCCTCAATTTCAGAGCCTTTTATTGGTGTATTCAGAGATTCAACTTCTTCCTGGTTTAGTCTTGGGAGGGTGTATGTGTCCAGGAATTTATCCATTTCTTCTAGATTTTCTAGTTTATTTGCACAGAGGTGTTTATAGTGTTCTCTGATGGTAGTTTGTATTTCTGTGGGATTGGTGCCCATATCCCCTTTATCATTTTTTGTTGTGTCTATTTGATTCTTCTCTCTTTTCTCCTTTATTAGTATTGCTAGTGGTCTATCAATTTTGTTGATCTTTTCAAAAAACCAGCTCCTGGATTCATTGATTTTTTGAAGGGTTTTTTGTGTCTCTATCTCCTTCAGTTCTGCTCTGATCTTAATTATTTCTTGCCTTCTGCTAGCTTTTGAATGTGTTTGCTCTTGCTTCTCTAGTTCTTTTAATTGTGATGTTAGCATGTCAATTTTAGATCTTTCCTACTTTTTCTTGTGGGCATTTAGTGCTATAAATTTTCCTCTACCCACTGCTTTAAATGTGTCCTAGAGATTCTGGTACATTGTGTCTTTGTTCTCATTGGTTTCAAAGAACATCTTTATTTCTGCCTTCATTTCGTTATTTGCCCCGTAGTCATTCAGGAACATGTTGTTCAGTTTCCATGTAGTTGAGCGGTTTTGAGTGAGTTTCTTAATTCTGAGTTCTAATTTGATTGCACTGTAATCTTAGAGACAGTTTGTTATAATTTCTATTCTTTTACATTTGCTGAGGAGTGCTTTACTTCCAACTATGTGGTCAATGTTGGAATAAGTGTGATGTGATGCTGAGAAGAATGTATATTCTGTTGATTTGGGGTGGAAAGTTCTGTAGAAGTCTATCAGATATGCTTGGTGCAGAGCTGAGTTCAAGTCCTTGATATCCTTGTTAACTTTCTGTCTCATTGATCTGTCTAATGTTGACAGTGGGGTGTTATAGTCTCCCATTATTATTGTGTGGGAGTCTAAGTCTCTTTGTAGATCTCTAAGGACTTGCTTTATGAATCTGGATGCTCCTGTATTGGGTGCATATATATTTAGGATAGTTAGCTCTTCTTGTTGAATTGATCCCTTTACCGTTATGTAATAGCCTTCTTTGTCTCTTTTGATCTTTGTTGGTTTAAAGTCTGTTTTATCAGAGACTAGGATTGCAACCCCTGCTTTTTTTGTTTTCCATTTGCTTGGTAGATCTTCCTCCATCCCTTCATTTTGAGCCTATATGTGTCTCTGCACTTGAGATGGGTCTCTTGAATAGAACACACTGAGGGGTCTTGACTTTTTATCCAATTTGCCAGTTTGTGTCTTTTAATTGGAGAATTTAGCCCATTTATATTTAAGGTTAATATTGTTATATGTGAATTTGATCCTGTCATTATGATGTTAGCTGGTTATTTTGCTCATTAGTTGATGCAGTTTCTTCTTAGCATCAATGGTCTTTACCATTTGGCATGTTTTTGCAGTGGCTGGTACCAGTTTTTCCTTTCCATGTTTAGTGCTTCCTTCAGGAGCTCTTGTAAGGCAGGCCTGGTGTTGACAAAATCCCTCAGCATTTGCTTGTCTGTAAAGGATTTTATTTCTCATTCACTTATGAAGGTTAATTTGGCTAGATATGAAATTCTGGGTTGAAAATTCTTTTCTTTAAGATGTTGAATACTGGCCTCCACTCTCTTTTGGCTTGTAGAGTTTCTGCCAAGACATCCGCTGTTAGTGTGATGGACTTCCCTTTGTGGGTAACCCAACCTTTCTCTCTGGTTTCCCTTAACATTTTTTCCTTCATTTCAACCTTGGTGAATCTGACAATTATGTGCCTTGGGGTTGCTCTTCTTGAGGAGTATCTTTGTGTTGTTCTCTGTGTTTCCTGAATTTGCATGTTGGCCTGCCTTGCTAGGTTGGGGAAGTTCTCCTGGATAATATCCTGAAGAGTGTTTCCAACTTGGTTCCATTCTCCCCATCACTTTCAGGTATACCAATCAGACATAGATTTGGTCTTTTCACATAGTCCCATATTTCTTGGAGGCTTTGTTCATTTCTTTTAACTCTTTTTTCTGTACACTTGTCTTCTCACTTCATTTCATTCATTTGATCTTCATTCACTGATACCCTTTCTTCCACTTGATCGAATCAGCTGCTGAACCTTGTGCATGCATCACGTAGTTCTTGTGCCATGGTTTTCAGCTCCATCAGGTCATTTAAGGTCTTCTCTGTGCTGTTTATTCTAGTTAGCCACTCGTCTAATCTTTTTTCAAGGTTTTTAGCTTCTTTGTGATGGGTTGGAACATCATCCTTTAGCTTGGAGATGTTTGTTATTATTCATCTTTTGAAGCCTACTTCTGTCAACTCATCAAAGTCATTCTCCGTCCAGGTTTGTTCTGTTGCTGGTGAGGAGCTGTGTTCCTTTGGAGGAGAAGAGGCATTCTGATTTTTAGAATTTTCAGGTTTTCTCCTCTGCTTTCTCCCCATCTTTGTGGTTTTATCTACCTTTGGTCTTTGATGATGGTGACCTACAGATGGGGTTTTTGTGTGGATGTCCTTTTTGTTGATGTTGATGCTATTCCTTTCTCTTTGTTAGTTTTCCTTCTAACAGTCAGGACCCTCAGCTGCAGGTCTGTTCGAGTTCGCTGGAGGTCTACTCCAGACCTTGTTTTCCTGGGTATCATCAGCAGGGGCTTCAGACAGCAAATATTGAAGAACAGCAAATGTTGCTGCCTGATCCTTCCTCTGGAAGCTTCGTCTCAGTGGGCCACCTGGCTGTATGAGGTGTCAGTCGGCCCCTACTAGGAGGTGTCTCCCAGTTAAGCTACTCGGGGGTCAGGGATCCACTTGAGGAGGCAGTCTGTCCATTCTCAGATCTCAAACTCTGTGCTGGGAGAACCACTACTCTCCTCAAAGCTGTCAGACCAGGACGTTTAAGTCTGAAGAAGTTTCTGCTGCCTTTTGTTTAGCCATGCCCTGCCCTCAGAGGTGGAGTCTACAGAGGCAGGCAGGCCTCCTTGAGCTGCGGTGGGCTCCACCCACTTTTAGCTTCCTGGCTGCTTTGTTTACCTAGTCAAGCCTCAGCAATGGCGGATCCCCCTCCCCCAGCCTCACTGCCACCTTGCAGTTCAATCTCGGACTGCTGTGCTAGCAGTGAGCAAGGCTCCATTGGTATGGGACCCTCCAAGCCAGGCACGGGATATAATCTCCTGGTGTGCCATTTGCTAAGACCATTGGAAAAGCACAGTATTAGTGTGGGAGTGTCCCAATTTTCCAGGTACCATCTGTCACGGCTTCCCTTGGCAGGAAAGGGAATTCCCCAACTCCTTGCGCTTCCTGGGTGAGGCGATGCCCCGCCTTGCTTCAGCTCACAGTCACGTGGGCTGCACCCACTCTCCACAAGTCCCAGTGAGATGAACCCAGTATCTCAGTTGGAAATGCAGAAATCACCCGTCTTCTGCCTCACTCACACTGGGAGCTGTACGCTGGGGCTCTTCCTATTCGGCCATCTTGGAGGGCAGATCTCCTTGCTTTTTTTTGTATACCTACTATAGGTTTTTGCTTTGTATTTATCATGAGGCTTACAAAAAACATCTTATAGTTATAACAGGTTATTGTAAGCTGATGACAACTTAACTTGATTGAGAAAACAAAGACTCCACAATACTCTACACTTTTATTTCACTCTCCCATTTAAAAGTTTTGATTTTATAATTTATATATTTTTACATTGAATATCTCTTAACATTAGTTATTATTTTCGTAGTTTCACTTTTTAACCTTCGTACAGAAAATATGATTTACATACTGCCATTACATTATTAGAATATTCAGAATTTGACTATGTACTTAATTTTATTAGTGAGATATATACTTTCAGATGTTTTTGTGTTACTCATTAGACTTCTTTTATTTCACCTGAAAGAACTCTCCTTAAAATTTTCTGTAAGACAGATTTGGTGGTGATGAATTCCTTCAGCTTTTGTTTGTCTGGAAAATCTTCTTTCTTCCTCATTTCTGAGAAACAGATTTGCTGAATACAGTATTCTTTGTTGGCAGGATTTTTTTATTTGAGCACTTTGAATACATCATCCCACTCTCTCGGTCATTAGATTTCTGCTGAGAAGTCTGGTGTTAGATATATTGGGATTTCTCTATATGCTGTTTGCTTCTTTTCTGTTGCTGCTTGCAGGATCCTCTGTTTGTCTTTGGCCTTTGACTGTTTGATTATAATATATCATTGGACATTGTTATTTGAATTTAATCTGACTGGGGAGCTTTGGCCTTCTTGTACCTGGATATTTACATCTTTTTCCAGGTTTGGAAAAATTATATTATTGTTTATTAAATAAGTTTTATCTTATTTTCTCTTTTTCTACTGTCTCTGGAATAGCAATGACCTATAAATTTGCTCTTTTGATGTTATCCCCTAAATTCCATAAGCTTTCTTTATTCCTTTTCATTCTTTTTCCATTTTTTTCTCTTTCACTGTTTATTTTTAAGTAACTGGTCTTCAGGTTCACATATTCTTTCCTCTTACTGATCGATTCTCTTGTTGAGGCTTTCTATTGCATTTCTTATTTTTTTCATTGTGTATTTTAGCTCCAGTATTTCTATTTATTTATTTTTTATTACTTAAATCTCTGTTAAATTTATCTGATAAGTTTCTGAATTATTTATCTGTATTTTCTTGAAGTTTGTTGAGTGATAAGGGCTCTGTGTCCTCATCCAAATATCATGTTGAATTATGATCTTCAGTGTTGGAGGAGAGACCTATTGGGGGGTGACTGAATCATGGGGACAGATTTCTCCTTTGCTGTTCTTGTGATAGTGAGTTCTCATAAGATTTGGTTGTTTAAAAGCATGTAGCACTTCCCCTTTTGCTCTCTCTCTCCTGCTACCATATGAAAATGGTGCTTGCTTCCCCTTTGCTCTTTTACCATGATTGTAAGTTCCCGAGGCTCCCCACCCATGCTTCCTATACAGCCTGCAGAACTTGAGTCAGTTTAACCTCTTTTCTCTACAAATTACCCAGTCTCAGGTAGTTCTTTATAGCAATGTTAGAATTAACTAATATACTGAGCTTCCTTAAAAACGCTATTTAGAATTCATCAGGCTGTTCTTTCATCTCCACTCTTTAGTGTCATTCACTGGCACTTTATTTTGTCTTTTTGGTATCTTCATGTTTCCCTTGGTTTTTGTGGCTGTGCACCAATGTCTGCACATTGATATAGGTATTTAATCCAGTCCTCACAGCCTGATTTTGTTCTTTCAGTAGTGAGCCTGTCGAGAGATTAAGGGCAGATTGACTGGTGAGGACTCTAAGCTCTCTGCTTAGGGTGGGTTAATTGGTGAGGACTCTAAGCCCCAGTCCCACTGCTTTAGCTGTTGCAGTGCTAGGGAGCACCCTAAAATCAGGACCACTGTGGCTGAAATCCTTTGGCTCCTGAGGTTGACACAAGTGCTAGGTCCCATTCAAAGATCACAGCTGCCAATACCAGCACAGACTGGGGTGTGCCAGAGGTCTGTGGCTGATGTGGCCTGCCTACTGCTGAGGTTTATTTAGGCCTGAGGCCCATACAGTCAGCAGGTAGTGAAGGTGGCCAGGTCTTGAGTCCATCATACTGGGCCTGCAGGTTCCTGTTTGGTACCAGATTGAATTGAGACGCCCCGCTCACAGATATCTGCCTGGTGTCAGGGGTTCCAGGGTTCTAACTGGTGCTGGATTTTACTGCAAGTCCAGTACAGGGTTGCAAGGCAGAGTCTTATACTTACTTCCCTCTCTTTCTGCCAAGTAAATGTTGTCTTTCTCTGTGCTGTGCTACTTGGGGTTCTGGAAAGGGCAACATAGGCAATCCCATGGCCACTGAGGCTAATGCAAATTGGTCATACCCGAGGCCCAGTGCCACTGATAGTAGTGCAGCACTGGGGCATGCCTAAAGCCTGTGTGTGCCCTGCCCTGCCTGCCACTGAGGTTTGTTTAGAGCCCAAGGCCACTACAGTAGGCCAGCAGTGAGTTTAGTCTATCATGCTGAGTTTAGTCCGTATTGGCTGGAACACAAGTCCATTCCACTGGGGCTGCAGTTTCCTGTCTAGTGCTAGGGTGGGTCTAGAGGTTCTGTCCATGGGCCAGCCTGATGTCAGAGGCCAAGAGGTTCTGTCTGGTGCTAGTCTTCTGGCTGGCCTAGTACTGTTCTGCAAGGCAAAGTTTTATGCTCATTTCCCTCCTCTTCTCCCAAATGGACAATGTCTCTGCACTGTGGTGCATAGGGTTAGGGGAGGGGTAGCGTAGGTAATATTAAACTGTTCTTTCTATCATCTTTAATGTGTCTTGTCTTATTATTATGCTAAAACCAAGTACTGGTATACAAGGTGATCTCTTACCTTGTTTCCTGAGCTCCTGTGAAGGCTTTTTCATGTGTGGATATTTGTACACATTGATGTTTTTGTGGGGGGGATGATCCTGGAGAGTTGTACTCTCCAGGATCATGCTGAGTTTAGTTCTGGGGTTGTTTTCTTAATTTCTTTTTTAAAAAGTTTGTTTCAGAGTATGGAGAATAGAAATGCTATTGATTTTTATATGTTGATTTTATAGCCTGCAAATTTACTGATTTGCTTATTAGTTTTTAGGGCTTTTTTTGGTGAAATTACTATGGTTTTCTATAAATAAGATCATGTCATCTGCAAACAGACAATATTACTTCTTTCTTTCCAATTGAACACCTTTTTTTTCTTGCCTAGTTGAGAAATCTCACAATTTCTCACAAATAAAGTGTACCCCCATTAATTCATCAAGTCACAGTCATTCTGGAGAAAGGCTGTTTACTTATTTTTCTACAAGAGGAAATGGTGATTATTTATACCTTTGCATTTGACCAGTTGCTTTCAAAGCCCTCAAGTCTCTGGGGAGAGGAAGAAACCTTGCTTGGACTATAATCACACTGTCTACTTTACAAGTGTGAAAATAGTGCTATTAATTTTAGCAGCACTTTAAAAAACAAAAACAAAAAACCTCTCACTTTGCTCCCTGCTGTCCCTGCTCTCAGTCCTTCTACACCTTTTTGACAGCTCAGCTGTGTGATTTTCTGATCTTTTCTACAAGGATATTTCAAAAGAGATAAGTGGTAGGAATCGGTGCACATCATCTTAATTACCAAATACAGTTTATTTTATTGTAAGCCATTTATCTCTCAATGGCCATGAGACAAATGCTCTGTCCTTGTGCTAAGAATATGCTTACTTTTCTAAAATGATGCAGAAACATTTGTCGGATAATTCTAACATCTCCAGACTGGCTTTTCTATCCAAGATATTCCGAACTATGAGAAAAATCGCCTCAAATTTTTAGTTTAATATGTAGACCCTACTTATTTTAAAATATCTGCTATATATCTTCTTTCTTTTGTATTGCTTTTCTGTAAATCACAGATGGTTATGGTGTTAGTTGTGCAAGGTCAGAATTCTCCTCAGGCAGGTTTTGTAATTATATTTTCAATGTGTTTGTGTGTGTGTGTATATATATATATGTGTGTGTATATATATATATATGATTTAAATTGCTTTGTAGAATAATAAAAAATAAAGACATACAAAACATGTATAGATACAGATACAGATACAGATACCATAGGGTCAGACCTTTTTAAGCACATATGAGTCTCTGGTGACTTGATATATCATGAACAGGGCTCTAGGGACATTTTAGGGGGCTAGAGATTTACATAAACATCCAAACATCTAGGCACCTAAGATGAAAATCTGGGGGCATCATAGCACTTTGTTAGGGCCATTTCCATTTTCCACATCTCAAATTCTACTTATATTATGTGACTTCTTATTTACTGTCTCTTAACCAGCTTCTGGTCTGGTAATCCTCACATCCATCATATCAGCCA